>NC_081365.1:23959561-25159561 GCF_030684315.1 Stegostoma tigrinum | reverse complement strand
CTGGGCAATTATGGCAGTAAATGCTGGTCTAACTAACAACACCTTTGTCCCATGAATGAATTTTAAAGATGTTTCAAGACATTGGTTAGTTTCAGCCGCTCGTATGCAACAATCAATTTCTTTGCCATGTTACTTAGACATTCCTTTGTAAATTCCTCTCAAGTTTGACTTTTCAGGCCAGATGACTGGTCATCATTTTAAAGTCCCTAGCTCTTTTCTCTCAATCTAAAACTTTAAGTTAGTCAATAAGCTGTGAAGGTCAACAATTCGTACATTTAATCATTGTGACAAGATGTAGACTCACCTGGCAACAGAACCCCTGACTCATCCTTGTAGGCTAACATTCAAAGGCTAAACAAAACCTTTACTTCTGGGGCTCCATTAGTTACAAGCTTTGCAGGAGGTTATTTGCTCCAAAAAACCACCAACTCTCTAATGGAACTCCATTCCAGATGTCTTGTCAGATTAACTGCCTTAGCCTTTAACTCACCTGCTGTTGCTGTTAATGGTAGTATTTAGCAGAATTGAGGTCACATCCTCATCACCCCGAAGGTTCAGTTACCTCTTGTGGCAGCTGAACTCATGAACTTCATGTTCCAGCTGGACCAGGTCACAGATTCCTCCACAGCAACCTCTCCCCATTTACCTTCCATAACAACCGCCGAGACTGGAACATTCACCACAGAACCTGCTCAATAATCATACCACCTTAGCCCCATCGCACAACATTAAAACCCCTCACAAGGCGAAATTGGTTACTTTGTCTGTCACTGTGGACCCAATCTGATTCCAGATGAAGAACTCGATATGTGTTTAAGGAAAGTATCTCCGTTCAACTAAATGCATGGAATAACATCAATCTGAAAAATTGGACAAAGACACTAGGCCAAGAGGCTTATGTTTTCAGCATTTTGTGTGAAGCACGGAAAATTTACAGCCATCATGAAAGGAAAATCAATAATTTTCATGGAAGAGAAGCTGAAAGTTTTGGAGAAACTCTGATAGCATCTGTGGAGAGAAAATAGTGTTAAAAATTCGAGTCCAGTGACCCTTCTTCAGAACAGGTCTTGCTTTTGCTGCAGAGCTTCAGCATATGCAGTTCTTTATTTTACAGGAAACAATTTTTATCAAGTGGCATCTGTGGAACCAGGAGTGATCCGGTTAATGAAATATTCTGGATAATCAAGAGGTCCATGTAATCAATGTAAAAATACGTGCTAAGTAATGCAGGGCGTATATATCTCACTGTTATATTTTATTCACAGCATAAATTGCTTAAATAATAAATGCAACTTTGCCTAAAATAAAACTTACCGGGAGGGAGCCTTCTCACTCACCCCCTTCAACTAACTACTTGGACACTGCGGTAGATCGCAGTATTTGAGGAGGAATTGACTCGAAATTTAATCAACATACATGGAATAGTGCAGGTTAGATGGGCTTCAGATCGGTATGACAGGTCGGCACAACATCAAGGGCCGAAGGGCCTGTACTGTGCTGTAATGTTCTATGTTCTATGTTCTAACTGTTGATATTTCACGTGGCCATTTGACTGAACAAGTATATTTACACTGCGTTAAGTAAATTTAAAATTATAATAATTGGACACAATAATACAATATTTTATACGATATCCTGAGGGCCAGCTGAAATTCCCAAAACTTTGTTTCAAGGAAACTTTAAGTGTGGCTTGAAGGCGATAAAAATTGATTTTCCCACATGACGATAGAGGAAAGTGGCGACACTTACCATGAGCTACCATGAGCTAAAATGTGTCACCATAACAGTGGCTACAGTGGATTGAAACAGGTTCCAGCACCAAAAAGAGTTATTTTGTAGGGCTTTGACTGATCATCTCACAGGCAGCCCTAATCTAAAACTGAAATATTCTAAAAAAACCTGCAAGTAAAGGCTTGAGAGTCAGCTACAGTTAGTCCTCAACTCCGGTGCAACCAAAAAATTAGTAGTAATGTCAGCCAAGAAGCTACACAGAGATCAACTCAGGGTCTTGTCACTCATTTGTCAAGGCATCCAGACTAGTACATCAGGAGATTGTCCACTGTAATTTCTGGGGGAGTCTGTTAACTGAAGATTGAGGCAGGTTATCAGGGATAATTGCTGAGGTAGGGAGGTTGGGGGAAGTCAGTCGTGGAGTTTGGAGGCAGCATATGGAATACAGAGGGGAAATAATTGTGATGGGGGCAATGCAACATATTAGGATAGGAGACAAAAAACGCTCTGGAAGATATGGGTCACTGCAAGGATGAGGGGGTCATCAACAGACAGCACCACCTTGGCTTTGATGAGGGGGTGCAGTGCAGCATGATGGGTAACATGCTAAACTGTAAGCCACTAAGATGCAGACTTAAATGTAAGAGTTGAGTGTGAGCATGTGGAAGCTCAGTCCTGGTGTGGTTGACCAAGAGCAAAAGGAGAAAAGGAACACAGAGGTTTGGGCAACATAGGGATTGACAGTGATTCACTCCCCAGAGCATGACTCGTTTTTCCTTCAATTCTCTTCCAAACTACAGTGTGGGTGGAATGAGTGCTCTTTTTCTGTCCGAGTACTTAGGCTGTACTTGTGAGTGATGTGAAACCCTTTGAGGGGTAACTACCTTCATCAGGTACTTTCACAGTACAATTATAGTTACCCACATGTACTTAGGGCTTTGTTGTTAAGTTTGCATATGACACAAAGATCAATAGACGAGCAGGCAGTGTTGACGAAGCAGAGAGGTTGCAGAAGGATTTTGACAGTAAAGAGAGTGGGCAAAGGCATAGTGGAATGCAAAGTGGGAAAGTATGAAGTAATGCACTTTGGTAAGGTGTACAAAGTCACCGTTTCCGGCAGTCTTTTTAGGCACAGAGTTGCTTAAGTACAAAATCTTGGATATAAATTAGGAAAATAAATAAATAAAGTTACAAGTTCAGCATTACAGTACTTCTAAAGCAGAGAAGGAGAGAATAAAAATGAAAACAGAATGAGGAGCAGACAACTCCACACTGGGCTTCACCCCGCGGCTGGGAGTCCGCGCTGGGCTTCACCTCAAAGCCAGCGATTCTGACATCCCATGAATAAGTATGGAAAGGGACGACGGAGGGTTAATGAAGCTTAACATTATCATGGGAGAAATCAGCTCATTAACTGGCATCCTGTCCACCATCTTAAATATTCATCTGCTCCATCAAGATGTATTGCAGAAAACATCATGATTTCTTCAACAGAGCGCTCCAAACCTGTTACCACTACACCTAGAAGAAAAAGTATGACAAAAACACGGAAACCACTTCCTTCGTCATCACGTCCCTTCAATATTACCAGGTGGAAAGCCTCAAATATCCTACCCAACAGTACTGTGAGTGGATGTACATAAACAGGCTGCAACAAATCAAGAGAATGACTGGCCATTACCTTCTCAAGCAATATTAGGGATAGCAATAAATATATTATTTGCCAGTGATTCTCACATCATATGAACGAGTAAGGAAAGGGAAGAAGGAGGGCTATTGGTGTTCAGGTATACAGCAGCCACGATAAATTTGAGTGAAAAAATAAACTGAAAGGGCTGAATGATCTATTGCTGTTCCTGTGGACCCGAGGATGGAACTTCTGATGACAAGGAGACACAGGTTTGAGGTTTTGGGCAAGAATTGTTGGGAAGCATGAGGAAGAACTTTTTTGACACATCAAATGGCAGCTATCTAAAACTTGCTGCCTATGAAGTGTTTGAGGTAAAGACAATTAATGATATCAAAGGAAATTTGATGGGCTCTTGAGGAAAATAAGCATTTAGGCTACGCAGTTAGAGTGGAGGAATGGTACAGACCAGATTTCTCGACAGAAAGCTAGTATAGACTCAGTGGGCCAGATGACCTCCTGTAATGTTGCACTGACTCACTAATCCCACGACAAGTGGTATGTTAAAGAAGAAATACAGGGATGGAATAAAACTGTCAAATTATGGAAAGAGCAAAGAGGAGCACAGATGCCCAAAAACGTAAACACTTAGCAGCAAGAACAGTGGGGGAAACAAAATGTTGGGTGTGTTCTATTCTTTACAGTTAACTTTCTCCAAAGATATTGACTGTCCTAATGGCTACTTCTAGCACTTCTACATCAAATGCTAGGAGGTGGACCAGGCAGTCCAGTAGCAGATGTTGATCACACAAAGAAAACAGAATTGTTTGTATCAATGTGTCCAACCTGACATTGGTAAAACAAAGTCAAATGTAAAGAGTGAATTGATCACCTCTGGATATACTTATTAAAACATTTCCTTGTACAAATGTCAAGCTGTACATTAAGTATTAAATTGCACAAGTGTGTAAGGCAAAAAAGACTAGTCAGTCCATATTTGTAACATCAGACTTGCAATGTGATACAAACAGCACAACGATTTTTACCATCTCACCTCATATATGTGAATACATTGCACAAACAGAAGCCTTCACACAGATACAAATTATCGTAAATGCTGATATGCTCAACTATTTTAAGCACTTCAAATCTTTCAATCTTAAATAGAGCCACACCTAAAAGATGTGATAGAACTGTAATTTCAAAAGTTTCTAAGGGCAGGAAAAATATCAAACATATTTTATTTTCATCAAGAAACACAAGCAAAACCATAACAGAGGTAAGCCAAAGGCATTATAAGTACATTTCATTATTGTGTTAGTCATAATTTAGTGACAACCCTTCTGCTTCTAGTAGAAGTTTGATGTTTCAAAATCCTACACCAGAGATTTGAGCACATTGTGTTAATTGGCACTCCCAAAGAACTGGTACTCTGCTAGCATTGTTGTCCCTTGAATAAAATGTTAAAACAAAACCCAAAATGCACTTCCGGGTGGATGTGAAAGAGCCTTAACAATATTTCAAAGAAATGCAAGAGATTTGTCCTGATATCTCAATGTTCATGAGTATTTTGTGGCTGCCAAATTTCCTAAATTTCAAAGGAAATTTTTTTTTGTTGTACATCATTTTGAGATGTCCCTGAGTTGCGAAAGGTGATACAAAATGCAAGTGCTTCTTTCCAAAACTTCTTATATAGTATTATAATCAATGCTTAATTCTATATTCCTCCACTTCTCTGTTTATTTTATTCCAATTGCTAGCCAAAGTGTTGTCGGCAAAAGTTGGTGAGATTGTCATGTTAACTTTAAATTAGAGATTCTTTGCTCTCCACCAACAGTGATTGTACATTTACAAATGCTGGATTTTGTCCATCTAGTGCTGTCTGCACAAGGAACAAACCTCATGAAAGATATGTGAGGTCCGTTTCTTTATATAATTTGTTGTCTCTCCTGGAAAGGATTAGATCAAGTGCTGCGTTTTGCAGGTTCAAGTTGGCCATGGTAATATGATTTAAAGAGTTACAGCAAAGAGGAAGATACCGTTTGAAAGTGGCACAAGGACAAATTGAAGCAACTTCATGAAAACAGATTTTTGAGGTTGCTTTAGAAGCCTAGAAGGAGAAAATCTCAGAGAGACTTGTGGCTATGCTAAAAGGGGTGAAACATGAGAGGCTCAGCATGCAATACAATGTCATGCAAAGACACAAACAAGAAAGGAAAAGCGTGATATTGTTTGTTCTTCATGTGTTTCCAAAGGTCTTGTAAAAATTAATTTTTTCATTCACAAAATGGAGGTGTTACTGGTAGGGATAATATTAATTGTCCATCATTAATGGACTGTGAGAAAATAATAATATGCTATGCTCTTGAGCTACTGCAGTCCATGTGCTGCTGGGTGGGAAGATCAAGGATTTTGTCATGGTGATAATAAAGGAGCAACAATATATTTCTTAGCATGGTGTGTGCCTTGAAAGGAAACTTTAAGTGCCCCCCTGCCTTTATCTTTCAAGGTACTAGAGATCACAAGTTTCAGAGATGTTGCCGAAGGAATCTTTACAAGTTGTAGCAGTGCATCTTGCACTTCATACTCACGCAGTTACATTGTACTTCTGACGAAAGGTGTAAACATTTAAGGTGGTGTTGTGCTATGTCTCATGGTCAGTATGTCGGTATACTTAAAGAGATACATGCATGATATTATCACAGCATCATAGCATGTGGTCTGACAATATGAAGGTCCCATACTTTATCTCACCTCAGATCACTATCCTACAGGAAGCATATTCCCCTGCTGTAACTTAATAGCTTAATATTAGCCCAGGCAGCCCGAGGAATGGAATGTTTTGTACATGATCATTAGTTGGAATAAACATCTGTGGGGTTCTTCAATATCATGAAAACCACATTCGGTTTCTTATGTTACATATGCCTTGCCACATCGTGTATAAAAAACTCTGCTGGAGGCAATCTCTCACGCAGGGTGATGAATGGTGTTTCAATTAATTGAGCTACTTATTCTGAAAACTCCTTAACTGTTCTGGAGTTGTATACATCCAAGCAAGTGGAGAACATTCCACCACCCCTTATAAGTGACATGTATATTCTGAATGGATGTCACTGAAGCAGGAGGTGAGATGTATCTTGAATGTATTGCAGTGGCCTCTTAAAATCTACAATTTACTGTTATTCTGCCCATATGGATAGCATGCCTGGAACTTGACTCAGTCCTCAGTTGGCGATCTGAATAATTGTTCGACAATCAGATCTTGCAAATTTATGCAACCTATTGTAAAGCTGACTTGTACTACTAACAACAGTTTCATACAAAATGTTCCTCCATTAAGCAATTCATCTTTTCCACAAAGACCTTCAAACAATTTCAGTTCGGGTAACAGGAATTATTTCTCTACAGTTTCTGCCCAGTATTTTTACCCAGTCACTGTAACCCAGATATTAGTGACCATTCTCACTGTACCACTTCCTATATCTTATTGATGCTTCTGCTCATACACTGCTTAAATGTTTAGTACATGACCCTCGAAATTGTCTTGAGATTGACACGTTTCAGAATATATTACAAAATATATCTAGAATATATTCCTATTACATTGGTCTTCCTCTCTGAGAACCTTTATTATATATTCCAAAGACATTGCTGCATCTAGGCTTCTGACTGATCACCATTTTTAATTTGTAAAAGTTTCTTCATTTGTTATGTCCTTTACCCAGCCACCTATGAAGCAACGTGAAATTCATCACTCTCAATCTGCATAAATATTTGTCTTTACGGCTTTGATGGTTCAAATAATTGTAACACCCGAATAATGACACTAAGACCAGTAATAGTGGGGGCGAGAGGAAGGGGTAAATAAATCCTTTAAGTCATTAGTTTGATTCCAAAGCCCCATCAGTGCCACATTACGAATTATGGAAAAAGCCTTTTGTCTGTCGATATCTCATACTGCTTAAATAAAAATATAAAAACCAATTGAATTTTATTTGCTGTTAGTGGTACAATATAGGTGAAGAAAATCAGTCCAGTAAAGGATGAGTGGGAATATGATGCGTCAATCCACATCAATTAACATTTGGTCATGGCAACACCTTACACAAACTAATTAAATGATTCTCAAAGTGACGGAATAAAATCTCCACTCCCAGGTACTCTGAGCTTAGCTCAACCCAGTTGATTTCCATGTCCTCCAGCTCCACAAAGGCAGAGGGAATTTCCAAAGGAAAGCTCTTCCATTTAGAGTAATTACATCAAAACTAAAGTTCACCTCTCGCCATGAGCTGTTTTTTTTAAAAGGAGAAAGCAAAATATAAATTTCAAGAGGGTGCACCAAACTAAATGTAACAAAGAGAACACAGAAATATCAAAGCAAGTATTTGCTTGCTTTCACTAAACAAGCAGCTCAGCTCAACTTCGGGAAGCTCGCTCTTAAAGGTCAGCAAGTCAGCTTGAACATGTGGCCGTTTTATTACAAGCCCTCAGCAATTTTGAGAAAGACAATGCAAAATGCTAGATAAGGAAGCTGCTCCTCATGAACACATTTTCATTATTGAAATTAGTGTGTGTCAACTGAACAAAGTCTCCTGTGTAATCTGTTTTTTATTTCAAATAAAAATGTCAGAACAAACCCAGCACACAATAAGCACAAAGTTTCCTCTCAGAATTTTTCAAAATCTTTCCCTCCCCCTCATGCTAGGGCTTTACATCTGTAGCCAATCACTGGAAAATTTCCCCTACTGTTCCATCAACATCAGCAAACAGTTCACCCACTTTTCTGGTGAGCCAGGCATGCTAAATCAACTGTCTCATGATTCAGTCTCATAGAATCATACAGCACGGAAACAGACCCTTCAGCCCAACTCATCAATGCTGACCTGGTTTCCTAAACTGAACTAGTCCCATTTGCCTGAGTTTGGCCCATATTCCTCTACATCTTTCCTATCCATGTATTTGTCCAAATGCCTTTTTATATGTTGTAACTGTACTCTCCTCTACCATTTCCTCTGGCACCTCATTCCATATACACACACCACCTTCTGTGTGAAAACGTTGCCCCTCAGGTTCCTTGTAAATTTTTCCCCTCTCACTTGAACCAATATAGTTTCGTACTCCCGTACCCTGAGAAAAGACAATGATTACTCACCTTATCTATGCCCCTCATGATTTTATAAACCTCTATAAAGTCACCCCTTAGCCTCCTACATTCCAAGGAAAAGTCCCAGCCTAACCAGCCTCACTTTATAACCCAGACCATCCAGTCTTGGTAACATCTTTGTAAATCTTTTCTGAACCCTCTTCAATTTAATAATGACATTCCTACAGTAGGTTTTCAGGAACTGTACACAGCACCCCAAAAGTAGCCTCTCCAGCATCCTATACAACCTCAACAAGCCATCCTAACCACTAGACTCAATCATCTGAGCAATGAAGGGAAGTGTGCTAACCATCTTGTTAACCCTGTCTACCTGTGATGATGCAACTTTCAAAGAACTATATACGTGCACCCCTAAGTCTCAATGTTCAACAACATTTTTAGGGCCCTATCATTAGCTGTGTAAGTACAACACCTCACATTTATCAAAATAAAATGCCATCTGCCATTCCTCAGTCCAGTGGTCCAGTTGATCAAGATCCCGTTGTCCTCTCAGATAATATTCCTCACTGTCTGCTAGACCACCAATTTTAGTGTTATCTGCAAGCTTACTAACCATGCCGCTTACATTCTCATCCAAGTTGTTTTTATAAATGATGAACAGAAGTGGAAGGCAATGGCCTAATGGTATTATCACTGGATTGTTAATCCAGAGACCCAGAAAATGTTGTGGGAACCCAGGTTCAAATCCTACCACAGCAGTGGTAGAATGTGAATTCAATAAATATCTGGAATTAAGAATCTAATGATGACTGTGAATCCATTGTTAATGTCAGGAAAAACCCATCTGGTTCACTACAGCCCTTTAAGGAAGGAAATTGCCATCCTTACCTGATCTGGCTTACATACGGCTCCAGACCCACAGCAATGTGGTTGACTCTTAATTGCCCTCTGGGTAATTAGGGACGGGCAATAAAAAGCTGGCGCAGTCAGCAACACCCTCATCCTGTGAATGAGTAGAGGAAAAGCGGAAGATTCTTGCAGCACACTGCTGGTCGCAGGTCCTCACACTGAACAACAACCCTCTAGCCCATTTACAATGCTAACTCTTAAAACATTAAGGGAATTAGTATGAAAATTGTAATTTTGTTTTCAAAGTTAAATCATTGTACAAGTATAGTTGATTTGTAAATTTTTTTTAAGAAGAGAGAGTCACAGATGACTTAAGCATTATTGGTAATTTATTATTTTGGTTTCTTCTGTTCTCGCCTCTTGCACATTCCCAATTTTAATTACTCCTTAACTGAAAATTGCTCCTTTAGTTAGAATTTTCATAACCCTCCCCCTTTTTTTCCTGAATCAGCAGATATTAATTTCAAGTCCACTCCATAGATTTAAGGACGTAATCCTAAGCTGACACTCCATAGCTCAAAATGTGTACTGAAGGAGTACTATACTGCAAATGGATCTTCCATACAGGACATGACACCAAGACGCCATTGGCCTTCCTAATTAAATATTAAAGATCTCATGGAAGCACTTTGAAAGAGAATAGGGAAACTGTTTCAATTTTATTGACCAATACTTATCCCTCATCACTAATACAGATTATCACAGACAGTCATTATCTCACTGTTGTTTGTAGAACCTACCTTGTGTGCAAATTGGCTGTTGCATTTCATACTGGACAACAGACTACATTTCAGATACTTTAGAGCACCTTGAGGTATCCTAGGTCATGAAATGTGCAAAATGAATGCAAGTTACCCTTCTCCTTAAGGCCATACTATGCCTATTTCTTTCTGTATATTTTTTATCCTATTTTAGAGCCTCCTTACTCATTACTGGCATCAGGAAGACTGGTGTGTAGTACACTGGATTATCCCTTTTTGAACAGAGCAATTATTTGGTGGATTCTCCAATCCTCTAACGCAGCTACCACATTCAAAAATTTTAGCAAGATTGTGGTCAGAACCTTTGTTTTTTCCTTTGTTTTCTCTCATCATTCTGTAACCAGCCAGGCCAACTATTGTTTCAGAGGTAGTAGGAACTGCAGATGCTGGAGAATCTGAGATAATAAGATGTAGAGCTGGATGAACACAGCAGGGCAAGTAGCATCAGAGGAGCAGGAAAGCTGATGTTTTGGGCCGAGACCCTTCTTCTGAAGAAGTGTCTAGGCCCAAAACATCAGCTTTCCTGCTCCTCTGATGCTGCTTGGCCTGCTGTGTTCATCCAGCTCTACGCCTTGTTATCTTAGACCAAGTATTGTACCCACTTTCAATTCAAATTTTCAATCATTAGATCCTCATTTAACTTCTCTATACCATTCCATTGTCATTGTTATTGCTAACTCTTGGAAAGCTGAACTCCTCATTTAAAAATAAACCCAAAAGAACTGTGGATGCTGTAAATCAAGAACCAAAACAGATGTTGCTGGAAAAGCTCAGCAGGTCTGGCAGCATCTGTAGTGATTTAGAATGTCTGCCGTTCCTGCAAATAACTTTTCATTCTTCATTTCAATTTGTCTCTCTCCTTCCACTGACCTACACTTTTCAATCTTTATAACTTTTCTTTACTATTTCTCTTTGTCCCAAGTCAGTAATTTCCTCATATGCCCTCAGATTTACAAAACATTTATTCATTCCTGCATCATTTGGCTTCATTTTCTTTTGTGTTAGTAACAAGGCACCTGTCTTGAATTGTTTTCATTTGTTTTTTTTTCCACAGTCAATGAACCCCAGTTTTGCTGCTCACCATTCATTTGTGTTAATATTCCTCGTTGTATTATCAACTCCAGCTGACGATTTCCTTTGGTGTGCGCATTGTCTACTTTTTTTTCTTTCCAAAATATCTGAATGCCCAGCATTCTTAAACTTTAAAGTTTTAAGGATCAGTTGAAGGCAGTTGTTTCATGCTGCTACTTTGCAGTATCAAAACGTGTGCTATTCTTCACGAGCAGGATGCTGTCGTTAAGTTTAAAAAGTCATTCAGCCTACCACACAAATGAGTAATGGTGTCGACGAATTGCGTTGCTGGTGTAATGCTAAGTACATAAGCCACAAGTTCCAACGACTGGTAGTTGATATAGAACAAAATATGCCTTCAGCTAGGGCAGACTTCTCACTGCACACAGCCAGACCTTCCTGAAAAACGAAGAACGTCAGACCAAATTTTACCAGAAATGGCTTATGTGTCAAATGCAGCGAGTTTTGTGGGGATGTTTCTCTCCCTGAACCCAGATTGTCAAATTAGCTATGCACTATGCTTCAATGACACTCCACTCACACGATTCCCTGCTCGACAATGGCAGAGACAAACTCAATGAAACTCCAGCATTCCTGGTGACACCCATTTTAAAGCCCAGTCACACACCAGGTCAAATGCTGCCAGCTAGTGGTCATCCTTCACCACGCATGTGGTGGGAATAGACACAGATCTAAATAGGTTTGAGGATACATAGCTGACAACTCATTGTAAATACTGCTTTGGATACAGTTACGGGGTGGGGGGTGCAATCACCTTTCAGGAGCTAAAAGCAGCAGTCAGGTCAGCGACACTGACTGGCTCTGAGACTCAGGGGGAAAAGGATGCAGTCAGATAGAGCGATAATGACAGGAGACTCTGTGGCTGCAGAAGAGACACTGTGTTGCCTCCTGGGTCCCAAGGTTAAGGATGTCTCTGAGCGGTTGCAGAGCATTCTGCAAGGGGAAGGCGAATAGCCAGAGGTCACCATGCATATCGGCACAAATGACGGAGGTAGTCAAAGGGATGGGGACTGAAGTGTCAGTCAGAGACCACTTTCAGCCCAGTGACCATAACTGTCTTACCTTTAACATTGTTATGGAAAAAGATAGGACGGGTCCACAGGTTAAGGTGCTGAATACTTCCTCCACCTACTCCAGGTTTGGTTGCAGCCATTTTCAATTTTCATTGGTGATAATGGGAACTGCAGATGCTGGAGAATCCAAGATAATAAAATGTGAGGCTGGATGAACACAGCAGGCCCAGCAGCATCTCAGGAGCACAAAAGCTGACGTTCCAGGCAGCTCGGCACTGTGTGTTGCAGGCTCTGTCTGGTAATCAAGGGGCCCCATGTTATCCTTTCTTGCTATCTTTCTTGCATTCCCTGTTGAGCCCACAAACACCGAGCTTCCACTCATTCCCATGCATCTTTGTGGAATTATGACCATAATGGCACAATTGAAACTGCTCATCCCACAACTGCTTAACAAACATTCACTGTTCTTTGGGGTAGCACATTCCAAGCAGGGAAGTTAAAAAAGTTCAAAAGATAAACATCAACCTCAGCAGGCATTGATAGAGAAGGAGAGCAGCAAACTAGGGGGCTTCACAGTTGTGCTAGGAATTCCACCAGCAACTGGCAATGAAACATGGGCAGCTGGAGCAGTTGAATGGATCCTCTCTGATAAAAAGGATGTCTTTAGAGAAAGAAGGCCTCATGGAAAAATGTGGCAGACAGACAAGAATTCACCAACCCAATGCAAATCACAGGCTTAATTCCTTGTAAATGCTGTAAATACTTTCTTATTTAGCCTTATCTTCCTGATATGTTTGTAATGAGTTGATGCCAGTGGAGTACAGAATTCTTGTTTCATGGCCTTTGGGCTTTCCACATGTTAAAGTCTCATGTTGTAGATACATGCCTGTAGTTCTGCACTTTTTAATTATGGCAATCACTGCTGCTCAAAGTATTAGTTGGGCTCTTGTACCTCTTGTGCATCCTGAGGGGACCTTGAGGAAGTCTCCTGTTCATTTCTCCACCTTTCTTGCATTTTCATTTTCATTTGACAATAAGAACAGTTTCTATATGACTCAGGAAACGAATATAGCAGATGCTTTCCTGTGCCCTCCTCACCAATGCCAATAGGAAACGCAAGTAAACTCCCTGAAGGACCATCACATTTGTTACCCCTCAGATTCCCGTCCTTCCAAAACCTCTATTGGTTTTGACATTGGCTAATGACTCAGAGTGCTGAACATGAGATCCTTACCTAAAACCAAACAATGCGCAAAAGACCAAGAATAGCCATTCCTTGAGGTTTCAAATGACCTTGTTAACCAGATTAAAGATTAAAGAAATAATGAATAATCAGTAAAACCTCTGGTATTTCCACTTGCTAGCTTAGTTTTGATAGATTCATTTATATATTAGTCAATTCCTTCCTAAAGTTTAATTGAAGTAGCAAGGCTTGATATGTTAAGTAGATCTGTCATTTTCACAGCCGGGACGAGGTTGAATATTGCATAAAACTTGATGGAAACAATTTTTTTTATCATGTTGAGAAGCTCTTCTAGATGCCATTTATGACTATTGTTAATTCCCTGATTCATTCATACTTAACAGAAAAGAAGTAATTAATCTGCCCAGCTTGCGTCATACAGAATGTAGCCAGCTTCCTGCTGAGTAACTTGCCCATGCATGTTATTTAATCCTTTTCTGAGTCGATATACCACATTAACTGTTCGGAAAATAGCGTGGCTAGAATTAATTAGGTCCACACACCCACTCAATAAATACTTCATTACTGTTTTTAATCACTTGTGGAAAGCTGCTGCCACTTATTCAAATTCATAACAGTAAATGGGAACCAACTGCTGTCCATGAAAGGCTTCTTGCCAGCACTGCATTTTCCATGTTGTGGCAATAACTGGAGATACCCCAAACTGCCCCTGATATAGCAATGCATGAACGCAGTTGCTTACCTAAGGAAGCCAGAGAAATGAGAACTAACTTTCACTTATATAGCACCATTCAAGCCATGGCAATCCAAAAAAGCAGGTAAAATTGTGTGGTTATTGCACTTTGAAAATGTAGCACCCAACTCATTAGATTGTACTGACATCCTGAGTGCACAATGAAAGCAATCAAAAGTGTCATTAATTTATTTAAATAAGGATTATTGGAAGCCCCCTTTGTGCAATTGTTCTGCCCAAGTAGCCAGTTCATCCCATAATAAACTCACACAGCCTCTCTGTCTGTTAGGAGTAAGGTGAGAGCATGTCTTATAGGATGTGTCTCTCCTGTACAGTTTATCTGCTTTTTTGTCCTCTGAAACTGGCTAACATCTGAATCTTTTTTCTTTGCATGCCGCAAGCTAATTCTGACTTCTGAAAGCAAACTTGTGCTGGCATTGGACTGCTTCTTACCAAGTGTTAGAAAGAATCTGCTCAAGAGACAAATAGTCTTGAAGGTCTGGCTTTGGGATTGGAGGATTTTATGCCTAGCAAAGTTAGGAGCAGCTAAGAAAGGATAGAACAGAGAGTATTACGCATGTGTTCTTTCCCACAGTGGATCTTCAAGAAACACTTCCCACCCCAGAATAGAGTGAAGTGCCTGAGTTCTCCCAGTTTGCTGTTACTAAAACTGGAGAGGAAAAGCAAGGGTCAGATGTCAGAGTCTGTATAGTTTCAAGTTCAACATGGCAAATTTGCCATGGAATTATTAGAACTAGGTGATGTCAATGGTCTCCTTGTTTGCTTTACCATAAGGGTCGTTGAGGCTCTATATCACTTTCCCAATTAACAAAGTACATCAAAATAAAAGAGCACTAGGCTTGATCATATTGTGCTTTTCTCCAAGATCCAACAGGCCATTGCCAGAGAGTTGGAGACTGACAAATAAACAATTAAACTGATGTGGAACTATATCTGGATGTGGAGCAAAGATTTAGCCAGATCATTATCCACTCCTTTGTCTGTCCAACTATTCTTCTCTCTCCTATCCCCTCCTCCCACCCTTTCTTGCATAAAAACCAACATTTTCCTAGCTGCCATCTGTTCTGAGGAAGGGTCACCGCATCTGAAATATTAACTCTGATTTTTCTTCACCGATGCTGCCGCACCTGCTGAGCTTTCCCAGCAACTTTTGTTTTTGTTGAATATGGAACAACGCGCTTTCTTCGGACAATGGAAGATTGGGCAAATGAAAGGAAATCAATTTTGTTTTACTGCAGATATCTCTTACCAACTGTAAAGAATACCTCTGCATGGAGGTCTGTGGCTAACACAGCATTGAACATAACTTTTTCATGTACATCATCTGTGATTGGGATAAAATTCTAAGAAGGAGGAATTATCTATTATCTAGCAAGAATGTCTGTTCCAATTTTAGAAAATAAGCTGCACTCAGAAAGATCTGGAGAACAGAGACATTGTGATGTTTTACTTGTGAAATATACTTTGAAAGTGAATAGGCAGGATATAAGAATTAGGATTTCCGGAGCTAAGTGAAGTTGTTGTAATATAAGGATCCCTTCTTTTTCATTCATACATGGGCCCCGGGTGTCTCTGACCAGCCCAGAATTTATTGCTCATTCCAGGATTGCCCATGGGGCACTTAGGAGTCAATCACATTGCTTTGGGTAAGGAGTCACATGTAGGCCAGTCCAAGATGGCAGATATCCTCCTCTAAAGCACACTAGTGAGCCAAATAGAAATTTTTTTATGGTAATCAAGAGTGGTCCATGGTAATTATCAGGCAAGATTTTTATTCCAGATCTGTGTCAAATTATAATTTCATCATCTGTTGTGATAGAATTCAAACCGATGAACTCCTCAGACAACAATCTTGGCATTTTAGACTGCTAGTCCAGTGATATTAGCACTACTGTACCACCTCCCTTAAATTGTTACTCATTGTTTTCTAGTGGCTGACTGCCCACATTCTACAATTAAAGTCTGTTCCACATATTCAACTGTGTTGCGAATGTCTACCTGAAGTGTATTGCCATGAAGCTTAGATAGAGAAGGATGTTAGCTCAGCAATTGGTATCAGTTACTGATTCAATAAATCGGTGAACAGTGGGTATAACTTTATGTTAACCGTGGATCTAACCAATTCCTGGAAATGGTGATCTAGGGAATCTTTATTTTCTGTCTGAAATGCACCAGCTTTGATATTTATGAGTGCGGGGATCTTGCTATCAATCTTTCAAAATGGAAATAACTTGTCCTTCGAGTCCATACACCTCAATGGTGAGGCAGAGCAGTGGTAGCGAAGAGAATAAAACAATTCCTGCACTCCAAGTTCCAGTACCACATGGCATATCCTGTCTCATGTGCCCAAGCATCTGCAAGTAGACAACTGATTTGTTCAGACTCATAAACCCATGACTGAAACTCACAACCATGATTAGACATAGCTCTTAAACTGAATTGAAGGTATATCGATGATGATATACAAATGTTATTAATATGAATATTTCCTCATGGTAGCAGAAGGAAATCAGGAATTGACAATGCTTATTGTTGCAATTTACCCACTGAATTGAATTGAGTGAGCTTTCTTGTCACATATGCTCAACTGAGTACAGCGAAAAGCTTATAAGTCACCACTTACAGTGCCATAATAGGTACAAAGGTTACTACGTTCAATCCTTAGTTGCAGAATAGAGAAATAAATAAATAGTTACATGACAGCGATATATAGTATAACCATAAGTCAAAAAAACAAGAAGCAAAGTTAAAAAGATAAAAATCACAGTCTCTATCCAAAGGCTCTCCGCAGCAGAATAGCGCAGGTCTGTTAAGAAGACCCTCAGTGGATTTCTAGTTCTAAGCAGGTAATCCTTATGGAGCAGGGTTACCAATGATTCTTAGACAGAACAGTCACAGGGGTATAGATTACCTTCTGCTGGAAAAAGAGTTATTGCAAGTGAGCTAACTGTGTTAAAAATTAAAGATTTTATCTGCAGGTATCGCTAGACATCGAATGCCATAGTGTGGTGACAAATTGGAGCTAAAGTAACATCGCTCAGCTATTATCTATTCAGTGCACTTAATTATCCTCCCAAATGCATTGCCCAGGAAAGTGGTGGGTATAAACATCACATCCAAAAATAATTGGAAGACCACTACAAACAAAAACAAGAGCAGACCATATGGCCCATTGAGCAGTCTGAGGCGATTCAGGTCAGGTTGGGATCTGAGAGACATTGTATTCAGGAGGGGTGGTGAGGTTAGCTGGTTGGGATAGTTGGGGGTCAGGGGGGTCAATTAGGTCATCAGGAAAATAATCATAAGAGGTCAAGCTTAGTTGGAGGATCACAGAAGCAGAGAGGGGAGAGTCCAGTAGGGTTAGTGGGATATTAAGAGGGGAGTCAGAGGGTGGAGTGGGTGGGGGGATTGTGTGGGCAGGTGTGTGGCTACTCAGGAAATAGGTTTATTCTGTTTAACATTTAACATTCTGTCTAACATGGGCAACTCTTCAGCTAAGTCCAAGCTATCTGAGGTATGTATTTCTGGCTCAGAGTTGAAGGCATTTGAAGAGGATCCCTGGGAGCTGGGGAATTGCCTGTCAGAAGTTTAAATCTTCCAGACGTTTTCCATGAAGTTCAGCCAGTTTTCATGGGATCACAGTATGCACCTTGGGTCATAAGTCTATTCTCTGGCAATCCAGTGATTGGAGAAATGGGGCCAACACACTGATAATTCATAAGCTGGGAGATTTTTAAAGTGGCAATGATAGTGGCGTAGAAGGCAGCATGAATATACTGGTACCATTGATGGTTTACTGTATGTCGGTCTGAATAAAACGTAGTCAGATTCTTTGTGGTCTGAAATCTTGAAGTGTATTTGTAAGGCTGCAATAAAATAGACTTGCACATGTGGTCTGTGTTCTGTTTTTAATGATGCTGTTGTGTATTACACAGACAAACCAATTGACTTCACTGATTCTGGAATGCTGCATGCTGTGTTGTCATGTAACCCTCTTAAATAATCTTCAAATTGCTGTTATACAATATGAGCCCTTTTCCTTTTAAAGAATGGTGACCATTTTTTAACAATATATGCAAAAATGTAAAATAATATATTGACTCTAAACACTCAACTAATACCTTGGTAAAAACATGACATGACCAGGTCTGGTCCTGATACAGTTATCACAGCCAGGCTATATATCATCACTCTGTGTCAAGCTATCAACCTTCATGGAAGGATGTGTATCAGTTTCACTAAGCCTGTGGTTCTTGTCTGGCTTGATATTTTCAGTGTTAAAGTCATCATTGTAAACTTATGTGGTTGATCTTACCCAATTCAGATATGTCACCGATATTTTCAAAAGACTTGACCATAAGGACAAAAGTAATAAGACCAAGAGTAGGTTATTCAGGCCATGAAACCTGTCCCAACATTCAATAAAATCATGGCTGATCTCCCTCAGACCTCAACTCCTCTTTTGTACAACTCCTCATAACTCTGCTCTGAAGAGTTCCAAAGAAGAGTCACTGGACTCAAAACACTAACTCCACTTTCTCTCCACAGAAGCTGCCAGATCTGCTGATTTTTTCCCCGCAATTTCTGTTTTTGCTCCAGATAACACTCAACTCCCTAATATTTCAAAAATCTAACTATGTCCCACTACACCTCACCAAGCTAGCACACTGGGAGTCAAGAACTCCAAAGTTAAAGATTTTAAGAAGTACGCACAATTCCCAGTTAGACCCAGTCTAACAGAAAGCATGGACCAGATTTCAATACTTCTCAAAAATTACAGTTGATTACAAATAAGTAGATTCTAGCCACAAATAAACGATTCTGAACTGTCAACGTGTATGTCTACTAGTTAAAATTCTAACCTTCTTATAAATGTCATCCCTTACACACATATACAGACAGGCACTGACAGACTCAAAAGGAAGTGTGTGTGGGATGAGCAATGGAAAAGACTAGAAAAGCAGGTCAGTGATCCCTGTCCACAGGATTTGCTGAGATGATCCTTTTGATGATCAGGACAATGTTTCTCCATCTTCTTCTCTAAGGATACTGATAGTACAAGCGAGATCCAAGTGTGCCTAGATTATACTCAGGAGAATTTTCTGCAACAGTGTGTATCCAAATCGAGACCATCAGAGCGGGGAAGAATTTGGAGAGTAATGATGACAATACAATTAATTTCAATGTTAAGTTGGAAGAGGATAAAAATCAGTCAACGATTAAGATCTCACACTGGGCAAATTTTATTGGTTCAAAACTCGAATTGGAGCAGGCTGTTTAGAAGCATGTTTTGGTGAATAAAACAGTGGATGAAAATCAGAGAATTTCAATACAGAGTCAAATAAAGTACAAACTAGGTACATACCCATAAAAAATAAATATGGTATCCGACGGTAGAACATTCTGGTTAACTAAAGACATTGATCAGAATACAGGAAGAAAAAGGAGACATATGATGCATTCCAGAATAATATTAGCAGTAGAAATCAGTAGGAGTATCAGAAACACAGGAGAAAGGCTAAGGCTGGAATAAGGAAGGCTAAGAGAAGCACAAGGAAAGGATGTAAGGCTGCATTAAAACAAATAGTAAAACACTCTTAAAACACATTAACTGTAAAAGATTAGTGAAGAATACAGTGAGTTACATAAGGAACGAGCAGGGTAAGCTGCTCACTGAAGTAAAGAGTACAGCAGAGGTACTAAATAAATAGTGATAATGGGAACTGCAGATGCTGGAGAATCCAAGATAACAAAGTGTGAAGGTGCTCCTGAGATGCTGCTTGGCCTGCTGTGTTCGTCCAACTTCACACTTTGTTATCTTTACTAAATAAATACTTTGCTTCTATCTATTGCTACTTAAAAAATGATGACAATGGCTGATTGAAAGTGCAGGTGTTAAGCAACTAAGAAATATAGTGTTAGAAAAAGAAAAAGTGCTAAAAAGGATGACAGCATCCCATGTAGAGAAGTCGTCTAGATTGCTGGGAGAGGTAAGGGAGTAAATTGAAGAGGCATTGACAGAAAATACCCAGCCTCTCTGAACTCAGGGTTAGTCGCAGGCAACTGGAGGATTGCAAATGAGACCCATTGTTGAAGAAAGGGCACAGAATAACCCAGAAAATTACAGACCTGTCAGCTTGACATTGATAGTGGAAAAAAAGATGGATGCCATAACAAGGGTTAAGGGAAATATACACAGATGAAAACAAGTTAATACTAGATAGTCAACATGGCTTTGTGAAGGGTTTGTCATATCTGACAATTTGATTGAGTCATTTCACACGGTGACACAGGCGGTGGATGAGGGTCAAGATGTGGGTGTTGTATATTTCAGAAAGCATTCAATTTGCTGCCCATTGCAGGTTGGTTAGCAAATTAGAAATGCTTGGAATTGAAGTGTCAAAAACAGAAGTTAATGTTTCAGGTCACCGGACCCGAAACATTATCTTTGATTTTTTTCTTCACAGATGCTGCCAGACTTGCTTAGCTTTTCCGGCAACTTTTGCTTTTGTTGTTGATGTTGAAATAGTTGTTAAGATGACTTGTAGGATCTTTATGATTATAAATAGGGGCATAGAGTATAAAAGCAAGGAAATAACACTACACCTCTACAAATCATTAGTCTTTCCACTTTTGGGGTATTGTGTTCAATTCTGGGCCCCCAAATTAAGGAAAAATATTGAAGCCCTGGAAACACTGCAGAAGACACTTACCAAAATGATACCAAGAAGGAGGGATTTTAGATGCAGGGAAAGTTAAGAGAAATTGGGCTTATTCTCCCTGGAGCAGAGAAAATTAAGAAGTGACCTTATTGATGTGTTTAAAATTATGAACAATTTTGACAAGGCAAAGAAAGATATTCAGTTTCCACTAGTTTGGTATGTCAGTAACTAGGGATCACAATGTCAAGACTGTCAGCGTGAGAGGTAGGAGTGAGATAAAGAGAAACTTCTCTATTTAAGACAGTTGTTAGGATTTGAAATGTGCTGCCTGGCAAAATAGTGGAGGTGGATTCCATACAAAGTTTCAAAAGAGAGTTGGACATGTATCTAAAAGTGATTAACTTAGATGGCTACAGCAGTATGGCTCGAGAATGAGACTAGGTGGGTAGCTCGTTTGGGAGCCAGTACAGAAATGATGGTTCAAATAGCCTCTTTCTACACAGTAAAATCCTATGAATCTATGATTCAATACAACAAGGAAGGATGCATTGTTGCACTCAGCCCTTTGAAAGAGGTAGCCTCATGGATCAAGTATCAGTGGGGTTCATTTAGGAAACTGTGACTATTGCATCACAAGCTTCACGATGGTGGTTGAAAATGATATGCAAAAGAGTAAGAAAAATCAATTGGTGGAAAGCTGTGGCAAGTGTGGAGCAAGGCAGAATTGACTGGAATAACAGGTTGTTGGGAAAATGGGTGATCATTAAAGAGCAGATAATTTGGGTACAGACAAGATATATTCTCTCTAATGAGAAAGGTAGGATAAATGAATGCAGAATTCCCTGGATGACAAAGCAAATAGAAATTAACATCAGAAATGGAAAAAAGTGTGTTTCTGATGGGTGTAAAGCAGAAAATATAAGTATGGATCAAGAAGAATACTAACGGTTTAGTGGGCTAATTTTTTTTAAAAAAGCAAATAAGAGAAGAGGAGTTAATGAGAAAGGTCTATCAGCGAACATAAAGGGGAATCCCAAAGACTTCTATAAGGTATAAATAGTAAAAGCATAGTTAAAGGAAGAGTGGGGCCACTTAGACACAGAAAGGGGATTTACACATGGAGGCAGTGCGTATGGCTGAGTGTTAAATTACTATCTTATATGTTTCTTTAAAAGGAAGAAAATGCTACCAGGCCATGGTGACAAAGGAGAAATCTCTGTCACTAGAAGGTTTCAAAATGAATAAAGAAACTTTGGTGAGACTGCTGCCACTTCAAGTTGACACGGCACTGAGACCAGAAGAGATGCATGCAAGAATTTTGAAGGAAGTGAAAGTTAGTTACTGGCCATAATCTTTCAGTTTCTCCAAGACTCCAGGGATCCAGAAGACTGGAGAATTGCAAACACTATAATTTTGTTCAAGAAAGATTGCAAGAATAATCATAGCAAATGCAAACTACAATCATAGAATCCCTACAGTGTGGAAACAGGCCCTTTGGCCCAACAAGTCCACACCGAACCTCAGAGCATACCACCCAGACCCATCCCTGTATAACCCACCTAATCTACACATCCCTGAACACAACAGACAATTTAGCATGGCCAATCCAACTAACCTGCAAATCTTTTGACTGTCGAAGGAAACCCACGCAGACATGGGGAGAATGTGCAAACTCCACACAGACAGTCACCTGAGGCTGGAATTGAACCCAGGTCCCTGGCACTGTGAGGCAGTAGTGCTCGTCACTTTGCCACCCCTAACTAATCAGTTTAACTTCCATTGTGAGGAAGCTTGTAGAAACAATTATTCAGGATAGGATTAGTACATAAATGGAAAAAGGTGGGCTGGTTAGAAAACGTCAGGATTTTTAAAAGGGAAATCTTGTATAACTAACTTGCTGAACTTGAATGAGGATAACACTGTTAATGCAGTATGCATGGATTTCCAGAAAGTGTTTGATAAGGTGAAACATGACAGACTCATGAGGAAAGTTGTAGGTCATGGTGTAAAAGGATCAGTAGCAATGTGGTTACAAAATTGGTTGAGTGGTAGGAAAGAGGGAGAAAATGGTCAATGGATATTTTTGGGCTAGAGGAAGGTTTGTAGTGGAGTTTCTTAGGGGTCAATGTTGAGATCCCTCCTTTTCTTGACATATATATAATAACCTGGATCTTGCTGAGGAGGGGACAATTTCAAAGTATGCATTGACACAATGCTTGGAAGAATTGTAAATGTGACAAGTACCATGTGGAACTCGAAAAGGTCATGGATAAATTGGTGGAAAGGGTGAATGGATGATAGATGAGGTTCAATGCAATGAAATGTGAGGTGCTGCTTTTTTTTCAGTTAAAAGACAATATAAAAGACGGGGTAAAATTCTTAAGGGAGTGCAGGGATCTGGGTTTACATGTGCAGAGATCATTAAATACAGCAGGACAGGTGGAGAAGGAGGGAATGGAATGCATTGTCTGGGAATGTGGTGTTGGCAGATCCAACAGAGGCATTAAAGAGGGCATTGGATGATTATTTGATTAGAAATAGAGTGCAAGGGAAAGGGCAGGAGAAAACCATGAGGTATTGATCGTCACTTAAAGAGCCACACAGCAATAGAGATAGGCAGGTAGTGCAGGAATCTCCGGTGGCCATTCCCCTGCAAAACAGATATGCCGTTTGGGATACTGTTGAGGGGAAGGGCCCCTCAGGGGAAAGTAGCAACAGCCAAATTCATTGCACCACGGTTGATTCTGCTGCAGAGGAGAGGGGTAAAAATTGTGCCAGGACAATAGTTATAGCGGACTCACTTGCAAGGGGAAAAGACAGACATTTCTGTGGTGACAAACAAGTCTCGAGGATAGTATGTTGCCTCCCTGGTGCTGGGGTCAATGATATCTCGGAGCAGTCACGGGACATTCTGAGGGGGAGGGGGAACAGCCAGTTGTCATGGTACACATCGGTACAAATGACATAGGTAACAGAAAAGGATGAGGTCTTAAAAGCAGAATACCAGGTATTTCTCCTATAACGTGATAGTTGTGGTCTCGTATGGCATTGTGCTATAGAAAATTGTGCTATAGAAAATCACATTATAGGGAAATTGCTACAGAAAATTGCTCCACCAGTACAGCAGAAAGTTCACATTATTCAAACAATGTCCGTTATTCATTACAGCCCATTTGTGTTAATGAAAAACATGCTATAGCAGAAATTCTTGTACAGGGAGCTCAGAAGAAAGTTAAGAAATTGGACCTCAAAGGTATCAATCTGAGGATTACTACTGGCTCCACGTACTCGCCAGAGTAGAAATGACAGGATATATCAGACCAGTACGTGGTGGTAAAGATGGTGTTGGGGAGGGTTTCAGATTCCTGAGACATTGGGACCAGTTCTGGGGGAGGTGGGACCTGTACAATTTGGATGGGTTACACCTGGGCAGGACTGGCACTGATGTCCTAGAGGGAGTGATTGCTGGATTGGTTGGGGAGGGTTTAAAATAATACGCCAGAGGGAGTCAAGTTAACTGGGAGACAGGTCTCAGTCAGAGATAGGTAGGTTTTCATATTCACTTTCTTTTTTTTCTGTAAATATATTCAATTTGTTTTTTTTTTTCAATTGAGTCAGTGTTTTCTTTGCCTCTGAATCATCTGCCTCCTGTGTTTTCTACCACAGCACATTTCACTACCTAAGACCAGTGTCACAACCAAGGAACTGGTGAACAATAAACCAGGTAATGCTCCCTACAAGCAAGACAAACAATGTTAAAATGACAAGTTTAATGGCATTGTGCTTTAATGCGCAGAACATCTGCAATAAAGTGGATGAACTAATCATGCAGATAGATGCAAACGGGTATGATATAATTGGGATTACAGAGACATGGCTGCAGGGTGACCAGGGATGGGAACTGAATGACCCTGCATTTTCAGTATTTAGGAAGGGCAGGCAAAAGGAAAAGGTGGTGGGGCAGCACAAAACAGAAATTAACCCAATAGTGAGAAAGGATATTAGTTCTGTCAATGTGGAGTCTGTAGGGCTAGAGTTGAGAAACACCAAGGGGCAAAAAAAAATCAGTGGGTGTCATATATAGGCCCCCAAACTGCAGTGGTGATGTTGGGAATGGCACTAAACAGGAAATTAGAGATGCATCTGATAAGAGAATATCAGTAATCATGGGAGATTTTAATCTGTTCATAGATTGGGCAAATCAAATTAACCATAGTGCCGTCGAGGAGGGATTTCTGGAATGTATATGGGATATTTTTCTTGACCAATATTTGGAGGAACCAACTAGAGACCAGGCCATCTCAGACTGGGTACTGTGTAATGAGAAGGGAATCATTGCCAATCTATCTCTGCATGACCCCTTAGGGAAGAGCAACCATAACATTATAGAATTTTTTATCAAGGTGGAGAGCGAGGTAGTTGATTCAGACACTGGGATGCTGGATCTTAATATAGGAAACTATGAAGATCTGAGGCATGAGTTGGCCTTGATAGATTGAGGAGAGTTACTTAAAGGAATGACAGTGGATATGCAATGGTAAACTTTTGAGGAATGCATGAGGGAACTGCAACAACTGTTTATTCCTGTCTGGCACAAAAGCCAAATGGGTAAGAGGGCCAATCCATGGCTTACAAAGAAAATTAAAGATAGTATCCGAACCAAGGAAGAAGCATACAGGTTGGCCAAGAAAAATAATGTCTGACGATTGCAAACGGTTCAGGATTCAGCAAAGAAGACCAAGGGATTGAATAAGAATGGGAAAATAGAGTATGAAAGTAAGCTTGCATAGAACATAAAGACTGCCACTAAGAGTTTCTATAGGTACATGAAGAGAAAGAGATTGGTAAAGACAAATGTAGGTCCCCTACAAACAGAAATTAGGAAATGTATAATAGGAGACAAAGAAATGGCTGAGCAATTGAATACATACTTTGGTTCTATCTTAAATGCTAGAGAATGCAAGATTTAGTGAGGGGGAGAATTGAGAGAAATCAATATTAGTAGAGAAATTGTGCTGGGAAAATCGATGGGATTGAAGGCAGATAAATCACCAGGGCCTGATAATCTACATCTAGAGTAAGAAGTGGTTCTAGAAACAGTGAATACTTTACTGGTTATCGTCCAGGATTCTATGGACTCTGGAACGGTCCCTGTAGATTGGAGAGAGGTTAATGTCACTCTAATATTCAAAAAGGGAGGAAGAGAGAAAACAGGAAATTATAGACCAGTAACATGGGTGGTGGGGAATATTCTCAAATCCATTACCAAGGACTTTATAGTAGAGCATTTAGAAAGCAGTGGCAGGATCAAACAGAGTCAACATGGATTTATGAAGGCAAAATCATGCTTGAAGAATATATTAGAATTCTATGTAGATGTAACTAGTAGAGTTGACGAGGGGGAGCCAGTCGATGAGATATGTTTGGATTTTCAGAAACAGTTTGACAAAGTTCTGCAAAAGAGACTATTGTGCAAGATTAAAGTGCATGGGATTAGGGGAAGTGTTTTGAAATGGATAGAAAACTGGTTGGCAGAGAGGAAACAAAGAGCAGGAATTAATGGTCTTTTTCAAGTTGACAGGCAGTAACTAAGGATCAGGGGTCAGCACTGCAGCCTCACAGCATCAGGGGTGTGTGGGTTATAGGGGGATGAGTCTGGGTCTGTCTGAGATGTTTCAAGGGGCGGTGTGGACTTGTTGGGCCAAAGGTCCTGTTTCCACACTGTAGAGAATCTAATCTAATCTAATCTAATGGGTGCCACGGAGATCAGTGCTGAGGCTATACACAATATATATTAATAATTCGGATAAGGGAACAAAATATAACATCTCAAAGTTTACAGATGATACCAAGTTGGGTGGTGAGTTGAACTGTGATGAGGATGCAGAAATCCTTCAGCATGATCTGAACAGGTTGGGTGAATGTGCAAATGAATGACAGATGCAGTATAATTTGGATAAATATGAGGTTATTTACTTTCAAAACAAAAACATGAAAGCAGACTATTTCCTGAATGGCTGTAAATTAGGAGAGAGGAGTGAGCAGTGGGATCTGGGTATGCTTATGCACCTGTCACAGAAGGTGAGCAGGCAGGTGCAGCAGGCAGTAAAGAAAGCAAATGGTATGTTAGCCTTCATTGTGAAGGGCTTCAAGTACAGGAGCAGGGATGTGTTGTTGCAGTTATATAGGGCCTTGGTGAGGCTACACTTAGAATATTGAGTATAGTTTCGGTCTCCTTTTCTGAGGAAGGATGATCTTGCTGTTGAGGCAGGGCAGAGAAGGTTTACCAGGCTAGTTCCGAGGATAGTGGAACTGATGTATGAGGAGAGATTGATTAGGTTAGGATTGTTTTCACTGCTGTTCAGAGGAATGAGCGGTGATCTTATAGAGACTCACAAAATTCTAACAGGACGGGACAGGGTAGATGCAGGGAGGATGTTCCTGATTGTGAGTGTGTCCAGAACCAGGGGTCACAGTCTGAGGATTCAGGGTGGAGCATTTACAACAGAGCTCAGGAAACATTTCTTCACCCAAACAATGAGCCTGCAGAATCCATTACCATGAGAGGTAATTAGTGCCAAAACATTGAACATATTCAAGAGGCAGCTAGATATAGCACTTGGGGCAAATGGGATTAAAGGTTCTGGGGAGAAAGCAAGATTAGGCTGTTGAATTGAACCATCAGCCATGATCATAATGAATGACAGAGCAAGCTTGAAGGGCCAAATGGCCTCCTCTTGCTCCTATATTCTATATTTCTATGTTTTACATGCATACTAGGCTGATTGGCTTTCTTCTGTATGTAACAGTTCTTTGATTCTGATGTTTGGTAAGATTCTGTCACTTGTTTGCAAGAGGCACAGGGTGACTGCTTCACACATATAAGTTTCTGATTTATTAATTAATACTCACAGCTCACAGCATCTGATGAGGGGAAATAAATTGGCTACCTTCAGGTTTGAGAACATTTTTACTACAGAACAGAAACACAGCTCTATTTTGACTCCACCCCTCTGCCCTCCCAAGCCTAATATCCTCCTGTTAAACTGTTGGGACAAAGTGTGTATTCTTGAACACTTCCTTTGCCACGTGGAATGGTGCACTGCAAACGTCACCAGGGGATGCGGCTGTTGAGGTGGCAGGTGGCAGCAATGACAGCAGGCTGTTGAAGCCTGTAAAGGGTGTTTGAAGATGGCATCAGAACTTTCAACCCTGAAAGGTACTGTGAGGGAAAATAACCTCTGTCCACTATCTGCAAGTGATTCACCGTCTAAGTCAATAGTAAAAGTCCCTTGTAAATTTAATAATAAGAACGTGGAATAGGCAATTCAGCCCCGAGATACTGCTCCATGATTTGATATGGTCTCATCTCTGCCTCAATCTCAATTTCCTACTCACTCTTCATAACCCTGCAACCCATTACTAACTAAAAATCTGTCTATCCCCTCTTTAAATTTTCTCAATGTCCCTGCATCCACCACATTCTAGGGTAGTTCATTCTATTGAGTCACAACCCTTTGAGAAAATTAATTTCTTTTCATCTGTTTAAATCTATTACCCCTTATCCCAAAACTATAACTTCTCCATCTAGATTGCACCACACAAGGAAACATTGTCTCTATGCCTAAGTTGCCAATCCTCTTTTGCGTCTTATGTACATCAACAGGATCTCTTCTCATTCTTCTAAATTGTGGAGAGCATAGGCCTAAATTGCTTACTTTCTCTTCATAATACAAGCTTCTCAACTTTGGAATCAATCTTGTGAACTTCCTCTGAACTACCTCTAATGCCTCCCAGGTGAGGGTACCAAAATTACATGCAATATTTCAGTGTGGTCTTCTGTACATCTGTACAGTGAGAGCAACACGTCCCTACTTTTGTATTTGACATCTTTAGCAATAAATACCAAAATTTAATTT
The DNA here is from genome assembly GCF_030684315.1 of Stegostoma tigrinum. NCBI lineage: Eukaryota > Metazoa > Chordata > Chondrichthyes > Orectolobiformes > Stegostomatidae > Stegostoma > Stegostoma tigrinum. Next base: position 25,130,782 of record NC_081365.1, on the reverse strand, counting down.
GCCTCCTTTGTTAATTGCTGGACCCGCATGTTAGCTTTCTCTCATTCATACAAGAAGACTCCTAGATGCCTCTGCACTGAAACACATTGAAGATTTCTTTGCGTTTAGATAATATGTTGCCTTTCCATTCCTCCAGCCAAAATTGATAAATGAGTTGAAAAATACCTGATCAGTCCTGAAAACTCACATGGGCAGAAATGACTAAAATGTTTACTGCAATACTTACACATCCAGAAAGGAAAATCCTGGTCTATGATTCATTTAGATTTTGGACCTTTCCCAAGACAGCTTATTATCCTAAATGCTAATCAACACCAGTATTATACACTGGTTAATTGATCTTTCCTGCCTTGGTTTATTACACTAATTGCTAATATTAAGCAAATAATAATTGCTTTAATCCAAGCTAGTATTAAGCTCATGAAATCATAGATTTTCAAGCAAGATTAGGCTCAACGGAGATTCATGTAGAAAAATATGAGGTAGAGCAGGAAGAAGCAAAAAGCATTTCAATTATATTATTTAAACAGAGAAGGAATGCAAAAAAAAGTGCAGAGCAGACTGATGCTTTTTTTTTGTAGATGAAACAAAAATGTTAAAGTAGAAGTGCAACAAGCAATTAAGGAGACAAGTGGAACTTTACCTTTAATTGGTAGGAATTTGGCATTTACAAGTAGGAGAGGCTTATTTCAACCGTACAGTATGTTGGTGGGGCCTCACCAAAAGTACTGCGTACAGCTTTCGTCCTCATAATTAATACAGGATGTCCTAACATTGGAGGAAATTCAAAAAAGATTCACTTGGCTGATTCTTGGGATGAAGAGGTTGACTTATCAAGAATGGTTAAACAGATGAGGCCTTTATTTTCTAGAAGAAGTAGGGCCCACATTTACCGAATATTGGAAAACTCTTCTAAAATCGAGATATGAAGAAAGGCCTGGAAATTTCTACCCTGGGGTGTTTTGGAGGTGAGATCACTGAACGTATTTAAAGAGGAGTGAAAAGATCCTGAGTTTTTATTCTCATTTATCTTTGATTGTGGACTGAAATGGGAAAAGGGCTGATTTAAAAGGTAAGGATTGTTGAAGGATTACCGCACACTTTAAAAGCAAGTTACCTGACACACGTTGCAAGTGTTGTTTATTCAGCTGCTTGTTCAAGCAGCAGTGCTAGGCTAATTACAGATGATTTGGAAACAAGGGGCTATCAATAAATGGGTTGTTGGTTTTGTCAGTGGACAAGTGACCAGTTATTGATGATAGAAATCTCTTCGCTTCCAACAACTATGTAATTGGCTCCCACGTAGCTGAAAAGCTTGGAAGTATGAACATTTTGGAGATGCAATCAGATCTTGGAAGATAAGGAGCTATGTTCTGCTCTGTAGTAAAAATATCCTCAAACCTGAAGATAGCCATTTTATTTCCCCTCATCAGTTCCTGTCAGCTGTGAATATTAATTAATAAATCAGAAACCTTTACATGTGTGAAGCAGTCACCGTGTGCCTCTTGCAAACTAGTGACATTTCATAACACTGGTATGCTGTAGGATGCTAACATTCTACACGACCGAAGGGAGACAGAATATAGGACAAGACTAATGAAATCAGGCTGGATGCCACAGATTTGAGGAGCCCTTTGCAATGTGATTGCACCTTGAGTGGCCTTCACTTTATTGGGGAGCTGGGACAGAATATTGCAGCCCTGTATGAGCTCCTGTTTGCTGCAGTGCACACTGTACAGCAGTGGTTGGCCAGGTATCTAGAAACCAGGAACCCTGTGGCCTGATCTACAATGGTTCTTCTGGAATCAGGCACAGTGTTGGAAATGTCCTTGTCATCAGTCTGTATAATCATAGCTGCTATCATGAGCCGGGATTTGAGGTGTTAGCCCTCTTCACCAATATGTATCGAGGAAGTGCTAAAAGATACAGGTATCAGTAAGTTTTTTTTATTTGTTCATGGCTTGTTGGTGTCACTGTCCAACATTTACTGTCCAGGGGCTCATTCAAAGTCAAACACTTTGCTGTGTGCCCGGAGTCACCTAGACTCCTAACCAGGTAAGGCTGGAAGATCCCCTTAACATTTGTGAGCTAGATCCTTTTCTACAACAATTAACAGGAGTATCACTGTTGCAATTAGGCTTGCTTTTTATCAAATTCAAATTTGACCATCTACAACATTGGGATTCAAACCCAAGTTGCCCTGGATGTACAGCGGAGTCCTGGATTATTACTTCAGTGATATTGTCACTACGCAACTTCAGACCGACTGAGTTTCTGAGGCTGTTCCACAGCCAGTGCCAGCTCCTGCTGTTGCTGGAGCTCTTGGTCTTACTGCTGCTACTCGATCAGGTGATGCTGCAGTTTATTCTGAGAGGTAAGATGGCCAGACAGGCAAGGTCAGTCTGTGCTATCCTGCTGTTGCTTTCAAGAGATTTGCAGAGTCAGAAGCATTGTGTTTCTCTTAGGTATTTGCACTGCCAGCCTTCTCCATCCTGCCTCGGAGAATCTGACTCCTCATAATGTTTCCCAGTGACCTCATGCCCAACCATCATACCATCCATGGGAAGCTGCAAGCACTGTGGCTACAAGGGATGGCTCCTCATTAGCAATATGATTCATTATATCGGCTGGGGCACTGAAAGGGTGCCGGGGCATCTTCCCAAACTCTATAGAGAGCTTGCCTTCATAGACGTTAAAGAAGAACCCTTTTAAAGTGGCCTTCGCATTGTGGCACTTCATAAAACATAGAACAGTACAGCACAGTACAGGCCCTACGGCCCACAATGTTGTGCCAACTTATTATCCTATGAAGATCAAGCTACCCTGCATACTCTATATTTTACTATCCTCCATGTGCCTATCCAAGAGTCGTTTAAAAGTCTACCACTGCTGACAGTGCATTCCACATGCCCACCACTCTCTGTGTAAAGAACCTACCTCTGATACCTCCCCTATACCTTCCTCCAGTCACCTTAAAATTATGTCCCCTCGTAATAGTAATTTCCACCCTGGGAAAAAATCTCTCGCTATCCATTCTATCAATGTGTCTCATCATCTTGTAAACCTCTGTCAAGTCACCTCTCATCCTTCTTCGTTCCAAAGAAAAAAGCCCGAGCTCCCTCAACCTTTCCTCATAAAACCTGTCCGCCAGTTCAGGCAGCATCCTAGTCAATTTCCTCTGCACCCTCTCTAAAGCTTCCATATCTTTGCTCTAATGAGGTGACTTGAAATAATATAATATTCCAAATGTAAATCTTCCAGCAACCCCTTCATCTCCCTTAATCCTGGTTGTTGCCATCCTTCTGCTTTCAGGGCTTTCATCCAGGATACCAGAAAGTGTAGGGCTTGTGGTATCATTTGCACCAGTGGGAATGTTTTTACTCGCATTTGCCTACCTTCTGCATTGCTTACTACATACCTGAGAGACCATGAGGTGGCAGTCTGGTGAAAATCTCCTTTGGCCTCATGCCTTCAAGAGATCTGACTGCAATATGATTTCTCATAATTACATTTTTACAGTGTTTAACAGTAATTACTGCTAATACAATGGCATTGTATCAGTTCTGAGCAGCTGAATATGGTGGTCTACCCAATAGACTCCAGTTTTGGGGAGAAGGGAAGCCCTTTTCATTGGCCAAAACAGACAGGATGTGATATCGCAACAAAGCCTCACCCACACCTCAAAGAAAATCTCCTCCTAGTTTGGGTGCAATATTTTGGTTGAGTATTGCAGAGGTACATTGTGAGAGTTTCAGTATGCTCCTTCCACAGTTTGAGTACTAACTGGTCTATACCGGTTGACCATTCCATTTTCCTGCGGACACTCTGTCCTTCCTTACAGATTGCATCACTACCAACATTGAGGTCTTCAATGTTCCTCTGGAGCCCTTTCACATAGAGGTTCCACTATGCTTGCTGATCCTTCCCCTTCCCCAATCATCATCACCATGAATTTGCCTCAGTGCCCCTTCACCAGCCCTGAATGACTGCAGATCAGAAAGACCTAAACACCCTGGAGCGCAGTCCCTGCACTGACTGCAGCACAAACTGTCACCCTACTGCACCCCCTTCTGATCCTTAATATTCTCGCAGTTCAATGAGGTTCAGATGCTGCCACATCCTTTTTCTCTACTGTCATGAGTTCCATGTCATTCAGCCCTAAGCTGCCATTGGTCTGCTGCAGACCAGTTATGCTTGGAGATGGCCCAGGGAGACAGCCTGCCTTGTTCCACTTGGACTCATGGCCTATACAAGTGACCTTGTTATTTAAAGCAGTACCAGGAAAAGGACACAGCTGTAAGTACTTACCTCAGGAAGATGGCAAAGTGCAACTCACCAGTTCTATACCTGCCTCTGGCTTCGCTTTCTGCTATATCGTGTTTCTCAGTTGGGTAGAAGTTAATGCAGCACATGAACTTAACTGTGATGAATTGTGCTCAGAATGAGCTGGAAATGCAGATAGGCCTCTCACCAGGTGCTGGTGGCATACCTAACCTGTCACCTGGAGGAGGAGACCTTAATCACTGAAGATTTTGTTGAATGTGAAATTTTGATTTTTCACCCTTTGCCTGATTAAACTCACACACTAATCATTCTTCTCACCGAGGCAGGGACTGCAACATCTCACCCCACAATGTCTTATCTTTGGGGAGGCAATGGCCGAGTGGCATTGTCTCTAGACTATTAATCCAAAGGCCCAGGTTATGTTCTGGAGTTCCAGGCTCAAATCCGGTCATGGTAGATGGTGGAATTTGAATTCAATTTTTAAAAAATCTGGAATTAAGAAACTAATGATAATCATGACACCATGTGAAAAATCTGTCTGGTTCACTAACGTCCTTTAGGGAAGGAAATCTTTCATCCTTGCCTGGTCTCACCTACATGTGATTCCGTACCCACAGCAATGCAGTTGACTCTTTCTGGGCAATTGGGGGCCTAGCCAGCGATGCCCACACTCCATGAATGAATAAAAAGAATTCTGTGGAGTGCGCATGCTGAGCCATCTGGCCTCTGTTCCTGTTGTCAATTTACCTTAAATCTGTGTCATCCGTGAGGAACAGAGTTTAAATATTGTGCGAAAGAAAATCGAAGCCCCGACCAGAAATCCAAACTGCAGCAGCATGACTGTAGAATCCTTGACCAGTCAAAGCTGAAGGTCAAAGACATTGTAGGGGTTGGCTGCAAGTTGTCTTCATAGTTAACAGTGGATGAAATTTTTTGGAGGTGACAGGAGTCTCGGCCATCAGTTGGAGAGCTGTCAAGAGCCCTAGGGTTAGCAAGAACTGTCAATGCTGGAGTCAGAGAAAACACAGCATGGAGCTGGAGGAACACAGCAGGCCATGCAGCATCAAAGGAGCCTTTTAAGACACCACATCGATCAGGCACTAGACTGGCAAGTGGCAGGATTTGCTCCGGTTCAGGGACTTTAACTTTGCTGACCAGGAGCAGCTTGCCTTTATTGGACGGCAGTGCCTTAAGGGGTGATGGTGGTTACTGCTGAAACAACGCCCACCTACGGCCTAGAATCATCACTGAATCCAAGGTCAGAGGTAACTGATGGCAGAAAGGGGTCACAGGGCAGAGGTACAATGTGGAATGGTGAGGGATATTATCTGCAAAGATCAGGGTCGTCTCTGAGTGGGCCTCTGTACCCAATGCTGGGTCCATTGATCAAGCACTGATTGCCGCAGAACAAGGCTATCCCCTGGGAACGTGCAGACTAACATGTCGCATGTGTTCCTCCTATGGTTAATCCCCCACCAGACATTGTGTTCATACCAGCACCAGGAGGATAAGCCCAATATGGTGGTAATTAATTGACTATTTAAGACCCTTAGTTGACATGGGGGAGGAATACATAGATCTTTTTTCCACAGACTTAATTGCAGTGGAAATGGGTAGTTAGCCAAGTGTTGACCCGACCGTTACTCTCCATCCTGGTTAAATTAACCCCTGACAGCAAACCGACCAGGGAGGAGTGCAGAAGTGTCAGCCTGGTGTATGCCATCGCATTTTCCTGCCAGGTGTGCAGTTGAGTTTGTCAGCAGGTGAATGAGTCAGTCACTGGGGGTGCTCAAATTGTGTTTATGGAGCAGCAGTCACATAGTTAAACGATAAAATATGATCTGCTAAAATATCGCAGTTTACAAGGAGCATGGAAAGAGCTGTTCTTTGAAGGCTTTGACTGCAGTGTCTGTCACACCTTAACAGGATAAGAAGAAACTCATTGTGGCATGCACAATTTAGCCATCTACTTGGTATAATCATATTCCAGTTAGCCTCACCATAACAAATTGCTTGAAATAATGAACCTTCTTAACTGCTGCTAAATCTTTTGGTTCCTTATAAGAAGCATCATTGCCTGAGTAACGTGTGGAATTCACTGTGGGACATTAGATGTCTCTTTCTTTCATTAGCCTTCTTGCTGAACTAATGTTTTAAGTGCGCTGCTGAATACAATTTTCTACCTGTCCCCTCTTGTTAATGATTGTGGACCCTCTTGAACAGTTACAGTCCAGGACCAGATTCCTATGTGAAGGCACAATTAAAGCAATCTCAGAAAATAACTCAAGGTCACCTTTTGGGGAAACAGTGGGCTCACCCCTTTAGGAGCATTGCTATCAGGAGTGCAAAAGTTCCAAAACTATTCCGTTTCCATTAGATTACCCACAGAACTACTTATCTCAACTCACCTACCACTGAAACTCTCACCCATGCCTTTTGTATCTCCACATTTAATTATTCCAATCTTTTCGATTCAGGGTTCCATCCTTTGTCCTCTGTAAACTTCAGCCCATCTAAAACTCATAGAGTCATAGAAGTCTACAGCACAGGATAGGTCTTTTGGCCCATCACATCTGTACAGGTCAAAAGCAACTACATAACTAGTCTAATTCCAGCTGCAATATTCTGCCTTTCCTTAAACTAAATTGCTCATTACACCAAGTTCACCAAAATCATTGGTTTCTTATACCCAGTGTAAAATAATTCAAATATCTTTATTTGTGCTTGGACCCATGACTTCATCCTCATTCCTATAATGGCCTCTTCCTGAATTCTGCATTCTTCAGGTTTTGGCCCCTTCACAGCCAATTGTGCCTTACCTCCATTGATAGTTATGACCCTGGCCAATGTTATTCCAAGTTCTGGAATTTCCTCCCAAAATTCCCTCCTTTCTACCTCTCTCTTCTCCTTTTAAGAGTACCTTTTATATAGTTCCCATATATATTTTTCTTTGGTTCAGGGTCAATTCTTTTCCACACTTCTCTGCAAAGCATCTTGTGTTAGTAGCGCAACACAAATATGAACAGTTGCTTGCGAGTACAGGCCTAAAAATCATTGTCAAAGCTTTTGTCATTGCATTGCTCAGGAGAAAATGAAAAATGTTAAATTACAAATGATCACAACAGTTTATACAGCTGGAGACTTGCCAACCAATCAACACCGTATTTTCTGCTTTTGTTTGAAATTGACATTCTTGCTTTGATCCTAATCAATGCAAGATTTAAAGCTTTGGCCACATGTCTCTCTTTACAGCAATATAAGTTCAAAAATTATTGTTCTTGTATTAGAGCTACACAAAATTGTGTTAACCATTGTAAATCAAGATGGATGATTGAACAGAGAGGCTTTCTGATCACAACCTATTCACTGTCACATTCAGAACTTCCCTAACCCCCACCCCTGCTGCTACAGAATATTAACATGGATGCACATATACAATTCACAAGCAGCAGATGAGGAAATGTCATGTGATGCATTTCCTATCATCAGCAGGAACACCATAATCACTGACATTTTGACATGACAAGATTTCAATTACTTCATGTTGGAGTCTGATTCTAAGGTCATTGCTGAGTGTTCATAGCATGACTAAGTGACAAGCAGAAAAGGCCAGAATGGAAAGATAAAGAGGAAAATGTAAATGAGGGATTAAATAAAAATGTAAATGTGTGTAGGTAGGAGCACATGGTGGGTGAGAGATGATGGGTGCTAGTGCAGGATTGGGGGGGTAGTCAAGCAGTCCCAGCAATTGGGGGGGATGGGGAGGTGGGTTGCTGATGAACACACAGTATGTTGGTAATAGTTACAGTTAGACCACCTGAGCACAGCAACCACAGAGGCAAACCACTGCTAAACAAAAACCTCACGTGAATGGCCTCAGTACACTTCTTCAAAACACAAAAGTGAAAGGAATTCTCTTGATGATTTCATTCATGACGGTTTGACATTATTTTGAATTACTTTAGCCCTCAGGCACTCAGATTAATCCAAACAGCTGTTAATACTATGAGCACTGCAATTTTCACAGTGACCAAGTGCATTAAGCAGAAAATTTACACAGCCACATGCAACGGTTCCATTGCAGTCCCCTAGAATGAGAAGTGGGGCTGTCTGTCCATATATTTCAACATGATATGCAACAAGAATGGGAGATAATTTTACAAAAAGGTAAGTAATTCAGCTTTAGAAGCTTTACATGAATAAGTAAAAACCATAAAACACAGTAGGAACTGCAGATGCTGGAGAATCTGAGATAACAAGGTGTAGAGCTGGATGAACACAGCAAGCCAAACAGCATCAGAGGAACAGGAAGGCTGACGTTTCGGGCGTAGACCCCTTTTGAGTCTAGGCCCGAAACGTCAGCCTTCCTGTTCCTCTGATGCTGTTCGGCCTCTTGTGTTCATCCAGCTCTACACCTTGTTATCTCTAAACACAGAAATAGATCTGTTTCCAATGGGCATCTGCTGAGTCAGCTCATTGTAAAATTAGGAGCCATTTAAAAAGTCTCTATCCTAAGACAAATCTTGCTAATGGTTTGTCATTGTTATTTGGCTGTCTTTACCACAGATTGACCCATAAAATTAAAAATCAAAAACACAGGCATTCTAACTCAAGGATGTTTAATCAAATGTATTTCACTGAGTAATATTTTTACTGTTAGTCACATTGCTCTAATGAAACTAATGCAGTGTTTTGGTTTCTACTTGGACTGGTTTGGAATTAGATCATCTGTCTTGCTGTGGTTGAGTCAAAATCCTTTCCTCACAACACTATGGATATTCCACACCACGGGCTACAGCAGTTCAAGAAAATAGCTCATCACCACTATCTTAAGAGCAATTAGGAGTAGACAATAATGCCATCCTAGCCAGTAAAGCCCTCATCCAACTAAATTTAAAAGAAATGCAAAGTGAGATTTTAGACAGGTGTGTGCTTAACTTAACCTTTTATATATTTTAATTAATTGCTTCGCACACAGTTGTAATTTGACAGTGTACAGCTTGAAATAAAATTACAACATGAATAACATACAATTAAATACAGAAAGTACAAGCATAATAAAGGGATAATCTAACTAAAAAGTATGGAAAGCCATGTTAAGTATTTCAGCCTCGTTTCATCTCTGTGTTGTAATCTTCCTAGAGAGATTTTGGGACCTAGGCTTGAGAATCTTTAATATTTAGGTCAATTGGGTGAGATTAAAATTCAACATAAAACAAACATTCTAGTACATTTGACACTTTCTGTTGCATTGAATAACTGTGTCCTCCCAATAACAGTGATTGTGCTGCATAAATTTGATTCATAGGGTTCATATAATCCCAACGTGCTTCTCTCAATCACGGTCAGCATTAATTTTCGCAATTTGTACAAGTATAGCCCTAGTCTAACTTCGAATCTGAACACATTCAAGTTAACATGCATTTGTTCCACAATAAAGATTTTTACTAAGTGAGAAAAACATACGCTTGAGCTTTTTGAACTTCCGGCATTAATCGCCAAGGCACTGGCTTCGCCCGAAAAGGCATGATAATGCAGGTTCTAGTCCAAATCAAAAACTACATAAACAAGATTAACTGTTTAATTTCAGAACATGTGCTTATTGTAAAATACATAATGATTACTTATGCTTGTAGGAGAGTGCGAATGGCAAGAAATTCATTTCAATATGTTAATGTGTGGGCGCAACAGCTTTCATTGACTTAAAGTTTGTCTAACCACATGAGCACACGTCAACCCTGCTTAAATCAACAGCTATTCTGTTTCGGAGCAGCATTGTTTCACGTCAGTATGATTTGTACATTTAAAGTGGTAATGTTCGAGATATACATCATGTTATTCACAAGTAAGTAACCATTTTGTTTCTCAAAAAGTGAATATATTTTCCACACAGCAATGAGGAAATTTAATAGAATTATTCAAAACTATGAATGGTTTTGATAAAGTGAATAAAAATAATTGTTTCTTCTGGAAAGGGTATCAGTGATCAGAAAATACTGACTTGAGGTAAGTGGCAAAAAGTACGGCGAGGAGATAGGGAGAAATTATTTTACACAACAAGTTGTAAGGATCTAGAATTCCATTGCCTGAAAGGGTCTGTAAGGAAAGCAGATTCAATGGTAAATTTGTTTTTAAAATAATGTTGAATATATACCTGAAAATGAAACATTCAAGGCTATGGGGAAAAACGCAGAGGAGAGAGATGAATTAGTTAGCCCTTTCAAAGAGAAGGCCTATTCAGTACCAACTGTTTTCGTGACTTTCAATGACTGGCATTGCACTATCAGATGTCTTTTTTACCAAGTTTCAACCCACTGTATGATATAAATAATCTGTTGTACTTGCTGCTGATTGAGACATAGCATATCACAGTTGGATTGTATCACTTCATTTATTGTTGCTATTATCTATTGTGACTTAACAAGCATCTTAACTTTTTAACCAATGATTATTTAATGTAATATAGATCATTTCTGAATTGAAATAGTTAGTACCGTTGTATTTTTCTTTCTTTTTACAGATCAGATATTGGCTCTGTCACAACAAACTGAATTCCTCAATGCCACTATTGGAGAAAATGTATTATTTTCTACAAACTTAGCAATCACTATGGTACAATCTATACAGTGGAAGTACAATTGCGAGGGAAATCAAATCAATATCGCAATGTCTACCTTTCCAGAACAAAACTTCACTGACGTCTTTCAAAGTTACAGCAATCGAGCAAAACTTTTTAGTAATGGCTCATTTTTATTGTCAAATGTTCAACCAAATGATACAGGATGTTATACGATGATACTGGTAAATACTGCAGGCAAAGAGGTGACAATAAGGAAAATATTGTCAGTCTTTGGTAAGTTGTCGAAGTGTTTGAAAATAAATCAAAATGGAAGCCTTTTGTTTCTCTTGATTATTCCTCATTACAGAATTCTGTTTCCTATTTTAGAAGCAGAACAAAAGGAACTGCATGAGATTAAAAATAGAGCAAATACTTCGGGAAGTATTGACAACACAACCTGGAATATCCATGGTAAGTTTGTACCATTGATTATCTAATTTGACTGATTAGGGCCATACTCTGAATGATTTTGTGCCTAGTTAACTAGAATGATATAAAGGATTAAAGCTTTGTGCAATGAGAACAGACTGTACAAACTTGACTTGTCTTCCAATTTAAAAAGTTTAATGTTGTAGTTAGAATGTTTTGAATGATAAATAGGATCAGATAGCTTCACTGCATATACGCTACTTCCTCTGTTGAAGAAAGAGACACAATTTTAAAATTAAAGCAATTGTAAGATATGCTTCATTGTTTCCTTGACACTGTTATGCTAGCAGTGAGATAAACTGGACACCCACTTTAACGGAGAACCAGACACAAATTACAAGGTCAGTTGTATGAATTCTCATAACAGTTGAAATGAACATTCTAGCAGAGTGAGAAGATGAATTGCAGAAAGAAAATCTGCATAATAAATTGATGCAATACAATATCTGTGACAAGATTGCTCTTTTGTCAGATGAGTGGATTTGAAAGTTATCAATATAATCCCACTGTTCATGAAAGAGAATTTTAACATATAGTGGGTATATTTCTATGCAGTATCCAGGGCAAACTATAAATAGAGTTCTCTTTAGGACAACACAAAGTCTACCTGAGATAACACTATAAGATGTTGAAGATAAATTAAGGCTATTTACATCACTGAAGCCTTTCCTTAATGTGTACAGGGCCTCTAATTTCAATGCCTTTACAGTTATGGCCCTCAGATTACTCCAAGCAATTGCAGAACAAATTCAAAATGTGTTTTATCTTATTAATGATACTAGAAAAGTTGAGATCTTCAAAGGGGCAATGATGCAGGTTAAAGGTCTCTGCTAGTTTAGAAGAAATAAACAAGAGGAAATGTAACATTTCAAGTGATGATAGTCCTATACGCTATCAATTTCATCATAGAGAATTTCCAAGGATTGTGTACTGATGATGAAAAATAGTGTAGGATTGGAGAACACTGAAGCCTACATCTAAATGGAGCACATAATAACAACTTCTAAGCCGCAGTGATTTCTTAAATATATTTAACTGCTCGGCTGTTTTAGTTTTCTCTCTTGACTTGTGGCAGGTTAATTACTTTATGTTGGTTTTCAGATGGTTATAATGAGGATCTTAAAGTTTTATATATTACCTTTTACAATGTCCATCTTTCCCCAATACTGAATTCAATGAGGGAGAATCTAGGGTCCATTGTTTAAACATAAGGGGTCACCCATTATGTGAGAAATGAGGAAACAAAATTTGATTTGGTGATTGTGAGTCTTTGGAATTCTCTTCCACAAAATGCAGTGGATGTAGAATTTTTAAATGCTTTTAAGGCAGAGATTGACTGATTCTCAATTACCAGCAGGATAAAAGATTATCAAGGATGGGCAGGGGTGGCAGAGCAGGCTTGAAGGGCTGAGAAGCCTACTCTTGTTCCTTCTTTGTTATTTAGGATCTCTGCTTGGTAGATAATTTTTGTTTTAGCTTATGCTGAGTTAATATGAGGTTTTTGCTATCTATCCTGCTACTGAGACAAGAGACAAAAGCTTGGTTTCTCCAGAGAGGAGCACGTGAACAAAGCAGCTGTATTCGCTGATCGCAGTGACTGATACATAGGTTAGATATGAAAATGGAGAAATGGAGAACCTGAACCTTTCTCAAGTCCATTTGTTTCTTGGCTAGAGACAAAAAAAAGCCTGCAGATGCTGGAATCCAAGGTAGATAAACAGGAGTCTGGAAGAACATAGCAAGCTAGGCAGCATCTGGAGGAAAGGAGCAGTCAACCTTTCAGGTATTACCCCGGTCCTGAAGCAGCTGCCTGGTTTACTGTGTTGTTTCAGCCTCCTGTTTGCCCACTTATCTCTTAATAGTCAAAATTGCTGATGAGCTTGCTCGCTGGTTTATGTGGAGACACTGGGATTGCTCCCCTTGAAAGAGAAGCTCAAGGGAAGACTTGTTAGAGGTGTTCACAATTATGGGTGGTTTTAATGGATTAGATAAGGAGAAACTGGTCCAACTGCCAGCAAACTTGGTAACCAAATGCCACCATTTTGTGACAATTGGTAAAGAAACCAGAGAGAGACAAGACTAGGAGAATTGATTCATTTTTACACTGAGTTGCTGGGGTCTGGAATGTATTGGCTGAAAGGATATTGGAAGCAGATTAAGTACTGAATTTCAAAAGAGAATTGGCTATATAATTAAAGAACAAAGCATTGTGGGTGGGTGATGTATAACAGGAGAAGAGGGGATTGAGGGATTAATTGGCTACCTAGAAGAGCCAGTCATGGTACAATGGGCTGAATAGTCTCCTTCCATGCTGTATTCTGTGAAATTTTGAATGATATTCTGCTAGAATGTCAACATTTGCTTTCACTTTTAAATATACATTTTCTTGGCCAAAACTGCTTTCTTATTCCAAACAGTTGCATGTTATTAGGGCTTTGAGACTATTTCCTCACTTTAGCACATCAATGCATGGTTGCCTTAAACACTGAGCTCAACAGCATTAGATCAATTACCAGGATGCGGAAATGGTGTAGAAAACAACAAAAAGATAAATGCTGCATTAAATAATTACAAATGAAACCAGAAATATGCCGATTTGGTGCACAGTTTGATCAGAATTTCAAAGACAAAGATAGGTTAAGAGTTTGAAGGCTATCACAAAATGTGCAAAATAACAGCAGTGTTTGATTAATGATCTATTCCGCTAAAACCCAGGATCAAACCAGTAACTATTTCTGTTCAGTTTGCTGGATGGCTGGTTTACAATGCAGAAGGTGCCAACAGCATGGGCTCAGTTCCTACACAGACTGAGGTTACCATGTGAAGGACTCTCCTTTCCAACCTCTCCCCTCACTTGAGGTGTAGTGATCCTCAGATCAAGCTACCACAAGTCATCTTTCTCTGACGAGAGAGGAGCCCTTTGGTCTGGTAGACTTTACCCTTATTTGTATGTTTATAAGTAATCACTTAAAAGTTGGAGGGGAAGGGTTTACATTTTTATGTGTCATTACTGTAACGTTAATCTTGTACATTCTGATAATTGCATCTTGGGCAATATAAAGGGTCCGTCTAACTGGAGATAATTATTGCTGACTATCCCATAACAATTACTGGATTGCTAATTTATCTCATTTTATCTTAAAAATGCTTAACATCACCAAAGAGAAGGCCAGTTGTAAATACTTGCAGTTAGGAATATAGGAATAGGAGTCAGCTGTCAACCCCTGTAGCCTCATGCATTATTCGGTTAGTTCATGGCTGACCTGTTTGTCACCTTCATTTACCTGTAAAATTTAAATTATGTTCAATAAATTACAGGTGGCAGACATTAAACGTAATCCCTTAAAAAAAACTTGTTCACACAATCATTTTCAGTTAGTAAGTTAACTTTAATTTGTAAACATTTTTTAGTGGGTGGAAAATTGTGCAGAAATAATTCAGGCGCATTCATGTTTATGTACAAAAAACATACTGCATATATTATCATGACATGTTTATCATGCACTGGATTCCTGAAGCAACTGATATTTTTCAGTGATACTAGGAACTGCCAATGCTGGAGAATCTGAGATAACAAGGTGTAGAGCTGGATGAACACAGCAGGCCAGGCAGCATCAGAAGAGCAGTAAAGCTGACGTTTCAGACCCATTTCTGAAGAAGGATCTAGGCCCAAAACATCAGCCTTCCTGCTCCTCTGCTGCTTGGCCTGCTGTGTTCATGTAGCTCCACACCTTCTTATCTCTTTTTCTGTCACTATTTCCAGTATTATCTAAAGCAAAGACAAAAGCCACTTTAAGATTTCCACCCTGTAAATTCAAAATGAACTGAAAGGTTCTGATTAAGATTTTGCATCTGTTACATTGCAGATTTATATTTAGCATGTGTTTTTTGGTTATTGTTTGCTGACTTTTTTTTCTTAACTGACATTGTTTCACTGATAATTCCGATTGACTTAAAATTATAATGTTATTTTTACAAAAGTTGAACATTGGTACAAGTCACCAGGTTACAACATGTTTTGCAAGCCCTGAGAGATGCAAAAAGGAGCAACATAAATAGAAAAGGAATGAGCTATGAGACATGGGTTTAAGAAATAGCCTAAATTCTATACTCCAAATAGGCAATAGATAAGGACTTGCAGGCCGGGCAGCAGCTTAGGAGCACAAAAGCTCCTAAGATGCTGCTTGGCCTACTGTGCTCATCCAGTCCCACACTTTGTTATCTCAGATTCTCCAGCATCTGCAGTTCCCATTATCTCTGATAGATAAGAACTTATTTCACTGGCTTGCACAATAAATTGGATGGCTTCGCTTTAGTAACTCCTGAACTTGGACATAAAACAGAATAATAACTCAAGAGGCTGTAACCGTAAACTTACAATGGATTTAGATCAGGAGGAATTTTAGTTTTATTTAGAGTTAAAAATGCTTCGAATATCATATCGGGTGCAAAGACAGAGTTTGCTGGAGAAACTCAGCAGGTCTGGCAGCATCAATGAACAAAGAAACAGAGTTAATATTCTGAGTCCGGTCTGACTTTTTTTTTCATTTTCTGAAGAAGATTCATACCAGACTCAGAACTTTCATGTGATTTCTTACACCACAGATGCTGTGAGACCTGCTGAATTTTTCCAGCAGTCTGTGTTTGTCTCAGGTTTCCAACATCTGCAGTATTTTGCCTCCAATTTAGTTAATCAGATAATGGGTGCCACTGTGACAGTTCAAAACTAAACTAAGATTTGGCATGTTTTCTTTTCCCTCCTTGAATCCCCAAGTTTATAAGTGTAGGGTTATAGGTACCTATGTATCTTTAAAAGTGTAGAGGCATACAATACATTTTGTATACATAAAATTTAGGGTTGAATATGAATGTTAAATTCTGCATCATTGTCATTATAATAAACCACTTAATCCTGTCAGTTGTGTTAAAAGCGGTAGAAAATATCAAGTAAGGTCTAACTGAGAAAACAGTTTTCAGACCCTAATAATTTCTAACCACAAATTTTGACCATAGATTTCATCTAATGTAAAGATGAATTTAAGCTGCTTTCTAGTCTTGTTTATTTTGTAAATCTTAGAACAGCATGACAATTTTTTTTACTGAAACAATTCTGATAAAGTGTTGCAAAGGAATTTTGCAACAATGGCAAGAGATAAAAGTAAGCTATAAGTCCAACTTTTTAAAATTACATATGGCTTAATGCTTACCTGGACAATATAGCCATGAATAATCACTAATAGTTTAGTAATTGTTTTCCATTATTTTCATATTCAGGGAAAGCTTATTTGCATTCAGCTGGGTATTCCTATAACCAATAATGAATAATAAGTTCCTTTTAAAGATTTTGTTTCGCAAAACAGAAACAGTGCAGGACCACGGACACGAGAATGCATTTTACTGGCAAGAAAGAATTATCAATAAGCAATTATACCGAGCAAATTTTGAAAAGATTAGGTAAAAGAGCACGAAGCTGCTCCTGCATCTCTCCAGGAAGCAACAATTACTGGAGTTGGCCAAATGCAGAGAAATCAGCATTGTGGAAATCTTGAATGTTTGGAATTGCAAATAAAATTGGACCACTGTGAGATTGCAATTTTACTAGAAGTGGCAGGAAACAGAGGAGTTCTTCAATAATGCTCTTGCAACATTGTTACAACTGGCAGTGTTGTTAATCCGTCACCACCTAAATCCATAATCATCCATTCTTTGGTAGGATCACAACTGTTTATATCAAATGAATAAAAACACTTTTTAAACAATTATACTTAATGAAAGAACTTCCTCAGAAATCTGAATTTCCACTTTCTTTTCATATGAACTTTTTTGTGATTATCAATACATCAGGGAGAAAAAGGGGTTTAAATTAAGTAAACTCATTAGTAATTTGCTGCAGAAGGAAAGTTTGAAGGAAATAGCTGAATGACTGCAATAAGAATTCAGCAGAAGTTCAATCATTCAACATAAGTGGCTCTACTTAGTAATTTGCTTCCTAAGAATTGAGCAAAAAATTGTTTGAAGACTCTTGCTGAATTGATACTATGAGGAATTCAATCTAAACAAAAAAAAACTACAGATGCTGGAAGTCTGAAACAAAAGCAGAATTTGCTAGAGAAATTCAGCAGGTCTGGCAACATTTGTGGAGAGAAAGCAGAAGGGTCACCGAGCCCAAAACATTAACTCTGCTTTCTCTCTACAGATGCTGCTACATCTTCTTCGGTAATTTCTGCTTTTGTTTAAAAACTCTATCCGTTAGATTCTTTGTCTAATAGAATTCTCCCAAGTCCAAAATTTACATGGGCAAAATTCAGGTTTATCTAACAGTCTAACAAAAACAGCAGCAGATAAAAAGTGACCACTTTATTCATATGAGTTGGATCGGAATTACAAACGTTTCCCTGCAGCTTCTGTCCGGTAAAATCAGTAGTAAAATTTGTGCACAGATACAGAGATTGTACTTACTCAGGGCATAATGACAGCCAAAGAAGGGACATTGGATCGAAATGTTAACTCTGATTTCTCTCCACAGATGCTGCTGGACCCACCGAGGTTTTCCATGAATTTTGATTCTTATTTCTGATTTTCAGCATCTGCAGTTCTTTGAGCTTTTTTTTGTAGAGTAATTCTGATAATGTACAGTTTGAAATTGGCAATAGCATGTCCTTAGTCCATTTTGCACCTTTCCAAAATATATGTAGATTTGAAAATAATCATTGGGAGAGAAGTAGAATAAACTGCAGGCTTCTTATCATTAATGTAGTGTCACACAAAGTCAAAATTATTTCATTGTGTAATATATCTGAGGGTTGGGCATTGATGGAGCATGGAATAGACTTCCTATATCTTTGGTTGTTTTCTCCACAAGGTGAGACTGAGAGGAAATGCAATTATTCACGCCTTGTGCATCCTGACGTATGCAAATGCTCAATTATCGTAGTTTGATTCTGAACTTTGTATCCTGTAGAATAACTGAAAATCACAAAGCTGCATAGAGAGGAGTCAGGCCATGCAGTCAGTCCATCTACAGCCTCCACTAAGACCTACGCTTTGACCAGCACCACTTCCTTGAAATTTAGATGCACTATCCTACTCAGGAAAGCCATTGTACATTTGGAGAAATGCTTCCTGACCTCAGTTTTGAATGAGCACAAGTCAATAAATGTTTTAAATCAAATCATTATGTACATCCTAAACTTCTTAATGAAGAGCCAAAACATGTTTTAGATTGACAAACGGCACAATTAAAATTGCTATTCTCAGTGAATGTGACAGCAGTCTTCTAATATTGCAGAAGATAATCCAAACATCAATACTTTGGTTACAAAACAGTTGAATGGCCTTTGGTTCTGTATTTTGCTAAGAGCAAAACAGATTCATGTGAACCAAATTTAAACAGTGTGGTTGGAGTTCAAGATTGTATTCATGTGCACCGTTGGGTATTACAGAATGAAATGAATTAATATTTTTGCGTTTGTTTTAGCATGTTGTTGCTGCAACAAATGTACTTTTTAACGGTCATGTACGTTTTTTTGACAGAAGAAAGGTCTTTGCTCTCTTTGAAAGTGTTGAAGAATTTAGTCAAACATTGTTGCTCATTATTTCTGTGCTGCTGCTGCTGTAACACTATTAATAACTGTCCCACTTGGTTCCTTGGATGTTTTCTCAGGAGCTCCTGAAACTTGAAACAAATGGGAAGTTAGTCTTGATTGCTGGAAAAGTGTTGCTGGAGTTTCCATTTGAGTAATAAACCATGACCCTAAATGACTGAGCAGTTTTATGTTCTTTACCAGTTTTCTTCATGTTGAATTTGTACTTTGTTCTCTCCTTCCCACTTTAGGCATTGTGATTGGTGTCTCTGTGCTTGGAATTTGTGTAATCTGCGTGGTAGTTATATATTTCGTAAAGAGAAGGAAACAAGAAAGTATGGAAGCTGGTAAGTGAGATTTTTGTCTGCCTGACGACACACTTTCATATACCAGTTTTCTTTTGATGAAATTTATTTAGTCACATTGTCAGTAGGACGTTTTATTTTAAAAGTCAGTCTCTTGGTAGTGCAGAATTTTAATTTTTCAAAAAAGAGGAATGAGTTGTCAATTTTTTTTTCTGCCGACACTGATCAGGACAAATGCAAGAATGTTAGGTTTCTAATTTCACAATTTATACTGCAGTGGAAAGAGTGCTGATTGTTTGTTTGGCATGTCAATTTTGATTGCCCAAGGCATTGTCATGGAGAAAGTAACAAAGAACAGTAAGCTGTATCAGAGATAATGGGAACTGCAGATGCTGGAGAATCCAAGATAATAAAATGTGAGGCTGGATGAACACACCAGACCAAGCAGCATCTCAGGACCACAAAAGATGACGTTTTGGGCCTAGATCCCTCAGAAGGGTCTAGGCCCGAAACGTCAGCTTCTGTGCTCCTGAAATGCTGCTTGGCCTGCTGTGTTCATCCAGCCTCACATTTTATTATCAAAGAACAGTAAGCTCCTGGGTTTGTTTTTCAGTGTTGTTGGCTGGGCCAGCATTTATTGCCCATCCCTAGTTGTCCTTGAGAAGGTGGTGGTGAGTTGTCTTCTTGAACCTCTAGTTTACATGTTAAAGATTGATCCACAATGCCCTGAGGGAGGAAATTCCAGGATTTTGACACAGCAACCATGAAAGAATAATGATATAATCTTCAAATCAGGATAAAGTCAGAAGACCCACCACACCAGGTTATATTCCAACAGGTCTATTTGAAATAACAAGCTTTTGGAGCACAGCTCCTTTGTCAGGTGAAGTAGACTGCACCTGACGAAGGAGCAGCACCACAAAGGCTTGTGTGATTTCAAATAAACCTGTTGCACTATAACCTGGTGTCTTGTGACTTCTGACTTTGTCCACTCCTGTCCAACACCGGCACTTTCACATCAAGTCAGGATAGTGAGTGGCTTGGAGGTGAACTTGGTGGTGGTGTTCTCATGTATCTGTTGTCCTTGTCCTTCTAGATGGACGTGGTGGTGGGTTTGGAAGGTGCTGTCTGAGGATCATTGATGAATTTCTGCAGTGCACCCTGTAGATAGTACACACTGCTGCTATTGAGCATTGGTGGTGGAGGGGGTGGGTGCTTATGGATGTGGTACCAGTCAAACGGCCTGCTTTGGCCCAGATGACATCAAGATTCTTGAGTGTAGTTGGAGTTGCACCCATCCACATAAGCAGGGAGTATTCCATCACACCTCTGACTTGTGCCTTGTAAATGATTGACAGGCTCTGGGGAGTCAGGAGGTGAATTAATTGCTACTGATTTCCTAGCTTCCAACCTGCTCTTGTAGCCAGTGTGCTTATGCAGCAAATTGAATTTCTGGTCAATGGTAATCCCTAGGATGTTGGCAAAATCAAAAAATGTTAAGGCTGGATGGTTAGATTCTTTGTTGGAGATGATCATTGCCTGACATTTGTGTGGTGGAACTGTCACTTGGCACTTTTCAGCCCAAACCTGAATATTGTCCAGAACTTGCTGCATTTGGACATGGACTGCTTCAGCATCTGAAGAGTTGTGAACGTTGCTGAACATCGTGCAATCATCAGTGAAACTACTCATTTCTGACCATAAGATGGAAGGATGGTCATTAACAAAGCAACTAAAGATGCTAGTGCCGAGGACACTACCTGGAGGAACTCCTGCAGAGATGGCCTGGAGCTGAGATGACTGACCTCCAGGAATGAGGAACATCTTGCTACTTGTCAGATACGGCCCCAACCACCAGACAGTTTGCCCCCAATTTCCATTGATTCCAGTTTTGCTCGGGCTCCTTGATGCCACACTCGGTCAACTGTGGCCTTAATGTCAAGGGCTGTCACTGTCACCTCACCTCTGGAATTCAGCTCTTTTGTCCATGTTTGAACCAAAGCTGCGGTCAGGAGCTGAGTGACCCTGGCAGAACCTAAACTGGGCGTCATTCAGCAGGTCATTGCTGATCAGGTGCTGCTTGATAATGGTGTTGTTGACACCTTCCATCACTCTACTTGTGATTGAGAGTGGACTGAGGGGACAATAATTGGTCAGGTTAGATTTGTCCTGCTTTTTATATACGGACATACGTGGGCAATTTTCCACATTGTCAGGTAGATACCTGTACTGGCAACTGCACTGGAACAGCTTGGTGAAGGGAGCGGCAAGTTCTGGAACACAGGTCCTCAGTACAATTGCCAGAATGTTGCCTGGGCCCATAGCCTTTGCCGGATCCAGTGCCTCCAACCGTATCATGATATCATGGGGAGTGAATCAAATTGGCTAAAGAGAGGTATCTGTGATGTTGGGGACCACTGGAGGAGGAAATCATCTATTCGACAATCCAAGAATGGTACAAGACTTAAACATATTCCTTTTGTTTCCAGAGGACAGCTGTTTGCAAGTGAACAAAAGTCTCATGAGTTAGCAACATTGCATCAGTGTACTAGGCTGACAACTCCCAGCTCTATCTCATCACCACTTCTCTCAAGGTAGAGCTGGGTATCATAGACGTACATGTGAAAATGAAGGCTATGCTTTCAGATTATGTTACTGAAGGGCAAAATGTCGAATAAAAAATAAGTGGTGGCCAAGAGCAGACCCCCAGCAGGCAACAAATGTAAAAATGCAGGAGCAGGAAGTGAAACCATTGCCAGTTTTACAGTGGATATTAATAAATATGTCAAAATGGAATCAAGTGACAGCATTTGGGTGGGAGTTTTGAAGAGAGTAATATGATCAAACATGTCAATACAAGATGGATGAAGAAGAAAATTTACTGTTCTCTCGACCACATGGAATATAAACTGTGACTATAAACCGTTGTTTTGGTACAACAGCAGGGGTCATACTGGGAAGGGTAACTGGATAAATATGCTGTCAGCTGAACCACTATCGTACGTTTCAGCCATTGCTGTAGGTGCAATTCACTCATGTGGGAAATTCATCCAGGATTGAGAAATGCGAGTGGAGATGTGCAATAATTTATCATCGAAAACAGTAGTATCAAAGAGTACCAGAGACAAGAAACAACTATTATATTTCTGGAGGGAGATGAGATTGACAATTTGAGTGAAAATATATGGTTAAGATCAGTTGAAGGGAAGAGGACTCAGTTATATTCCTAAATTTCCTAATTTGCTAAATACAATTATTCAAGAAGAGCCAACTGAAAAATAATTTATTTCCAGATTGTGACCTGGGGGATGAAGACTGTGAATACAAGTAATGACATGAATGTTGCTAATTTTCTCTTTATTATTATGATTGCAGGTGTGAAGAGCAACGAGAATTTAAATAGCAACACTCCAATGGTCGTTTATTCAACTTATGTAGGAACGTTTGCTAACTATGGAAAGTCATGTCAAAATACTTGGGATCAAACGTGACAAGAACTTTGTTGTGCAATTTGTTTGATAAACTTGTTGATGTTATTTAAAACAAACAATGGAGCCTCAATCATCTACAATCACGATGTACACATTCTTCATTATTCACAAGAAGCTTTGGCAAGGACAAACGCCAGGGAAATAACTAAAACACTGGATCCACATTCTGGTGGATCCGTCACACTCCTGGATCTTCCCTGCTGTCAAGCTGCCCGGTTCCGGTATCATATTCTTATCTTCAGTAGTTTTGTTAGTAATAGTCACAGCATTGAGCTTTGTGCAGTTTCTATTTAAATGGAGCTAGAATTTAATAGGCTCGTGTTGGTTCGAAGGCTACACATGATGGAGGATTAGTTTAAAGCTAACACACCTAGCAGAAAAACTGACATGACCATATTAACACCCCCATTCACAATCTCCTAAGATGTTAATGTTAAGTAAATTCAGGAGATATGTAGAACAACCAGCTGATCTGACCACATCAGTTGGGTTAAGGTTCCCCCATGTTGAAATTAACACTACCTCATACAATCACAGGCTAGCTTTATGTTCACATACTGTGTCCACCAAGCAAGTCAATTAAACAGGCAAGCCATGCATTGATAATAAAACTGCTGACCCTACATTGCTAATTTTAACCCTTTAGTTCAAGATCTTACGGTTAACGGAGACCAGATTTTGCTCATTTTCGAGATGACTAGCCGATTCAATAGGCGCATGGACAGGACAGAATTTGAGCTAACAACTATGTTGCAAAATAAAGTCAGAAATGGGAATACTTTATGCAGCGGTCAGTGGTAGCTAAGAAACAACACATTTAAATTCAAGATATCAAAGTATGGAGCTGGATGAACACAGCAGGCCAAGCAGCATCTTAGGAGCTTTTGTGCTCCTGAGATGCTGCTTGGCCTCCTGTGTTCATCCAGCTTCACACTTTGTTATCTCGGATTCTCCAGCATCTGCAGCTCCCATTATCTCTCACATTCAAACTCAAATCAGTTTTAATTGCAGGAATTGCAAATCTGTGCTGATCTCTTCTACCTGCCCTTTAATGCAAGAGAATCAAATGTTTGCAAACTTCTGTGATACCAATTCATTGCACATCATTAAAAAGGAAGTGGCCTGGATGTTCCAATAGCCAGAGAATCAGTAGACTGGAGTTACACATTGATAACCTGCAAAATCCTAGACACAGCAGACACTCTGGGAACTACCCAGACAATTGAAGACATGGGAAGATCCCCTGAATCTTGAAAATTCTGAAATAGTGTTCATTAGATTAGATTCCCTACAGTGTGGAAACAGGCCCTTAGGCCCAACAAGTCCACATCGCCCCATGCAGCATCCCACCCAGACCCATCCCCCTATAACCCACACACCCCTGAACACTACGGGCAATTTAGCATGGGCAATCCATCTAGCCTGCACATCTTTGGACTGTGGGAGGAAACCAGAGCACCCGGAGGAAATCCACGCAAACCCGGGGAGAATGTGCAAACTCCACACAGACAGTTACCTGAGGCTGGAATCAAACCCAAGTCCCTGGCGCTGTGAGACTGTAGTGTTAACCACTGAGTCACCGTGCTGCCCATGCTGTTCAGTCTCCAAGAATTCAGAGTGGTCACCTTCCTTTAAGTTGATAGTTACCCAGGAAAAGTAACTGTTAAATCCCCAAACTATACCTTCAAACTATATTTCAGAAGGAGCCAGTATTGGTATTCGCATCTAGAAATGTGGAACTCAATATTAACACAATAAAAATTAATAGACTATGATCATCACTTTTTGAATCTCCAGTTTTACCTAAGCTGATCAGATTTACAATACTAATTTTTACAGAATTATCTTTTTTAGTTTGTGCATATGGTTATTAAACATAATTTAAAATGCAATTGTTGGAGCATTGGGGTGATTGTGCTGTAAAAACAGCAAGTGCTGGAAAAAAAATACAGATGGTAAAAAAGCGTCTATGTCGAGAGAGAAAAACAGAGTTAACATTTCGAGGATATGACCTTTCTCCCAGTTCTGATAAAAAGCACTAATCGGCTGAGTTTTTTTTTCTAGCATTTTCTGTTTTTATGTTTTCAGCATCCACTTTTCAGGTGTAATTCTGGTCCTGGACGTCTTGTCTGAAGCTGTTCTTCCTAGTAATATATTTGCCAAGTTATTGGAATCAAATTATTCCAAGATATGAGTGTCTTAAAACTGGGCTACATGGAGATACTCAACATTTGGAACTCATTTTTGTTTTTGTCAGCTATTTTAATGAAGTCACTAACCCTTCCGTTCTTGACAGTTTAGTGATTCTCTTAAAGTGCTGACAGGGGAATTTGGTGTAAAAAGCTTAACCGTCAGCATATAAAATGTCAACTCCTAATTTCAAGGAAAATGATCATTAAATGTTCTGAGAGTTCTGTTGGTTTTCTAACACTGTTTACCGTTAGGCTTTTTGAAATGAAAGTGCTACCCTCTGTTTTAATGTGCATTTTGGTTTACTAATCTTCCACATTTTACTCAATTGTGAAGATGTTTATGCTCAATAAAACCTGGACAGTTTTGACACAAAGTTATTCCTTCCTTTGAAATTTTTACTTCCACTTTACAAAATTGAGATCAAAAATTCCCTATGGAACAGAAATTACTTCTATGCAGTCTTGAATGAATTCTGATAATTTTGGATTTTCTAAAGTGCTTACATTGAATTAAAGCCTTGCTATTTATATATAAATTAAATTAAATTGTTTTGATTTTGATGCACATTAAGCTGGTATTTAATAAACTGAATTTTTATTCTCAGTGCATGACCCATGTTTAATTATTTTAAATAAATCAGATCAAACTAAGGACATGATACTGATGTGTAGTTTTTCCCCACTGAATTAATTAAATATATTTGTTGGTTAAGGCAGCAAGAAAAGTAAAAATGTCAGCATATAAACTGAATAAATGAGCTCACTGTAATATTTAAAATGTGTGAAAAAGAATTGTGGTAAAATTCTGCAGGTAATGTATCATGACACAGCATTATTTCAACGTTAACACCTGTTATATGTCCAAACAAATTTTGGGAAGTTTGTTGTTTCACGATGGGAGAGAAAGATTGAGAGGCAGGTTTTCAATGCAGGGTCAGAACCCTGAGGCCAGATGAATTCCAAGATAATAAAATGTGAGGCTGGATGAACACAGCAGGCCAAGCAGCATCTCAGGAGCCAGATGAATTCCAAATCACAATCCTCTGTTAAACATCTTTTCTGATGAAGGGTCTAGGCCCGAAACATCAGCTTTTGAGCTCCTAAGATGCTGCTTGGCCTGCTGTGTTCACCCAGCCCCACACTTTGTTAACCTGGATTCTCCAACATCCGCAGTTCCCATTACCTCTGTCAAACTTCTTTTAACTTTTGTGACACTGCGTTTAAATGCAAATAGCCTGATTGGCCAAGAGCTAATTGGCGGCTGAATGACAAAGACAGATCTAATCTTGTTTGATGCTGCCATCACTTTACTGAAGTTCAGGCAATACAAGGGGAGACATGCAGATGAGATTATGGAGCAGTGCTGGAAACATCAGTTAGAAGTCAATGCAAAGAAAGCTCCTGTCTGCCCTTCCACAAGACTGCCAGCTGCGTGCCCTCATGCACCTCATTTGTCGGGTTCATCAAAAGGAGATATTAAAATTCCAATAGTGAGCTGACAGGACCCTTAAAGAACTCCTTAATGCAAGGGATTCCAAAAGTGCGGACCACGATGAGATTTCTGAGGCTGTAACGGCAATCATGGAGCAGACACTCTGTCAGGAAAGCCCTGGAACTGAATCCAAGACTCCATGACAAAGCTGGATGATTTTTCTTTTCCAGTTCACAGTTCACTGGGAGGGTGACAAAACTTCCCCAGGACAGACTCACTATTGGCTGAGAGCGTGCCCCATTTGTGGTCTAATAAGCTTAAACGGCTAAAGGTGGTAACCTTTATTTCTGTGCTATCCAATCTTGACAATTTTGTATTTTCAAAAGGGTAAAGAAGGCATTGGATTCCAAGATGACACAGAGGAAACGCATTTTAAGTCTCACTCTTACTGGATCTTGACCCCCATGTTCCCACACAGATCCCACCACCTGGCTCTTCGAAAACTATGGATAAATAACCCTTTTAACAGGTTTTCTTGGTGAAGGATGGAAAGGAGGCGACACCCATTGTCACCCAAATCACGATATCACTTACTGTGAGAATGGAGCTGTGGCAGATAGCGTGGTAGCCATTTGATAGACTGGCTATAAATGGCTATAAATGGGCTGCCAAGTTCCCTCTGGAAAAGGACATTAATGGAGCTGTTACAGATTTAAGATGATGATTCGCAAAATGATACATTTATTGCATTCAATCTTATAACATATTGTAGTAGCAGTTGAACTCCAGGCTACTGAGATGGCCACACAACCATTTGACTGCAACAGCCTTTTTCCTGAGAGTCATTGTGTTCCAACGTACTTTTCTGTCTACTGCCAAACGCTATGGCTCCCAATATGAAAACCACTGAGATAAGCACCAGCCTCTCGTCATAGCCACAGTGCAGTCACATTTGCATTATAGTACTTGAGGGCAGATTGATTTCTACAACACCACCCAGGGCATTGTAATTTTAAACTGTTCAACATTTTCTGGCATCAATGTTCGCACATAGCTCTGATGTTAACTGGAAAAGTGAAATTCTCAGAATAATTGCAGAGTTGGTGGCCATTGATGAGACATTGCAAGCAAAAAGAAATCATTCTTTTGTGCAATAATTTAGAAGGACATCTTAAAAATCATATTATGAAGCTTCATACCAGTCTCTAAAGTTGGAATTGTCATTCTTGAGAAGTATTTAGGATCATAGAATCCCGAGTGTGTGAAAACAGGTCACTCAACCCAAAAAGTCTACACTTGACCCTCCAAACAGTATCCCACCCAGACCCATCCCTATCCCCCAACCTGTCCCTGTAACCCATCATTTCCTGTGGCTAATGTTCCTAACCTGCATATCTCTGAACACTATGGGCAATTTAGTACGGCCAAATCACCTAACCTGCACATCTTTGGACTGTGAGAGGAAACCGGAACACCTAGTAGAAACTCATGCCGACATAGGGAGAATGTGCAAACTCCACAGGGCCTGTCAACCAAGGCTGGAATCGAACCCAAGTCCCTGGTGCTGTGAGGCAGCAGTGCTAACCACCGAGCCACTATTTCCTCTAAAGAAACTTCCCAACTTTCTTGTTGGAAATAGAGTCAAATTGAAAAGCCTGCCCCACCTACCAGCCGAAAAATGAGGTTTGCTTCTTTAAAGTTTGCCTCTGTTATAGAATTTATCAGAATAGTTTTGGGTGTAAATTCAGCTTACATCATTCCTTTCTGGATTTGCATTCAAGCACCAGATGTTTGTTTACTTTTAAAATTTAAAAAAAGGCATAAATGAATCATAAAGCTACAAAATTTGTCCACCTCTACATCTTTCTCTGCCTCTAAGTTGTTTACAACTAGACCCACTTGACCTAAAATCTCTTCATGTAGGTCAATTTTAAATTTTATATTTGACAATGTTCCTGTTAAGTACCTTTGAACACTTTACAATGCACGGGGCAAGTTATTGTCATTGTTGTGGTTAGATGCTTTCAATCTCAGGTTCAATTAGTCCCACTAACCTGATCTTTCCCTTAAAATAATTATGTACCTATTCAAATGTATTTTAGATGTTGTAATTGTACTTACCTCTATCACATCCTCTGGCAGCTCATTCCATATACACACCCCTTTGTGAAAAAACTGGGACTCAAGTCCCTTTTAAATCTTTCCCCTCTCGCCTTAAACCTATGCTCCCTAGTTCTGGACTCTCCTACCCTGGGGAAATGACTTTGGCTATTCACTTTATCTATGCCCTTTATGATTTTATAAACATATATAAGGTCATCCTACAGTCTCCTCTGCTCCAGGGAAAATAGTCTCAGTCTATCCATTTTCTCCAGTTATCTGACATCACAGGCTGTAGTGCAGTAAATTTCATCTACATCCTCTCTGTGAGCTTAATACCCCAGAATGTTAGCCACTATTTTACCAGACCTTTGACATTGAACTGGGCAGTAGGAAGCCTGACAAAATGGTGAACAAAGGCACTGGGGGCATTAGAAAATATTTCCGCTGTAATGTCACTTTGCCAGTGGAAGGAAACATGGCAGCTCAAGTGCCAGCTTACAGCCTTTCCTTACAATTCAAACCCTGTCTTTGGCACTGGAGTGTTAGATTCTGCCATCCTTAAAGATGAAGCCTCCTCCTGCAAGTAGTTTAATTGTCCGCCACCATTCACAGCTGTATATGACAGAACCACATCTGACCTGCGAAATGTAGGTTTGCTTACTGCATATGAAAGTTCAACTACTTTGCATGTAATCCTATGTCCTAGCTTCAATAGTTTAGCATTGAATTGGACACAGTGCATTCCGATTGTTTAAATAGCAATGATTCCGATTAATAAAAATGTCTTGTTACAGACACAATAGTTGTAACAATGTAGCCTTTTAACACTGTGGAGGCGTTGTTGCTAATAAAAAACTAAAACAGTCAATCAGAAGATCAAAGGTTTTACAAACATTTTCCAATAACACGATGCTCAGCATCTCTGCATGTCTTCAAAATCCGACACCTACTCCGGTCCAGTAACGTGGAATTTGTAAGTGAGATTAAAGTAGCACATTTTGATAAAACCATCATCGAAATGTATCATCATTCTCTTTCTGAGATGTCTAAAAGGGGAAGATGAATTCTCAGTCATTTTCAAACCAGTTAAGCTTTGAATATTGCTTTTCCTCCCCCACTTTTGTTAAAATGTATAGTATTGAAACTTTCTGAAGCAATAACATTTTAGTTCAGAAGTTTGAGTTTTATCCCCTCACAGTTTTTATGAAGCAGTTTCTATATGTACTGCACCCAGGCAGGAAACCCACACAGTTCTCTAAAATCTATTGGATTAAAATTGTGATGAAAATAGAACAACGCCAAGCTCATAATTTGGTCCATTACTTGATATAACTCCACTACTGGTAACCATACTATGGTCAGGAATATCCTCCCCTGCTGAACACAAATAAAATACTCTGCAAATAAATGCACTAAAAGTGCATTAAAACTGGCATCCATTTTCCAGTCGGAAAATTCGTCATACTCAGCAAGTTTGTCCTAGCTCCCAAATCATTTCTTAACAAAGAATCAAAAGGCTACTTTGTCTATAGTGACTGTCATGTGTCAATAAGCAGCACTCTTGCCTTGTAAGTTCAGTAGCCACTGCAGAGTAAATATTCCAGTTTATATTCCAGAGCAGTTCTTTGGAAATGTTGCACTGTCAGAGATACTGTCTTTTTGATGAGATGCTAAACGGATGGGCCCTCTGTCTGCCCAGGTAGCAGATGATTGTAGCTGCAAAAACACCTCCTCACCAACATTTGAGAAATATCAAAGCCAGTGACAGCAAATCAGAAAACAAAAGTTATCCTCATTCATGTGAGGGACTGTATCTGCGAACGGCAAATGGCAAATTTGATCACAGGCTTGTTCTCACCAGCATTTTTTGCTGAATACTTTATTGGTGAGGAACAGCAATAGAGTTATTCCCTGTGTCCTAGATAATACTTCTTAGAGCCATAGAGTCATACAGCGCAGAAACAGATCCTTGATTCAAATCAGCCCATGCCGAATATAATCCCAAACTAAACCAATCCCACCTATCTGTTCCCAGCCCATATCCTTCCAAACTTTTCCTATTCATGTACTTATCCAAATGTCTATTAAACATTGTAATTGTACCCACATCCGTCACTTCCTCAGGAAGTTCATTCCACACACAAATTACCCTCTGTGTAAAACATTAGTCCCCATGTTGTTTTTAAATCTCTCTCCTCTCACTTTAAAAATGTGCCCCATACTCTTAAAATCCCCCATCCGATGGAAAATACAACTTCTATTCATTCTATCTATAATGCTTAGTATTTCATAATCTTCGATCAGGTCGCCTCTCAACCTCCTGTGCTCCAGTGAAAAAAGTCCCAGGCTATTCAACCTTTCTTTATAACTTAATCCTTTCATATCCAGTGACATCCTTGGAAATCTCTTCTGAATCCTCTCCAGCTGAATAATATCCTCCCTATATCTGGGCAACCAGAGCTGGACACGATATTCCAGAAGAAGCCTCACTAATGTCCTGTACAATCTCAATATGATTTCTCAACTCTTACACTCAAAGGATTGAGCAATGAAGACAAGCGTTCTAAATGCCTTTCTAACCACCCTTTCTATATGTGATGCAAACTTCAAAGAATTACGTACCGGAACCCTTTGGTCTTTCTGTTCTACAAGACCACCTTAGGCCTTATCATTAATTGTGTAAGTCCTACCTTTGGTTGTCGCTCCAAAATGCAATGCCTCATATTTATACAAATTGAACTCCATCTGCCAATTTTCAGCCCATTGACCCATATTTCTGGGCATTGTCACATTACTGTTTGTTAGAGTTTGCTATATGCAAATTGACTGCTGCATTTTCTGCTTTTGAATAGTGATTACTGTTCAAACATGCTTCATTGGCTGTAAGGTGCTTTGAGATGTCTGGTGCCTGTGAAATCCAACATTAAGATTGCAAGTTTTCCATTTTCTCATCTATGTTAGATATTTTCATTAGATTTACAAGTACTATCCAGGATCCTTTATTTTCATGCGCAGATTATCCATTATGGGCATGTTTATATTAGTCTAAGTGTCATAAAAAATCTTGTGTAGCAATGAGTTTTATCCCTACCTCTTAATCAGAAGCTCTGTGTTCAAGCTCCAAAGGTTGATTTGGTGATCAACGATGATCAACGTTCGAAACGCAGCCAAACAGGTTGGGAAATCAAGCTTCCAACCCACATCGATGGCAAAGAGTAATGTCAAGCAAGATGCCTGGTCCACCAAATGATGGAAAGAAATTTGGCATCTCTACCATCACAATCAGATGCTTGAGATCCAAACATTTTACTGCCATCTTATTTATACAGTTAGCATATGGAGCCAGACATAAATATATTTTGAACGGCCAAAACTTATGCTGTGAATGCATTGGAAGCAAAGGGCACAACACATTGCAATACCGGGACTCATTTTGGGGCCTTACTCAAACATATGAATGCAAAATGGATAAAATCTCATAATTAAAGCATTCCAGCCCCAGTATTGTTCCAGTAAATTTGTACCAAGTTCAATATTTCCTAGATAGGACACATACCTTGAGTTGAACCCTTTGCTACAAATAGGGTCCAACCAAGGCTCTGTAAAACCAAATCATCATTTTCCTATTGTTACACCTAGACTTTCCTGCAAACTCACTCCCCCATCCTAATAATCCCACAACCTCATGAAATAAAAACTAATCTTGTGTTCAGTTTTTGAATGGTGTTGGTACACATGCACCAGCTTTTAGTGGTTTGTAAACATGGGTATCCAAATCTCTTTGCTCTTCCACAGTTCCTAGAACTCAAGAACTAAGAGCGTGATCGCACCGATGATCCCTCAAGCCTGGTCCACCACTTGACAAGACATGGCTATTTGGACTGTGGCCTAAACTTCATTTTCCTGTCAGACGCCGATAACATTTACCTCCTTGAAAATAAATAATTTTTTTAACTCAGTCTTGACAATATTCAATGACTCCCACCTCCACTTCTGCCTGGGGAAGAAAATTCCACAAGCTCACAAACCTCAGAAAAAGAAATTCTCATCTCAGTCTTAAATGGCAAATTCCCTCACTTTTAAACTGAGGCCCAATATTTCATCATGATAGAATCCCTCTCCAATTTGGAAAAGGTGTCCCAAAATATTCAGCTCATGAGCCCAATCACATTACTTCACGTTTTCATGCAGACAGGCTGAGAAATTTATAGAGGCAATTACCGCTTCCTTCTGCTGTAGTCAGATTTTAGCCTCACTGTAGCATCGAATCAGGTAAATGTGTCATACTTTGTGACATCATAGAATAGAGTACTAACAGTATAAATAGAGGCCATTTGGTCCATCATGTTTGCACCCACTTTCCAAAAAGCATAGAGATCCAGCCCCATACCCTCTCCCTGTGACCCCACATGGCTAATCCAACTAGCCGACACAACCCTGGACACAATGGAGCAAATTAGCATGGCTAACCCTCCTAACCTACTGAGCACTCAGCTGAAACCCAGGCAGACATGGGGAAAACATGCAAATTCCATACAGCCAATTGCCCGAGGCTAGAATTGAACCCAGTCCAAACTTTTGTATATTCTTTTGGATCTCCAGGTTATCCCCTAGAGAGGTAAGTTATTGCTGTTGATATGTTCCTGGGTCATCTTTGGGGGTTAGGATTCTTTGGGATTGTTAGTAGTAAAGAGGCTTGCACCTAAATGGAGTGTAAATCTCTTGAAATTGTATATCTGTGAAAGAACTTGTCAAGAAGCACCAAACTCGTTAACAGCTCTCAACATGTGCTTTCTTTGTTAAGGACCAGAGTGCTGTTCTCAATAGTCTGAAAACCAGCACTTGAAGGAGTAGAACTTTATATTTTATCATGTCCGGCTGGATATGATGGGATATAAGCAAGTTGGTAAGTGAAGGGGAAACTAAAGGTTGGAATAGATGGCAGTAAGATGGCCTAAGGTGATATGGGCATATTGACAGGGGATCAAAAGTAGAGGGCACCTGGTGACATAGGGATATGGGAGGCCATGATTGAATGGTAAAGGGACATAAAGTGCTATTGGGATTATGAGGAGCCATGGGAAATGGATAGAGGCCATTAGGCCACAGGAGTGGGCATGAATTAGGTGAATGGGGAGTATGAGCTTTATATACAATGTTTTATTGAATCCTTTATATTTTAGTAAAGATCAAAAGAACTGTGAATGCTGTAAATCAGAAACAAAAACAGAAGTTGCTGGAAAAGTTCAGCAGGTCTGGCAGTATCTATGAAAAGAACTCAAAGTTAATATTTCAGGTCCATTCTGAGGAAGGGTCACCGGAACGGAAAAGTTAATTCTGATTTCTCTTCACAGAGCTCCCATATCTGTTGAGCTTTTCCAGAAACTTCTGTTTTTCTTTATATTTCTTTGTTTTATTTAATTTTTTTTGATGCAATGCAGAAACCCTGACCCTAGCTTTCTGACCACATTTTCTCACATTCTACTCCATCTCTCAATAATTTTTCTCACTCACTAACCTATCCAAATCCCTTTGTAGACTTTTTAGGCCATCATGACAATTTATTTGCCTTTTGTGTCATCATCAAATTTAGCTGCTATAAATGTGATCCTTCTTCCAAGTCATGAATGTAGACAGTAAATAGTTGAGGTGCCAACAGCCACTCCTGTGGCACTCCCCTGATAATGGATTGCCAATCTGAAACAGAGAATGAAAGTCAGCCACTATAGCCAGCTTCAAGACCCTGTTCCCAAACTTTCTGACACACTATAAGGCAAAGCAGTTACTGCCAACAAGTCTGCGCTGCCCAAGACTGAACACAAAGCATAAGAAATAAAACAGCCAACTTAGAAGCATCAATCAAGTTTATGATATTGTAGCTATCATTGAGCCAATCTGACCAGGGGATGGGTATTCCAGGTTACAATGTCTTTGGAAAGGATTGAGAACTTAAACTAATTGATATGAAACTAAATGCAGGTAATGCACACACTAATTAGCTCCTCCCAGGAATCATCTTTTGTAGCCTGATAGTGGAGTTTATCTCATGATGTTAATCGTACCTTTCAGATACTAATTATTTTACACAACAAGAGTAAGAACCATTGAACAATTCTATGGTTGCAACAAAGGGGCCATTCACTCCATTGTGTCTAGACTGGCTCTCTGCAAGATCAACCCACTTAGTCCCATTCCCCAACTTTTCCAATAGCCCTGAACATGTTTTCCTTCAAGTTATTATCCCATCACTTTTACAAAACCTAGATTAAAGCTGTCTCCAAAACTTTCTTAAACAACATATTCCAGATTGTAACCATTGGCAGCTCAAAAATGTTGTTCTTCAACACAAAGCTTTTAACACTTTAAATCAAAATCCCCTGATTTTCAATTTGGAAAGGAATTGATAGTAAAGATGCATCTAAACTTATTCCACTGGTGTAACTGCATAAGATTTTAATGCAACCTTAGAATCAGAGTTAGACCAAGCAAGAGAGGAATTTGAAAGTTTTTCTCATTTATTTTCACAGAAGTGGTTGAAGTGTAAAAATGTCTCCAACAAAAGATACTAGTTGACTTAATGCATTTAAATTTCAGGTGAAAAAAAATCAGCTGGACTGAGAAGCCAAGGCATTTAGATCGAGTTAAGCTCCATATTGGCAATAATTTTTGGAAAGCTGAAACAGGCACAGCATGTTGAATGGTCAACTGCTAACTTATGTTCCTATATCGTAACTGGTCTGTGCATACCCATACCAAAATGGTCTCTCTTTCTGAAAATGGCTGACATGCTCTCTTATTCCATCGGATGTGGCTGATGTTGAACTTTGATGTGAGCGATGAGTTCAACCATCTGCCCTACAAATAGTTCCCGTAATTTTATTGAGAAATAACTACTTGCTGATTACCATCATACATCACGATATGAAAACTAGCGTGCAGTCTTTTATTAGTGCAATTTAGTTATATTCATGAAATAATGCCCCCAAAAAATAGTCAAACTGTGAAGATAGTATGCTCACATTTAATGATTGGTTTCATTACATTGTCAGTCTCAAAATGACCATATCTTATCCCATTCTAAATTAAAACTAATTTGCATTTGTTGTCATGTCAAAGTCAAGATATATGACTCAGGACTGAAGATGAGGCCTAATACATCTGATTTCATTTTGTTCTGAGTATTGTTGCAATCACCAATGTCATGCTAAAACTGCAACAGCATGTGCTGTGATTGAGTACTGGGCTAACTAAGTAATACTGTTTTGTGGTTACAATGTAAGGAGATTTGTTAAGCAACAAATGACTGAAACATGCATCTAGTCAGATCACATTTAAGTGAACAGAAATAATAGAAAGAGTGCCTCTGCTGTGTCTATCCAACAATGCACATCAGCACTAAGATGATGCAATAACTTTATTGAACTCTTGCAGGTTATATGTTACTACCTTGCAATAATTCTCACTTAGTCATTATTTCTTAAATATCATTATTTCCGAGCTAGTCATTATGTTCCATCTATCAATGTTTCTTGGTTAGTCATTTTCTGTCTAGTTTTTATTTATTTTGTTAGATGTATTAAAGCTCAAATATTAAGGTACCTGGCAGACAAGATTTATTATAGCAAAAAATATTTAGTTTTGTGATTTAGAGTACACGAGCAAGGACATAATCTTGAACTTGTATAAGACACTGGACGGACTTCAGATGGCATGTTGTGTATTGTATGGGTACCGCATTATAGGAAGGAATGTGAATGTATTGAAAGAATGCAGAAGCAGTTTACAAAAATAGTGCAGGATTGAGAGATTTCACATGAGGAGGAATGAAGTAACAATGATGGCTCTCCTTGGAGAAAAGAAAACTAAGAAAATATCTGACAAAGGTTTCTAAAATCATGATCAGGTTTGATACAGTACAGGGGGAAACTGTTTCCACTGGTAAACACTTCAAGGGCCAGTGGGCGCCGACTTAAAGTGATTTGAAAGTGAGGCAAATATGATGCAAGGAAAAGCTTTCTCACACTGAGCAGTTAGGGTATCGAATGCATTGTCTGAAATTGTGGTTGAGGCAAGATCACATGAGGCATTTAATAGAGGATTGGGTGATTACTTGAATTGAAATATTCAAGTAAAGGAATGGTATAAAAGCAGGATATTGGCACATAGGCAATAATGCTCAGTTGAATAACTGGCACAGACATGATAGGTTGAATGGCCTCTTTCTGTGTTGAAATATGTCTGTGATTTTGTCATCCAATATGCAGTTCTTAATTTCAACAGATGTGTCTTTTTTCACAAATGATTTACGTAAGTTTTTCAGCTGAAAATGTGAAAAGAAATAAAATATTACACTCAATTGTTATAATTTTAATCAAGGTCAGTAAAATTATGATGTTTGATATCTGAAACTCCAGGTATCCACTAAAAAGAATAATTTTAAACATTAGAATTTTTCTACACAAAATCCAAAGAACTTGAGTGTTAATAATGACACTGTTTTCATAAGTTTGTTGCTTGAAAAATAGTGAAAGGACAATGAACTGTTACTCATACTCTGAACAAAACTCTTAACTCAAATTTCTTTCAACAACAATTTGTCCCCAAAAACTGAACTCAGATGCTTATCTAAAATTGGAAAACTAAACCACTTGGTCTAAGTACTGTCCTGAATATTCATACAAGGGTTGAGATATTGGGTTTTCCACTTACTTATAGTAAGATTGTCCCTTCAGATTAAACCTTCCATTATTGTTTATTCCCCATTTGACACAAGCAACCTCAGGTAAAAATTTTCCCTATTGTAAACGTCTTCAATTATGAAGTATTTATTCTATTAATTGTGTCTCTGTCACTCTCTTTCTCTCTGCCTCTCTTCTCAGCTCAGATGTCCAAGAAGTCTAACAGGGAATGCTGGGAAAATTCAGCAAGCCTGACAGCATATGTGGAGAGAGAAACCCAAATGAACGTTTCAACTCCAATCTGACAATTCAGCCAGCTTGTTTTAAAACTAAACTTAAACTTCTGAACATAAAACCATGCATGGGAACCTCTATAATTAACTTCTGCTGGACTCCTTTTGTTTAACCCCCCAAACATTTTCACATGATCAATAACAGGAAAGAAGATGCAAGAACCTATTTGGCACTGTGGGTTCAATGGAGAACTATGACAGAATTATGTAAAAAATCCAGTGAGGCCAATCTCAACACCAAGAACATTTTGCTGCATCTTTTAACTCAGTCTGGGGCATCAAAGTGAGATTATTCCTATGGAGAAGCAAACTGGATTGGGATAAATAGATTATTGTTCATTAACTACGTTAAGAACTGCACCTCTCACCTCATTAACTTGCAGCTTCTCATTCTATCATTAGCTGTAAGAAAACTAGAACCCATGATTTGAGCCATGGAATTCAGAGCAGGAACCCAGCAATGCCAGCTCACGGCTGACTGTGAAGATCCTGCGAGTTGTTCACCTACAACAGCATAACAGGGCATAACTCATGGACACCAGCTTCATGCACTCTCTATCTACGTACATTGGTATCAAGATCTTCATGGTATTTCTCTGATCTACTTGTAGGATCCTAAAGAAGTACTGACTTGCATTGCAGGTCACACCAGCAAATAGCATTGAAAGGTTGTTACATGGACACTTTGCCCACAGGAACTTTCAACAAATGAAAGGATTGGATTAGGCTGAATCTCAGGGCTTGGACACAATAAGGACTGTAGATGCTGGAAGCCAGAATCACTAGGTGTGAGAAGGTCAGACAGCATCCAAAGAGCAGGAAAGCCAATGTTTCAGGGGAAAACCCTTCATCAGGACATTGACTTTCCTGCTCCTCATTAGCATTTCAGGGCTGCTCACTTATTCTCTTTGCATTTGCTCTCTTAGAGTTTACCAGCATGCTTACATCATCGCTGTCTTGCCTTGTCTTGTTTTGCTGTGCTCATTAGTTCAGTCACACAACCAGGCACCTGGACTTACTGGTCAGTAGTCATCAATCAAGTTGCCCTGTATGGCACCACACTATGCCAAGCTCACACCTATACCATTTGCAGCAAGCACACAGCCTGTTCAGCAAGTGGACAACTACATCTCAAAGTCTTAGTGGCCTATTCCTCACAGCAGTCTATGGAGACAGTCTACGGAAACAGTCAAGGGAGTCCTAAGGCAGTAAGTCTAGGACAACCTCCAGTACCAGACCAGCAGATTAGCAACTGCCAGTCTACTGGATCCATCCAGAGAAACATGGAGAAAGGGGGGTAGTTGGGGAGACAAGGGGAGGGTGACTCCATGGGAAGGAAGTTCTGGAACACATTTGTCGGAATTGAAGGCTGTTGTGTGGAAGCGGGGATGACAGTTCTGACGGTGAGTAGCTATACTTATAAAGGGGAGACACATAAAACATGGCTGAAATTGGGGTAATGCTGGAGGTGTTTTCATCCATTACGAGAAGCCCCCACTCTTCAACGAGTCAGGAAACAATGTATGACCACAGGTGGCATGTTCACCTCATATGTCAAGAGCTGGGAGGGGGGATGTTGAGGGTTGGCAGGAGCAGACTGATGTGGATGCGTAGCTGGAGGACGCGGTGAGGTGAAAACCTATGCGGTTTACAGAAGGGTTTTCAAAAACAGCATCCAAATATGCAGGGCCCCGCTGACACATGGAGGCAGAGACTGGAAGTCACTGCCCAAAGAGCATCTGTTATCACCTTTGATTGTCCTAGAAATCAAATGTACGCAATGGGAATAAAATGGTTATGACCACATCCATCAATACCAGAGCTTGGTGGGAGGTACGTGCAGTAGCAAAGATAGAATGAATGTGAGGAAGCAAAAATAAGAGTGTGGTACTTACCCTGGAAGATTAGAAAAAGTCTCTGATCTTCTTCCTGCATTGCTGGCTGTTGCTCCAGAATGCACTGACTGTGGCTGTGACTTTGGTGCTAACATCGTCTGGTGTCAAGAACTCCTCTGCCTCTCCTCTCCTCTGGGAAGATGGTGCACCTATTCTGTGCCAAATCCCTGAGCCAGGAATTCCAGAATCGCAACGTTACCTTTCCCCTCACTGGAATCTTTCGAGCAAATGACCATTACCAAGTTGGGCTGCTTTGTAATGTCAGTGCTCTTCCATGTACACAGCTGGCCTTTAAATATGGCGTGGGCACAAGGTATGCTGGTCTTTTGGCAGATGTCCAGTGAGTGGTAAGTTCTTCCAGGAATGATGCATGATACAATGGGACTAGAGTTGGGCAAGATGGGTGCCCTAAGACTAGGATAAGTGCTTTGATAAAATAGGCCTCAAAGCAACAAAAAATCCTTCAAAAACTCAATGAAACTGTCACTTAGCCAAAAAATATTATTTATCCCATAGTTATTTTTCTCCCTATATGACCTTCAACAGAGACTGTGACCCTTATTAATTTCTTGAAATAAGTGGTAAGATGATTCAAGTTGTGTTCTTAAAATCCTTTTTTCCTACTCTTTATTGTTCAATGAGTTGCCGAAATTACATGGGCACATACTAGCTTCGTATTATAACAGTTCAAATTATTTTCTCAAAGTTTTAAAAGGAGAAATGGCCCTGCCAAAATAACAGAAATCATAATTCTGGAATTCTCCATCTAATAGTACTGTGCGTGTACATATCTCATATAGACAGCAGCTGACCACCACATTGGCAACTGGGGTGACAGTAATGTAATGGCAATATCACTAGCGTAGTCATGCAACAGCCCAGGCTATTCGCCTGGGTTTGACATGAGCTCACAATCCCACTGCAGTAGCCTTTGAATTTACATTCAATCAAGTTCAATTAACAGATCTGGAATCCAAAGCTTGTTGAGCTACTTCTCAGCCACATACTGAAGTAACATTACCATAGCCTTACTAGGACTGCTCTCTCATTAAAAAGAGACAACCCGTGGTGGTTTAATCTAAGGATCTCAGGAAGGAGAGTCCTCCAATGGTAACCTGAGTAAATGAGCGAATTGATCCCACGCTATTAGTGTCACTTTGCATTGCAAGCCAGCCAACCAAGCTAACCTCTGAAATAGGAGTCAGTTTGTCTTCCAAAGATTGTTTATTTATACTTATTGTTTCACACAAACACTCATTTTCTCTTTTCCACGTCCTAAAATACCTCATTTAGTGGGGGAAACCAGGTTTTTTCTTTAAAGCGAAAACCAAAAGAACTGCTGATGCTGTAAATCAGGAACAGAAACAAAGTTGCTGAAAAAGCTCAGCAGGTCTGGCAGCATCTGTGAAGGAGAAAACAGAGGTAACGTTTTGGGTCTGGAGACCCTTCCTCAGAACTGTGTTTTTTTTTAAGCAACCTGTTCAGATATGTTCTAAACAACCTTCTCAAGCAAGGAGGACTTGAACCCAGGCCTTCTAGCTCAGAGAATTGACACAACACTGCATCATAAAAGAATCAGAAACTGGTCCCTCTTATTATCTTTCTTCATATGTGTGTGTTTCCTCTGGATGCTTTGGTTTCCTCCCACTGTCCAAAAATGTGTAGGTTGGATGGATAGGCCATGGTAAAGTATCCAGGAATGTGCAGGTTAGGTGGATTAGCTGTGGGAAATTCGGGGTTACAGGGATGTACCCAGTGAAGTAGTTGACGCTACTTCAGTAAGCGTTTTTAAAGCTAAGGTAGATTTTTTGAACAATAAAGGAATTAAGGGATACGGTGAGATTGCGGGTAAGTGGATCTGAATCCACGAAAAGATCAGCCATGATCTTATTGAATGGCAGAGCAGGATCGAAGGGCCGAATGGCCTTCTCCTGCTCCTAGTTCTTATGTTCTTATGTTCTATGCGGTGGTATGCTCTTCAGAGAGTCAGTGTGCACTTGGTGGGAAAAATGGCCTGCTTCCACACTGTAGGAATTTATGATATCCAGAAGTACTTACATGGGCAACCAAATATTTTCTTTCCCCCATCACAAATCTCCA
This sequence comes from Stegostoma tigrinum, assembly GCF_030684315.1. Lineage (NCBI taxonomy): Eukaryota > Metazoa > Chordata > Chondrichthyes > Orectolobiformes > Stegostomatidae > Stegostoma > Stegostoma tigrinum. The sequence goes on along the minus strand of NC_081365.1, from coordinate 25,089,378 downwards.
ATGTTACTTTGCACCTTTATCCACGATCACAAAATCACCAATGTTATCAGTCACTTACCAATTAAAAACCAGCCCTTAAATATTTGCTGCAATAAGTATCATCTTCTACCTGTTATCTCTTAAGCACGTGCTTAAAGGGACCAACTTTTACAACATTGTCATCAGTTACCTTCAATTTGCGGCCAATTATTGTAAAATTCCATCTGGTTCATGAATATTCTTTATTTTCTGATATTCACCCATTTCCTTTTCATCTGGAAAGAAAATGTGCAACCTATGTCAGGTTTGGCCAACTCCATGTCCACTGTAACATGGTTAACTCTTAAATTCTCTCTGCCATGGTCCAGCAACCCATTCCATTCAAGAGTAAATCAGGATGGCCAACATATGGTGGTACCCACATAGCAGGAATTAATAAAAACAAGGGAATGCACAATGAGTGCTGGCCTGCTTTTCAGTGACACCTACATCTTTTGAATGAATTTAAAAAGTAATTTGGATGAATCCATCCAACGTTCTGTCCTGCGTAATTTCAGGTTTCTTCCAGAAATGTTCGGGTTGAATTTCTCTGTCTAATTTACTGTATTAATAGGGCATATAAACTGCATATGGTATTTTTCAGTCTGGAAATTTGCGAGGAATTTATTGTCATTTCAGCCTCACCTTCTACTGAACGAGGTGGCCAACAGTTATTACAGTAGAGCAGAATTCAGTCATTCACTTTGATGACTTTGAAGCACACCCACACAACGATCAGCTTACAAGAGGTTGTGAACACATCACTCCTGGGTGTCCATTCAGATCTGATGGGACCAACAAATATTTGGAAGGCCAAAGACACAAATTAAACAGTCATGTACAGAGAAACTAGTCTGAGAAGAAGTGACCTTGAGAGCAATGCCCAGAACAGCTATGAGGAGATCCTTTCCAAATGCATTCGGTAGTTTGAAACAATGGAGTTACATTGTTATGGAGAGAAATGTGGAGAGTGTTTGCTCCTCTGCACTAATTGCATGTTACAAGTCTTTACTATCTTACAGTTCATCAGCTGATTATCAGTTACAGTGGAGCACAAATTCTCCTCTTGTTTAATGAAAGAATGCAAGGAGATCTCCAGATATACTTTCCAATTATTTTCACTTCAGCAATATTTCCCAAAAACATGTATGTAATGAGAATATACAGTGTGCCTGAACTTCTAACAATAAGTGTTATTCATTAGAAAGCTTGATGCAAAAAAAATAATAATAGCCAATTATTAATAACTGGAACAGTCAAACATTAATTATTGAAATAGTCAGACATTAATAACTGTGAAGAAAGCAAAGTATTAATGGTATTTTTATAATAAAAATGCCAATTTGTGGATCGCCTTTTCAGAAAGATGTTGGACTAACATATCTGAGTTTAGTCATGAACAAACTGCCCTCAAACCAGTTACAATGACACAGCAGATGTTATAAAGTCAAACTGCTATTTGTCGAATTCAAAAATCTTGCACGAGTATTAGGGTGTAGGATTGACAACAATTTGAAGTTGAGTCTCCATTATATTAACACAAAGTAAAGTTTTTAATTGTCAGGAATGGTGGGATTAAAGCCCACAACGTGGTATTGTGTCAGGGATGTGCCCAGGCGTAAAACAGATTAATTTTAGTGAGCAGGAAGCACCAGTGATGTTTTCTGGTATTTGCAATATTTACTTTCCTAACTAAAAGGCGATTTAACAGCCAGCAAACAGGTTTCTGGAGATCTCTGCAATGTGCCAGAATCAACAAAGAGGAAGTTCAGCAGCCACTGCTATTTCAGTGAAATTAGCAGATTGACTCAAAGTGTAAAACTGAAGAGCTGCAGCCCTGCCTAGCTGCTGTTTACTGTGTTTCTGCGAGAGTGTGTTTCCATTGCTTGACTGGTGATTACAACTTGATGAGAAACCCGCTAGCAAGTTCTAAGTGCCCACTTGCATGTATTCATATCTCATTATTGCCTAACGCCACCATATTTTAATGCATGTTGCTGTTCCCCAAAGTACCCATGAGAAATTATTTAACTTAAATTCACAGAAAGCCAGAACAGGTCCTGGGCTGTTGCTCAACATTCCCCACAATTTCAGGTCACACTCCATGGGTAGCCACTGCCTGCACCTTCCACTGGCATTGGAAAAAGCACTAGCCATGTGACATCATGTGGCAAATCTCAGAATGACCTAGAATACTATTCAGCATAACAAAGTGTGAAGCTGGATGAACACAGCAGGCCAAGCAGCATCTCAGGAGCACAAAAGCTGACGTTCCGGGCCTAGACCCTTCATTTTGTGATGCAACATACGTGATTTATATACATTAATGTCAAATATTTCAGAGTCTGGACATTGAACAAGTAGCATGTGTGTTTTGGTCTATATGTAGAAAGAAGTTTAATAATTAACTTGTCCGTCTTTCTGGAGCCATGATTTTAAACCAGCATCTGTCAAAGTTTCAACTGACTGGAGTAATAATGTAAATGTTGGTGCAATGATGGAAATATTGTTGTATTGTGATAGCTTACTATGGCAGAGAGCAAATATTAAAAGATATTATCTTCGTTTGGTTATAAGAATCAAGTTTTTTTTTGTTTGGGGGAAATCCAGAGATTGGAAAGCAGTTAATTCAATTTTTAGAGGGCCTGACTTGGATCACATGTGAAAACAGCTTCTCCTGGAGAGACGAATCAATTCAGAATAGTGAGGTAATAGTTTATCACAGCCTAAATATTTTCATTTGAGAATTCCTGATCAGAAGTGGTTTGTTAAAAAAAATAAGCATTATTTGAAGCTAAGAACATTTAAGCTCAGTTACGTGAATAATAAAGGGAAAGATTAGCAGCCTCTCAAAAATAGGAATTGAAAGAAACAGTAAAGTTAAATGTGCAGATGTGATTAAGCAGTGAAGTGTCTCTGGTAGTTGAGTGCTGTAAAATGATAGATTTGGGATAGATAGGGTTTGGTGTCTTATGTCTTTCGAAATCTTTTTGGTTGTGTTAAACGTGAACACTTTAGTTTTTTCCATGTTATTTTCATTTATTTTATGCAATAAACTTCAGCTTTTTGTTAAAAACAAATGTGCTACATTGTGTGTCTATGATTCCATGAAAGAAAATCGTGTTAAATTCAAAAGAAACTCAAAATATGATGTATCAAGACAGATTTTCATCAGGAAACTGATTTGTCCTGTAGAAAGATCAGAAGGAGTCTAAACAACTGGACGCTCATTGGGATATGAATTCCCTGAATTTAACAGGGATCTGTATCCTTCTTTCTAAAGTAAGGTTATGTAGATGTTTTGGACAGAATATAGTTGTGATGAAAACAATGGTATGGATTTTGAAGATGGCTTTGAATGTTGCAGAATGTTTCTGGAAGTGGAACTACAATTAGATCATTTGAAATCTTGAATTAAAGCTAAACTGAGACGGCAGACCTTTTGAAAATGGAAGTAAATGCAAGATGTCATAAGGAGGAGATGCATTGTGTGATTATCCAAAGTTCAGAATTGTAAGATGGGAATCCTGACATACAGATGTCACAGCTCAAATTAACTAATATCCAGTTAGCAAATGAAAAGTCTTGACTCAGTGAGGGAAAGAAAACTAAAAAGATTTGTGTGCCGGAAAAGTAGGGCACAACGTAAAGTGAGGAAAAATAAAAAGTAACATGAAGAAAAACTTAAACAGCAAAGAGATAAGGAAATTAAACACTATTGTATTGATCATAGAACAATGATGAATGACAGTGATAGCAGGGTTAATGTGAGTTTTGTAGGGGAATGAAGAATGGTGTTCACCCTGTTAGCAGGATTTGGATGTTTTGGCATCCCCACTGGAGCGGACCTGATCCTTTCCTGCAGAAGCGATTTTTCTCTTTTGGTAAATGATGATGAGCCTTTTGTCAAGCACCCTTCACATGTCCTGGATCTTTCTGTCTTATTGTAGAATGTTTTCTTCTTTAACGAGAGAAGGGGAAAGATTGAGTGAAGTGAAATTGGCTGTCATTGCAGGTGAGTAAAAGGTGACTGAGTGAGTGAGTGAGTGAATGAGTGAGTAGGCAGTGCAGAGGCCATGCAGGATTACCAGTGGAGGGGCTTGGGAGTGGATGATGAGAATGAATGAAGTAAGTTGTGAGAGGTGAGAGCATGAGCCCTATTGGGAGATGGGGAGGGGGGAGGGGGCAATAGCAAAGACGGAGTGAGTGTGAGGTACCAGATAGAAGAGTCTGTAACTTACCCTGGCAGAACAGTGGAGTTTACTGATTTTCTTCCATTACAACTGGCCATTCATCCACAGTGTAGAAACAACACTGACTCAGGTTATGACCACTGGCCAGGTTGTCAGGCCCTGGTGGCACGGCCTCATCTGCTGATCCTCCAGGAAGCTAAAAGCCTTCCCTTGGGCCACCTCATACACCAGGATCTCTAAGCCTATGTTGGAGGATCTGTGGTACCATATTTCCATTGTCCAAAGTTTCCAGAATGATAGTCCGTTATCGAGCAGGCAGCTTCAGAATTCCTATTCTCATCCAGGAGCATGACAGCCATTTGTAGATCGAGCAGGCATCAGGCACCCTGATCTTTTGGCAAATATCTGATAAGTGGCATGTTCTTCTGGGAACAGTGAGCTGTATGATGGGGTTAGAATCAGGTCAGAGGAGTGCCATAATAGACATAACGTCATTAATAAGGTAATTTTGGCACAGCATAACCAGAAAACTCATTAAGCCTGTGGAGTATAACCCTCTGTGAAACTCAATAAAACTGACGCTCAGCCAAAAATTGTAAAACTTCAGCTTTCCAGTCAACATTTGGAATTGCAGTGAGAAACGAACCCTTCTGAGTTAATCCAAAAAATTCTGAAAAAAAAACAAACCAACGACAAAATCTAGAGTAGACAACACAGTGTTCCATACCTTCCCATCCTATTTCAGCTCCAACTCTGTGTTGAATTGCCAGATTCAGAGTAATTTCACCCCAACATCATAACTTCCACAACTCAGCACCTCATTGATATTACAAACTGATCAGAATAATCTCTGTAAAGGAAAGGTGAACCAAGATTTCATAGACTGCTCAAGAGGGTAAAGATATTTTTCTCTCACTTTGAACTTTAATTATCTCAGAACATCATCCTTTCACGGGTGATGCAGTGGAGGCGGTGAGATGACATGTTTCCTGCGGTCCCATCACACTTGCAATTTTCAATTTTAATTGCATGGCATCTAAATAAGGCCTAATATGTCAGAGATCAGTGTAGAAGCAACGTGTGACCCTCCTGGCTGTCAAGTCCCACTGTGTTGAGAACTACAGGAAACTCATTTGCATGACAACAAGACCATAAGAAATCAGAATTGGGGTAGGCCATTCAACTCCACTAGAGCCTGTTTCACTGTTCAATAGGATCATGGTTGTTCCAACGTTTCCCCCATCTCCTACCTACTAGCCTTATCCCACCTCCTTGACCTGTCTGTCATCCCTGGACCAACATATCCCCTCCCTAACTCCCCACCTACACTCACCTTTACTGGCTCCAACCCAACCTCCTTGACCTATCTGTCTCCTCTCCACCTATCTTCTCCTTTATCCATCTTCTATCCACCTCCCCCCTTTTCCCTATTTATTTCAGAAATCCATTCCCCTCCCCCATTTCTAAAGAAGGGTCTAGTCCTGAAACGTCAGATTTCCTGCTCCTTTGATGCTGCTTGGCCTGCTATGTTCATCCAGCTCTACACCTTGTTGTCCCAACATTCCTCATGTCCACTTCCTGCCCTTTCCTCATAACTTTTGATTTTCCTACTGATGAAGAATCTATCTATTTCAGCCTTAAATACACAGAAGGGCCCTGACCATGCAGATCTCTGTGGCAAGAAGTTCCAGGCATACACAACCCTCTGGGAGAAGAAATTCCTCCTCATCTTACTCTGAAGTTGAATTCTGAGACTGTGCCATCTGGTCCTGGACTCTCATGAAGGGAAACATCCTCTCAGCATTCACCCATCAAGTGTAAATAATCCTATATGTTTCAATGAGATCACCTCTAATTCTTCTAACCTCCAGTGAGTAGATTCCCAACCTGTTTAATCTTTACTCATCAGACAATCCCCCCCCATACAAGATATGAAGAAGGTAGAGCAGTAGATGTGGTGTATATGTATTTTAGCAAGGCATTCGATAAGGTTCCACATAGTGGGCTTATCCAGAAAGTGAGGAGGCATGGGATTCAGGGAAATGTGGCTGTCTGGATACAAAACTGGCTGTCCAGTAGAAGACAGAAGGTGGTAGTAGATGGAAAGTATTTAGCCTGGAGCTCGGTGACCAGTGGTGTGCTTCAGGGATCTGTTCTGGGACCTCTGCTCTTTGTGATCTTTATAAATGACTTGGACGAGGAAGTGGAAGGGTGGGTTAGTAAGTTTGCCAATGACTCGAAGGTTGGTGGAGGTGAGGACAGCGTGCAGGGCTGTTATAGGTTACAACAGGACATTGGCAGGATGTAGAGCTGGGCAAATAAGTGACAGATGGAATTCAACCCAGAAAAGTGTGAAGTGATTCATTTTGGAAGGTCTAAGTTGAATGCAGAATGCAGGGTGAATGGCTTGATTCTTGGCAGTGTGGAGGAACAGAGGGATCTTGGGTCCAAGTCCATAGATCCCTCAAAGTTGCTCCCAAGACGATAGTGTTGTAAAGAAAGTGTATGGTGTATTGGCTTCCATTGGCAGGGGGATTGAGTTTAAGAGCTGTGAGGTTATGCTGCAGCTCTATAAAACTCTTGTTAGACCACATTCGGAATATTGTGCTCAGTTCTGGCCACCTCATTACAGGAAAGATGTGAAAGCTTTAGAGAGGGTGTAGAGGAGATTTACCAGGATACTGTCTGGACTGGAAGACACATCTTATAAGGAAAGGTTGAGGGAGCTAGGGCTTTTTTCATGAGGTTGCTTGATAGAGGTGTGGAAGATGATGAGAGGCATAGAGAGAGTGGATAGCCAGAGATTTTTCTCCCAGGGCAGAAATGACTATTACAAGGGGGCATAATTTTAAGGTGACTGGAGGAAGGAGTAGGGGAGATATCAGAGGTAAGTTCTTTACACAGAGAGCGGTGAGTGTGTGGAATGCGCTGCCGGCAGTGGTAGCGGAGTCAGATACTTTAGAGACTTTTGAACAACTCTTGGGCAGGCACATGGAGGATAGTAAAATATAAGGTATGCAGGGTTGATTGATCTTAGTAGGATAATAGGTCAGCACAACATCGTGGGCCGAAGGGAATGTACTGTGCTGCACTGTTCTATGTTCTATGTTCTATGTGCTATAATCCTACTGAACCTTACCTGACTGCCTCTAATGAAATGATATCTTCCCTTATTTAAGGGGACCAAAACTGCTCAGAGCATTCCAGATGTGATCTCACCAGTACCTTGTGCAGTTGCAGGTGGAATTCCTTACTCTTATACTTGAAACAAAGGATGACATTCTATTTACCTTCCTGATTATGTGCTACACCTGTGTGCTAGCTTTCTGCATTTTGTGCACAAGTGCCAACAGGTCTTGAAGTTTTCTGAAGTTTCTCTCCATGTGCTGTGACTTCCTATACACATTATTATCTAACCTGCCACTCTACTTTTAGGCAACTATGAGCCTACACTCCAACGTCTCTTTGTTCAGCAACACTCCCCACCATTAAGTATATAAGTCCTGCCCAGGTTTGCCAGTCTAAAATGCAGCACGTCACATTTATTTAAATGAAACTCCATCTGCCATTCCTCGGACCATTTGCCTATTTGATCAAGATCCTGTTGTATTCTGAAGTCAGCTTCTTGGCTGTCCACTAGACGTCCAACTTTTGTGTCATCTGCAAATTTACTAAACATGTCTCCTCTGATCACATACAAATCCTTGTGGCACCCCACTAGTCACAGGCCTCCAGTGTGAATTGCAACCTTCCACTACCATACTCTGTCTCCTACCTTCAAACCAGTTCTGTATCCAAAAAGCTAATTCTCCCTCTACTCTGTGTGATCTAGAATTGCTAACCAGACTATCATGAGGAGCCTTGTCAAATGCCTTACTGAAGTCCATATAGATCATATCCACCACTATACTCTCATCAATCCTCTTTGTTACTTCTTCAAAAACCTAAATCAAGTTAATGAGACACGATTTTCCACGCACAAAGCTATGTTGACTATCCCTAATCAGTCTTTGCCTTTCCAAATCCTGTCCCTCAGGATTCCATCCAACAATTTTCCCACCACCCATGTCAGGCTTACCACTTTCTAGTTCCCTGGGCTTTTCCTTACCCCCTTTCTTAAATAGTGGCACCATGTTAGCCAACCTCCTGTCTTCCAGCACCTTGCCTATGGCTATCAATGATACACACAGCTCAGCAAGGTGCCCAGCAATCACTTTCCAAGCATCCTATAGAGGTCCCAGGGATATGCCTACCTTTATGCTATTTAACATGTCCAGCACCTCCTCTGTAATATGGACATTTTTCAAGAGGTTGCTATTTCTTTCCCTACGTTCTCTGTCTTCCATGTGTTTCTTCACAGTAAACATTGATGCGAAATATTCATTTAGTTTCTCCCCATTCCCTGCAGTTCCACACATAGGGAGCCTTGCTGATCTTTAAGGGCCCTATTCTCTCCCTAGTTACACTTCTGTCCTTAATGTATTTGTAGAATCCCTTTAGATTATCCTAATTCTTATATGCCAAAGTTATCTCATGTCCCCTTTTTGCACTCTCGATTTCTCTCTTAAGTACACTCCTACTGCTTTTGTGCTCTTCTCAAGAATCACTCAATATCTGCTGTCTATACTTAACATAGGCTTCCATCTTATCCTTGTCGAAACCTCAATTTCCCAAGTCATCCAGCATTCCCTATACCTGCCATCCTTACCCTTCATCCTAACAGGAACACACATTCTCTGGACTCTCATTATCTCATTTTTGAAGGCTTCCCATTTTCCAGCCATCCCTTTACTTGTGAACATCAATCCCCAATCAGCACTTGAAAGTTCTTGCCTAATGCCATCAAAATTGGCCTTCCTCCAATTTCAAACTTATTAGACCCGGTCAATCCTTTTCCATCACTATTTTAAATCTAGTAGAATTATGGCCACTGGCCCCAAAGTGCTCCCCCATTGACACCTCAGTCACGTGTCATACCTTATTTCCCAAGAGTAGGTCAAGTTTTGCACCTTCTCTAGTAGGTACATCCACATATTAAATAAAAAAAAGTTTCCTTATATGCACTTAACAAATTCCTCTCCATCCAAGCTCTCTTCACTATGACAGTCACAACCTACGTTTGGAAAGTTAAAACCCCCTACCATAACCACCTGATTATTCTCACAGATATCGGAGATATCCTTACAAATTTGTTTCCTAATTTCCCGCTGACTACTGTGGGTTCTGTAGTACAATCCCAATAAGGCGATCATCCCTTTCTTATTTCTCACTTCCACCCGAATAACTTCTGTAGTCAGATTCCCAGGAATATCCTCACTGGATATAACTGTAATGTTAATCCTAATCAATAATGCCACTCTCATCTCTTGCCACTGACAAACCTCCCCACCCCCTCCCCTTTGAAACTTCCTATAACATCTGGGCACTGAAACATTATTTGCCAGTCCTGTCCATCCCTGAGCCACATTTCTGTAATTGCTATGATATCCCAGTCCCATGTTCGTAATTAAGCCCTGAGTTCATCTGCTTTACCTGTTAAGCCTTTTGCATTGAAATATAAATGGACTGGTCAGATAGACTGATCAATGGCAATGGAATTAAATCTGGCTAAATATAATGTGATGCACTTGGGCTGGACAAACAAGAAGGGAACACATGATAAGCAGTAGGACTTTGGGAAGCACCAAGGATCAGAGGGACCTTGGTATGCATGTCCGTTAGTCCCTTAAGATATTAGAGCACATGGATAAACTGGCGAAGAAGGCAGACGGGATATTTGCCTTAATTAGTTGACCCATAGCGTTTAAGAGCAGAGACATTATGTTGGAATTATGTAAGACATTGGTCAGGCCACAGTTGGTGTACGGTGTGCAGTTCTTGAATCCACATTATAGGGAGAATGTGGCGGTACTGGAATGGATGCAGAGTTAAAGTTATGAAGGGAGAACGGATGGAATTGGAGCAGAGGAAACTACAGAGTTACATGGTTGAGATATATAAAATTATGAGGAGCTTAGAATTGGAAACTGGAAGAAACTTTTCCCCTTGGTGGAGGGATCTGTGAGTAGGCAATGACTTAGTAAGTGGCCAGAGGTTTAACAGGGATGTGAGGATTTTTTTTCACTTGGAGGGTGGTGTGTATCTAAGGGTGGTATAGCCAGAAACCCTCATAACATTTAAGAAGTATTGAGATGTGTACTTGTGATGCCAAGGCATTACTTGGATAATTGAATTAGAACAGTAAGGTGATTGTTTTTGACTGGCTCAGACTTGATGGGCTGAAGAGCCTTTTCCTATGCTGTAGTCCTCTATAATTCTATGACTTTATGACTCATGACAAATTTATTTGGGGACAACTTTAATTGTGGGACAATGATAACAGCCCCAGATCTCAAAATGAGTGATAGCAGTGAGCCCAGAGATTGAAATCTGAGCAAACAGGGACAAGATGTGCAGAGCATTTCTTTGATTGGACAGCACAGATGATGGTGCAAGCCTCTGACCGATTTAGTGAACTTCAGCAGTTTGGAACTTTACAGAAGTATATGAGAAGGTGGGAGAGCTCTGAGGACGCAGCTGGGGTGACCCTACCTCTGAGCCTGGAGGCCCAGATTCAAGGCTCACCCACTCCAGCAGTGTGTAATAACATCTCTGGACATGTTGGTTAGAAAATATGTATAAGAAAGAGAGTCCAAGTGGACAGAAGACATCAAAGCTTTCAGAAAGAATTCAGAAGTCATTCAAAGGGTGAACTGGGGTGGTGCCAAATACTTACAATTGTTGTATCTGTGCATTTCATTGACATGATGACGTGTAAATTATTCTTTGGAAGCTATTGCTAAGAAATTGTAATGCACTGAGTTTCACTTGGCTGAATAAAGTTTAACACTGCTATGAAACAACTTGTTTAAATATCAGAGTAATCAAACGTCTGGTTTTCTCAGTTCTGTTAGATCTGCCTCAGATTGCCTGATACGCTATACCATCCTAACTATGCATGTTAACTCTCTGTGCATGAAAAGTGACTCCAGACTCTCAGTTATCTACAGTTAGTTGCTGTCTAACATGTGCTTGAAAGAAACGTAAATAATTGATGAGAGAAGATAAACAAGTAGAAACATATTAGTGGATCTTAACATGTAAAAACTAACACTTTATGCTTATTTGTAATGGTGCGTGCATTGCGATAAAGTGAGCAAGCAGCTTGACATTCTAAACTGGCAATGTATGCTTGGCAAGAAGGAATTATGCAACACGTCATTATTTTATCATTATCTTAACCTAGATCTCAGCCTATACCATTCAATTTCCTCTTCAAATCATCCTTGAAACAAGCTTACATATTGCAGATTCGCTGTTCTAGATACTATAGTAATATATTCCACTTGCTTATAACGTTGCCTGAGAAAATACTGCATCTTAACATTACCAAGAGTTTCCTAATATTAAGGTCTCTTTTCCTGGAGTACTTTTGTAGTAAACAGTTACTCTTTTCAGCAGAGGTAAATGGAATTAACTAAATTTGTCAAATAAACCTTTGAAATCTTAAGATCATAGTAAAAAGGAATATCAATTTTTGACTTCCATAATTTGGTTTTAATACCTTGAACATTTCAAGTGCCAAAATGCTTTTAAAAAGAGAAAAAAAAATCACAGATTTAGATTGCCACAGTGATCACCTGCCCAGTGTGAATCAAACTTGTGAAATTATCAATGAATAAAAATTAGTTCGAGCTAAAGGAACAAGCAAAAATTCATAAAAACTCAGAACTGTATTGTTTGTTTGATTCACACATTCCTGCAAGTTTCAATTTTTGGGATGAAAGTCGTGTGCTGGTTATACAGCTTGGCAAAACATCAAAGGCAGATATGAGAATACTAAAGTAATAGTGTTATCTCATATGACAGCATTAGGCAGAAAAAAATTGAAAAAGAATTTGCAACAGAAGAAGTAGAAAGCCTAATCTCTCTCTCTCTCTCTCAATATTTCTCGCAGCCTCTTGAAAAACAATGCGGTGTGATAAAGCAAATTGGAGGATCATCCATTCACTGAGAACATAAGAATATCTGCAAATTTCACCACTACTGCAATTAGAAGACATCAGCTAAACAATTGTGGGTTCACATTAAAGAGATAATGGGAACTGCAGATGCTAGAGAATCCAAGATAATAAAGTGTGAAGCTGGATGAACACAGCAGGCCAAGCAGCATCTCAGGAGCACAAAAGCTGACGTTTCGGGCCTAGACCCTTCATCAGAGAGGCTCTCTGATGAAGGGTCTAGGCCCGAAACGTCAGCTTTTGTGCTCCTGTGATGCTGCTTGGCCTGCTGTGTTCATCCAGCTTCACACTTTATTATCTTGGGTTCACATTAATGTCGCTTTGAATCTAAGTAGTTTCACACGACCTATTGTGGGTCTTAATTTTATTACTTCCCTTCTAAATTTTAAACTGTGCTTATGTGTGTTTTACAATTTTGTCAGGTTTAGTAAGCAACAGGGTTCCTTTTTTGTTTCCCAAAAAATCCTTGCAATTGGCTCCTTAATTTGAACCAGTTCTATATTTGAATTGAAGTATGATATAGCTACATATGAAAAAGAATTACAGGTCTTTGTTGTGACCAACTAGGGAGGGGTAAAAACAGTGGAGGCAATGCACCCCATCTTACTTGATCATGACAGGAATAGCTAAGTTTGTAAACATTCATTGCTTGAATTTAGTTTTAAAACAAAATTCAATCAAGTAATACAACTGATAAATGCTCATTTAATAACATAACTGTGTCTAAAAAAGTTTATTGAAGTATTGTTCATTCATAGCAAGTAGAATTAATGCCTGGCCATTTTTATCTCATACCAGAAATTTATTCATTCAACAAGTATTTAAAGATGGAACAAAAAGAGAAGTGGCCTCCCTAGTTGGTCACAACAAAGACCTGTAATTCTTTTTCATATGTAGCTATATCGTACTTCAATTCAAATATAGAACTGGCTCAAATTAAGGAGCCAATTGCAAGGATTTTTTGGGAAACAGTAAGTCTGGTAGCATCTGTGAAGAGAAATCGGAGTTAACACTTCAGTTCCAGTGGCCCTTCCTCTGAACTGATAGTGGCTAGGAATATGTTGGTTTATATGAAGAAAATAGTGTGGGTGGAGGGGAGGGGATAAGGAGTAAACGATAGGTCAGGATAGAACCCAAAGAGAGAGAAGAGCAGTTGGTTACACAAAGGAGTTGATAATAATCTGGCTAGGAGCTGTTAATGGGGAATATTAGTTACTAACAACAGGGTGTGTGTAATGGCAGGCTATGCGATAACAAGGCCTGGTGTGTGGGGTAGAGGACTGGGACATGTAAGAGTTTAGCCCTTAAAATTACTGAACGTGATATTGACTCCAGAGGGTTACATGGTCCCCAAGTGAAAAATGAGGTGCGGTTCTCCCAGCTCCAAGAGGCCCTCTGAAATGTCCAACTCCTTCCTCCACCAAGGATTCCCCAGCACCGATGTTGACACGGCCCTCAACTGGTTCCACCTCAACTCTCGTATTTCTGCCCTCACCGCCTCTCTTCCCTCCTGCAACAGCGATAGGGTTTGCCTTGTCCTTACCTATCACCTCCCCAGGATCCACATCCAGAAGATCATCAGACACCATTTCTACCAGCTCCAGTTCTGAGGAAGGGTCACTGGACCTGAAACATTGACTCTGATTTTTCTTCGCAGATTCTGTCAGGCCTGCTGAGATTTTCCAGATTATGGTTTGCAGCGTCTGCAGTTCTTTTGGTTTTTATTTAGTAAGACCATAAAACCATCTGACATAGGAGCAAAAATTAAGCCATTCAGCCCATCAAGTCTGGTCTACCATTCAATCATGGCTGATAAGTTTCTCAACCCCATTCTCCCACTTTCTCCCGTAACACTTGATCCACTTGACAATCATGAACATATCTATCTTCATGTTAAATATACTCAATGACCTGGTCTTCACAGCCTTCTATGGCAATGAATTCCATAGATTCACTACTCTCTAGCTAAAGTTTCTCCTTATCTCCGTTCTAAACGTTTTCCCTTTACTCTAAGACTATGCCCTTGGGTCTAAGTCTCTCCTACCAAAGGAAACATTTTCCCTGTATCAACTCTGTCCAGGTGATTCAGTGTTCTGTAAGTTTCAATTAGATTCCCCGCTCATCCCTCTAAACTCCATCGAGTATTGACCCAGAGTCCTCAAACATTCCTCATATGTTACGATTTTCATATTTCGAACCATTCTTGTAAACCTCCTCTGAACCCACTCCAGAGCCAGTACATCTTTCCTGAGAAATGGGGCCCAAAACTACATACAATACTCCAAATGTGCGTGACCAGACCCTTATAGAGCTTCAGAAGTACATACCTACTTTTATATTCAAGCCCCCTCAAAATAAGTGCCTAAGTCGCATTTGCCTTCCTAACTACTGACTCAACCAGCAAGTTTGTCTATAGAGAATCCTGGGCTAGAATTCCTGAGTGTATTTGTACTCCAGACTTCTCAATTTTCTCCCTATTTAGAAAGTAGTCCATGCTGATATTCTTCTTACTAAAGTGCATGACCTCACACTTTCCCACATTGTACTCCATCTGCCACTTCTTTGCCCACTCTCCTAACCTGTCCAAGTCTTTCTGCAGCCTCCCACATCCTCAATACTACCTATCCCTCTACCTATCTTTGTATCATCCGCAAACTTAGCCAGAACGCCCTCGGGTCCTTCATCTAGATCATTAATTTATAATATGAAATGTTGTGGCATTTGAAGATGATTTGTTTCAAATTACATCTCTCTGAATTCTATTTTACTCTATGATCCAATAAGGCAAGAGATAATGTTTTTTCCCTTTACTGTGGAGTGATAATTGCTTACATTTTCTCAATGTTGAAAACAAATAAAACACGAATAGACAGGATTTTGTGCTCCTAAGATGCTGCTTGGCCTGCTGTGTTCATCCAGCTCCACACTTTGTTATCTTAGACAGGATTTTACTACACTTTAAGCAGAATGGGCAATGATGAGAAAGTTAGGAAAATAGAAGAATGGAAAATTTGAATTCTCAGTATAAGAATTTTTTCACTTTTCCCCTTAATATTTAAGCAGTGAATTCTGAATCTCACTAATGAGTGAACATTTGTTAATAATTATTAATACCTAATCTTACTTTATTTCTGTCAAACCCCATTCTCACTCCTTCGCTGAGAAATCTAGATGGCACCAATTCCCTACCTCAATTTAGTTACTTAGTGTCACAGTTCACCACATGCTTCTCTGGATCTTCAACCAGATTAACGATCACCACCTTTGCACTGCATGATCACTGGGCACCATCTACTTCTATCCCTTGCCCACACAAGAGGGCATTGCCAAATGGCCAGCTTTATCACATCATCAGAACAACTCACACACCACTTCACTCCTTTAAGATTTCATTTTGGACTCATGGATACTTAATGTCTTGCATGCTTCTGCAATATTGTAAACAGGGGTACATATGTAATTCATATATCTATATAAAATGCATCTGATGCCCCTTATCTCACTATCTTTGCTCTCATTCACTTTGTGCTTAGTTTGAGGCTTATAACATCTCTGGCTTGCATTGTCTTTTAGCACATTGGCACTTCAATGAGAACATACAGATTGTCAGCATCTCTGGCTTACATTGTCCTTAATACAAGCTGAAAAGTGGGTTGTTTGTCATGCTTGGTAACACTGAAAAGTCAATGAGGCAGACATATTGCTGTATGGCACCATGCTTTGTCAAAGTCACACTTGTAGCATGTGCCGAAAGCTTATTTAGTAAATATAGTGAATATACAAACAATCATGTCTGAAATTCAAAGGGGAACATTAAGGGTATTGGGGAAATCTTGACTATGATGCAGAGTCTGGAACTCAGTCACAAAACTAAGTGGATCACATACCAACTTCAACCGAAGTCTCAAACTGTGGTGCCCAATCATTATCGCTCAGGATATAGCTCAGAAGGGAAAGTTTGCACCCTACTTACGGGGCAGGAATGAGAAGGTGCTGGTAGTTGGAGTGGTGGAAAGGACCGTCCTCTACACTGCACACCAGCAAAGGAGTCTTCACAATAAGATCTAGCCAGATAGGATACAGATAGCAATCCTGCAGATAGCAGTGCTGTTTCTCATAAAGAACAAAACAGTCAGCAGGGCAGAACGAAGACTAGTAATCTTCTGTGCTCCAGATTGGGAAATGCCCCCATCTTCTCTTCACTACTTCATTCTAAATTGCTAATGCACAGTAAGTTTACAAAGGTTAATGGTTGTCTACAATGCTCGCTCTTGCACTCAATATCTCCAAACATTATTTCTTTCTTAGCTAATCCTCCCAAACTATCAAACATTCCTGCCCTCAGCTCTTCCTTCCTACTCACAGGGGACATATTAGATTTCCCTGCTTCTGCATCACCACTCACAGCAGTCAGTTCATCCACTACTTTCATCTCGCACAATCCCTTCTTTGTTTCACAGCAGGAGATTTGCTGGTCAATGCATGCACTGCACGTGACGTGTGGTGCGATGGCACATGGTGAAATTTGAATTCAATAAAAAAAACTGAAATGAAAAACTAATCTAATAATAAACATGTAATCACAGTCAATTGTCACAAAGTAATCTGGTTCACTAATGTCTTTTAGGGAAGGAAATCTGCTGTCCTCACCTGGTCTGGTCTACTGTGAGAGTATGCAATGTGATTGACTCTTCAATGCCTTCTCAGCAGTTGGGGATGAGCAATAAATGTAGCCCCAGCCAGCAATAGCAACATCCCATGAACAAATGAAAGAAATGTATAGCATCGCTGAATTTCTGAATGCCTGATTAATTGTTCCCAGCCTCACATTGCGAACATGTACACAGCACTCCTGCAGCCCAAAAAAAAACTGGTTCAGTCCATTGTGAGAATTTTGACAGCCATTCTGCAGACTCTCCAAACTGGAAAAGGATTTCTCAGAGCTACTAACATCTTTCTTCTATCAATTGTACAGGAAAATAGAAATCTGTTTCAAATTTTATCAACAACGATATGTCAGTAGAACCTCTGAACTCTGAGAACTGAAACAGCCTCATCATATAAGCAGCACACAATCTAAATCCTGCCAGCTGCACCTCTTTCTCTGAAAGAGGCCTCCTTTAGTCAATGGTTTGTACTTATGTTGATTTCCTTTCCGCAATCCCGCACTAGCTGCATTCCCATGCAAAGAAATCTTGCTTACTTGATTCAAACGGCACCCTATCTTTTCAGCAAGAGCGGCTGAAATTTGTACGTGCACCAGCCACACATCCAGCTGCATGATAAAACTTTGCTGTCAAGTTTCAATGTGGAGTGTTACTAGATGTAATTATGACTGGATGCCTATTTTGCACGTGAGAACTTTCGAATGCGGAAACATTTGGCATCTCTTCTAATTAACCACGGTTTTTCCTTTTGTAATTTATGACCATTGAGTCTTAATTGTGATCCTCCATACTTGCAATAGGTCAATAAAATTCTTGTTGAATTGAAGTGATTCAAGCACGGTCAAGTATTTGATTAAAAAAAGATCCCTTCAGCCCCTAGAGCCAAAAACACCATTCAATTAGTGGCGAACATATCTACCTGTTTCTGTTCCATATATTTCAGTATGCTTGCTTTCCAGTAGGCCTGCTGAAGTCTCTCTCCACTTCACCTGATTAACTACAAAGAATAGACAATAAGCAATGACAATTTATTAGATGCTAAAATCCTTGAAAAAAAGGAACAGAAACACTTAAGCCACATCTGCAGATATGCAGCAATGTGTTAAGCCATTGCTCAGAAGTCCAGAATTCTTATTAGTGTCGGTAATGCTATCATTGTCTTATTTCCAATCCTAACTGGACAAAAAAAAATACAGTTAACTTTAGAAGAGCTCTCCATGAAAATCTCAAGGCCAGGAGCATTCAGGGAGGCGATGGCCAGTGGTATTATCACTGGACTGCTAATCCAGAGACCCAGACAACATTCTGTGTACCCAGGTTTGAGTGCCACCACTGCAAATGGTGGAATTTGAAATTAATAAATATCTGAAATTAAGAATCTAATGATGACCATGAATCCACTGTCGATTGTCGGAAAACCCATCTGGTTCACTAATGACCTTTAGGGAAGGAAACTGCCATCCTTACCTAATCTGGTCTACAAGTGACTCCAGACCCACAGCAATGTGGTTGACTCTTAGCCATCTTCTGGGCAATTAGGGATGAATAATAAATGCTGCCGAGCCAGCGACACCCTCATCCCATAAAATGAGTAAAGGAATCAAAACAATTCTCAGCATTGGATGTATACTGCAGTCCAGGAATCTGTGCTGACAGCAGGAAAGCGGATCAGTGCTGAAACCATGATAAGTGTGTAAGATAGTGAGGCAGTGGGTGGAAAGACTGGGGTGGTGGAAGTGAGCAGTTTGGTGCCAGGTAGGTGAGGAAGTAGGCTGGCAGGTGAGTGATGTGTAGGTTTCAAAGTGGGTGAGAACAGTCTGATTGTTAGGCAAATGAGACTGTTAGTTTAGGGTGCTAAGTAAGTGGATGAGTGCTTAGGGTAGCTTAGGATAGGGGCTATTTGGGACTGCTGATGTTGGTCCATTTGGGAACCAAGCATGGAGTCAGATTGATTTTGGTCAGGGAGGGATGGATTAATGGGGAGTGTTAGACAGGATCAGATTGAGGAAGACTTAATGGGGTGGGTTTGTGAGTCCTTGGGGGTTTGAAGGGAAGGTTGGGTCTACTGAGCAGGGTGGGGAGCAAATCAGGGGCTAAGTTGGCCCAGGAATTATTGGGTCTGAGGTTGGGGTTTGGGGTTGTCAGGTCAGCAGGGGGATCGGGTGAATTGAGGGTCAGGCCAGCTTTGCAGAGGGTTATCAAGGGACACATCAGGCTGGCACAGGCTAAAGAGTCTGGAGTTAGGGCGGCACAGTGGCTCAGTGGTTAGCACTGCAGCCTCACAGCGCCAGGGACCCAGGTTCGATTCCAGCCTCGGGTAGCTGTCTATGTGAAGTTTGCACATTCTCCCAGTGTCTGTGTGGGTTTCCTCCGGGTGCTCCGGTTTCCTCCCACAGTCCAAAGATGTGCAGGCTAGGTGAGTCGGCCATGCTAAATTGTCCGTAGTGTTCAGGGGTGTGTGGGTTATGGGGGATGGGTCTGGGTGGGATGCTGCAACGGGCGGTGTGGACTTGTTGGGCCACATGGCCTGTTTCTGCACTGTAGGGAATCTAATCTAAAGTCTGGGGCAAATGACATGTTTGAATTGGGAGTCCATAGGGGTGCTAAGGCTCTCGTCAGGTCATGAGAGAAAGGTGATACTCTAAAGACTGGATTGGATGCAACTGACTTGATCAGAAGAGTGAGGTAGGGAGCTGGATTGGATTTCCTGGCAGAGGCATGGGGAATGATCAAGGGGGAGTGATCGAGGGCAGTGATCAATGGCGAGTTGGTGGGGTCAGTTTAATTGTTACTCAGGATAGAGCATACATTAATTACTCTCACTTCTCTTGCCTGAATACTAAGCTATGTCAGTCAAAACCCTTGAAGTTCTCCAAGTCTAACCCATCATTGGTGACTTTTTTGGAGGATTCCAGGCTCGGGTTAATAACTCAAAAGACGTCTCAGCTTCCCATGAAATTCCTGACAAATGATTTGCATTAAGAATTCTGCATGGCCCTAACGCTTAACTCCTGGATACACTGTATCGATCAGTTACATTACAACAGTGACAGTACTGCTTGTCCTGTTTCTGCTTGCTTAAAATTTCACCAGGCCCTGAGACTCTACTCAAACCCTTTATTGCCACCTACCTCACAATTTATCCATTCACTGGTTTCTGTTCCCTTTAGCTAACCATGAGCAATATTACATTGCTGCATTCTCAAAATCAGCTAGGGAAAAATATTCTCTCTTGAAAGTCGTGGCCTATTCTGTGGTGTAATTTGGACCATGCTATCACTCATACAGGGCTTATGTAGTTATATGCTCTGGATTTAAGCAATAATATGCTAGCAGATTGCTATAGTTAGAATCCGTCTGGAAACCAATATTGACATCAATTTGTGACCTTTACAGCCAAGTCACTGTGAACAGCAGCACAAATCCTAACCAAGCAGTTAGGATCTTTCCATTATAGTGACATTATATTCCCAGTGTAGATCAGAAAACAAAGCATATACCAGAAATTAAAGGAGTATAGTACAAAATTATTCTATCTGTCATTCCAGGGAACCCTCAGGAGGAATTCCATTGATTACCCATCAATTGTTCAGCAATGACCTGTTGTCCCATCACTTTTCAAGCACATTCACCATCTTTCAAACAAGAGGTCCAATGACAGGGTGGTGAAAGCTAGTCTTCTTCAGTAGAATGAAACCAGCAATCTTAGCAACCAGCAGCCGATTTTAAAGCCCACCGCTTTTTCTCTTCCATGGATATTGACAAAAGTTGAGAGGAGTGTAAAGAAATCTGCTAATTTTGTTCTGCTTGCAACATGTTACTGCTGAAAAACAATTTCACTTCCATAGATCTTTCCATTTATAACTAATATGCCCCTTTATTTGTGTTCAGATATACTGTCACACTCTCCAATGCAAGGCATTTGGAAATGTTGAGAATTAGTTTACACTTCAGCACATTTGGAGTCAGTGTAGAAAGTTTACAGAGTTGTTCTGATTGTTGCTGGATGTTAGAAATTAAATAACTTCAAGAAATCCAATAAAAGGACTATATATTTTACACAGCTAGCATGATCCCTACAGGCAAAAGTGACCTTTGAAAAGAGAACCCCTTTCGATTATTTATTTTCTACTCTGATAATTAGTCATAATAATTTTATATTTTACCTTTAGCATGTATTTGTCACACATAATCCCACTCAAAAAGCTCAATCAAGTCAATCCTGGTACTTAACAATAACTTTTTACTGATACCCTTTGCATTAAGTGGGTCATTGAGTTCACTTGGCCGGATGGCTGCTTTGCAATGCAGAGTCATGCCAGCAGTGTGGGTTCAAATCCCACACTGGCTGAGGTTATCATGAACAAATTTCTTTCTCGCCCTCTCTCCTCACCTGAGGTACGGTGACCGTCAGGTTAAACCACCATCAGTCATCTCTCTGTAATGACAGAGCAGTTCAATAGGACTATGGTGATTTTACTCTGAATATTTGTTGGTAACTGCAGCACATTTCCTGCTGCCATTGGCTAATAAAATTGATATTCTGCCATGATAGCAATATTTACCTTTTAATAACTGATACTGCCTTTCATAGGTTAGAAAAGGGCATCCCCAAGAGCTTGTTAATATTTTCAAGGGGCACTAGATAGTTTGAGCTAATGAGCAGAGATTCCCTCACAGCCTACCTTCTGTTTTCTCTAGCTTTTTTCTAATCACCGACAAGAGAAAAGCAACAAATAAAACAGATTTAATACTTTAAAGTCACAATTTTCATACTGCAGAATGCTCAAAATTGCTTTCAACTCAATGTGCATTTTTGAAGTACAGTGACTTGCAATGTAGGAAATGAGGCCCAATTTGTGTATGGAGTTATCATGGCCAGATAATCCTTTCAGTGATGTTGGTTGAGATGTTGGGTAACAGATATAACATAACCAAATGAATGATTCAGAAATCTCAATCCCAAAATCTGGATAGCTTCACGTGGACAATTAATATGATGATTCAGATGGATGACTGAGATAAGATCTTTATGTTATGTTATATTATATCTGTGCAGCTCCCTACTTGACATTGGAAATTAAAATATATGTTATTGGGATTAATGGTTTGCAAATTTCCAAACACCACTCAGTGGTTTGTTTCACTGCAAACCACCACTTGTCTTTCCTCCTCAAAGATTTCATGCATGCGATTGCTGTCTTATGCAGGCCTACATTTTTATTTGCAAGAAACAAGATCTGTAGTTTAACGTGCAACATCTAGTCTGTCAACCAGTAGGAAGTTGTGGCATAAAAATACCAAGCAGGAAACCGCAAATATCTCCAAAATGATGTCTGTACAAACTGTTTCACTGCAGGAGATAGAATCATCTTGTAAATTGCCTCATATTATCATATCTCCTCATTTCCTTTTGAAACTGCATCTCAGATAAATTGATTTGCCTCTGAAAAAGATATCCTATAATCACATAGGCTGTGTTATTGAACAGCTGACAGATTAACAAATCCAAACAAATTAATTTTTATAAATCAAATAAAAATGCTCATATTGTAACAATAGCACATAAAATATTATTTATTAATACACAAAAATTGAATTTGCCTTATTAGCTTCTGGCAAATGAAATACATTCAATTAAAAAATCTTGTTTGAGAAAAACAAATCTATATCATTTTAATTCAGAAGTTTTTTTAAGTACTTGTGTTTAAAAATATATAAATCATTTCAAAAGCAGCATGATGCTATCAATTAATTCACACATGAGCATATTCAGTTGCAGTGCTATTGTTTTTCAATTACATATTCTCCCATTGTGTCAAGGATCTGCAAAAATTGAAAGATATTTTCCATTTCTAAGGATAGGGTAAAAGAGTTTGAGTCTATTTTATGTTTGTGTACATCATGTAGCCCAACAACAGAACATAACTGGAGACAACTTTAAAAAGAACAAATTTCAAACTAGATTGAAGGTGCTGATTTCTAGAAGTAAATCAAAACAAAATACAGCCTGAAAAAGTACCAAGATGCTAATGAGTAACAGGTATAACATAACCAAATGAATGATGCAGAAATCTCAATTCCCAAAATCTGGATAGCTTCACATGGACAATTAATGTGATGATTCAGATGGATGACTGTGATAAGATCTTTATGTTTCATTGATTGCATAATAGAATAGTATTCAAGAACTTTTCTTCTCAGAGAAAGATTTTGCTCAAAGAGGGATCTATGGTGGACTCAACTTTTCCTCATTGCACCCTAATCATTAGATTCTTTTCTTTGGAGGCTGCATAAATTATTCTCAGAAGTTGTTATCCAAAAATGATTGACAAAGCAATAATTTTGGCAAGGTTCAAAACAATATTTAGGATTGAGGTAATCCACAATTTTAGATTGTCAATGCACAACCACTCCTATGAGAGCCCATATCAGAAATTAGACACGGGTAAAATTCAATTCCAAGTTGGGGCACAAAATTCCGAGTTAGTGACTCATTGGCAAGGGAAATTAGACAGAGGTTTTAATCTGAGATCAATCTGTTATCTCCCATATCACTCAGCAATTGAAATATACTCCTACCCATTCCTTGCAAAGCAGAGTTCTTACAGCAAGCACAAACTCACAAAGGTTTCACCAATACGTATCTAGCAAATTTTCTGACCTTCTTATGAAAATAGCCAATTGTCCAAGTGTTATATTGTCAGGTATTAAAGAAACATTTCAAATGACATGAATAGCTAGCACTTACAGAGCAATTTTAATGCAGTTTCACAAAATCCCTACACTGTCTGATAGAAGTATGATCAAACCAAAATTGACAGAACCAAAGCAGGAGGTAATTGAAGGATTAACAAAAATTTTAATCAGTGAAATAACTCCATGAAGGCCGGCATCCCGTAACCAAGTCAGCCTTTATTTACGCATGCAAGACACTGACCAGCTAGCTCAGTGCCAGCTTCTAGAGTGAACAGAACCCCTGGCACTCCTCTGAGGTCTGGGAACATCAGCTTTAACTTGGTGTAGAGTCTTCTCCCTAGCAGAAACTCTGCTGGAGCTAGCCCTGGAGTTGCATGATGAGAGGTTTTATAATCAAACAGGATGCGGAACAATTTGGTATCAACTGAAATTGCTACTTTAAGCCATCCTTTAAAGTATGGATTGCTCTTTCCACCAGCCCGTTCGACAATGAGAGCTGTGCTTACATGCTGAATGCCATTAGACTTTACGAAATACTCATATTCCCTGCTGGTGAATGATGACAGTCCGTTGTCTGTGACCAAGACCTCTGCGAGTCCAGATATGACAAGGCTGTCGTCACTGTACTTGACGAATGAGCTCTATACAAATTCACCCCTTTTGAATGGGTATCCACAATGACTAAAAACATAGAGCCCATGAAGGGGCTGGCATAGCCGAAAAGTAACCAAGTTCAGAGTTTATCCGGCCATTCCCACGAATGTGCCGACAAGTAACCAAGTTCAGAGTTTATCCGGCCATTCCCACGAATGTGGGAGAGCTGCTGGCAGTGACTTTTGTCCTTGTTGGCACTCAGGGCATAGCCCCACCAACTTGGCTATGTCAGCACCAAATCCAGGCCACAACACATAACCTCTCACCAACACTTTCATTTTCGAAACCCCTAATGACCCTGGTGGAGTTCAGTCAATATCATTTGCTCAGAATAATCACTCTTGCTTCCCATAATAATATGTCATCCTCTATGGTGATCTGGTCTCACTGGATCCAAAAGGTTTCAATTCTGATTGTGATGGATCTTTTATATCCCCCATCAACACTAGCTGTTTTAGTTTTTCCAGAATGGGATCTTCTTGTGTCCACAGTTTGATATTGCTAGTGGTGACCAGAGGATGTCCAGAAAGTCTAAAAGCAGAATAGACCTTACAGGAGAGGCACTGCCAATGGTGTAGCCAACAGTGGGAAGTGGCTCAAGGCACCCACATTTGCCATTTGGCTTCTCGGACGGTGTTCCAAGCTGTAATTGTCAGAACAAGAGCCCACCACTGAATTCCACTGGAAGCAATGGGCAGCATGGCCCTGCCCTCTTTAAGTAGCCTAGCAGAGGTTTATGGTCTATTGCTATTACAAATTTTAAGTCTGTGAAGGTATTGGTGGAGCTTTGTCACACTGAAGATGACTGCCAAACCTTCCTTCTCTCTCTAGATGTATTTACGCTCTGCATCAGCCAAAGTCTGAGAAGCATATGCTATTGGACTTTCCTCTGCACTGGGCCAACAGTGAGCCAACACTACCCTGATACCATAAGGGCAGGAATCACCTGTTAGCACCCCATGTCAATAGGTATTGTGGTGTGCCAACACCTTAAAGGACGATAGCTGTTTCTTATCTTCCCCAAAAACTGCATCTTGGCTACGAGACAATTTCAAAGTCTGACCCTTTTTCAAAGCAGATGTGAGATTGCCATGATGCAGGCCAGGTTACCAATGAATTTTCCGCAACAATTCACCAACCAAGGAACGGCCTAAGCTCTGCGATGGATTTGGGAGCTGGGACACCTTTGATTGTCATCACTTTATCTTCAAATGGGTGTAACACAGTCTTGTCAACTCTGTAGCCTAAGTAGGACACATGGGTGCCTGGAACATATATTTTTCGGCCCTAAGGTGTAAACCTGTCTTGGAGACACATTTAAGCACTGTGTCCAAGTTCTCTAAATGGTCTTTATTGGCCTTGTTATATTGGTACAAAGCCTATTGGACATTAATTGCAGCATATTTCTGGGAATCCTCATTTAATCATTTGAAGGACAGTCCTGTACTGGTTTGATGATTCCTTCACTTTTCAGCTTCCTGATTTCTGCCTCAACCTTTGCACGTAAGGCAAATAGCACTGGACAGGCCTTGTGGAATTGTGGAATTGCCTCTTAGTCAAGATGTACAGAGACCTTGGCACCTTTGACATCTCCTATTCCACCCTGATAAATCTCCAGATATTTAGTTAGGATTTCACTCAGACAGCTATTTTCTAACCAAAAAATGTTGAACCAATCAAGTTGAATTGTTCTCAACCAATTTTGCCTCATCAAGCTTGAGCCCAAGCCTTTTACTACAATCAGTGGTAACTGAACCAGCTACTTCTCATAAGAGACTGGAACTGAAGCGGTGCCCTTAATCTGGAAAGGTTCACCAATATAGATTCTCAGCCTGGCCGAGGCCTTACACAAACTTAAGGGTTAGAGTCCAAAGTAAATTTTAAGAAAGACTGGTTCCTTAATCACTAATACAGCTGTAGTCATATTGACCTCCAATAGGACTGGGTGACCATATAATCAGATGTTAATTTTGATTGGTTCTGATTTGGAAGTTGCTAAGCAATTTAATTGTTCCAAACAACTGTAGGTAAACTTTCCAAGGTGTGCACTCTCCCTGGATACCAGCCTATGAGTTCTCTTACTCAGTTCAGGCCTAGTGGGACGCTTTTACTGTCTCAAGTCTGCTTACCGGCAGCAACGACAATGGCTTACCGGCCCAGATCTTCGAGAAAATTTTAAACAGCTTCGTCAAGGCTTATTTTTGTTTTGGGGTTTTGCTGTGCACTGACCTAGAGTTCCTCTGCTCAGGATATGTCCTGAGTGAGGCTATGCAATTGCCTTCAGGCAAGTTGAATCCCCCAAGCTCAGCTGGCCTGGTGAGTCTACTTCTATCAGAATACTCTGCATGTGCTCCAACTTGCTGCATTTTCTAATGACAAAGCCAGCTGTAGTGCCTGTTTAAATCTAGATGGGCTTCAGCTGGTAGGCACTTTAGCATGGTTACATCATGAATCCCACTCTTGTCACCACTGAAATAACTTTACAAAGGCTAGCATTCCATCACCAAGTCACCCTTTATTTGCACATGCATAGTACATTCCACTGACACCAGCTAGCACACAGTCAGCTCCTAGAATGAGCAGAACACCAGCGTTCCTGTTTATATCAATCAGCCAGTGCTCTCTGATTAGACTGGGTTAACAGCCCCAGTTGGGGAACTCATATTCTATTTGACCCATTTGCCTGTCCTCATTCTAATCACTACATCTGGAAAAAGATTTTAATTTGTCATTTAAAAGTGGAGGGAAAGGTGGAAACGTTTCAAAAGAAAATTCCAGAATTCAGGGTGTTGGCAGCTGGAGGCATGCCGCCAATAATTGGATTATAGGTGTGGAGGATATTCTAAGTGATTTAGAGAGTGGGTAGTATGGAGTTAAGGGACTACTATTTTCATTAACAGTGCCAATTATCTTTTCTTTATTCAAAAAGAAATAATAAGAAGAAATGAAGTATAATAATAGGGAGATATTGCTAAAACTAAACAAGGCTTTAATCAGACCATAGCTGTAATACTCTGAACAGATTTGGTCCCCTTATTTAAAGAAAGGTATAATGTTAATGGCAATCCAAAAATGTTTCACTAGATTGATACAGGTATGGAGGGGCTGTCTCATGAGGAGAGGTTAAGTAATTTGGGCCTGTAGTCATTGCAATTGAGAAGAATGAGAAATGACCTTATTGAAAGATTCCTAGCAGACTTGATAGGGTAGATAAGGAAAGGCTGTTTCTTCTTGTGGAAGAATTGAAGGCCAGAGGGCATAATCTCAGAATAAAGAGTTTCCCCTTTAGACAGAGATGAGAAGGAGTTTGTTCTCTCAAAGGGTTGTGAACCTGTAGAATTCTTTACGAGAGAGGACTATCAAACCTGGGTTTTTAAATACTTTCAAGACTAAGATTGAGGGACGTTTAATCAGTAGGGGAATCATTATGGGAAAAAAGGCAGGAAAGTGGAGTTTATCAGATGAGATCAGCCATGATCTCATTGAACGTTGGAACAGACTTGATGGGCATTCTAAAACAATCCAATACTCCCAGGAGGAAGACCAGGAAATCTTCCCAAATCTGCTTGCCTATTTATTTTAACATGACCTTTAAACCATTTGAAATGAACATCTTAACAGTATTAACATAGCATGAACAGTAACTTAACTTAGAGGCATTTAACAGTACACTGTGGGAGTACAACAGGAAGTTGAATGTCATTGTGAATTCCTGGCTAATGACAGACATTTGAACCTGAATTTTATACTGCACTGTCGATCCGTTTGAGGAAGGGAGGATCCCTTCCTGGTTGATTAGATGGCCTTCCCATCAGCCTTCAGGCCTGACCCAACAAGTCCACAATTTTTACAGTGGGCTATCAACTCTAGTGTCTCCCTTGACAAATTGTTCAAGCATTTTAATGAAAAATTAAGCGAAGGGCCTTTTCCTACATACTCTTAATATTCAGGCTGAGGGCAGTCCAGATATACGGTGGCTCAGTAGTCTGCAGCCTCACTGCGCCGGGGGCCTGGGTTCAATTCCAGCCTCGGGCGATTGTCTGTGTGGAATTTGCACATTCTCTCCGTGTCTGCATGGGTTTCCTTTGGGCACTCTGGTTTCCTCCCACAGTCCAAAGATGTACAGGCTAGGTGGATTGGTCATGCTAAATTGCCCATAGTGTTCAGGGGTGCGTGGGTTGTAGGGGATGGGTCTGGGTCGGATGCTTCAAGGGGTGGTGTGGACTTGTTGGGCCAAAGGGTCTGTTTCCACACTGTAGGGAATTTAATCTAATCTATAGGAGATGCCTGGAAAAACGAACAGTCCCCAGGTGGGTGTAGTGGGGGTCTGTACCCACCAAAAGCCTCCTTTCCATGTAGGACATGCCCTACCAGGGCTGGCCCCTGCAAGAACTGCCATTCTATTCAGTACTCAATGAATATGGGGCAGCCCCAGTATCAAAACTCACCACTCACTCTTCTGGATACCTTGCCATCCAATAAATCCTACCCAAAGATTAGTCACAAAGCAGACAGCAATCTGCCGCTCCACATTAATAGCTGCAACACATGAAGCAAACAATATGTAACACGGAAACTGCAAGATCATAGAACATCAGGGGACTGATGGAAATAGCTCTATTCTTCAAGACTGGCTGCTATTTGAAACCATAGTAAGTGACATTTGACAAGCTTACTGAGAACAGTGTGGAGTATAAATACATGTCCTGAAATTTGCCACATCTACAGATAGCAGAAGCCTCTTGATTGGTTATGTAATCGACCTGCAGATGGATTGTGATAAGACGTGAAAATAGTCAGTGGGAATTAATTAGAATGTCAGCATTTTATGCAAACGAGCAGCTTTTGCAAACATGTTCAATTAGGCAGGTTATGTATACACGATTCACTCATGAAATGAGGGCAAATAGATATGACATTTGCCCGACTACAAAGGTGATATTCTATCAAAGGGACAGACAAAAAATGCAGAATAAACAGCATTCACTGTGGGGGGCAGGAATTGGTTTAAAAAAAAGTCCTTTGCTGGATGGATCAAAGGTCATTCATGTCAAAACCTATGAGATCATTACCAAATGCTACAAAATGCTGCTTCCATCAGAAAAGAGTTTATACCACATGAGTGAGAAAGTTGTATGAAGAATGAATGTTGGAAAACCTCAAGAAAACAATGGGTTAGAAAATGGAACGTTTTTCAAGAATGTTGTCGAAACACCACTAATTAATTCCTACTGACTATTTTCACATCTTATCACAATCTATCTGCAGGTCGATTAAATAAACAATCAAGGCGGGTGAGGCTTCTGCTATCTGTAGAGGTGTGTTTTGGTTGCCCTGATGATGCACAGAATAGTTTCTTTGCTGAATAAAATTGAGAGTCCAAATGACTTCAGAGACTCTAAATTATTTTTTCTCCACCTTTTTTCACCACTTCTCATGTACAAGTCTGCAATGTTCGTGTGCTTGAGGTGCATTACAGGTGAGACCAGTACTGTTGTTCAATGTTCAATAGCCATTTAAAGTGGAACCTCCGGATAATTCCCTTACATCCATAAGAATTTCAGCCCACCAAGTCGTCTCCAACATTCAGTTATGGTTGATATGTTTCTCAACCCATTTCTCCTACATTCCCACTGTTTTGTTAGTAATTGTGGAAGAGACTAAAACTGGAAGTATAGTGGACAGCGAAGAAGGTTACCTCAGAGTACAATGGGATCTTGATCAGATGGGCCAAAGGGCTGAGGAGTGGCAGGTGGAGTTAAATTTAGATAAATGTGAGGTGCTGCATTTTGGAAAGACAAATCAGGGCAGGACTTATATATACTTGGGGAGCCTTGGGTCTTGTGGAGTTTTGCTGAACATAGAGACTTTGGAGTGCAGGTTCATAGTTCCTTGAAAGTGGATTTGTAGGTAGATAGAATAGTGACAAAGGCATTCGGTATGTTTGCCCTTATTGGTCAGTGCATTGAGTACAGGATTTGGGAGGTCATGTTGCAGCTGTACAAAACATTGTTTTAGCCACTTTTTCAGTATTGCATGCAATTCTGGTCTCCCTGCTATAGGAAGGATGTTGTGGAACTTGAAAGGGTCCAAAAAAGATTTACAAGGATATTGCCAGGATTGGAGAGTTTGAGCTATAGGGAGAGTCTGAGTAGGCTGGGGCTATTTTCCCAAAAGCATCAGAGGCTGAAGAGTAACCTTACAGAGGTTTATAAAATCATGAGAGTCATTGATAGGGTAAATAGGCAAGATCTTTTCCCTGGGCTGGCAGAGTCCAAAACTAGTGGGCGTAGATTTAAAGTGAGAGGGGAATGATATAAAATGGCCCTCAAGGGCAACTTTTTCACGCAGAGGTTGATGCATGTATGGAATGAGCTGCCAAAGGAAGTGATGGAAGCTGGTACATTTATAACATTTAAAAGGCATCTGGATGGTTATATGAATAGGAAGAGTTTAGAGGGATATGGGCCAAATGCTGGCAAATGGAATTAGATTTATATAGGATATCTGGTCAGCTTGGACACACTGGACTGAACAGTCTGTTTCCGTGCTGTATATCTCTATGATTCTATACTGTATAACCCTTGATTCTACTAATCAAGAACCAACCTATTTCTATCTTAAATACACTCAATTACTTGGCCTTTATAGTCTACTTTAACAATAAGATCCAGAGATTAATCACCCTCTGTTTGAAGATATTCATCCTCATCTCAATTCTAAAGTTGTTTCTCTTCATTCTGAGACTCTGTCCTCCTGTCCTTGTTTCTCCAACTAGTGGAAACATCTTAGAACATAGAACGTTACAGCACAGTACAGGCCCTTTGGCCCTCGATGTTGTGCCGACCTGTCATACCGATCTCAAGCCCATCTAACCTACACTATTCCATTTACGCCCATATGCTTGTCCAATGATGACTTAAATGTACTTAAAGTTGCCGAATCTACTACCGTTGTAGGCAAAGCGTTCCATTCCCTTACTACTCTCTGAGTAAAGAAACTACCTCTGATATCTGTCCTATATCTTTCACCCCTCAATTTAAAGCTATGCCCCCTCGTGCTCACCATCACCATACTAGGAACAAGGCTCTCCCTATCCACCCTATCTAACCCTCTGATTATTTTATATGTTTCAATTAAGTCACCTCTCAACCTTCTTCTCTCTAACGAAAACAGCCTCAAGTCCCTCAGCCTTTCCTCGTAAGACCTTCCCTCCATACCAGGCAACATCCTAGTAAATCTCCTCTGTACCCTTTCCAAAGCTTCCACATCTTCTCCAAATTCAGAACAAAAAGAGAAGTTGCTGGAAAAGCTCAGCATGTCTGGCACACCTGTGGAGAAAAAAAAATCAGAGTTAACGTTTCCGATCCAATGATCCTTCCACAAACTGATGGTAGCTAAGAAGATATCGGTTTATATGCAGAATATAAGATGGGGGGAGGAGTTAAGGAATAAACAATAGTTGAGGATAGAGCCCAAAGAGAGAGAAGAACAGTGGAACAGACAAAGTGGTTGACAACGATTTGGCTAGGATGATGAATAGCTGCTTGTGGAGACTGTTAGTGACTAACAATAGATAGTGTGTAATGGCATATTATGTGATAACAAGGCCTCGTGTCTGGCCCAGGGGGCTAGAACACAGGAAAGCTCAAGCCCTAAAATTATTGAACTTGATATTGAGTCGGGGGGTGCTGCAGGGTCCCCAGGTGGAAAATGAGGTGTTGTTCTTCCAGCTTGCACTGAGCTTCACTGGAACACTGCAGCAATCCTGAGACAGGGATGTTGGCCAGAGAACAGAGTGGTGTGTTAACGGGGCAGGCAACTGGAAGTTCAGGTCTTTTTTACGAGCAAAATGTAAATGCTTCTTTTCCCCAATGTAGAGGAGACCACATTGTGAGCAGCGAATGCAGTAGACTAGATTGTGGGAAGTACAGGTGAAATGCTGCTTCACCTGGAAGGTATGTTTTGGGTCTTGGATAATGGGAAGGGAGGACATGTTTGGGCAGGTGTTACACCTCCAGAAGTTGCATGGGAAGGTGCTGTGGGGCTGTGGAGGTGTTTTTGGGAGTGAAGTAACAGTGGACCAGGGTGTCTCGGAGGGAACAGTTCTTGCGGATGGCGGGCAAGGTTGGAGAGGGGAATATGTGTCTGGTGGTGACATCTTGTTGGAGGTGGTGGAAATGGTGCCTGATGACCTTCTGGGTGTGGATGCTGGTGGGGTGGTAGGAGAGAATAAGGGGAAATGTTTCGTTGTTGCAGGAAGGAGGAGAGGAGGTGATGGCGGAAGTGTAGGAGATGGATCAGATCCAGTTAAAGGGCCTTTGGTTGAAGAAGAAGGTGGACATTTAGGAGGGTCCCTTGCTGAAGCTGGCCTCAGCTGAACATGTGCAACAAAGACAGAGTCATTGAGAAAATGGAATGGAGTCTTTACAGGAAGCAGGATTCTCCAAATCTACTCAATCTCAGTATTCTGTAAACTTCAATCAGATCCCCTTTATCCTTCCAAACTCCATCAAATGCAGGCCCAGAGTCATCAACCACTCTTCACATAACACACTCTTACTTCTCAGGATCATTCTTGTAAATCTCCTTTGGACTGCCTCCAACAACAACATATCTTTCCACAGATACAGGGCCCAAAACTAGTCACAACATTCCAAATAATGTCTGATACAGCCTCAGCAGTACATCACCATTTTTATTTTCTAGCCCTCACAGAATGAATGCTCGCATTGCATTTGCCTTCCTAACAGCCAACTGAACCTGCATGCTCAGAAGAATTCTGAACTAGGACTCCAAAGTCCATTTGCGTTTCAGATTCCCAAAGCTTTTCCCCAATTAGAAACTCATCTATTTCTCTGCTTTTCCTACCAAAGTGCATAACTTCACATTTTCCCACATTCCCGCATCCTGTCCACCGCTTCTTTGCTCAGTCTCCTGGCCTGTACAATTCTGTCTGCAGATTCCCCCATCTTCACATTTCCTCCATTTATTTGAGGATCATGTGCAAACTCAGCAACAATGCTCTCTGCTCAATCATTCAGATCATTAATATATGGTGTGAATACTTGTGGTTCTAACACTGACCCCTGCGGAACAAACTAGTCACTGACCACCACCCTGAAAAAGATCATTTCATCCCCACCGTCTGCCTTCCGCCAGTCAGCTAATTCTTTGTGCCTGCCTTTCCCCTACACCGTGGGCTCATCTTATTTAGCAGCCTCCTTCATGGCATCTTGTTAAACGCCTTCTGGAAATCCAAATAGAACATGTCCACTGGCTCTCCACTGTCTAACTTGTTCGTTACCTGCTCAAAGAATTCTAACAGATTTGTCAGGCATGACCTGCCTTTAATGAAACCGTGTTGACTCAGCCGTTTCTTACCATGCACTTCCAGGTACGCCGCAATTTGATGCTTAAAAATGACTCTAAAATCTTACAAATGACAGAGGTCGGGATGACCAGCATACAATTTCCTATCTTCTGCCTCCCTCCCTTCTGAAACAGGCATATTACATTAGCTTTTGTGCTCCTAAGATGCTGCTTGGCCTGCTGTGTTCATCCAGCCCCACACTTTGTTATCTACATTACATTAGCCGTTTTCCTCATCTTCCCCTTAATATGTTTCTTTTTCCTTGGGATGAAATTCTGCTGTATGTCCCAAACTGCCCTCAGAAGCTCCTGCCATTACTGCTTTACCATCCTCCCTGCTGGGCTCCCCTTCCAATCAGCTCTGGCCATTTCCTTCCACGTGTCTTTATATTTTATGTACTCAAAGGTAATACTATTGCATCTGATTCCAGTTTTTCCCTTTCAAAGTGCAGGGTGAATTCTATCATATTATGGTCACTGCCCCCTCAGGGTTCCTTCACCTTAAGCTCCCTCATCAAATCTGCCTCATTTCACATCCAGAGTTATTTGTTCCCAAGGCTCTGCCACAAGCTGCTCCAAAAAAAACCATCGCATAGACATTCCATGAATTCCTTTTCTTGAGACCCACTACCAACCCGATTTTGTCAGTCCACCTGCATATTGAAGTTCCCCAAGAATAATATAATAGTGCTTTTTCTTACATGCTTTCTCGATCTTCTGATTTATTTTCTTCCCCACACCCTGACTGCCTGTACACAACTCACACCACGGGATTTTTCTCGTTTGCAGTTCCTAAACTCTACTCCCACAGATTCTACCCCCTTCCAGCTCAATGTTACATCTTGGTAGCAATTTAGCTTTGTTTCTTATCACCCAAGGCAACCCACCCTCACCTTCTCCCTGCCCATCTACCTGTCCTTTTGAAAGGACGTGCATCCTTGGATTTTTAATTCTCAGGCCTGATCCGCTTGCAACCACTACCCTATGATACGCATAACGTCACAGCTGCTAATTTGAACTTGCGCTAAAAGCTCGTTTATTTTGTTGAGAATAAAGTAGCCTTTATTGTCATATATACTCAATGAATACACAAAAAGTTTTATACGTTACATGTATTTAAGTACAATATTTCAGTTCTGTTTCGACTGCCCTCATCTGCTGCGCCTGAAGTTAGATTCCTGACCGTTTACATATTCTCTGCCTTTTTACTTCAACTTTAACTTTTTCAATAATTTTCCATATAACCGAACCTCCTTCCACCAGCAGCACCCCCCAACCCCCAGCTATTTAGTTTAAAGCCCTATCCACAGCCCTATCCATTCTCTCTCTGTCAGTTTAATGGTTGGAGTTAAAGCCCATTTAGCAGCGCTATCGCTCTTTGTGCTGTGGAACAACAAACCCTGGAAATACAGGCTTGGGGACTCCGTCGTGTGCATTTGCTCAGTTTGTAACTTTAGTGCATGTTCATCAACCTGAAAAGTTTTTCTCTTTTGACACTCCATAGCTGCTACATGGCCGACTGAGTATGTCTCATTTTCAAATTTCCAGTGTCTGTGATATTTTGGGTTTGTTTTTCATAAAAATGCCATTTAAGTTATTTACATAGAAGATAATGTTCAATAATGAAGAGAATTTAGGGCAGTTAGGCAGTTATAACGTATAGTATCTGTAATGAGACAATCAGTTGGCATTGTAAGTTCTCATCCAAATGCTTCTTAAATACTGCCAAAGTACTTGCCACACCACCCTCTCAGACAGAACATTTCATATTTCTACCAGCCTCTGGGTGAAAAATATTTTCTCAGATTTCCTCTCAAGCACTCACTCCTCAATCTTAATCTTATGCAAAAATTCATCAGAAATTCATTTCTGATGAAGGGTGTAGGCCCAAAACGTCAGCTTTCCTGCTCCTAAGATGCTGCTTGGCCTGCTGTGTTCATTCAATCCGGTCTCTCCTCATAACTGACACTTTTCATTCTAGACAACCTCCTGGTAAGTCTCCTTTGTAACCTAATCAGTGCAGGCACATCATTCCAATAGTGTGGCAACCAGTACTGCACGCATTATTCCATCTGTGGACTAACCAATCTCTGATAAATAAAAACCGAAAGAACTGTGGATGCTGTAAATCAGGAGCAAAAACAAGGTTGCTGGAAATGCTTAGCAGGCCAGGCAGTATCTGTGAAGGAAAAAACAGAAAAAAACGTTTCGGGTCCAGTGACTCTTGCTCAGAACAAGAGGTTGTGACAAGACTGTCTTGCTCCAATATTCTAGGCCCCAACAAATGAAGGTAAGCATCAGGTATGCCTTTTTCACAACCCTGTCTACCTGTGCTTCGGGAATCTATGGACTTGCATGTTGAGGGGCTATCAATTCTCAGTACTCCTTCAAGATCTTGGTTACTTTAAATCTGCAAAACTCTGCTGAAGTTTTTAAAAGTGCACTCTGGTTGCATTAATAGACAGTCTTAATTTAACAGCTACAAGACTATTTAAAATATGGGGCTGAACCTTACTATTTCTGGCTAAGTGCCAGTTACATCAAGTTTATTTGTAGGGTTTTTCACCAAGAGGCCTAGTTAGATTTCTAAATTTATCTTACCTCATTAACTACCTACCCCACCTAATGACATCCCTCTCACCCAAATCTAGTGTAAACGTACCATGCACAGTTCCTGGAACAACTCACGACTCACCAATATCTGTCCAAGGACCAATGTTGCTGGTGTATTGAAAAGGCTGTTGTGCTCCTGAATGGGCACTGGCATTGCCACACTGCCTTGCTCAGTGAGCGACAGTCGAGGGGAAGATG
This sequence comes from Stegostoma tigrinum, assembly GCF_030684315.1. Lineage (NCBI taxonomy): Eukaryota > Metazoa > Chordata > Chondrichthyes > Orectolobiformes > Stegostomatidae > Stegostoma > Stegostoma tigrinum. The sequence continues at coordinate 25,052,904 of NC_081365.1, read as the reverse complement.
ATGCTATGGTGCTCCAACAGGGACCTGGAGGTTCTCTCGGAGGATGTGGTGCAGGGACTGGCATCGTTTTCCTGAAGGACTGGCAAAGAAAGCCACAATAGTGGACTAGGCCCTGACAACCTGGTTCAACATCAGTCTGGTCTCCGTGGTGCAGAGGAATGGCCAGCTGTGCAGGCAGCATGAGGTCAATGACTTTCTTGGCTTTGTCTGGGTAAATAGCACACTCTTCACTCTGCCTCCTTACACTTACTCTATCTCTGCTACTGCACTCAACTCCCACCAAAGCTTATATCCTACCGCTCTCACGATTGTTTCAAGCAACTTCCCTGACTTGATCTTGCTTTGTCCACAAACCTGCCCACCACTAACACTACATGGCCTCTGCACTGCCTCCATACTTACTCAGGACACAACCCCAGCAAAGAGATAACAAAGTGTGAAGCTGGATGAACACAGCGGGCCAAGCAGCATCTCAGGAGCACAAAAGCTGATATTTCGTGACTAGACCCTTCATCAGAGAGTCTCTCTGATGAAGGGTCTAGGCCCGAAACATCAGCTTTTGTGCTCCTGAGATGCTGCTTGGCCTGCTGTGTTCATCCAGCTTCACACTTTGTTATCTTGGATTCTCCAGCATCTGCAGTTCCAATTATTTCTGATACAATTTTAACCCCAGCAAAGAGATGGCCTGTTCCAGTACCAGCCTCCTCCTCGACCTCTGAAAATGAGTATCAAGGCCTGACAGGAAGCTTTGACAGGTCCACTTCCTGCATGACCTGGCCAGCTCAGAATCTGAGACCTCGATGGGAACAACAGCTGCAGAATGTATGCTTGTGCAAGCTGGTGAGCAGTGCTGCTAGGGTGCCACACAAACATGCACACTAACACCCCAGCCATTTGGTGTCAAGAGCAAAAACCTTGTGACGGGGGATCATAGAATCCGTACAGTGTGGAAACAAGCCCTTTGGCTCAACAAAAGGCCCAACAAGCCAACCCTCAGAGCATCCCGCCCAGACCCATCCCCCTATAACCTAGCCATGGATAGGAAAACTGATACACAATTCACAATTCCTCACAAGGAGACCGGGTGGTGCTTGGAGGCATCCAGCCAGAGTAGGAAAGGCACAAAGACCCCTCAGTTGCCTGTTCTCAGGTAACTCCAGAGGTGGCCAGGGCCTCCACCTTCAACGGTTGGCAGTTGAAGCTGAAGAGGATCTGTTTGCCTCTAGTAAGTAGACCTTCAGTATTTATGAGCCATCTAGATAGAAACACCACTGGGGTTCACCAATAAACCTCGGAGGTCAATAGGCTCCACTACCAGGTTGGCTCATTCTATCCCAGCTGTGGAACCTGGACAGCACTAGGCCATGGTGGAAGATAACAGATATTGAGGGCATTTTGATGGCATCGGTAACACCATAATGCTTTCTTATCTAGTCTGGCCTAATGGCAGTACCGTAGGGCTTCTGGGCCAGGGGCTCATCCCACTCTGTCCACTTTTCTTTTTGCCTCTTTTCTTCTTTTTCTCTCACTTCTCTTTTTTCTTTCTCATTTATTTCATTTTCCTTACCTCTTGGTGAAGAGCTCAGTCACGGTGACAGCATTGGCAGCAGCGAGTAGGCCAGGCAGCGCTGAAACATGGCAGCGGTGTCGAAGGTGAGCTTGGGTTCCCGGCGGCATCTGTGTCTCGTGCAGATTCATGGAGACAGTGGCAGAAGTGAGTTTGGGCCCAGTTCGAGACCCAGTGGGACCGGCATTGGTGAGGTGGGCTCAAAGCAGACTCACGGTGCCGACGGAGTCAAGTTTGGGCCAGTGCAATACCTGGCAGCATTGGCGGCATCTGCATTGGCAAGGCCCAGCAGGACTCACAGTGGCGAGGGTGTCGGTGGAGGTGAGATGGCACCAAAGAGTGGTGACTTACATTCCAGCACCAGTGGGCGAAGGGGGCTCGTGCCTGGCCATCAAGCCCATAACCCATGGTCCATGACAGAGCACTTAACAAGAAGGACTGTAAAGTTGGATACTTTTTCTTTGTTGCTTCATTTTACTGCCCTATATTCTGTTTCAGTTTATATTTTCTGTGTTTCAAAATGTCGTTGGAGAGTGGCAACACAATATAACGCTTTTCACAGTATTTTGTGACAAGATACATGTGACAATAAATAAAATAAAAATTCAAATCAAATTAAATGTAACTCCAGCCCCAGAGCAGTGTCACTGACTGTTAACCTCTCTCCAGGAAATTAGGGCTAAGACATAAATGTTGGCTGAGCTAGCAACACCCACATCTCATGAATGAATAAAAAGATAGCAAAGTATCACATTTGCATAAATGTAATTGGTTTGTACTGCATCTGTATGAATCCCTGTGATGCCCTCGATGTAACCTGTGGCAGCATGATGCCCCATTCCATGTCCATACAGATACATTGTGGATTGATGTTTGTGATGTGGGCCTGCAGCAGGTATACATTAGACAATGGGCTTTGCTGACATCACTGCCTCTCATGCTAAAAGCAATCTCTATACTTACCCTGCATTCAGGGTCCAAAAGTGTTGATGTGAATGTAAAGGTCAGCAATGCCCTGGGCAGGGAGGTTAACAGCACACAGTGACCCAAGGCATTGGGTTACCAGGAACACTGGTTTGTGTTTTGTACTGTGCACGGGTCTGTGTGCAATGTTCTTGCACTTTAAACTGCCTCACATCAATTCAGCATCCTTCACTCACAAATCGAGACGCTCACCCTGAGTGTGATCACAGTTATTTTGTCCTTCATCATGTACTTCTGACTTCCAGTGCAGTGGAAGGAAACAGGGAACATTTTTCACTGGGTGGCTTCCAGCATCTGCCTCAACTTGTTGGTGAGGACCGTAACTTCCAGATTTCCTTCCTAGTAGTCCTTCCCATGAACCATAAGCTTTGCAACTCCTCAGGTTGCCACCCAACCTGTCTACATTAACCTTCACCTATCCACCTTTGCCACACCAACCCTCAAACATCTCAGCCCCTCGTACATGACATGACTATGCCAGCTGTCCCACCATGAAACTCAGGTGCCTTTAAATGTGAACAAACTCCAATACAGAATTACACTGTTCCCATCCATAATTTGCTGTATCCTTTCCTTACAAATCTACTCCCTGGCACACTTTTGGCAAACATTAAGATTGATAAGTCCCCAGGGCCAGACCAGGTTTATCCTAGGTTGCTCCGGGAAGCGAGAAAGGAGGTTGCTAAGCCGCTGGCGAAGATCTTTGCTTCCTCACTCTCCATGGGAGTCGTACTGGAAGATTGGAGGGAGGAAAATGTTGTTCCTCTTTTCAAGAAAGGGAATAGGGAAATCCCTGGAAATTACAGACCAGTCAGTCTTACGTCTGTGGTCAGGAAGGTTTTGGAAAGAATTCTGAGGGATAGGATTTATGACTATTTGGAAAAGCATAACGTGATTAAATGGAGTCAGCATGGCTTTGTGAGGGGCAGGTCATGTCTTACAAATCTTACAAAGTTCTTTGAGGAAGTCACGAGACAGGTTGACAAGGGCTGAGCAGTGGATGTAGTGTACATGGACTTCAGCAAGGCATTTGATAAGGTTCCCCACGGCCGGCTCATTCATAAAGTCAAGAGGTATGGGATACAGGGTGATTTGGCTGTCTGGATTCAGAATTGGTTGGCTGACAGGAGGCAGAGAGTGGTTAAAGATGGTAAGTATTCTGCCTGGAGGTCAGTGCTGAGTGGAGTCCCACAGGGCCCTGTGCTTGGGCCTCTGCTCTTTGTAGTTTTTATAAATGACTTGGATGAGGAGGTTGAGGGGTGGGTTAGTATGTTTGCTGATGACACAAAGGTTGGAGGTGCCATTGATAGTATTGAGGGCTATTGCAGGCTTCAGCGAGACATTGACAGAATGCAGAGCTGGGCTGAGAAATGGCAGATGGAGTTCAACCTGAATAAATGCGAAGTGATGCATTTTGGAAGGTCAAACTTAAATGCTGAATATAGGATTAAAGGCAGGATTCTCAGCAGTGTGGAGGAACAGCGGGATCTTGGTGTTCAAGTGCATAGCTCTCTCAAAGTTGCCACCCAGGTGGATAAGGTTGTTAAGAAAGCATATGGTGTTTTGGCTTTCATTAACAGGGGGATCGAGTTTAAGAGCCGCGAGGTTATGCTGTAGCTCTACAAAATCCTGGTGAGACCACACTTGGAATATTGAGTCCAGTTCTGGTCGCCCTATTATAGGAAAGATGTGGAGGCTTTGGAGAGGGTGCAAAGGAGGTTTACCAGGATGCTGCCTGGACTGGAGGGCTTGTCTTACAAGGAGAGGTTGACTGAGCTCCGACTTTTCTCTCTGGAGAGAAGGAGGTAGAGAGGTGACCTGATCGAGGTGTACAAGTTAATGAGAGGCATGGATAGAATCGATAGCCAGAGACTTTTCCCCAGGGCAGGATTGACTGCCGCGAGGGGTCATAGTTTTAAGGTGTTAGGAGGAAGGTATAGAGGAGACATCAGAGGGAGGTTCTTCACCCAGAGAGTTGTGAGCGCATGGAATAGTTTGCCAGTGGTAGTCGTGGAAGCGGAGTCATTAGTGACATTTAAGCGACTGCTGGACATGCACATGAACAGCAGTGAATTGAGGGGAATGTAGGTTAGGTTATTTTATTTTTGGATTAGGGTTATTCCACGGTACAACATCGTGGGCCGAAGGGCCTGTACTGTGCTGTACTTTAAGAATGCCTGAGATGGCCAATCCCTTCATCTGATATCGCATTTTCCTTTGCTTGCTAATCACCTGTGTGTCCACGGACTTCAGTGAGGACTATACCCCGCAGACTTCGAGGCATGGATGCTGGCTTTTTTCACATGAAGTGCATTTGCTGTGTAAGCTATCAGAGCATGGTACTGGAGTGAGATTGACGTCTAAGACTGCTGTACAGAAAGATGTACATGAGCATGAGTAAGGACTGATGCCAGCAAGGCAAGGCGATGCAGGGATGCTGCAAGAATGCAGGCGTTAGGTCAGCGAACGCTAAGCGAAAAATGAGCAGCCCTAAGATGCAGCCTGATCTAATTCATGAGCTGTGTGTCTGCCCGTGTACATAATATGTCCTGCTCTCCATTCTTTAACTGCTAGTTGCAACAATGCAAATCAGTGCTTCCATAAGGATTCTACATAAGGATCAGAAAAAGGGTTGGCAACTGTTGGACAGACACATGAAGAGGCAGGAAGTTGAGGGATACAGACCATGTAGAGACAGATGAGATTAGTTTAGAATGGCATTATGGTTAGCACAGAGATGGTGAGCCGAAGGGCCTGCTTCTGTGTTGCACAGTTCTATGTTCTATGATGTCTATGGATGAGGGGTGTAAGCAGCTGGTGCCCATGGGTTATGCACTGAGATGTTGTTTGGTGCTGAGCAACATGGAGGCTGCTCCTAGTCAATGCCAAGCTCATATCTTATGTCTTTGTCAAAATTCTCAACAGCCAGCGTGTTCAGTGCATTTGGTCCAATAGGAAGCTGAATATTAACGAAGTGAGATGAACCATTAATGACATGATGAACAAACAATCGACACAAATGAAAGCCATCCCATCATTTTGCTGCACTGTACCTGGAGGAAAGATTGCATCAAGGAATGTATTTGTGGTAAAGTATCGGAATTGACTCACGAGCACATTCTTCTTTTATATAGCTGCCAAAAACTGCCTTACAATGCAACGTATCTGAATTGGCACTAATAAAAAGGAGAAGATTTGTAACATCACAATTTTTCATTTGTGTTCAGTAATTCATGTTAATTCCAGCAATTTTGTGAGGTTACATACAAACTAAAGCATGCTAAACCAACCTTCCAGACAAACATTTCAGACTGGCTGCAGAGAACATGATTGCTGTGTGCAGTTTGAGCCGGACTTTAATTTTAACCTCTAATTTCATCTCTCATCCTTTTACGCTAAGAGTCCTCTGAAGTCAACGATGCAAATTATGTAAAATGTATCAGGATGGCTATTTCTTCCATTTGAAAATGCATACAATACACACGTCTGGCACTGTACATAATGCAATATGTCCCGCAAGGGGGATGCCAAAATGATTTCTCAACCCCACTCATTCTGTTTCAGTCTTAAAAACGGAGCAAAGGGAGGGTGGAAAATCCTAGCAGCCCTATCTGTTTTGACATCACTGCCAGCTACTTTGAGTTACAACTAAATGTAAGCAAATATATGCTAGGCAAAAGTTCTTCCCGTTCATTCCCCACTACTGCAGCAATCAATAATCCGCAGCTTTAGGATTTTGTAGGGAACTATCTCAATGGGAGTGATGGCAAGTTTTAAATTTAATCAAAATTCAAAATAGTATGATTTTGTTATTAGCTGTATTGGGTTTGGTATGTGGTAAGGGGAGTACGAAGGTTGGGGGGAATGGGTGTCAGGAATTGGAATAGTATTTCTTACAGGTTTCATAATCTCAAAGTGATTCTCATTTTATTTGCAGCTTCAGTCCAGGGTGACTTGGAGGGGAGGAATGGAGGAGCAAAATGTAGTAGGTGTGTGCACTGTGTAACAGAAAATGGATGTTATTTTGTACAATGCGAGGGGTGTAGGAAGAAGTCTATTTTATTTGAGACTGTGGGCATAATCCTCTGAAGTCATGCTTCAAGCAGAATAAGACAGCATTCTTTAAGGGTAACTCTATGCTTTACCAAATGGTCGGCATACAATGTGCCATCATGATCACCTCAGGCCTGTTCACATGTATTGTCCACACACTTTTTCACAAACTTCACAATGCACCTTCACTAAGATGTTAACTGTGGCTGCATGATAAGCACTTGAACTGCTGGGCCACACACTTGTAGGTTTATGGCCCACTCCAGAAATATGAGCACAAAATCTAGGCTACACAGTATGTTCATCAGCGAGCGAGTGTGTTGAAGGCGCTGTCGCTCAGATGAGACACAAGGCCCTGTTTGCTATTGGATGGACAAAAAAGTTGCAGGGGGAATATGTGAAGGAGGTCAGGCTATCTCTGCCTTGCATCCTCACCAAGATTTATTCTTCAACCAACATCATTAAGGCACTAAAATCTGTTCATTCATTTCAATTTTGTCTCTGGGATCTTGTTGTGTACAAATCAGTTGCCTCAGCCTCAAATTCCTCACCATCCCCATGGTCACGCTGACCATGACATGTCCCGTTAGAGATCCTTAGTTTTAACCCCTGGATACCAGCCTTTTGACTCGATCTTCAACCACCATTCCTGTATGCGCAACACTTTCCACTTTTAGCAACACCGTTCACATTGACATACAATCGTTCCATCGTTCCCGAATGAAACTTCCATCTTTTCCCAATTGGCCTACTGCCCTTCCCCAGAGAGAACCCTGTTGGGTGTATTACATTCCTCAGATAGACCTCCACCTTGATCTGCCCTCTTGATACATGGGCGCTATATTCCAGTGTTCAGCCTTCACTCACCTTTGTGCACACTGCATATTAGACTATCAACATCCAATTGCAATCATGTGAGGAAGGGACAAACATTCCCCAAAAAGTAAAGACTACTTACCCCAAGGTTCTAAAAAATGATTGTCTTGTCTGCTATACATTTAGCTTGCACCACTCATTCACAATTGACTGAATTGGCAATGGGAACTTAATATTTTTGAGCTAGCCTTTCAATGAGCATGGATGGCATGCAAATACATGAAAAAGGAACAGAAATCCATAATGTTGAATTTTTGCCATTTTGCAAGGTAAAAACATGCAGGCAGAGGAATCTTGCCATTGAAATGGGCAAATGTTAAACACAGCATGTTCCTCCCACGTACATTTTCTGGGCCTTATTCTGAACAGCTGCCTGGCTTCAAGTTTGCCATATGAACTGAGAGCGAAAGTAGCGCTTTGAGGTAAAATGGTCTCCTTGTGGGCAATCAATTAATTTTCACCTTAGTGATTTATTCAGTCATCATCACGAGTGTTACAGATTTTATAAAGCATGTGCAGCTATGTCACTGTCCTGAGTAGGTGGTGGGGACTTTTCTGCTGAAACATTAGCAGCTGGTGCAAAACTCCCTCTCACTTTACCTCAGCAGCACACAACTTTCCATCCCTGGTTTCAAGCATTGCCGAATCCAAGGTGGTACATCTATATAGTGTTGCCAGTAAGTATTAAGCTACTGAGGTCGAAAACATGGTCAGTTTTGATTTGATCAGTACATGCTTTTGGCATACAGGATTATCCTGGACACCTTTCCACATTACGACCATAAGACATAGGAGTGGAAGTAAGGCCATTCGTCCCATCAAGTCTACTCCACCATTTAAATCATGGCTGATGGGAATTTCAACTCCACTTCCCTGCACTCTCCCCGTAGCCCTTGATTTCTTGTGAGATCAAGAATTTGTTGATCTCTGCCTTGAAGGCAGAGATCTAATGTCCTGGCCTCCACTGTACTCCGTGGCAATGAATTCCACAAGCCCACCACTCCCAGGCGGAAGAAATGTCATCTCATTTCCATTTTAAATTTACCCCCTCTAATTTTAAGGCTGTGCCCACAGGTCCTAGTCTCCCCGCCTAACAGAAACAACTTCCTAGCGTCTCCCCCTTCTAACCCATACATTATCATGTAAGTTTCTATGAGATCTCCCCTCAACCTTCTAAACTCTAATGAGTACAATCCCAGGATCCTTAACCATTCATCATACGTTTAACCTACCATTCCAGGGATCATCCATGTGAATCTCTGCTGGAATCGCTCCAGGGCCAATATGTCCTTCCTGAGGTGTGGGGCCCAAAATTGGGCCAACATTGTCAGGTAGATGCCAGTGCTCTATCTGTAGATATGATTGATGGCACAGTATCAGAGACCAGTGTGTCTGAGATTCTGTGTTGTCTTTCATCCTGATTCACTGCAACTATAAAATAATTGATTCATAGAATTCAATGGAATTTAATGCGGACAAGTGTGAGGTGATGCCCTTTGGTAGGAGTAACCGGAATGCAAAGTACTGGGCTAATGGTAAGATTCTTGGTAGTGTAGATGAGCAGAGACATCTCGGTGTCCATGTCCACAGATCCTTGAAAGTTGCCACCTAGGTTGACAGGGTTGTTAAGAAGGCATACAGTGTTTTAGCTTTTATTAATAGAGGGATTGAGTTCCGGAACCATGAGGTTATGCTGCAGCTGTACAAAACTCTGGTGCAGCCGCACTTGGAGTATTGCGTACAGTTCTGGTCACTGCATTATAAGAAGGATGTGGAAGCTTTGGAAAGTGTGCAGAGGAGATTTACTAGGATGTTGCCTGGTATGGAGGGAAGGTCTTATGAGGAAAGGCTGAGGGATTTGAGGCTGTTTTCGTTAGAGAGAAGAAGGTTGAGAGGTGACTTAATTGAGACATATAAAATAATCAGAGGGTTAGGTAGGGTGGATAGGGAGAGCCTTTTTCCTAGGATGGTGACAGCGAGCATGAGGGGGCATAGCTTTAAATTGAGGGGTGAAAGATATAGGACAGATGTCAGAGGTAGGTTCTTTACTCAGAGAGTAGTAAGAGAATGGAACGCTTTGCCTGCAACGGTAGTAGATTCACCAACTTGAAGTACATTTAAGTCGTCATTGGACAAGCATATGGACGTACATGGAATAGTGTAGGTTAGATGGGTTTCAGATTGGCACAACATCGAGGGCCGAAGGGCCTGTACTGTGCTGTAATGTGCTATGTTCTATGTTCTATGTTCTAATTCCTAAAGTGTAGGAAGAGGCCATTTTGGGTCAACAAGTCTGCACCAACCCTCCAAAAAGCATATCACACAGATTTCACATAACCAAAATATGTCAAATAACAAATGCATTAAAACTATTATTAATTTGTTTTGATTCCTACATGGCCAAAATATTTTACATCTTGCACTTTGTGGAAGCTTACATTTCTGTGGTCATTGGCATTGGAAACGAACCTTTACTTATGGCTTATTTCTCATCAAATCCGTTGCAACATTTTCACTTACAATTTGCTGTCCATTGACTTCTTTCAGTTTGAGAAAAAGCATTGTTAACTGAAGGAAATTTTTTTAAAAAGCTCCCAAATTTGGCCAAACATCTTTTGTTTGTTTTAAATGTCTCCAAAAGTCAATAAGTAAAAAAAGATTGACAATGATATAACAAGGTATAGAGCTGGATGAACACAGCAGGCCAAGCAGCATCAGAGAAGCAGGAAAGCTAATGTTTCAGGTCGAGACCCTTCTTCAGAAAATTTTGGCCTGCTGTGTTCATCCAGCTCTACACCTTGTTATCTCAGACTCTCCAGCATTGGCAGTTCCTACTATCTCTTGACAATGATATGTTAGAATCATTCCTTAAAACATGTGACTGACTGGTGTTAGAGTCATAGGGATGTACAGTATGGAAACAAATCCTTCTGTCTAACCCGTCCATGCCAACCAGATATTCTCAACCAATATTTGCCAGAATTTGGCCCATATTCCTCCAAATGTTTCTTATTCATATACTAATCTTTAAAATCCCTTTAAAAGATCCCTTTTAGATGTATTGATTGTGCCAGTCTCCACCACTTCATCTGGCAGTTCACTCTATACACACACTACCTTCTGTGTGCAAAAGTTGCCCCTTAGGCCCTGTCAAAATCTTTCTTCTCTCACTTTAAACCTATGATCCCTAGTCTTGGACTTGGGGAGAAAAGATCTTGACTATTCACCCTATACACGCCCTTGATTTTATAAACTTCTATAAGGTCAACCCTTAGCTTCCAACACTCTAGAGAAAATAGCCCCAAGCTATTCAGCCTCTTCCTATAAGTGAAATGCTCCAGTCCTGGCAACATCCTTGAAAATCTTTTCTGAATCCTTTCAAGTCTTGTAATATCTTCCCTATAGCAGGGAGGCTGGAATTGAACACAGTCTTCTAAACCTAGCCTAACCAATCTGTCGTACAGCTGCAACCTGACCTCCCGCTCCTCTAATCAATACACTGACTAATAAAAGCAATTGTATCAAATGACTTCTTCACTTCTCTATCTATCTGTGACTCCACTTTCAAGGAACTATGAACCTGCACTCCAAGGTCTTTTTGTTTGGCAACACTTCCCAGGACCTTGCCATCACGTGTGTAAGCCCTGCCCCGATTTGCCCTACCAAAATTTAACAACTCACATTGATCTAAATTAAACTCCATCTACCATTCCTCGACCCTTCAATCCACCTGACTAAGGTCCTGTTGTACTCTGAGGTAACCTTCTTCGTTGTCCACTACACCACCAATTTTGGTGTCATCTGCAAATTTACTAACCATATTTCTTATATTCACATCCAAATCATTTATATAAATGTCAAAAAGCAGGAGACTCAGCACAAATCCTGCAACACACTGCTGGTCACAGACCTCTGTTCTGAAAAGCAATTCTCCACCATCACCCTCAGTTCTCCAACCTTCTGGTCAGTTTTGTATCCAAATGGTTGGTTCTCCCTGAGTTCCATGTGATCTAACCTTGCTAACAAATCTACCATGAGGAACCTTGTCATATGCCTTACTGAGGCCCATGTAGACTAAAAGGTTGTTGTTTAAGACACTGTCATTTTAGGCAAATAAGATTCCAAATAATAGCTCATTCTCCTTGAAGACTTGTTAAACCTGCCTGCATGTCCATTACAGTGAACAGTAATGTGCACTACCTTGGCACCTCTTTGAATTTAGGTTGTTGAAGAAACACAGGAAAGTCATTAGGAATCCCAGATTAAGAAAAGTTACCTTGAATCACATAAACTGTAGCCTTCATTCTTTTTCTGAGTTTCTAGTTGAATTGTAATAAACTGCAAATGGACAAATTGGGCAGAATCTTCCCTACCCCTCAACAACATGGGCATCGGTGTGGCAGTTAGTGAAAAATGGTGAGATCTGCAGTCGCGAGACTATCAATACTGGAGAAAAAGTCCAATTCACCAATCAATCGATGAATGGTGGGATGAGAATCTCACAAGGGAGCGAAAAGAGGATGATTTTCATCAGTGTGCATGGATTAGCAAATCACTACTACTCAATCTCACCACATTTTCATGTCATTTCCCATTCTGCCATCTGCTGGATAGAAACAATTCCTGACATGAAATCAAAGGAGTGACTCCATCTCACTGCTTGCTTATCTGGGTCTCCATCTTGGGTAGCAGTCACCAATGTCTCAGGGCACATTTAATTGACCTAGATCCCCTAACACTGAATATTGGTATTGGATATGAACCGGCTTCATGGCACTCTTGCGATATTTTGATCCTCTTACAATATAACTCTGCACTTTAATGCTGTAATTGGAGTACTGCTGCTAGGACACTTAGAATGCAGGGACAGGTACTCCTCTCATGGATTTTGCCAGAGGACATCTCAGGAATCCTAGTTTAATCTCTTAGTTCTCACTCGCCTTGCACCTAATTGGATGTTCATTGCATTTCTGCATTACCTTTTTGCACTTTACGCCCTCATCCAAAGCTTAAAGGCTCACAGTTATCCTGTCTTGTCTTGTTTAGTGCAGACACAAAGCCAGAAAGCTTGTCCTATAGTCAGCAGGACATAGAAGCCCTGCAGCATGGAAACAGTGTTTTCGACCCAACAAGTCCACACTAAATGTCTGGAAAGCATCCCATCCAGACTCAACCCCACCCCCTACCCTATCCATCCCATGACTACTCCATGTAATCTACACATCCCCAGTCACTATGGGCAATTTAGCATGGCCAAGTCACCTAACCTAAACATTTTTAGTCTGTGGGAGGAAACCGGAGCACCCGGAGGAAACCCAAGCAGACACGGTGAGAATGCACAAACTCAACACAGACAGTCGCTTAAGGCTGAGGTTGAGCCCAGATCCCTGGTGCTGTGAAGCAGCAGTGCTAACCACTGAGCCACCCTGCTGCCCCAGTCATCAGTCAAGGTGATGCAAGTGAAGCTATGTATCACAATGCTACATCAATCTTATACTTGCATCACATCCAAGCAGCATAAGTGTCAAATATACTGCGTGAGCTTCAAACAAATGGTCACTTCTCAGAGTCTAAGAGGAGTAGTCCTCGGACACTTCAAAGGAGACAGCCTTCCATCAGTATTCCTGACATAATAAGTTGAACACAGCCTCCGGTATCAGGCCAAGGGCTTGGACACAGTCAGCTGGCTGCTTGGGACAGTCAGGGTCAGAGGTCATTATCACTACAGTCTGGGATTGGCCATTATCATTCCCCTAAGTCCAGTGCTACATCAGTCAGGGAGCTGCACATGGATCACTCAAGGGTCTGGTCAGTTATGAATAAAGTGCATGTGTTCAAGTCAAGGTCACAGTCAGTCCTGGGAGGTCATTCCACTCAGGGTCAAGTGGGGCTATCAAAGGCCCACTGCTATAATAGTGAAAAAAGGGAATTCAATTATGGGAACTGGACACAGCATCCTGGGATCCAGAGGGGATAATAATTGTGAAGAGGGAGCAGCAAAATGCAGCAATGAGACTATCTGTTCAGATCATTTGTAAAATTGAACTAAAAAGTATATCCATCAATCATACATGCTCATTTAAATGTGGAAATGAAGTAGTTGCTGTCCAATTTGTCTGGTATGTCCAAAAGCTTCACTATAACAACATCTCACCAAGAAACTTAGCATTCACTTGCAAGGCAAGGTATACCATTGAGATACAATTGACACCCCCGAAACTCATCAGAAAAAGTTAGAGTCATGACCTCTACTCTGGGGATCCATTTCACACAACCATTTGGATATTGTTTCCATCACATATTTTATATATATCGACAATATATGAGATATATATGCAAGCTGTTTTCACAGTACGTATATATATTATTGTACAACTAGGCAATAATACACACTCCTAAACCAATTACTTAGTTCACCCAGTGGCTGGAGTTTCATCCTGGGTGACCAATCCATAAGCCAGCTCATCATATGCAATTTCTGAGCGACTGACCAAATCATTTTTGCCAAACAGCAGCATTGATATCTCTGTGGGCACATTCATTATATCTTCAATGTTATTGCCCTTTGCTATGTATGTCGTGCTTCGATAGATTAGTCATGGCTCACATCAACTCCAGTCTACCAAATTGCTTGGCTCCTTTGCAATTCACCTACCGGTGCAACAGGTCCACAGCAAATGCCACCTCCCTATCCCTACACTCATCCCTGCAACATCTGGATAACAAGGATAACTACGCCCAGCACCTACTTATTGACTACAGGTCTGCTTTCAATGCCATAATTCCGAAAAAACTCATCTCTGAACTCTGAGACCTTGGGCCTGGCTTACCTTTCTGTCACTGAATCCTTGATTTAACGAGTCATAGAGCACAATGAGTGTGAATAAGTGACAACACCTCCTCCTCCATAACCCTCAATTCCCCACAGGGCTGCGTACTCAGCACCCTACTATACTTCTTATACATTCCTGACTGTGGGGCCAAATTTCATCCCGACTCTATTTACAAGTTTGCAAACGACACCACTGTTGCAGGGCAGATCTCAAACAATGATAAGTACAGAAAAGAGATTGAGTGCTTCGCAACATGGTGTGAAGACTGCTAGCCTTTAAGCTTTGGGTGAGGGCTTAAAGTGCAAAACGATAATGCAGAAATGCGATGAGCATCCAAGTAGGCACAAAGTGAGTGAGCACTAAAAGATTAAATGTTAGCAAAACAATGGAGTCATTGACTTCAGGAAAAGGAGTGGAGGGCACGCACGTGACTACATCAATCGTGCTGAGGTAGAGATGGTCAGAGCATCGCGTTCCTGGGAGCGATGATCAACAACAATCTGTATGGGCACAAGCACAGCGAGATGATGGTCAGGAAAGCACAACAATGTCTCTACTTCCTCAGGAGGCTAAGAACATTCAATAGTTCATGAAGACTTTTCCTAACTTTTATAGATGCATCATAGAAAGCACCTTAACTGGGTACATCATGGTGTGGTACGGTAACTGCTCTTCCCAAGACCACAAGGAACTATAGAGAGTAAACAGAGCACAGTCCATCATGCAAGCCAGCATTCCACCCACTGGCTCTAACTATACCTCCCGCTGCCTCAGGGAAGCGACAGTCATAATCAAAGACACTTCCAAACCAGTTATGCTCTCTTCCACCCTCCTTCACTAGGCAGAAGGCATAAAAGCTTGAATACACATAGGGACAGATTTAAGAACAGCTTCTTCCCTATTGTTATCAGCCTTTTGAACAGATGCCTCAAACGTTAATATTGATCTCTCTCTCTGCACCTTCTCTGCTGCTGTAACACTGTGTTCTTTACTCTATTCTGCTACTCTTATGCACTTTGTGTGATACGATCTGTATGTAGAGTACACAAAACAATACTTTTCATTGTATCTTAGTACATGCTGCAACAATAAATCAAACTCAAACTCATATAACTGGTTTGTAATTATGTCACTGTTCTTCCAGTACAACATAGTGGGCTCACAGTACTTCTCCAGATATCTTCTGCTTGGCTATTTTTGCACTTGAGTGAACATAGTTAATTGTAGTACTCATATCAATTGCCAAAGCCAGCGTTGACAGACATGTTTATTAATTTGAAACAGCAAGAGGCTGTATCTTTTTTCTTGCTACAAGACCTTAATTTGTTTTATGAAACTTGTTATGTCTAGCAAGATTCTGACCTGGGCAAATTAATCAGCATGAAACTCTCCATGCCCATTATACATGTCTTCTGTCACAGATTCTTCTTTCACCTCAATGTCCTAAGTCTATCTACAATGAGACAAACTCCACACCCCGGGCGATACTACAATCAGCTTACTTAAATTCACATATAAGTTGTTACAGTTAAAAATACAAACAGTTAATAATTTGTTCTCAAATATGGCAGCTTATAGAGTGGCCTCCACATGGTGAGACACCAGGTACAAGTGGGCTTACAGTCGCAACAGCTAACAAGTATGGCAGTCATTCTATCTTTTTAAGAGGACGATGTTGAGCATAAGTTTTGCTACAGAGATATTAGTTGAGGACTTCAACATTGCAACAAAGAGAGAAAGATTTAGCAGCGCTTGAGGTGAGAGGTGCTGGTGTTGGACTGGGGTGGACAAGGTCAAAGATCACATGACACCAGGTTATAGTCCAACGGGTTTATTAGAAAACACAATCTTTTGGAGCTTCGCTCTTTCTTTGTGGAGTCTTCATATGTTAGTTAATTTTTCTCAAGTCTAGTAAGGTTCCTCTTCAGTACTTTGCAGCTAGAACAACAGGGCAACTCAGTTGTATCCATTCTGAATCAGACTCACATCGACTTGAAATATTAACTTTATTCCTTCATCTAAGCTGCCAGCAGTACACGCATGTACAACTTACTTTCCATCCAGGACAAACATATGGAAAACATGTCTAATATTCTGTAATCAAATACCCATAGTACACACCAAATAGTACTCATGATAGCTCCCATGGATTTCTCAGCAACTCTTCCCATAAGTATCGACTCAACAAGTTATCAAAGTTTGTTCAACTTCACAAGGAATTAACTTAATTCAATCACTGTTTCTTTGTCTTTTCCTGAGCAGGCCTTGAACTCCCTATATAAAGTCTTTCTATGATGCACTGAAGGGTCGCATTGAAGTAATTCATCAACTATTCACGGTTTATGCTCCCCTGGATTCTGAAACTGCACACTAGCAGCTCAACTCCAGCTCTTCATTGACAGCTAACCTTATCTCGTTAAAAATGGACCTGAATTTCCCCTGAAGTCAAATCTTGCTCAATTGCATCATGCAAGTATTGTTTGTGGTTTTCCAATCCCACCATATCAGCTCATTGAAGTACAGGAAATGTTTTATTAATGGGCACCTCTGGGACCAGGAATGTCCCAGTTGATCAAATATTCTGGATAATTAAGAGGTCCACAGAATCAATGTAAAAACATGCATTAAGTAGTAAAAACATAACACAGAGGGTATACACATCACAGTTATATCTTATTTACAGCGCAAATCACTTAAATAATAACGCAACTTTACCTTCAATAAAAGTTATCGGTAGTGAGAATTCTCACTCTCACCCTCAATGGACTACTTAGACATCACAGTAGATCATGGTATTTGAGGATTCAAATTGACTCAAAATTGAATTAATTGTTGCTATTTTATATAGCCGTTCAATTGAACAAGTATACTAAATTAAGAAAACTAAAATAATTGAACAGAATAATATAGTAAAGGGTGCAGTTTTTGTGGTAAATAATTTTTGCCAGTTTATCAAGAGTGCCAGTTCAAAAAGTGTCTGTTAAAATAAAGTTTAGTGTATTAATGCTAGTAAGCGTCCTCCAAGTCCATCTTTTACCTTTTCCGACGCAGTGCTAGCAACTTTCTTACTTTCACAGTTGCCCAGCACTTCTCCGGACTGCAACATTTAGCTGCTTTCTCATTCCTAGAACTTCTTTCTGAGTTTGCTTCAACAGCACAGAGCCATCCAACTGCTCTTGACTATGACCCTGTAGGCAGCTAAAAACCAGAACTCCTAATATGTAGCCTCCACCTAACTCTGTCTCTTTCTCCAAATAACTGTGACCCTCGAACTGCAATTTTCACAAAACAACAGTTTTCAGCATGAAGAATATTTACAGAAAGGTGTGAGCGCTACATATTACATATGATGTGGAGGTGCCGGTGTCAGACTGGGGTGGACAAATTCAGAAGTCATACTTCATCCAACGAAGGATCAACACTTTGAAAGCTTGTGATTTCAAATAAAACTTTTGGACTATAACCTGTTGTCGCGTGACTTCTGGCATATTATACAGGAGCACTAGGGCAGGTGAAAGCTCATGAGAGGTATGCATTAAGGAAATATATGAAGGTAAAGAGTTGACTTCTGTGCACAAGTTAGTGTGGCTTGATTTATAAATTTGTTTCGGAATTCTTGTTTTGTGGTGGATTTCATTCCAGTGTTATCAATGGATCTCTGTAATGGTCATTAACAGAAGAAACATGTTCTCCTGTTAAGTGTAAGCATGACAATCATACTACAAGGTTTAGTAAAATAACGACACACATTCTTTATGAAGATAAGGCCATACTTTTTTTTAATTTGCTCACAGGATGTGGGAATCATTGGCAGGTCCTGCATTTAATGCCCATCTGTAATTGCTCAGAGTAAGTTAAGAGACAATCACATTGCATTGGGTCTGATGTCATGTAATCCCAACCAGGTAAGGATAGCAGATTGGAGATAATGGGAACTGCAGATGCTGGAGAATTCCAAGATAATAAAATGTGAGGCTGGATGAACACAGCAAGCCAAGCAGCATCTCAGGAGCACAAAAGCTGACGTTTCGGGCCTAGACCCTTCATCAGATGAAGGGTCTAGGCCCGAAACATCAGCTTTTGTGCTCCTGAGATGCTGCTTGGCCTGCTGTGTTCATCCAGCCTCACATTTTATTATCAAGGATAGCAGATTCCTTCCCTGAAAGGCATTAATGCACCAGATCAGTTTTACAACAATCAACAAGAGCCTCCTTCAAGCTATATTTAATTTCCAGATTTTTACTGAATTCAAATTTCACCATCTGCCACGGTGGGATTTAAACTCAAGTCCCCAGAATATTAGCCCTGGGTTCTAGATTACTCTTGAAGTAACATTACTACAATGCCACTGCTACCCCTGCTCTGTATACAATGGCATGTGGAGGCTGTGTAAACATATCTGAACTGTAGGATTGCTATTCTATTCAGTCTGCAGAGTAAATTGTTGTATTTCCCAGCCTTCTCATGATAGGTATTGATGTACAACAGTCTAAGATATGCCCCTTGTAGGCACATTGGGTCAAAGTAAGATGTGATACTGTTGATGTTTGTGGGAATTGGGGTTGCTTTCATTGGTATCACAGACAGTTGAGTCAGCTGTGGGCAGCCCAGCCCATTCGAGGTTATGTTGATTGTCTCCCCCATTTCCTGTTCACCTGGTTCTGCTTTTTCCTTCTCCTCCTTAGCAGACTGCCATTTGCCTAGAGGTAGCTGTTGTGATGAGATATCATGTAACTTTGAGTATGTACATCTGAAAGAACAGTGAATCAGTAACTATCTCAACATGATAACATGTGCCTGTCCTATAACTTGTTGGGCCATCCTGAGCCGCTGTAATAGAGATCAGCTGTACTGGACTCTGCACCCAATGAACAATTTCTGCACACATTCCAATCTTCAAATGGAGAATCCATATTATTGTTTCAGAAATCATTGTATGTGGCAGGCCTACATCTAAAAAAACAATGAAACAGCAAGAACTATGCCCAGGTAAGACTGTATAACAGACCACCACAAATATGGTACCCACTCCACCAGTTTTGAAAGGCTCCTCCAAACTAACCTATGCCAATAGGGAGAGGGGAAGGCGATGATAGAAGGTGGATAGAGGAGCTGATAGGTGGAGATAAGACCGACAGGTCAACGAGGCAGGGATGAAGCCAGTACAGGTGAGTGCAGGTAGCGAGTTGAGATGGGGGTTGGTCAGTGAGGAAGGAGGGGCACGTAGGTGGGAGGCAAGACGGACAGGTCAAGTAGGCAGGGTTGAAGCTAATAGGTAGGAAGTGGGGGTGGGGTGTGGTCAGTGAGGTGGGAGGAACGGATAGGTGGGAGCAAAGATGGACAAGTCAAGGAGGCGGAGGTGAGGAGATTTTGAAACTTTTAAAGTCCACATTGAGACCATTGGGCAGTAGGGTCACCAGGCAGAATATGAGGTGCTGCTCCTCCAGCCTTCAGGTGGCATGGTTGTGGCAATAGAGGAGACCCAGGATGGGCACGTCATCCAAGGAGTGGGAAGGAGAGTTGAAGTGGTTCGCGACTGGGAGGTGCTGTTGTTCGTCATGAACTGAGTGTAGGTGTTCCACAAAGTGGTCTTCAAGCTTCCGCTTGGTTTCCCCGATGTAGAGGAGGCCACATTGGGAACAGTGGATACAATATACCGCATTAGCGGATGTGCAGATGAATATCTCTTTAAAGTGGAAGGTTTTCTTGTGGCCTGGTCTGGGGGTGAGGGGGTAGGTGTAGGGGCAGGTGTAGCACTTCCTGCAGCTGCAGGGAAAGGTACCGGGGGTGGTGGGGCTGGTAGGGAGTGTGGAGCGGATGAGGGAGTCACGGAGAGAGCGGTCCCTGTGGAAGGCAGATAAGGTTGGGGAGGGAAATATATCCTTCACAGTGGGGTCAGATTGCAGGTGGCGGAAGTGGCAGAGGGTGATGTGTTGATTCCGGATGTTGATGGGTTAATACATGAGGACGAGGGAATTTGTCGTTATTGCGAGGAGGGGATGTGAGGGATGAATTGTGGGAAACACGAGAGATGCAATCGAGGACGCTTTTGACCACTGTGGAGGGGAAATTGCGCTCCTTGAAAAACGAGGACATCTGGGATGTCACCTTGGGAGCAAATGAGGCAGAGGCGAAGGAATTGGAAATAAGGGACGGCATTCTTGGGATGGTAGGTGAGAGGAGGTGTATTCCAGGTAGCTGTGGGAGTCGGTAGGCTTGAACATGCTGGGATTGTTACAGCCTCCTGCAAAGAACTCTTTTCCTTCTCCTCTCCCTCTCTGTCCCAGCAGTTTGTCCTATTCTGTGTGATTGTTGACTCTCTAACCTATAGTTTAGGGAGAGCCACATGCTGGTGTATCAAAACTAGCTGGAAGTGGTTTGTGCAAAAACCTTGATGACAGGACAAAGAACTTCAACATGTGCCACACCACTTCCTGTCAAATTCAGCAACTTTAAACAACTCTGGAAACCACCAAACACTTTTAAAATTGCAGCAAGAGCCAGAACAAATCAATCACTAACGAACCTGAAAGCAGTTGATGGTCCCTTTAAGTCAGGTTGGTGGTGCTTGTGGTCAGTTGGGGGGTAGGTGGGTCCCTTCTTGTAATCAAACAAATGTTTGACTGTGTGAGGATCAGAAAGATCGCTACTCTCTAAGCGGGCCACACGATATCAGACAAGTGTTCGCAGACTCCACATGCTTCCAGCTGAAGCAATATACTTGGAATTATCATTGACCAGAAACAT
Source organism: Stegostoma tigrinum (assembly GCF_030684315.1). Classification (NCBI taxonomy): domain Eukaryota; kingdom Metazoa; phylum Chordata; class Chondrichthyes; order Orectolobiformes; family Stegostomatidae; genus Stegostoma; species Stegostoma tigrinum. The sequence continues at coordinate 25,031,844 of NC_081365.1, read as the reverse complement.
AACTGGACTACCCTGCGTAGATCTTTCTACTTTGGCAATCCAACGTGATTGAGGATTTACTTTCTTTCTTAGTAAAACTGATTTCTCAGGAAATTGAAGAAGCCAATGGACAAGCTACAGTCTTTGTCACAGGAAGGATAGACCATGATTTGAGGAATGGAATGGTGGATGTGCATTTGTGTTCATTCCTTTCTCTGTAGCTGCCTGACTTCAGTTTATGATTGGCGATGAGGCTCAAGGGGCATGGATCATTTCTGGGCGCAGTTCTCCCATTTTGTGTGATTTTGGGTCAGGGTTAATTAGGTGTTGATGGAAATGTTACCCTTTTCAAGGAAGCATTTCCTCTTCCGTCCTGGGGCTGTTTGCCATGGCACTTGTTTGGAGGGTTCCATGCCAGACACGTACTTGAAGTGAGCCACCCAATAGACCTGATCAGGCATACACAGCACTTTGATGCTGGGGATGTTGGCCTAAGCAAGAATAACTGACATTGGTGCACCTATCCAGGCAATGCGCTACCAGGCTCTTGTGGAGGTGGTGCTAGTGGCATCTCTCACCTGTGCCAGCTGCACACAATCCATCTTTCTGCATCACATTGCGGGGGGGAGGGCTATCATTGCTGCACTGTAGACCAGGAGCTTGGTACCTGGCTTGAGGTTCTGATCACTTCCTCAGAGGATTGAAGGTCATGCTGGCACACTCCAGGCAGTGTTGAACTTCATCATCAATGTCTGCCCTTATGGGCAATACGCTCCCAAAATATGGTAAATGGTCTATATCATCGAAGGCCTCATCGTGGCGTTGACAACTCGAGAGTGTGAGGGTTAGAATGGTGTGGTGGGGAAGATTGGTGGAGGACCTTTGCATTAGGAATGTTTAGTGGAATGTCTATACTCTTGCATATGTCATAAAGGCATTGACAATGGCTTGGAGTCAATACATTGTGGAGCTGAAGAAACTCAACAGGTTAGGCAGCATTAGGAAAATCGACATTTCAGGTTTACATTTTTCATCAGGACTGTGGAGGGGGAAGAGAGCTCGGAAATAAATGGGGGTGTCGGGCTGGGGAAAGGTAGGTGGGATGGTGAGGATTGGATGCAGGTAGGGGCTAGTGGAGATTGGTCAGTGAGGTTGGAGGGGTGTATAGGTGGGAAAGATAATGGACAGGTTGTGTCAGGTCAAGGAGGTGGAGATGAAAGGGAGGTTTGGACATGGGATGAGGCTGGTGGTGGGGAGATTTTGAAAGTGGTGAATTTTACGTTGAGGCCATTGGGCTGTAATCTTCCAAGGCGGAATACATGGTGCTGCTCCTTCAGTTTCCAGGTGGTGTCATTGTGACTCTGAAGGAGGCCCAGGATGGACATGTCACCCAGAGAGTGGGAGGAGGTGTTAAAATGGTTGGCGACCAGAATGTGTTGTTGATTATTGCACTCAAACCAGCCACCCCAAGGAAAATAAAGGACAAAATCCTCTGGTCCTCACATACAGCCCCACCAAACTCTGCATCCAGTGCATCATCCTCCGCCACTTCCGCCACCTACAATTTTACCCCACAACCAAAGAGACATTTCCCTCCCCACCCCTATCTGCCTTTCATAGGGGCCGTTCACTCCAAAACTCCCTTACCACTCCACGCTCCCCACCAGCCCCACCATACCTGGCATCTTTCCCTACAACTGCAGGAAGTGCTACACCTGTCCCTACACCTTCCCCTCATTTCCATCTAAGGCTGTAGATAAGCTTTCCAAATCCAACATGGATTCACCTGTATATCCTCCAGCCTGGTTTCCGAATCCACTTTTCCTGATGTGGTCTCCTCTACATCGGTGAGACCAAGCACAGATGTGGTGACCAATCTGTGAAGCAACTGCACCCTGCACTCTATAATCATCACCACCTTCTGGTTGCCAAGCATTTTAACACCCCCTCCCACTCCCTGGGTGACATGTCAATCCTGGGCCTCCTCCAGCATCACTGAAGGAACAACACCTCATAGTCTACCTTGGGAGCGTACAGCCTAATGGCCTAAGCATAGAATTCACCAGTTTCAAAATCTCCCCACCTCCCTCACCCCAGCCTTGGCCCATGTCCCATCCTCCTACTCATCTCCATCTCCTTGGCCTGACTCGACTTGTCGATCTTCTCTTCCACCTATCCGCACCATCCTTCCCACTGACTAATCTCTACTATCCCCTACCTGCATCCACCTATAACCAACTCACCTACCTTCCCCCAGCCCTACACCCCATTTATTGCTGAACTCCATTCCCCCTCCCCAGTCCTGAAAAAAGGGTGTAAACCCGAATCAAATGCCCTCCTGCTCCTCTGATGCTTCCTGACCTGCTGTGTTCCTCCAACTCCACAGTGTACTGACTCTGACTCCAGCATCTGCAGTTCTTGCTATCTCCGAGACAATGGCTTAGAGCTCAGCATCCAGGTCCATGCAGACACAACCACCATCTACATATGGCTGGATTGTTGGACTATATCATCACCCAAGCGAGAGACCGTAAGGACATGCGTATCACCCATGCCTTGACAGGAACTGACAACTGCTAGACAGACCACCACATAATTTGTTCTGTCATTTACAGCAATCTTGCTCCAAATCAGCAATATCAACAGTAACTATGCTACATCAGGAAAGTCAACGCTAAAGCAGTCAGAGACTCTGATAAGAGACTCCTAGTTAGCTTTGCCTTCCTACCAACATGGCAACTCCCATGTCCCAGAGGGTCCACAACACCTTGTCTGCAGTCAAGGTCCCTAGAATAAGCAACTGCTGAAGGGACAAGCAGTCACTCAACCAGGAAATACCAAGAAGTTCATGGGAACAACCAGGTGAACCAGGAGCTGAAAAGTCACAAACGCAAGGCACTTCTGAACATTAAACATCAACTCAACTTGATAAATGGAAAGTTTCTCTGCAGATGATTGAAAGCTAAAGTCCAGCAAAATCCTAAAGAATAGATGGAAGGTGAAGAAACTGTGGGATATCCCACAGTTAGCTAATAGTTGTAATGTTCTTATTCTCCAAGAATGAAGAGACACTCATAAAGGAGAGAGAAGCAATTGGAGATCCCTGTCTTCAATGTGAGTGCCTTCGACTCCATCTTACACAACGTGTGAGCCATAGATTTCAGCAAAACTCCAATCCAGAACAAAATAACAACAATGCATCAGGAGCAGACAGAATCCCTGCAGAATCACTAAATATGGCAAAGAAGCATTACTCATTTAATTGCATGACCGCTTTTTCCTTACCTGGAAAGAGGACAGAAAGGTTATAGGTTCGACTGTGGTAACTATGCAAGGGTTTCCCTGTTGTCAGCCATAGGGAAAGTTACAACAAAAATCCTTTTCATTCACCTTCTCCCTAAGGCTGTAGGTCTCTTTCCAAGGTTTCAGTGTGGATTCCATGCTCCAAGGGGCACAACAGGCATGATGATCACAATTCAGCAACTACAACAGAATTACAGGAGACCACACCAACTCTTGTACGTAGCTACAAAAACAGAATGTCCTGGAAAAGCTTAGGAGGTCTGGCAGTGTCTGTGAAGGAAAATCATTTTTGGGTTCGCTGACACATGGCTATCCTTGACCTCACTAAGACCTTCAATACAGCAACCACAATTATGGAGCAACTTCCTCTATCCTGGTTGCTCCAGGACAATTTACATCTCAACCAAGGGCATGCAAGACTAGGTCATCACATCAAACCTCTCCTTGGCTTTCCTTGCTACAATGTTTCAACTTGCCTCAAACAAGTTCCTGGCTATGGTGGAACTAACTTACAGAACAAAAGGGAACTTGTTTAACTTCTTCTATCTCATCCTCTGTCATTGAACAAGAGTCAAATGGCTACAAGGACAGGTTATAAGTGATTAACTGACCTGTTCAATCCCATATCCACCATCTACAAGGCACAGGTCAGGAGTGTAATAGAATACTCTCTACTTGGAGCTCCAACAACACAAAAGAAGCTTGGCACTACCCAGGACAAAGCAGCTTGCTTGAACATTCATTGAATGACTGCATCACCAAAGCGAATTGCCAGCAATGTATTGCAATTTGAAAACACAAAATGTTCAAAGGCAGTTAAGGTTTAAATGTCTCTTTTAACTGCAGGTGAAACAGAATGTCCTGGAGGGGATGAATGGTTAGATCAGAGTAAATTCTGTCCAGAGACAGGCTTTCATGGTTTGGTTGTCATGGGAATAAAGGCACAATTCAACACATAAGGTGTGGGAAGGGAGCTCAGAAATAAACAGAGGGAGGGCGCTGAGGCTGGGGGAAAGATAGGTGGGATGGTAATAACCTACTTGCTGAATCATGGAGATCATGAACCCACTATCTGCATCCAACTATCACCATCCCACCTACATCTCCCCCAGTCCCACCCTCCTCCCTCTACTTATTTCTGAGCTCCCTTCCCCTTCGCCAGTCAAGATGAAGGGTCCAGACTCAAAACATCAACTTTCCTGCTCCTCTGATGCCGTCTGACCTGCTGTGCTTCTCCTACTCCACGTTTTATCAACTTTGACCGGTGGCATTTGCAGTCCTTACTATCTACAGGTCAAACATATTTGAAAACAAGAGCCAGGTTTCATACCTTGCAACAAAAGAAGAATTACTGGCTTACTGGACTCACAGAGACAGAAACAACTGTTGCTGTGAAAAGCAAAGGCCACTGAGCTGAATACTGGAAAGAACTGGTTCTCTGTTCAAAGAGACAGGAATTGTGGAGATAAAAAGAGCAAGTAGTTGCTGGAATGGGTCTTCAGAAAGATTTCTGAAGAAGGGTCTAGGCTTGAAAGGCCTTCCCGCTCCTCTGATGCTGCTTGACCTGCTGTGTTCATCCAGCTCTACACCTTGTTATCTCAGATTCTCCAGCATCTGCAGTTCCTACTATCTCATAAAGAATATTTTGCTTGTTTTTGTTCGACGATGGAATGTATCTTTGTTTACAGGCAACTACTGCACAAAGCTAATGTTTAGTCTATGTTGATTTAGTGGTCACAGTAAAAGTATTCGAACATTAAATTTTGTTTTGTGATTCTAATAGTTGTTGGGAAATCACCTCTCTTTTTAAAGCCACTGAACTCAACAAATTGTAAGAAGCATGTACAAGATACATTCCAACAATTAACCAGAACAGCACTCTCCAAACGATGATTTCTACGCCCTGGAATGATAAGCGCAGCATATTCACACAAATGTCACCACCTGTAAGAATCCATCCAAGCTACACATAGTCATAGAATCATAGAGATGTATAGCACAGAAACAGACCCATCCATGCCAACCCAATATTCCGTATAAATCTAGTCTCATTTGTCAGCTTTTGGTCCATAATGTTTCCTATTCTTATTCAGACTGTGTCACAATGGGAGTTCTGCAGAGTCCACATGCTCTGAGCTATACTGGTATAAGGAAAGTGTGAAGTTGCCATAGTCTTGCTCTCACATTAGAGACAGACAACTGGTGACGATTTAATCTGAGAGTCACCACACCTCAGGTGAGGGGAGACATTGAGAAGGAGAATCCTTCATGGTAATCTCAGCTGGTGTAGGCATTGAACCCACATTGTTGGCATCACCATGCATTGCACACAAGGTATTCAGCCAATTGCCATATGAGCCAGGCCACCAACCAAAGCCTTAACTCTGCAATAATGACTCTCAGGCCAATGGAAAATCCAGGATGTTCTCTGGCTGCGAAGTAGTGGAAGTTGTAAAAAACATTTCACAGCACCATCTAGTGGTCACTGGGCAGAGGGGGCACTTGCTTGTGGAGTTAGCTAAATATTCAAATTGGGAAAGAATTGTATCAGTGATAATGGGATCTGCAGATGCTGGAGAATCCAAGATAATAAAATGTGAGGCTGGATGAACACAGCAGGCCGAGCAGCATCTCAGGAGCACAAAAGCTGACGTTTCGGGCCTAGACCCTTCATCAGAGAGGGGGATGGGGAGAGGGAACTGGAATAAATAGGGAGAGAGGGGGAGGTGGACCAAAGGTGGAGAGAAAAGAAGATAGTTGGAGAGGAGAGTGTAGGTGGGGAGGTAGGGAGGGGATAGGTCAGTCCAGGGAAGATGGACAGGTCAAGGAGGTGGGATGAGGTGGTAGGTAGGAAATGGAGGTGCAGCTTGAGGTGGGAGGAAGGGATGGGTGAGAGGAAGAACAGGTTAGGGAAGCAGAGACAGGCTGGGCTGGTTTTGTGATGCAGTGGGTGGAGGGGAAGAGCTGGGCTGGTTTTGGGATGCGGTGGGGGACGGGGAGATTTTGAAGCTGGTGAAGTCCACATTGATACCAATGGGCTGCAGGGTTCCCAAGCGGAATATGAGTTGCTGTTCCTGCAACCTTTGGGTGGCAGGAACAGCAAATCATATTCCGCTTGGGAACCCTGCAGCCCAATGGTATCAATGTGGACTTCACAAGCTTCAAAATCTCCCCGTCCCCCACTGCATCACAAAACCAGTCCAGCCTGTCTCTGCTTCCATAACCTGATCTTCCTCTCACCCATCCCTTCCTCCCACCTCAAGCCGCACCTCCATTTCCTACCTACCACCTCATCCCACCTCCTTGACCTGTTCATCTTCCCCGGACTGACCTATCCCCTCCCTACCTCCTCACCTATACGCTCCTCTCTACCTATCTTGTTTTCTCTCCATCTTCGGTCCGCCTCCCTCTCTCTCCCTATTTATTCCAGTTCCCTCTCCCCATCCCCCTCTCTGATGAAGGGTAGAGGCCGGAAATGTCAGCTTTTGTGCTCCTGAGATGCTGCTTGGCCTGCTGTGTTCATCCAGCTCCACACTTTGTTATCTTGGATTCTCCAGCATCTGCAGTTCCCATTATCACAGTAACTGTGCAAGTTACTTTTTGACTGCAAAGTGTAGGATATTGCTTATTAATAATTGTCACTACCAAAATGCAAAAAATGCACCAGCCCAACTGACAATCATTAAATTGGTCATCATAATAATTATAGCACACATGGGATTATTCAGTGAATGCTGTCCAATCATGGAGTCATATCTATTGTGGAACAATATGTTCTGAGTTTTTTGTGCATGGATTGGTTGGGTTTGATCAGAACCTTGCTTGCTGCAAGCAGCCAATCGGATATGACATTTGATACAATCTGCCAGTCTTTCAGCCATACAGCTTACACACATGGTATGACCATGGCATTGAAATTCAGCCAAAATATCCTCTCTAGGTCTAGTCTGTGCGACCCTTTTTGAATTTTGCACATCTCAATCAGAAGCCGTCTCATCCTTCTAAATTCTAGTGAATAGAGGCCCAGTTAAATGAACCTCTTCCCATAGGACAGCCCTGCCATCCTCAGTGTCAGCTTAGTGAACTTTGGCTGCTCTCCCTCTTGAGCAAATACGTTGTCTCTTAGATAGAGAGACTGAAAGTGTACACAATGCTTCAGGTGTTCTCTCACCAAGGCTCTGTATAACTGCAGTAAGACATCCCTATGGCTGAACTCTAAGCCATTTGCAATGAAGGGTAATATACCATTTGAATTTCTAATTGTTTGTATCGCCTACCTGTCTACTTTTATTGATATTTGTACAAGGACAGCTGGGTCTCTTTATACACTTTCCAATATGTCACCTTCAAATAATATTCTTCTTAACTGCTTTTCAAATCAAAGTGCATAAGCTCACATTTATCCATGTCATACTGCATTTGTCATATGTTTGATCACATACTCAACTTGTGTGAATCACATTAAAGCCTCCTTGTGTCCGCTTCACAACTCACAATCCCATCCAAGATGTATCATCAGTTAACATGGAAATATTACACACGGTTGCTTCAATCAAGGCATTAATCCAAACCCAGAATAGCTAAAACTGATCTCTGTAATACATTCAGAGATAATGGGAACTGCAGATGCTGGAGAATTCCAAGATAATAAAATGTGAGGCTGGATGAACACAGCAGACCAAGCAGTATCTCAGGAGCACAAAAGCTGACGTTTCGGGCCTAGACCCTTCATCAGAGAGGGGGATGGGGAGAGGGAACTGGAATAAATAGGGAGAGAGGGGGAGGCGGACCGAAGATGGAGAGTAAAGAAGATAGGTGGAGAGAGTATAGGTGAGGAGGTAGGGAGGGGATAGGTCAGTCCAGGGAAGACCGACAGGTCAAGGCGGTGGGATGAGGTTAGTAGGTAGATGGGGGTGCGGCTTGGGGTGGGAGGAAGGGATGGGTGAGAGGAAGAACAGGTTAGGGAGGCAGAGACAGGTTGGACTGGTTTTGGGATGCAGTGGGTGTGGGGAAAGAGCTGGGCTGGTTGTGTGGTGCAGTGGGGGGAGGGGACGAACTGGGCTGGTTTAGGGATGCAGTAGGGGAAGGGGAGATTTTGAAACTGGTGAAGTCCACATTGATACCATTAGGCTGCAGGGTTCCCAGGCGGAATATGAGTTGCTGTTCCTGCAACCTTCGGGTGGCATCATTGTGGCAGTGCAGGAGGCCCATGATGGACATGTCATCTAGAGAATGGGAGGGGGAGTGGAAATGGTTTGCGACTGGGAGGTGCAGTTGTTTGCTGCGAACTGAGCGGAGGTGTTCTGCAAAGCGGTCCCCAAGCCTCCGCTTGGTTTCCCCAATGTAGAGGAAGCCGCACCGGGTACAATGGATGCAGTATACCACATTGGCAGATGTGCAGGTGAACCTCTGCTTAATGTGGAATGTCATCTTGGGGCCTGGGATAGGGGTGAGGGAGGAGGTGTGGGGGCAAGTGTAGCATTTCCTGCGGTTGCAGGGGAAGGTGCCGGGTGTGGTGGGGTTGGAGGGCAGTGTGGAGCGAACAAGGGAGTCACGGAGAGAGTGGTCTCTCCGGAAAGCAGACAGGGGTGGGGATGGAAAAATGTCTTGGGTGGTGGGGTCGGATTGTAAATGGCGAAAGTGTCGGAGGATGATGCGTTGTATCCGGAGGTTGGTAGGGTGGTGTGTGAGAACGAGAGGGATCCTCTTGGGGCGGTTGTGGCGGGGGCGGGGTGTGAGGGATGTGTTGCGGGAAATGCGGGAGACGCGGTCAAGGGCATTCTCGATCACTGTGGGGGGAAAGTTGCGGTCCTTAAAGAACTTGGACATCTGGGATGTGCGGGAGTGGAATGTCTTATCGTGGGAGCAGATGCGGCGGAGGCGGAAGAATTGGGAATGGGGATGGAATTTTTGGAGGAGGGTGGGTGGGAGGAGGTGTATTCTAGGTAGCTGAGGGAGTCGGTGGGCTTGAAATGGACATCAGTTACAAGCTGGTTGCCTGAGATGGAGACTGAGAGGTCCAAGAAGGTGAGGGATGTGCTGGAGATGGCCCAGGTGAACTGAAGGTTGGGGTGGAAGGTGTTGGTGAAGTGGATGAACTGTTCGAGCTCCTCTGGGGAGCAAGAGGTGGCGCCGATACGGTCATCAATGTACCGGAGGAAGAGGTGGGGTTTGGGGTTTGGGTTTGACATTCCACATTAAGCAGAGGTTCACCTGCACATCTGCCAATGTGGTATACTGCATCCATTGTACCCGGTGCGGCTTCCTCTACATTGGGGAAACCAAGCGGAGGCTTGGAGACCGCTTTGCAGAACACCTCGGCTCAGTTCGCAACAAACAACTGCACCTCCCAGTCGCAAACCATTTCCACTCCCCCTCCCATTCTTTAGATGACATGTCCATCATGGGCCTCCTGCACTGCCACAATGATGCCACCCGAAGGTTGCAGGAACAGCAACTCATATTCCGCCTGGGAACGCTGCAGCCTAATGGTATCAATGTGGACTTCACCAGTTTCAAAATCTCCCCTTCCCCTACTGCATCCCTAAACCAGCCCAGTTCGTCCCCTCCCCCCACTGCACCACACAACCAGCCCAGCTCTTTCCCCACACCCACTGCATCCCAAAACCAGTCCAACCTGTCTCTGCCTCCCTAACCTGTTCTTCCTCTCACCCATCCCTTCCTCCCACCCCAAGCCGCACCCCCATCTACCTACTAACCTCATCCCACCGCCTTGACCTGTCGGTCTTCCCTGGACTGACCTATCCCCTCCCTACCTCCTCACCTATACTCTCTCCACCTATCTTCTTTACTCTCCATCTTCGGTCCGCCTCCCCCTCTCTCCCTATTTATTCCAGTTCCCTCTCCCCATCCCCCTCTCTGATGAAGGGTCTAGGCCCGAAACGTCAGCTTTTGTGCTCCTGAGATGCTGCTTGGCCTGCTGTGTTCATCCAGCCTCACACTCTGTAATACATTATTAGCTACCAACTCCCACCCAAGAAAGACCTTTTATTCCTTTTCTGTTTCCTGTCTGACCACCAATTCTCATTCCATGCCATTAAACACCATTCCATGCATTCTAATTTTGCCCACCAGCATCTTATGTGTGATCTTATCAAAAGCCTTCTGTAAATCCAAATACACCACATCCATGGGCTCTCAATAAGCTATTCTATTAGTTACGTCCTCAAAAAACTCCAGAAGAATAGTTAAGCATGATTTCTCTTTCATAAACTTACGCTGACTTCATCCAATCCCGCTAATTCTTTCAAAAGCATTTTTTTATACTTTAACAGAATGTGGGCATCATTGGCTAAGCCAACAATCATTACACCTCTCATTTCTCTTGTGAAGATAATGGTGAACCACCTTCTCGAAAAGCTGTAATTCATTTTATGCAGTTTGTTACGAAGAAAGTTCAGAATGTTGACCAGCAACAGTGCCAGAATGTTAATATTATCTGGATGGCATATGGTCTGAATGGAAAATTGCAGCTGTTGATGTTTCCATGTACTTACTGCTCCTGTCCTTCAAGATGCTGGAAGATGCTGATGAAGGAGTCCTGGCGCATATATGGCACACATATTGCAACTAAGCATCAATAGTTGAGGGAATGGAAGTTTTATTTATTGGAGTGATGCCAATTAAACAGGCTGTTTTATCTTGGGTGGTATCAAGCTTCTCAAGTAATGTTAGATCTGCATTCATCTAAGTGAAGAGACACTCCTGATTTCTGTTTGTAGATAGTGGACAGAGTTTTGGGAGCTGGAAATTGAGTTACTCAAGGCAGAATTCCTCGCCTGTGGCCTGCTTTTGTAGCTACGGTATTTATAAAGCTAGTGTATTTCAGTTTCTGGTCAAGTGTAAATTCCAGAAAACTGATAGCAGAAGATTCTGCAATGATAATGCTATTAATATCAAGGGGACATGTTTAGGCTTTATTTTATTGGAGATGTCATTGTCTGGCTCTTATGTGGCATAACTGTTATTTGATGTTTATCAGCCCAAACCTGAATGTTGTCTAAAACTTGTTCTGTATGGACACAGGTTGTTTCAGTATCTCAGCAGTTGGAAATTATACTAAACATTGTGCAATCATCAGTGAACCACTCCCCTTCCAACTTCGTAATGATGGGATGATCATTGATGAAGCAACTGAAGATGCTTGGGTGATTACTCTACCCTGATGAACTCTCGTAGTATTGTCCTGCGGCTGAATTGATTGGCTTCCAACAACCACAATTATCCTCCTTTGCGTTAGGTATGACTCCAACTAATGGAGAGATTTCATAGTTCCCATTAACTGTAGCTTTGTTAGGGCTCCTTGATGTGACATTTAGTCTTGTTACCTTCTTGTGTGATCTGCGTATGGGGTATCTGGATATAGGGTTTTGAACTAACACAGGTTGGTTGGGGATATTTCTTTGACTGTATCCTTCATAGAGGAAAGCGGGCTGTTACATGCATTCAGTCCTGCGAACCCAAATCAATGAAGTTGAAACTGGCTTTTTAAACCTTGTCCTTGTGCATTTCTAGAGGGTAAAACAGACAGGTCTTGAAGGGATAGCTTCCTATTGAGATAGGAGAGAACTCACCCACATTATCTCATCTCAATAAGTCTCTCCCTGATTGAAGTTTCCCTGACAATGTATGATATTCAATGGGTTTCATGCAGGACTTTGCCAGACAGTCACTGAATTTAAATCCTTAACAATAATTTTTGGTGCAGTCTGGCCTGGAATGTTCTGTGCTTTGAGAGAAGATATAATGTTTCATGTTTATCTAAACAAATTTTAATTTTGTTGACTTCAAGCCCTCAAATGAAAATTGTATTACTCATAAAATGCATTGCCTTTCTATTTCAATGAATCAGATTGAAGTTTGCAATCCACTGCAGAAAATCATCCTGTTAGCAACAAAGCATTAATGGTTTTAAACAACCTTCTTCCAAATGCAAAAAATGTGTTAAGGTGTGTTGGGTATAATCGAAAGCTGTTGAGTGGGTTTGCTTTGCTACTTCTCTGACATTTACATTATACTGGTTACATTATATTGTGTGAAAATGCATCATGCAGTGTGTGGAAAATATTCTTGCTGTTTGCAAACACTTCAAATCATTGTTTGCGATGTTGTTGGTTGATAGTCATAGGATGGCTTTAACCTGATACGATCAATGCAGTGATATAACTACTCTTGAAGCCGAGACACCCCAGCAAGCACGGGACTGTGAAAAATTGATCCGTTTTTGAGATGTGACATTTAAAGTGTAATCCAGCTTTTTGCACTAAGACGTGCAAGATCGCTACTTTAGTGATCCAAAACTCCATGGAGAACAAAAATCATACAGTGATTGACTCTAGATTAGTGATTAACATGGAGTCAAGGAGCCATACAGCATGGAACAGACCCATTGGACCAATCAGTCCATGCCACCCATGTTCCCAAATCAAACTACTCCCGCTTATTTGCATTTAGCCCACATCCCTCTAAACCTTTCCTATTTGCATTTTTATCCGAATGTATTTTAAATGTTGCAACTGTACCTGCATCTACCACTTCCTCCAGCAGTTTCATTCCACACACAAACCACTCTCTGTGTAAAAAAGTTGCCTCTCATATCCTTTTTAAATTTTTCTCCTCTCACCTTAAAAATAAGCCCCTTAGCTTTGAACTCCCCAATCTTAGGGAAAAGACCCTTGCTATTCACCTTATCTACGCCCATCATGATTTTATAGACCTTTATAAGGTCACCCTGCAATCTCCTATGCTCTCTTGAAAAATGTCCAAGCCTATCCAACCATTTTTTTAATAACTCATTCTATTGCCAGCGACATCCTGGTAAATCTTTTCTGAAACCCCTCCAATTTAACAATACCCTTAGTATAGCACAGTGACCAGAACTGTACACGGTACTCCAGAAAAGACATCACCAATATCTTGTATAACCTCAATGTGACATCCGAATTCCTATACCCAAAGGTCTGAGCAATGAAGGAAAGTATGCTAAACACTCTCTTAATCAGGATAACAAAGTGTGAAGCTGGGTGAACACAGCAGGCCAAGCAGCATCTCAGGAGCACAAAAGCTGATGTTTCGGGCCTAGACCTTTCATCAGAGAGGGGGATGGGGAGAGGGTTCTGAAATAAATAGGGAGAGAGAGGGAGGCGGACCGAAGATGGAGAGAAAAGAAGATAGGTGGAGAGGAGAGTATAGTGGGGAGGTAGGGAGGAGATAGGTCAGTCCAGGGACGACGGACAGGTCAAGGAGACGGGATGAGGTTAGTAGGTGCGGCTTGAGGTGGGAGGAGGGGATAGTTGAGTGGAAGAACAGGTTAGGGAGGTAGGGACAAGCTGGGCTGGTTTTGGGATGCAGTGGGGGAAGGGGAGATTTTGAAGTTTGTGAAGTCCACATTGGCCTGCTGTGTTCATCCAGCTTCACACTTTGTTATCTTGGATTCTCCAGCATCTGCAGTTCCCATTATCTCTGATCACTCTCTTAACCAGTTTGTCTATATGCGACTCAAATTTCAAAGAATATGTACGTGAAACACTGGGCCTGTCTGTTCTGCAACATTACCCTGAGCCCTACCACTAATTGTATAAGTCCTGGTCTAGTTAGTTTTAACAAAATGCAATACTTTGCATTTATCCAAATTAAACTCCATCTGTGACTCCTCAGCCTATTGACCTAATTGGTCAAGATCTCTTTGTTATTAGCCAATAATGGAAAGTGACATTGAAACTAAAAAAAAATGCATTACTACAGAAAAAAAATGTTTTCAATGTAAAGCACTAAGGCAGTAGTGAATGTTTATCTTAAATAATGGATTGTGTGGAGTTGCTGGTGAATGGGTCAATGCATTGTGATTGTTCGTTTCATTACATCCCTGAATGAATGAAATCAGGCCACATTGAAAGGAACACAAGTTGAAGTTGTTTCTGCTCAATCTCTACCAAAATGGGAATGACACTCATCTGTGATCAGCTTTAAGGCAGATGCAGGAACTTCCAACCAAAAATAGATGGGAACTTCATCATGATCTGTAACCTGTGTCGCACGTAGCATTTTTGAGATAGTGTGGACATATCTCAGGCAGACAACAAGGTTATTAGGCAGTACCTTTGACGTGAACACAATTAAAAGATACAGACAGCAAGTTTCACATGTGCATTGGATAGGTTTTTGGAACTGTTGTCCTTTATTGTACCCTCCTTTTATCTTTACCAACCAAGCTGGATATTTTTTTGCTCCTCAATTGGTTACAACAAAGATTTTTAACTCTTTTTAGCAAGCACACTTCAATTCAAACACAGTGCCACTCAAAATTAAGGAACCAATAACAAAGTTTTCTTGAGTGAGAGAAAGAGCTTAACATATACACAAACACAGGTACAAAGTTTAAAAAAGGGGAAGTGTCAAGAACAATAGGAAAAGAAGAGTAGCTGTGTTTGTGAACAATACCACCGCCAGATGCAGCAATCAGTGTGGATACACAGAAACTGGTTACTGGCTACTGATGTCTCAGTATGCTAAGTGCAGCTCCCTGTCATAAAGATTAGTCCTGCCCATCTATTCAAAGACCAGAAAAGAATTCCACTGTACCCCAGCAATGTCAGCTGCTGTGTCTAAGATGTCCGGATTTTCAGTAGTATTGAATATCTGTTCAATGACAATTTTTCCTTTTTGTTAATGGAAAACATTGAGTTGTGATTCTTACTTTGAAACTCCTTGCTTCAGTGGCAGATTTGGGAGTTCAAGTAGTAAGACCATAAATGAAGGTATAAGCGAATAAAGTTTGATTTTTTTTTAATGTGAAGAGATAATTAATTTAGCTGCAGTGTGATATCTTGTGTTCAGTTCTGGACACCTCATTACAGGAAAGATCTGGAAGCTTTAGTAGGACCCAGCAGAGATTTATCAGGATGTTGCCTGGACTAGAGGTCAGATCTTATGAGGGAAGGGTGAGGGAGCTAGGGCTTTTATCACTGGAGTGAAGAAGGATGAGAGGTGACTTGATAGAGATGTATAAATGATAAGGGGCATAGATAGAATGGATAGTCAGAGACTTTTTCTCAGAGTGGAAATGACTATTACAAGGGGGTATAATTTTAAGGGGATTGGAGGAAGGTATGGGTATATGTTGGGTAGGTTCTTTACACAGGGAATGGTGAGCGTATGGAATGCACTGCCGGCAGTGATAGTTTAGTCAGATACTTTACAGGCTCTTAAGCAACTCTTAGATAGGCACATACAGGACAGTTAAATGTAGGGTATGCAGGGTAGTCTGGTCTTGGTAGGATAATAGGTCAGCACAACATCGTGGGCCGAAGTGCCTGTACTATGCCGTACTATTCTATGTTCTATTAATTATCCATCTCACCTCTATGTTATCCATCATGTCCAGTTCCAGCCCCATTTTACCATGTACCATTTTCAGAACAGCCGGTCACTCAGCAGATATCCTTTGAAAGAAAAGCATTCCTTGTGTCTGTGCCATCTTTGAAAGGCACACTATACTGTGATGAACTCTGGCATTCTGAAGTGGTCCTGCTCTTTGACAGAAGGAACCTGAACATGCTGGAGGAAGGGAAGATAAAACTACAATTCTCCAACAGAAACCTGGAGGGCCTCGTGAAGGTAAAGGAAAGGAGACTTCTTTCTGGATGGCTAGTCAATCAGACCACAATGCCAGATCCTGGTAGCCTCATGCCAGTTTACCACCAATGAAGCTAACATCTCCACAGTCTAGAAGAAACAGCCTACAACACTATAAAAACATCAAGGACCCTCTCTGCTGTTCCAGGGTAAGTTCTGAGGTCTGGCTTAGCCTTTAGACCTAAATTACCCACACTTATGCCGTTTGTTGTATCACCCTAAAAGTGACCAGGTTTTAGTGATATCTGTAAAGCATATGGCAAAGGACATTGGGTGCATCTGTTACAGATTTAGTTCATTTGGTATGCTTTGCTGATTGCAGCAACAATGTTGGCTCACCTAAAACATATGATTGCATTTGACCTGCCAGAATAGCTTCATACTTGCATCCATCTTCATGTAATACAACAAGAGTACAGGTTTTGAAGGCTTTAATTGATGTAGAGGCAGTTACTGATTTGACAACCCTTTTTTAAGAGTTCTTATAGAGTCAGAATCATACAGTACAGAAACAGAGCCTTCAGTCCAACTCTTCCACCACGTCCAGAATCGTATGACCTGGTCCAATTGTGCAACATTTGACCCCCATCCCTCTGAACCCTTCCTATTCACATATCCATCCAGATGCCTTCTAAATGCTACAATCGTGCTCACCTCTACCACATTGTCTTTGAAAAAGACACACATGCCTTTGCTGCACCATCTTCTGACAAACAAGCCAATACAATAGTAGAGTTGCTCTCCATATAACATGAGTTGAAGTTTACCAATCCTAAAGTTAATTATTATTTTGACATGGTCTCCAAGTATCTTGTAGATCTTTTCTGGATCTTTTTGATCAACAATGAAAGACAAATCGCATTAATTCTGCAAAGCACCTCCTTGCTAATGGTAAATTAGATTTTCAGAGCTCTCATTTTGGGATCATTTATCATGTGATCTGTAAAATAAAACTGCACACTTTATTTGACCAGCCATAATTTATTAAAGGTCCATTTGCTGTCCAGTCCTACTATATCTCTTTTGATGATCGATGCTTTTTTGTAGCATTTTATTTAAGTTTTGAACTGATTTTGTCTTTCTCTATTTTTACTTCTTCCTCATTTGCTCTGTTTCCCTTTATATTTCACTGTTGTTGTTTCTTTCCTAGCCTTACTTCCTTTAAATACTTTGGATTAAGAACTATAAACTTATCAGTCAAAAATTACAGGATTGGAGTTGCAAGTTTCAGCATTCACACTAAAAAAGGAATGAAGGTATCACAGTAGCTTCCTTTCACTTCCATTCTAATTTGTAGAAGAGAAAATGGTGAATAACCTTTGAATACAGGTGAGGCTTATTATTTTAGAAGACAATAATGAAGTTTTTCGTTAGGCTGTCTTTTCTTTCAGGAAAGTTTTTTTCACTGTGCTGTGAGAACTGTGAAGACATACTGGTGTCCTGCTTTCATTTTAGCAATAGTCCTTTACAGTCAACTGACACATGGCTGAATAGTTCTTCAAAGAATGATATGTGCTTAAAGGTTACAGTTTGATTACATGTTGAGGTTTTCTCATTACCTGACATTGAAAACATACTGTACTGAACTGCACTGTGTCCTTATGAAGCCTGTCTTTCATCAATGCCTGAAGTTTATATATTTCTACATGTCCTGCCAGAAGAACCCCTGATACAACAGGCCAAGCAGCATCATAGGAGCAAGAAAGCTTGATGCGCTACTTGCAGTATGGGTTTATGGTATTTGTGTAGTACCAGTCTTTTGAACAACCATTCATTCCTCATCTGCAGGTCACCCAAGATGTCTCAACTTCTTGATTTGAACTGATTTTAATATAATAATACTCCAGAAATCCTTTCGTCTCATTTTCAGGTAAGTGGTCTTATTACCATTCTTAACTCTAGATCTGCTTTCTCAGCCTCAATTAGCATAGATGTGTTCAACAATTTTCTTTAATCATCCCCATTCTTAAATAATGTTTTAGCTATCCTAACATCTGTTTATTACATTGATCTCTGGTGATGGGCTTTGTTTGTCACTGTCCTGGTCACGATACACAATGGAATAATACCTTGAACTTGCTCCTGTAAATGTTCCACCTCTTTAACTTCACACATTTTCTGTGATGCTGGCAGAGTTACAATTTTCACCAAATTGTTACCTAGGAAAGTATAATTCCATCCATGGTTAACTTCTTAGCTATTCCTACTACTACTGTTACAGACAATAAGTTATAGCAATTTGAAAAGGTTAGCCAGGTGGACCTCATAAAATATGAATTCCCTGATTAAAAGCCTCAATCAGGGATCCTTGACTCTCAGATATAAACAGGAGTATCAGGGGTTCTGGGATAGTAGGAACTGCAGATGCTGGAGAATCTGAGATAACGAGGTGTAAAGTTGGATGAACACAACAGGCCAAGCAGCATCATAGGAGCAGGAAAGGCTGACATTTCGGGCCTAGGCCTGAAACATCAAGCTTTCTTGCTCCTATGATGCTGCTTGGCCTGTTGTATCAGGGGTTCTGTTCACTCGAGGAACTGGCTCTGAGCTAGCTGGGTCAGTGTCATGTACTATGCTAGTGTAAATAAATGGTGAATTAGTGACAGGATGCAGGCCTTTGTGGAGATCTTTCATCAGTCACACTCTAAATGCACTTTGTACAAAAGAACCAGAATACATATTCCACTTACTAACACTTTGGCTTTCATTACATTCTCTAGAAGGAAACAAGCAAGAGATTGAGTCACTCTTTCATCCCTTGATATATTATTGGTTTAGCTGCATAAGTGAAAGCAGACTGAATTGTTTTTCCTGCTGATTAAAAACCCCTGCATATCTCTCACCTTTTATTCACCACTCCTGCACTTGTAGCAGTGTTTACCTCTGATTCATAGTTATAACTGAGGCTGCAATTTGATCTATGGTATTTTCCATGAGACTGTCTTTTTCAGATTCTCTCACGAATGCCAATAATGGCGATGGTTTTTCCCCATGCAACATCCAGCATTCTGAATGAATGTGTGCCACTTTATTACAAAGGAAATAGCTACTCCTTCGACCTTTTCATCTACTGCAATTACCTTCCTTTTTGATCTGAGGAGACATTCTTGGGGCATTTCCTGCTGTTCTTTGTTCACTAGAACTCAATGGCTTACGGACCAAAGGCACAGAGTGTGTTTGGAGGAGAATGGTAGTGAAAGGGTACTGAAACAGTATTGACCAAAATAAAGGGCAGTCACTCATTAAATTAAGGGCTTGAAACTTGATAAGACCTGAATTTTAGGATTATTGAAAATAATGCAAGCAATATGCAAAACAGTCTGCTGATTTCGATTGTGGTTGTGCAACTCAGCATTAAGTGTACTGCTGAGTGGTTGCACACATAGCAGGGATCCACATTTGCAGAGGTAAACATCAATTATAATAGCTTGCAGTTCTTAAAGGCAGATGGCACCTCTTACAAAGGCAGGCTGATGCAGCCCATTTGTCTGGTTTGGAAACCCATCAGGAGTCTATGGGGGTGATCATTACAGCCATGATTGAAGTGGTAGCGAGCAGAATTTCCATGGTCGTTCAGGCTGAGGGTGTTTTCCAGTGTAATGCATCTTCCCTAATCCCATCAGCCTTATGGTGCTGATGGTTTATCTTGCTATCTCCCTACCTTCTGCTCCCTCACCCCAAACTTTCTCTGTGTGTATTTCTGCTTTAAAATATGAGAAGTACCTTTTATCCAGCCAGCGATGCCTAACGATGAAGGTTCAAAAGAAAAATAGAGCAATTAATAAGAAACAGGATCATTTGATGTGGCAGTCTCAGCCACCAGTTCAGATAGTTTTACTGCAAATATCATAGTAGATAAGGCAGAGGTGAGCCCTTTGTCTCAAGTAGGCTGCAGCTAAACCAATGACGGGGAATGCTAGCTCACCAGAAGTATGAAGTCACAGATCAGCCCTATTTCAAATAGTTAAATAAGCAGGACCAGAGTTCAGGAAAAGGTTGTGCTTATAAATGTTTTATCCATTGGCAAGTTATTCCAAAAGCTTGTTCTTAGTGTCGAGAGCCATTTTTAAAATAATCGTTCATGGAATATGCTAACCACTGGCTGGACCAGCACATCCCTAACTGCTCTGGAGAAGGTGGTTGTGAGCTTTATTTCCCATGATCCACTGCAGTCCTTGAGGTGCAGAAACAGCCATGTGCTGTTAGGTAGAGTTTTACAGGATTTTGACCCCATGACAGTGAAGGGAAAATGATATAGTTTGGGATGTGAGTGGCTTGGAGGGGTAATTGCCTGTGGTGCTGTTCTCAATTATTGGTTGCCTTTGTCCCTTGTGATGATAGTTGTTTGGTAGGTGCTGTCAGAGGAGCATGGTGAATTACTGCAGTGAAAGTTGCAGTTCATACACACTGCCACCGGTGCATAGTTGGTGAAAGGAGTGAAGGTTGAATGTGGTAGAATAGATGCCAAAGAAGCACGATGATGCAATTGGGTGGTGTCAATCTTCTTGAATACTGTTGGAATTGCACGCATCCAGTGATGACTTGTTTCATGTATATGTTAAGGAGACAGGAGATAAGTTAAATCACTTAGTATTCCACACCACTGATCTGCTTTTGCAACCATCTATTTATGTGACTGATGCAGTTGAATTTCTGGTCATGGTAACACCCAAGTTATTGATAGTGGGAGATTCAGTGGTGTTAATGGAAAATAATTCAACAGGAAGATACTTAAGGAAGCTTTCTTGTTGGAAACGGCCATTGTCTACCACTCGTGCGGCATGAATGTTAAATGCTATTCATCAGTTTAAGCATGAATGTTGTCCAAGTCTTACTACATTGACTGCTTCAGTATTTGAGGTGTCATAATACCTAACATTGAGCAGTCAACAACTATCTGCAGTTCTGAATTTATGATGGAGAGAAGGTTATTGATGAAGCAGCTGAAGTTGGTTGGGCCTACAATGTTATCCTGAAGAACTCCTGCAGTAACAGCCTGAAGTTGAGAAAACTGGCCTCTGACACCGCAACCATTTATCTTTGTGCAAAGTATTATCTCGAGCAATATTTAGGAGACTCTTCAGCTTCTGTTTTAGTTGCCACGATAAATGGTTGCATTCTATCCTCAATATTTACTTGGTGAGCACCAATTTTATCCCAGCATGCTCCGTTGTTTGTCTTCAGAATGCAATCTTATAACGGAAATAATATAAAAGAGATGAGCCTTGAAGTCTCCAATTGTGGGAGCTGTGACATTTTCTTTTACTGTTTGTTCCAAGGTGAGATTTTTCTTGTGAAGAAAGACTGCTGTTACACTGCCTTGGAGACTGAATCCAAATGCAATATTGGAGTTCTTCCTTTCCCGTGTGGGAGTAATGGTCAACTATTTGACAGCACAAATGGACTTGTCCATATTACAATCACTAATGGCTGATGTTTCGGCTTCCATTGCAACATGGATTGCCAGTACCCAATGTCCAAGTGCTGCAGTTAAAGCAGGCTGAAGGTATGAGATATCTGTTTGCTGTCATACAAACTGACTTCTGTGCCAGGCAAGACAAGGCGATTGTGACTGTAAATGTCAGTGCTCGTGCAGCAATCTGGCACTTTGTGTTCCAGCAGACTATTGTGACTGCTGAAGCTTCACCAGAAGGTTATGGTACTCGGTCCATGGTACACAAACCACCTGTCCTCTCACAGGATGGCCGCTCTCATGCACCCCATCCTTGCCCTTCCACCACTATTCCAGTCAGCTAGGAAGCCAAAAATGTCATTGTTCACGTTAAGCTGGTGCAGTCCAAAAACAGGTGTATAATGCTCAGAGGGTAAGGTCATCTGCAGCTTCTCCCATTGAAAGGCTACAACCATTAGGGCAGCACTGTATAAGAAATTAGGAGAGGTAAAGCCAACCGCCCAAAAAAATGTACTTATTGAATGCACAAGGATCAATAATTGGTTATTTTAAGCAATACATAAAACTTTGCAATGTTTTGTTACTTGTGGCCAAAAGGCTGCTCTGGTCTTTAACACAGCCATGACAAATTTGAAAGTGTTGAGAAACAGGGATCTGGGATTTGTTCAGGGAAACTTAAATATGTTTTGATGCTCAGCATAGAAGCATCGCACTTACAGCACAGAAAGAGGTCATCCAGGTCACGATCTATGCATCTCTAGAAGATGGCAAAGTAGGTTCATCCACTCCATTCACACTTCTTTCTTTTCTTTTTTTCTCCTTTTTTTTAAGTTTTAGTTGTTTTCTGTTAACTTACCTCTTGGAGAAAGACAGCGGCAGTGGCAGCTTCAGGCTCAGAATACAGCAACGTCCAGAGCAAGGCAGAGGCTAGAGGCCTGACCCAGTACTCTCAGCAAGTTCCCGATGCCCAGCACCCAGAATGAAGGAGAGACCAAGGTCCAAAGCAAAGACAGCACCTGAATCACTGCTTTGGTGGTCTGCGATCCAACATGGCGATGGAGGTTCCCCTAACATCTGCAGTAGAGATGAGAGCACGAGAGATCAAACTAGTGTGCGAAAAGTGTGCAAAAATATATGGAGAGCAATCCTTTGTAGGAAGGACAGCCCCAGTATGGCTGAGCACTTAAAAAAGACTGCAACTATTGAACTTTTGGCTTTTTTAAAAACTTAATACAAAGAGCTGTAATGTTTAACTTTTTAAACTTAGTATTGTGTAGAAAAAAAAGACAAAGAATGACTGTAGTGTTTAACTTTGTTCCTGTTCTTCCTTTCTAATTTGTTCCTAAGTTTTGTACCAAGGTATTTGTACCTAAGAGAGCAGTGTGTTGTGGCAACATCGAACATTTTTCACTGCACTCCTGTACTTGAGGACAAGTGACAATAAACTTTAAATCTAAAGTCTCTTAATATTGATTCCAGTAACAATCGAGCCTATAATCATTTCACCTATCTTCCGCTTTGTTTTTTTTTTAAATAATGGTTTGCAGACCTCCAAATCTCTGATACCTAGTGTGGATTTAGCAAAGATTGAAAAAATGATTCTCAAAGCATACATTACTTTTTTTTCCCCCCTTTAAAACTCCCTTTACAGGTCTAGGGCGCAATTCATCCAGCCCTGGTGATTCATCCACCTTCAAGGGAGTCTGCCCCTACATACTTCCCTTTTCATTATGTTATTTGATCTCATACTCCACACTACATCTCTTTAATTTCACGAAGATTGATTCAAAATTGTGAATTCAAAATTCAGAGTTGTGTCCAAATCTTTTGCATCCATGCACATGTTACCGTATACATCACTGACAGACCCAACCCTTTTCTTAGTCATCTGGCTCTTAATGTACCAATAGAACATTGCCAGATTTTCCATAATTTTACTGGCCAATATTTTTTCAGGTCCTGTTTTTGCTTTCCTAGTTTCCTCGAAGCTTCCTGAAATATTGCTTTTTTGAGATAATCATAGCTATTTTTCTGTTTTATCACCCCCTGTATGCTTCTGGATAGCTAAGAGTCTCTAGACTTGGCATATTATAGTTATATATTATGGTAAAAATGTGTTGCAACTTGATCTAAGATGAAGCAGGGCTGATGAAGCAGTATTAAGGCATAGCTACACACAAAACAAGTCAAATAGTAAACAAACAAACCTTTATTCCTATTGGGGGCGTAAAGTTCAAATTAAAAGAGGAAAATGCAAAAATAATTCTCACGCCAATACAACACAAGGGTTTCCAGATCTCTCGCCAAAGCTCTTTTGTTTTTGTGGTTTAAGATATGCACAAAAAGAAAGCATGCAAAATAAGGCAGCAATTTTGCATTAAAAGGACTGACAATTCCTGATGTAGCAACATACAGTGAATCTCTCACGGGGCCTGATAACTGCCACTGAGAGAGTTTCCATATCTTTTGTTTAAAACAATGAAATGCAGAATCACCCCACAATAGACAACCGTCTGCACCTACACTGTTTGAAGCTTTCTGTAGTTGTTAGCATTTTGCAAAACTGAAAGTTGAGTAGAGGCAGTTTATTTTCCACTATGATTTCAGTAGCAGTTAATTCCTGTAAAACATACTTTACTATTACCGTATATCTAAAATGATTTCAACCCACAATGGAAATGATAGAAATAGTCACCAAATAATGCTTTCCTTGTAGACAATTTATTAGATTTAATCTAATTTTCAACAAAATAGATGTCTAAAATACACCTCCAAATATACTGAATCTGCCTAGACAGGTCTACGCAATTAAGGGTAAAAGTGGATGTGTCAAAGTGCTTGTTTCAATATCACACCATTACCATTAGTTGCAAGTTTCAGGTCAATGAGTTTCCAACAGAAATTACGCCTATTCTACCCTTAACCGATCAGAATAAATTAAAATTGTTAGCCATCAGGCTGGTGTTAATTTTAAGGGTGAGAGCTTAGCCTCTGCTTTTTCTTCCACTCCCCTCTCCCCAGCTATTCATCCTTATAATCTGCAACACACTGTCCTCACCCTAACCAGCTCTGAAAGTTGAAGTAGTTTCAGCAACTGAGGTGGCATTTACCTATCCTTTTCGGTGACAGTGAAACTGCTCTGTAACCAGTAGCAATAATCCAGCACTTTCACTCTTGTTAAGAGCATAAAATCTCTCCCCATTAGTATTGAATCAACTTTTTGACCTGTAATTGTAGCAGGAGAATCACAGATAATAGGATGGGTATGAGACTTGCACTGACCTGCAAGTGAACAGATTAACCAACAGAAAAAGGGAAACTATGCTGAAAAACAAAGTAGTAAAGAAACAAAGAGGATCAGACGAATCAAGTCATACATCAACTATGAAATAGATAAACAAACTATCATGTTGGGATGCAGGAAAGGTGAGGGGAACCTTGGTCAAAAGATAGGTTTCAATAAAGCCTTCATCACATTTGAGGATAGTATTGATGAGAATGAAGCAAGCCACCCACCTTGACATCATGTATTCAGGCAAGGAAATGAAGTAATGCCAGATGTGATTTTAAAGATGAGTAGGTTTGCAGTAAAGCGAGAATATCTGTGGCAAATGCTGATAAGGAGAAAAAGTTTCTCTTCCCAGCCAAATGACAATGCGCAATATATGTGCGAGACATATATATAAAACATAGTACATAAAAAAGGATTCTTTGGGAAGGATGATTTCCACAAAAAATTAGCCATTGTGCAATTGGAATTAGTGAGGACCAGTTTCATGGCTATAATCACCTATTTAGCATATTTTTACTGACGATTTGCTGCACACTTGACAGGGCTAACACACTTCTTATATTTACCCAGAACTATATGATGTACACCCACAGTGGCCTAATTGACGTGCAATTTAATGGAATGTCCTTGTTTATATTTTTATTCATTGCTTTAACATTTCATAAATCAAAATATGGCAGATGTTGGAAATTTAAATAAAAAGTGAAAATGCTGGAAATACTCCATATGCCAGCCAACGTGTGGGTGTCAGAAAGTTGATCTTTCAGGTCAATAACCTTTCATCAGAAAGTGATTCTACATGGAGCATTAATACAGTTTTTTCAATATTCCTAAAATATACCACTTTTCATTTCTCCGTAAGAAGCTGCAGAACAGCTGACAACTCTTAAGATTAGGTTTGAACAGAACTCTTACTGAAAAACTACTTTAAATGCTTGCACAGGAATCTTCACTTTGCATCTAAATTTATCAGCACTCTTAGCTCTGCAGACTGGATTGCAGAAATATGCATCAAAACTCCAGAATCTGCAAGAAAACCCCTGTAATTGCAGAACTATAGGTGATGAACAGAAATTAGTAACATCATTTGAGACACACCACTCAGACATCCAATATCCAACCAGGTGGCACAGTAGATCAGTGGTTAGCACTGCAACCTCACAGCGCCAGGGACCTGGGTTCGATTCCAGCCTTGGGCAACTGTCAATGTGGAGTTTGCACATTCACCCTGCGTCTGCGTGGGTTTTCTCCGGGTGCTCCGGTTTCCTCCCACAGTCCAAAGATGTGCAGGCTAGGTGGATCGGCCATGCTAAATTGCCTGTAGTGTTCAGGGGTGTGTGGGTTATAGGGGATGGGTCTAGGTGGGATGCTCCAAGGGGCAGTGTGGACTTGTTGGGCCAAAGGGCCTGTTTCCACACTGTAGGGAATCTAACCTAATAGAAAGTAAATCCATAATTATACCTTCGAAGCATTAACAATATAAATAATCCTGCAAAGCAATGTCAGTTGGATCATTTGCCAACTGAGCGTGCAACATGAGATTAAAATCAAAATTTCCTTCAAAGTATTATCATACTCATCCTGCAAAGTAATAAACAAGCTAACATCTTGCACTCAAGAAAAAAATCAGAATTGAATAGAATGCATTCAGACAATATGCAAAGACTGACTGTCCAAAAATAAAATCAGTCAATCGCTTACTTCCTATTTAAAGCAGCCCGCAAGCAGGATGAAGCTTTGCAGACAGATGCTGAATCCCACTGAACACATCTGGGAAAACTACTTCAGCCAGAAGAATCTTTATTTAAAACAAAGGTAAATGTTAACTCTTTGGTAGTTTATTCTACAAAATCTAAATCCACTTGTAACTCCCAACGCTACAAATGACTAAATCCAAATCAGCTGCTGTGTTTGTACAACAGAGATTAAACTTCAAACAAACTTCATTGGTTTTGGGATATCCCAAAATTATGAAAGATGCTTCTTTGAGGCATGCTAGGGATAGCTAAAGGGATCAAAGGATTTGGAGGGAGAACAGGAACGGGGTATTTAGTTTAACGATCAGCCTGGTGCGGCGGGGTGGGGGGAAACCGAATGGACTACCCTGCTCCTAAACTCAAACCTTTCTTTCTAAGAGTCCCTTAGATTTCTACTCAACAGAGGCACTCAGTAAGGGAAAACTCGTACGATTTGTTCGAGCAACACCTGAGAAAGAAAATGCACACATTTGCAAGATAATGAAAATATAATTCAAATTGCACTATGATTATGAATTCTCTGAGACTTTTGCAGGGTAGCTACATTAGGATCTTATGAACTCGCATTTCCTAAACGTACAGTTTTACCTGAAGGGTTCAAAAGGAGCCTTATCAAAGAAAAGCTGAAATTACATTGG
Organism: Stegostoma tigrinum; assembly: GCF_030684315.1. Lineage (NCBI taxonomy): Eukaryota > Metazoa > Chordata > Chondrichthyes > Orectolobiformes > Stegostomatidae > Stegostoma > Stegostoma tigrinum. The sequence continues at coordinate 25,004,808 of NC_081365.1, read as the reverse complement.
TCTCCTTTACTGGTCTACAGAAAAAAAATACAGCAATATTTTAATGTAGATTCTTTAGACAGTTCAATAACATACCAAGGCCACAATTTTCTCATAATCCGTGGCTGAGTCACAGCTGTAACTCGCAGGCTGGTAGCATCCGCTCAATCATTGTAAGCAGGAGAAACTCAAAAATATTAATTTCATATTAAAGCAGGTTTAGTAGACTTAGTGCTCCACTGAAGGATCAGATCTGGACCACAAGATGCTTTCTTTGCAGAAACACACTCCTGATCTTTATGTCTTTGGCAAAGGAGAAATAATTTAAGGTCTTGATATTTTGCACTTTGTTATAACGACTTGACCTTATTCAATGGTTGCATTTCAGTCCCCTTCAGTTCAAGGTAAAGTGGAAAGAGGGTGTGACTGCCTATCAACGTGACCAGGTCGTCATTGAAATGGATATCTGGCTCAAAATGACTCAAAGGAAGGAGCAGAGCTGGTTGAACACAGCAGACCAAGCAGCATCAGAGGTGCAGGAAAGCTGGCGTTTCGGGCCTAAACTCTTCTTCAGAGAACTCTCTGAAGAAGGGTCCAGACCCGAAACATCAGCTTTCCTGCTTCTCTGATGCTGCTTGGTCTGCTGTGTTCAACCAGCTCTGCTCCTTGTTATCTCAGATTCTCCAGCAATCTGCAGTTCCTACTCTCTCCAAAGTAAGGAGTAAACAAGTTTCAGCACCCGACACAAAATAGGCAGCAGACAGTCATGCTACACACCAGGTCACTGATCTTCAAATTCAGATTTTCACGGAGTTGCTGAGATTCCAAGGATCTTTAAAAATAATTCCAGATTCAAAAAAATCTCTCTGCCATTTCTGACAGATCTCATTTGCTTACGAAAGCAACATTCTGGTATGAGGAGAGGCGGCAAGACGTTGCTCACACAAAGATTGTCTGTACTCAGCAAAGTCATTTGAACTGAGTTCTAACGTATCTTTTTTTTGCTGCAGCAAGCGTACAGAAGATCTGCAGTCCCATAAAATCAAAGTTATTTATATCCACAGCCGTTGTAAAAATGAAAAAAAAATTATAAGGCTACAGTTGCAGATGAGAGAAAAATGTGTTAATGAATACAATAAATGATTGTTGACATTTCTCACAAGATATTATTGATGTTTGGCTTTTCACAACATAGCAGGGGATTCCAAGTTTACAGTCTGAGTGACTGCTCAAGGAACGTATGGTTATGAAAACACATTGTTCCGATAAAGGAATCAAATATTTGAGTAAATTTACATTTTACCAATAGGCGTTCATGAATGCAAGAATTCTTTTCAGTAAGGAAATTACATAAGTCAAAGAGCTATACAGTTATAACGGGGAACTTCAAGTATCCAAAAATAAAGTGAGTCAGCTGTAAAGACATTTGATACAGTGCTACTCAAGACTTTTGAGCAAAGTTATAGTTCACAGAATAAGAGACCGGGGAAACACAACGAAACTGGCTGAATGAAAAGAAACAAAATACTTATTAAATAAGAGATAGTAAGAACTGCAGATGCTGGAGTCAGAGATAATGATGTGGAGCTGGAGAAACACAGTAGGCCAGGCAGCAGACGAGTAGGAAAGTTGATGTTTTGGGTCGAGACCCCTCTTTGAAAGTGGGGAGGGGGAAGGGAGCTCAAAAATAAAGAGAGAGGGGGGTGGGATGGGGCTGAGGAAGGTAGGTGGGAAGGTGATAGGTCAGTGCAGGTAGGGAGTGGTGGGGATTGATCGGTGAGGCGGGAGGGGCTGATAAGTGGGAGAGAAGACCCACCTCGCTGACCAATTCCCACCACTCCCTGCCTGCACTCACCTGTCACCATCCCACCTACCTTCCCCAGTCCCATCCCTCCTCTATTTATTTCTGAGCTCCCTTCCCCCTTCCCATTTCTGAAGAAGGAACTCGACACAAAACGTCAACTTTCCTGCTCCTCTGATGCTGCCTGGCCTGCTGTGTTCCTCCAACTCCTCCTGCTGCATCTCTATTCATTAAATAAGATTGTTCAGGAATGAGTAAAGTCTGTTGTGGAATTCCCCAGGGACCTTAGCCCTCCTAATGGATTAATGATCTGGACCTTGGTATGCACCACAGTTTCACAACTTGGGAATGATACAAAACTTGGAAGCATTATGACCTGACAGGACGATAATTTAAACTTCAAAATGTCATAAGCAAGTTGGTGGAATGAGTGGACAAGTGGCAGATATTCAATGGAGAGAAAGTAACATGATTTAGGTAATGATGCTCATTTAACAAACTGGTGCAGGAATTATGAGCTAAACAGCCTCCTTCTGTGATTCATTTTGGTTGGAACAACATGGAGAAACAATAGAGATAAAGGGTGCACCTCCAGGTTGTAGGAGGAGGAGAACCAGGGTGTATCAGTACATAATTATAAGTGACAGGATCAGTTTAGAGATCAGTTATTAATACATACCATTTTCTAGGCTTTATTAATTAAACAGCATAACAGAAAAGAGGTTGAATTTCTATCAAGCATATTAATTTGCTTTCAGCTCAAGCAAAGATCTGAAGGCTTTCGAGAGATTGTAGAAAAGTCACAAGAATGCTTCTGAGGATGAGGCACTTCAGTTACTTCAACTGAAGAAGTTTGGAATGTTCTCCTTCAAAAGACAGAAGGTAGAGATGAGATGTGACATTCAAAATCATGACAGATCTGAACAGAGCAGATAAGGAGAAACTGCTCCCACATTTTAAAAGTTTGAGAAATAAGATGCACAATTTAATAAATTAATTATCAAAAGAAGTGAAAGCAAAAGGAGCAAAACATTTGCAAGGAACAAGTGATTAAGGTCTGAAGGCACAACCTGAAAGGGTGGTGGAAGCACATTCATCTGAAGCACCTGAAAAGGAATCAGATTGTTATCAAAAAAAAGTAGCGTTATTACAAGAAAGTGCAAGAGGTACATTGTTTATGCAGACAGCCAGTCAATATAAGCACAAGCAGGGCCTAACAGTCTCTTTCTGCACGATTACAGTTGTGCGATTCAGTAAAGACTGTAAACAGATACTTAGAGGTTTAATTGGTTCCATCTGAACATGGTTTGAGGTCTGCTGCTCAAGGTGCAGTGTGTGAATTGGGATGGAGTATAAGTGCCAAGGATAACAGGCAAGTTGGCATTTGTTAGTATGAGGACTACAGGGAACAATGCTGGTGGGTGGTGAGGGGCAGTTTAGGGTAAAGCTGCTATGGGACCATACCGATGACCTGTGGTGGAGATGGGGAAAATGTGTTATGTTAATTCTGAAAATGTTACATTCTATTTATTGAATTAACTTAATTTAAACCATTTTTGCTAGAAATTGTTACAAATTCATTCATCATAGTACCTTAGAAATGCACAGAAAAGCTGACATATCATATACATATTGTATTAGGACACAATTTAACACTATCCTTTGGTAGATTCAGTAAATGAGATCTAAAGCATTTAATCAGGTAGGAAGGTGGTGAGTGAGAACATCCACCTTAGTTACCTGTCGTGGAAAAGCTCAGTGATGGCTTTCCTGTGCCGTTGCCAACTGAAGGCATTAAGACCTCCTAATCAGGGGCTACTGATATGCATACAGTAGTGAACAGCAGATTCATCGTATCAGTAGCTTGAAAAGGATTCTGGGAGATGCCATATTCAAAAGGTACTCAGTGACTGATCAAGTATTGGTTACAAAGGATCAGCTACACTACAGCTCATTTCCTTTCCAGATGCCCTTGTAAATCTGTTTCACTATCGACCTCCCACCCGTGGCCTGAGCTCCCCAAGCAATCCTAAGCCTCAGGTGTGTGCATTACATGCAGCAGTTGCCCACTTCACTCGTGATACTAGCAGCAAAAAGCTGTTCTGTTGGCTGGCAACTGTGTGGGGAGCATCCCTGGCAAGGCCCCGCTTCTGCCCAATTAAGTGCCCAACTGGTACATAATGTGGCTGATCTTCTTGAAAAGAGAGTGACCTACTCTCAGAACATTAAAATATTTTGACTGGGTTGGGTGAGGGAACTAGCGAGACAAGGTTGTTGGCACTGTGGATAGGAATGCTGGCTCAATCTCAAAGCTAGGCCACATGCACCTCTATGCATAAAAAATTATGACAATCTGCCTCTTCAACCCCTTGATACTGCGTTTTTTATCCCCCCCCGATGCTCCAGTCTCTTCCAAAAGCACATCTCTTCTCCTCTGTCATTAGAATGTTACTCTGTAGCTTATTCTTGAAAGCTCTCCAACTGTAAAGGAACCATTTGTGTAGATCGTGAACTGTTGGGCTTGTTTTGGTTTTGCAACAGATTTCAGATTAACCCCCTAATATTCTGTCAAACATGACATGGTGAAGTATATATTTTGATTGCATATTTTTGTTTTTCTTCACAGTTAGCATTCTGAGAAGGAACTATTTGGCATGGCCTCCCGTAATAATAATGGATCCAGTGAAAAAGTCATTTCACTAGTTATTTTGACTTATTCAATGCTTAGGTTTTACTTAGGCAAAATTCACAACTTTCAAAACCAGGATCAAAAATTGTTCTCAGTTTCAAGTCTCCATTACAGTGCCGTCCAGTTTTCATTTATAAATCATCTATCCAGTTTTCCATAAAACTTGTTCCAGGTCTTCGGCAGTACCGATTAGATTGCATCAATCGGAAACTGGAAATCAAAGCTCCGGTTGTAAAGGAAGCAGCAAGCAAAGCTGCTTCTCCTCTCCAGAATCATAGTTTTTAAAGGAGCTCTTCAACATGAAGGCATTTCAAATGCTACAATCAATTCTTCCAAAATTTGAGAACTGAAAGATGTTCTCTGCCAGCTTGCCTCGAGATAAGCACCGTCCCTTTCAAACTAGAATGCTTCAGTGACTGTATTATCTCCTCTGTAAAATAATACAAAAACTGTTTATAGCATAAAGGGGAAGCATTACTACTGCAAAGTGAATAACCAAAACATTGGATTAAAAAAAGTGAAACACAAAGATATTTTCTAATCACTTTTTCAAATTCCATTAAATGTGGACACACAGATGTAACAGCAGATTGAAGAATTTTTCTAATGAAAAATTTTATTTTAGTCTAAGTAATTTGAGCCATGAATTCTTCCATAGTAAGAAATTAACATTTTATAGCATCATTGTAACAAAATAAAGATTATCCCAACATTTCTCCTCAGTACATATTGATTCCAATAAAAAGTTCTGAAGCTTAAACTGAAGCAAATGATTATCAGTGTTCCTTTCAAGCATCAAACATGTGCATTATCAAAGGTTCAGCTGATTAAATTAGTAATTTAAATACATGGGTCAAAAGAAATCATTCCTACTTTGGCTGAGATAAATTAATTCAGCATTAAGAAGAGACAAAGCTTCAATAATCTACCAAAGACACAATAGTACCACATCATATTATTATCACATCATCATTATCTCTCACTATTCCAACTAATAGAAATGTTAAACTGGGAGAAAGGTAAAGCAGATTTAGAACTTTATTCCCTAACCACAAATAATTAATACAACACTAGAATACACTCTTTGGCCCAGCAAGCCTGCACCCCCTCATCCTTTTTAGGCCTATTTATTGTCCATATGTGGTTTCCATCAATGATAATGGGAACTGCAGACGCTGGAGAATCCAAGGTAATAAAGTGTGAAGCTGGATGAACACAGCAGGCCAAGCAGCATCTCAAGATAGCTTTTGTGCTCCTGAGATGCTGCTTGGCCTGCTGTGGTTTCCATCCCTCTGTTCACCTCCCATTCATGTGTCCATCAATTTGCACCTCAAACATTCTTAATATAACTGCTTCCCCAACCTCCAGTGGCAGGGGTTCCAGGCACCTACCACCCTCTGTGAAAATTTTTTCCCACACTTCTTTCCTAAGCTTTCCCCTTCTCACCTTGAACCTGTACATTCTTGTAGTTGACTTTTTCATCCTGGGAAGAAACCTCTGACTATCCACTCTATCAATGCCTCTCATAATCTAGTAGAACTCTATTAGGTCACCTCTCAGCCTCTGTCTTTCCAATGAATACAATGAAGTTTATAAAACCCTCCAGACAAGGCAATATCCTGGTAAACTTTCTCTGCACCCTCTTCCTTCTGGCAGAATGTGACCAGAACCGCACACAACATTCCAAATATAGTCAAACTAAAATATTATACAGCTGTAACATAACTTGCTAACTTTTATATTTGATGCTGCAGCTGATGAAGGCAAACGTGCTGTTGCCTTCTTGACCACCTGATCCACCTGTGTTGCCACTTTCAGGGATCAGTGGACCTGGACACCAGATCCCTATGTCAATGCTCCTAAGGGTTCTGCCATTTATTATGTACTTTGCATCTGAATTTGATCCTTCAAAATGTATCACTTTGCATTTGTTAGGATTAAATTCCATCAGCCATTTCCCTACCTAAATCTTCAATCTATCTACATCCTGATCCTCTTCGCTATATGCAACTGCACAAATTTTGCTGTTATCCACAAATTTACAAGCCAACATTTTTCTCCAGATCGTTTGTATATTACAAACAAAAGGTTCCAGCTCTGATCCCTGCAGAACACCACTAGTTACTGATCTCCATTCCGAAAAGCAATCTTCCACCTTTACTCTGTCTATGTCCAAACCAATTATGTACCCACCTAGCCAGCACATTCCAGATCCCATGAGACTCTAGCTTTTCTACCAGTCTGTCATGAGGTACCTTACCAAATCCCTCATCAATCATTCTTGTTACCTCAAAAAACTCAAACAAATTGGTGAGACATGACCTTCCCCACACAAACTCATGCCTATCACTAAAAAATCATTTGCTTCTAAATGCGACTAAATCCTGTCTCTATGACTGACATCAGGCTCACCAGCCTGTAATTAGCTGGGTTCTCTCTGTTTCCCTTATGAAAGGAATGGAACAACATTGGCTATTCTCCAGTCCTCTGAAACCTCGTCTGAAGCCAAAGAGGGTGCAAAGGTATCTGTTAAGGCCCCAGCTATTTCCTACCTTGCCTCTTATAGCATGCTGGAGTAGATCCCATCTGGCCCTGGGGATGTGTCTACCTTAGTAGATTTCAAGACACCCAACACTTCCTCCTTTATTATGTTGACCTGCCAGAGAGTATTCACACACCTTTCCCTAACCTTAACATTCCTCACATCCGCCTCTTTGGTAAATGTTGAGCTAAAGTAATGATGTAAAGATTAATGCAAAAGAAAATCAAAAAATGAACTTCAGAGTAAATGGCATCTTTATTGAATTTGCATAAAACCCTATCTACTGATTTAGTTGTTCGCTATAGTGCTGTGGTGAAATTTTCCACTGAGAGGAGAGAAGAATAACTATGAGTCAACAAAGTGAGTATATCCTGATTACTAGCTCTTGATTGGCTTAAGCAGATTTCTAGGTGTTCAGTCAGCAGTTCTCTCAGAAACAGGAGAGGTATAACCCCACCAGAATAGATACTGAAAATCCCATATCAACTTTAGAATCCTCTTGCCTTCTCACTCATTTTGCCGATTACATAAACATATTTGTAAAGGAATGATATTGCTACATTCTGAATAACTGATTTGGAGATATCAAACCCAATGACAGGAAGTTAAACCCAATAATAACTGATTCAGCTCAGTCTGTAACTTTTCTAGCCACTCCCTGGTATGGTTATCAGTGTTCACCATCATAAACACAAGCAAACAAAACAAAAAAAAAACCACAAACCACAATAAATATGTACCCTTTTCCTCTCTTCTTTCAAACCTCACCTTATAAACAGACATCATTTGTAACTGGAGATGAAAAGCCAACTATTATTCTTCATCTGATTACTGGTAACTTGAAGAGAATGATCAAAAGTGAAAGGCTTTCTAGTTTTTTTTCTCCTCCGTCCATCTAAATTGACATTTATCAACTGCTGTTCAAGAAATAGCCTATGTCCACTCTCCATTCTGGTAAAAAGAGGGAAACGAACATTGACAGCCACAGACCTAGGGAGATTTTCTTTCATCAAGTTGCTAGCTACTAGTAATATAGAATCATATCTCACCTGGGTCATTTTCCTCAATTGTAACCAGATAAAATAATCCCTGGCTTGACAAGAGGGCTGAGACCTGAGGAAAGAGCCTATCCATGACTTCACGACCTCTTTTGCCACCAGCCCAAGATGCCTCAATGCCATGACTACCTACCTTAGGGAGGGAGAAAAAAAAAAGTTAACTGCAAAAGGTTTAAAAAAAACCCACTAATTTTCCTTCTCGAATTAACCTGAAATACATCGAATATACAAAAATACTTGAATTCTGCGTAGTGAAAGCATGGCACTTTCAATGCCTTTGGTGCCACTAGTTTAAGAAATGTACAAGTACAGAAAGGAAATGACAAAAAGCTTTCAAGCAAAATAGAGAACCAGCTACACCCTGATAATTTAAAACCACCAATATTACATGATAATCTCCAAATGAAGTTTTGGTTGTGATTTCAAACAGCAGTATCCACTCAGTTTGACGCAGATATTTTAAACTTTATTTTGCCGGTGCTATGGAAATGTGGCTGAAGGAGAAAAGTCCACTGACATGGCTTACTGTAAGATCCCCTTATGCCATTGCTGCAACGAGATCAACATTCAGGAGCAAGAAGATTATTATTCGCTGTAATATAGCTTGACTGTCTGTGCAAATGACGCTTTTACTACTAGAAATCAATCATGATTCAATTTGCATTAATCACAACCAGGAACATTTGTCTGAGGTTAGGACTTATTGTAAGAGTATTTCTAGAAAAGGACTACCTTGGATCTTTTGAGCAGCTTATCACAGTTTTAACACTCTAGCATCAGCACAGCTTGGGACACAGGAGCAAAATGATTCAAAAATGTCAAACTTCACTTGAAAAGTTAGAGTGTTAAACTTTTATTTACTAACATATACTCACTTCTTCTGATGGAGTCACCACGTAAGGTGGGTTAAACATTAACACATCAACTTGATTTTGCAGCCGTGGCAATAATCCTGTCACCTAGTTACAATAAATATAAAAATTATTTTCAGCATCAGAACAACAGAACAGAAACAAAACTTGATGCCAACTTTTTAGCTTGTTACTTTACAAATTAAACTTCTTTTCATAGGTTTTCCATCCAGTCCTAATTGAGATGCATCTCTGACAGGATGGAACTTCTGCTCAACAAAGAAATGCTCCGTGTTTCAGTGCATTGCACCAGGCATCAAATCCAAATTATGACTAGAATTTGGAAAGATTAACTACATATGAATTAACCCTAATATTAGTTGCATAACACAAAAAGGAAAAATTGGAAAAGGAGGAGAAAAATAATCCTTGGGCTGACTTCTCCCAATAAGTGAAAAAAAGCTGAAGTAGAAACTGTATCAATCTAGAGTTTCAGGTTGCTCCAGTGAGTTTCCTCCCTCCATTTTATACAGCTCACCTGACTGGCTGGAATTAATTGTTTATTCTAGATGCCCCTGAGGCGTGGTGATGAATTTTCTTCTTGAAATGCTGCAGTCCACATGCTTTGGGTTGACTTGCAATTCGCTTAGGGAGGGAATTCCACAATTTCGACCCAGCAACACTAAAGGAAAGGCAATATATTTCTAAGTCAGGATGACAGGGAGGGGAACGTGCAGATGGTGGTGTTCCATGAATCTGATGCCCTTGTCCTTCCAGATAGAATTGGTTTGGAATGCGCTAAGGATCTTCGGTGTATTTCTGCAATGCATCTTTAGACAATACAAAATCGTGCTACTGAGCATCAGTGGTGGAGGGGGCAAATGCTAGTGGATTCGATGCACCATCAGCTTGCTTGATTGTCAATGTTTCTTGAGTGCTGGTGGCGGTGCACTCATCCAAGTAAGTGGGGAGCTTTGCATCACAGTCAGGTTAGCACCCAGAATTGGTGACGGGGTCAGGAATTCATGGTGGGGCAGTATGGTTAGTCTTCATTCTTCAGAACCATCAAGAAAAGACCACAGTATCAAAATCTGCCAGGTTGGTGTGAAGTTTCCACCTGCACTCAGTGCAACATCCACGGCCCAGAGGAAAGGCAAGCAGTGTTGCAAAAAAACTAGTAACTTTCTCCGCTCCATTAGGGTAAATAAAGTGTTGTTCTTCCATTTCCTCACAGTTGAACTCTGCTACTGCACTCACCTCTCACTAAGGCTTATGGTTTACCTCTCAGAATATTACTCTCAGCATTTTCCCTCAACCTTGCACATGCACCCCATCCTCCCAAACCAATAACCCTTCATGCTCTCGGTGCTTCCTACTTTCCCACTTGGGATATCTCACCACTTTTCTTCCACCTGCACCAAAATTAACAGCTGTACCAGCATTTTCATCTCACTCAATCACTATCTTTCTGCAACTGCAAGAAGGACAGCACAGAAAAAGGCAGAGGAAGCCACAGAAAATGGTGGGGTGCCAATATTTGTTTCCTTTCTTATGTAAGGCGACTCCTTGAACGCACAGGTGAGGATAGAAACTGCTTAGGTGGGGATGCAAAGACCTCCATGACCCACTAACCAAATAAAATTCATTGTCAAGTGCTGTGTGGCACCCTCATTACAACTGTGAATGTATTCTTAACATTTCAAAATTTCTATATCTCCTTCACAATTCATTCCCTCTCACCTTCCACAGGCAGTGGCATCTAAACATTCTGTACCATAGAGACAGCATTCTCTATCTCCTCCCTAATCTCTGAAGAACAAGTCACAAATACCTCAGAGGAAATAACAGGCTGTGTTCTGAACCTCTAGCAGCTTAGATAAGGGCACCTCAGTGGGGAGTTTCGCTAGATTACACAGTCAGAGCACATGATGGTGAGCATATCATTACACATTGCCATAGCTGGCCAAGGCAAACAACACAAAGATTGCTGACTAGATTCCTGCTCCGTCCCAGGCAGCAGAGAACTTCATGGTATTAGCCATTAATAACTTGGTCAAAATACACATGCTGAAACAGAAGCAGCAGGCAGGTTTATTGGAAACATACAGAAAATTGCATCATAGATTGGACGAGACCCCCTCCAACACCAACAATATGATCCAAAAACAGAAGTTGTTCAAAAAGCTCACAAGGTCTGGCAGCATCTGTGACAGATTTCAATTAATGTTTCGGGTCCAGTGACAATTTCTCAGAGCCACCAATATCATGCCTACCCTAGCATGCGCATATCTGGCTGCTTCCATGGACAGGTTTGCAGTTGCCATGAAGAGCCAGGTCCAACCCTTGCAATGCTTTTTGGATATGTCTGGTCTCCATCAATGTAGCCATTGGTGCTCAGAAAGACAACGGAGGAAAAGACAGCCCTTGACCTCATTTCGATAAGAGAATTAAAGCTCCAGAACAGGAATCACATTGCATATTCACTGGGCATCACGTTCTAACATCTACTTCTGTATTGTCGCCAATGCCTCTCTCTCTCATGTGCAGAACATTCGATGGAAGATAAACAACGGAGAGCTTTCTGTACTTTCAGTGCATCATTGGAACATTTATGCTGCATTAGAAAACTGCTTCACATCTCCTGGAAGTGGATGCTGGTTCTGAGCTTCCAAATGCATCTGTTTTTCATCGATACTCATCAGGGCGGCACAGTGGCTCAGTGGTTAGCCCTGCAGCCTCACAACACCAGGGACCAGAGTTCAATTCCAACCTTGGGCAACTGTCTGTGTGAAGTTTGCACGTTCTCCCCGTGTCTGCGTGGGTTTCCTCCGGGTGCTCTGGTTTCCTCCCACAGTCCAAAGATGTGCAGGCTAGATGGATCGGCCATGCTAAATTGCCCGCAGCGTTCAGGGGTATGTGGGCTATAGGGAGATGGGGCTGGGTGGGATGCTTCAAGGGGCGGTGTGGACTTGTTGGGCTGAAGGGCCTGTTTCCACACTGGAAGGAATCTAATCTAACAAAAAATATTTGTGGGTGCTCACAATACAGCGTACACAGAGACAACAGCCTCTCTATCCTGGATCCCTTAAGGATGTTTTCAACGAGCCTACTTGAGCAATATTAGAAATAAAGCTCCTCAGTAATGTGATCAGTCAGAAGTTGCAGCGCCTGTAATTAACATTTAAACAGTGTCCCAAACATTGGAACACGTAAGCATCCATAGGGATCTTTCTACATGGACCCTTTATATTGTAGATCTGATTGCAAGGTATTTGGCACACATACAGCAGGAGATTTTCAGTGTGGTAAAAAATGATAACTTCTCCCACTATCTCCTATATTAATCAAGAAAGAAAACGTTGCATATAAGATAATACCATGCACACTTAATAGTCCAAGCGGCTTGTGGATCTCGTGCAGGCTACAACGCTTTGAAATGTGAACACAAATTCTAGAACTTAGGTGAAACTTCTGTGACCCTGTGGCTAACAGAGTTGAAGCCTATCATGCATGATGGAAAATTATGCTAACTTTACATAAACACCAAAGGAAGAAGTAAAACCAGACTGCTGACTAGTCTGATTCTAAAGGTTATTCTACCTTTGTGCTTGCAAAAAGGGATAAAATAAAACTGATAAGAACCATAGAGACAGCTGTCATCTGTTTACACAACCCTTGGAATCTCAGAGTCATGAAGATTCTGATCAAGGGGATACGTTATCGGTCATTCTGGAAGGCTAGCAGAAAAAGTCGCAAGAAGTTTAAAAAAAAGACACACCAGAGATACTGAAAATAACTTGAGACCCACCATTGCAAAGAAAAGTCCATCAGTTTGGTACTCAGAAGACTTCAACTCAGAGTGAACGTGGGCAGCTCATCACACATCAATAGACTTAAACTTTAACACATGATGCTTACAGTGCTCTGTGTAGTAATGCAGAGTAGTGAGTTGAATACAAAGTAATTAAGAATTAATGAGATACATGTAGATTAGAAGTGATTTAAATACTAATAAAGATTAACTTTTACTTGCCTCTAGTTGGAATGTCTTTTTGTCCGTCACTTCAGTTGATTCATTAGTCCAAGGATCAACACTTTACAGTTTGGCTGGACACTACTTTTGCTTAACAGCCATTACTAGTATTAACGTGTATGGTTGAGTGAAGTTTCCCCAAGGGTAGGGGAGAGTAAAACTAGAGGGCATAGGTTTAAGGTGAGAGGGGAAAGCTTTAAGAGGGGCCTGAGGGGCAACTATTTCATTGTGCATGTACGGAATGAGCCACCAGCAGAAGTGGAGGCTGGTACAATTACAACACTTAAAAGACATCTGATAATGGGTACAAGAATAGGAAGTGTTTAAAGGGATACAGGCCAAATGCTGGCAAATGAGACTAGCTTAGTGTAGAATATCTGATCGGCATGGATGGTTGGACAAAACGGTGTGTTTCTGTGCTGTACATCTCTATGATATGGTCAAGATCGTTTCTGGCCAAGATTTTTAGTAGACACGCATGAGGTTCACATCCAGAAGATATTTTCAAATCAAGCTGTTCAGTGATGTTAGTATGTACCTCTTGAGCAGGAGACTTAAAATCCAAGCATCCTGGTTCAGAAGAAAGGACAAATCCAGAGAATTCTGTGATTATACATGTTGTTAACCCATATGTGAGAATATGTCTGATTAAAGGAATTCCCCTCTTGAAAGGCTTCACTTAGCGCACCAGAAGTGCCAGCTATCTTAGAGGTAAAAAAGAAACCCTACTCTGCCAACTTCAGGTGCGATGGCAGCCAATTTTCATTTCAGTTGTGCAACTGCAATTCAGATAAGGGTTGAAGTTAACATGGGTCATGTTTCAGAGCGTCTCTGGATCAGCCTGTTAACCTAGGTGACCACCCCTGAAATGATGACCACAAATCCATTGCATATTGTCAGAAAAATCCATCTGGTTCACGAATGTCCTTTAGGGAAGGAAACTACCATTTTTACATGATCTGGCCTACGTGTGACTCCAGACCCACAGCAATGTGGTTGACACTTCACTGCCCTCTGGGCAACGAGGGATGGGCAATCAGTGCTGGCCTCACCAGTGATGCCCTCATCCCATGAATGAGAAAACAAAACCTTCATATTCCTTTCAGCCTTAACATTCCTATCCATTGAGTTTGATATTCATCACAATCACACTTAAGGGTTTTATCTAGCTCTTCATCTTTCCACTTTACCCAAGCTCGAGGCATACAGCTTAGTTATATCAAACATAGTGCATAACAATTCCCCAACTGAATCCAGGATGGTGATGACCATTGATAACCTCTCATCTCTCTCAGTTAACCCTTGCTTTCCCATGCTTTGTCATTTTTTTTCCCCACTCATGGAATGTGGGGGTCCCTGGATGGACAGCATTTATTGCCCCTCCCTAGAAGTTACCCTTGACACTTGCTTGAGGACTACTCACCTCAGACTCTGAGACATGGCCATTTGTTTGAAGCACAGACAGTGTGTTTGTTGGTTTGTTGTGTAAACTGTTGGTACATGCTGTAGGTGCAACATCGATGTAACACACTGCTGTAGACTAACACTTTCACCCCGTCAATGAACAATGATTGCTGGCAAACCTAAAATGTTTACCCTTGCCTCTGTACTAAAAGGCAAGGCAAAGACAGAAGTACTGCGAACCTTTAAGTTCTGATTGAGGTGCACTGGGAAAAAAAGTTGTGGTGGGCATCCAAATAGGCGTAAAGTAAGTGAGCACTAAGAAAGCACGCTAAGAGCCCTGAGGCATATTTTGGTGCAAAACCAGATAGTCTTTTGTTCCTGCTCATAAATTGATCTGGCAGCAGCACTGCAGTGAAAGGTGTTGCTGAGCTCCAAATGTGCAGGACTGAAGTACTGAATGATATTTTAAATGAATCACAGATGTGCCGTGAATGTGTGAGGGCCAATCTCGTCCAGTGTCAACATCCAAGAAGAAAGAATGCAAGCAGTAATTGGCCATAGAACGTGTCCTGAGATGTTAAGGAACACTGGCCAGAGTTCAAGCCCCCGGAAGATGCTATTGTGCTGCAGCTGCCAGGTACCTGCACAAATTTTCATGTCAGAAATTGTCACTGATTAGTTTCTTTCAACTGCTTGGGGAAATAACAAATTGGATAGAGAGGTGAGATATTAATGCATGCAAATAAGACCACTGCCACTCAACCTGAACACTGCCATCTAGCTGTAAACCCTCATGTGCAAAAATCAGACTTTGTTGCTTTTCTCATACTATCAGTCATACAGCACAGAAACAGACCGTTTGGTCCAAATCAGTCCATGCCAAACGTAACTGCAAACTAAACTAGTCCCACCTGCCCTTTTCCAGCCCACATCTCTCCAAAACTGTCCTACTCATGTACCTATCCAAATGTCTTTCAAGATGTTGTAATTTACCCACATGCACCACTTCCTCAGGAGGTTCATTTCACACGCAAACCACCCTTTGTGTAAAATATTTGCCCCCTTGTCTTTTTTTTTAATCTCTCTCCTCTCAGCTTAAAAATGTGCTTCCAAGTCTTGACATTCCCCATCTTAGGGGAAAAAACTACCCATTAATTCTATCAATACATCTCATTGTTTTACAAAACTTCTATCAGGTTGCCTCAAACCATCCTATGCTCCAGTGAAAAAAGTCCCAGCCTTTCTTTAGAACTCAAACTTTCCATAGGCAGCTCATCCTGGTAAATCTCTTCTGAACCTTAATCTGTTTAATAATATCCTTCCCATAATTGGGCGACCAAAACCAGACAAAGTATTCCCCTCACCAATGTTCTGTACAACCTCAACGTGACTTCCCAATTCCTAATCTGAAAAGGACTGAGTAATGAAGGCAAGCATGCCAAATGCCTTTTTAATTACCCTCTGTACATGTGACACCTTCAATGTTAATCTCCTTTTTCATTCTCCATATTTTCCCCAACTTGCCACTGCTGATGCCATTCAGGGGCTGGGTAAATTCCACCCCTTATATTTAACATATGCTATTATTTCTCTCATAATGCAACATTCAGTAAATTGTTTTCAGACTTTTAAATAGGCCAACTGCATCAGTCATGAGATAATGGGAACTGCAGATGCTGGAGATTCCAAGATAATAAAATGTGAGGCTGGATGAACACAGCAGGCCAAGCAGCATCTCAGGAGCACAAAAGCTGACGTTTCGGGCCTAGACCCTTCATCAGAGAGGGGGATGGGGGGAGGGAACTGGAATAAATAGGGAGAGAGGGGGAGGCGGACCGAAGATGGAGAGTAAAGAAGATAGGTGGAGAGAGTGTAGGTGGGGAGGTAGGGAGGGGATAGGTCAGTCCAGGGAAGACGGACAGGTCAAGGAGGTGGGATGAGGTTAGTAGGTAGCGGGGGGTGCGGCTTGGGGTGGGAGGAAGGGATGGGTGAGAGGAAGAACCGGTTAGGGAGGCAGAGACAGGTTGGACTGGTTTTGGGATGCAGTGGGTGGGGGGGAAGAGCTGGGCTGGTTGTGTGGTGCAGTGGGGGGAGGGGACGAACTGGGCTGGTTGAGGGATGCAGTAGGGGAAGGGGAGATTTTGAAACTGGTGAAGCTCTTCCCCCCCACCCACTGCATCCCAAAACCAGTCCAACCTGTCTCTGCCTCCCTAACCGGTTCTTCCTCTCACCCATCCCTTCCTCCCACCCCAAGCCGCACCCCCCGCTACCTACTAACCTCATCCCACCTCCTTGACCTGTCCGTCTTCCCTGGACTGACCTATCCCCTCCCTACCTCCCCACCTACACTCTCTCCACCTATCTTCTTTACTCTCCATCTTCGGTCCGCCTCCCCCTCTCTCCCTATTTATTCCAGTTCCCTCCCCCCATCCCCCTCTCTGATGAAGGGTCTAGGCCCGAAATGTCAGCTTTTGTGCTCCTGAGATGCTGCTTGGCCTGCTGTGTTCATCCAGCCTCACATTTTATTATCTTGCATCAGTCATATTGCCAATTATGCTTGTAAGGGGAAGGACAAATGACAAGCAAGTGGTGCTGCAAATAGAATGCTATCGACAAAAGAACACTGAACAGTCACTGAACTGCAGTGCTTGAGAAGAATACTTTTCATCTATCTGGAAATCACAGCTTACCAAGTCAGTAATGATTGGTTGGATGTTCACTCCATTACATCTTGCACTTTCCACTGAGCAAACAGCAGCCAAAGGGTTAATATCTGTACATCTAAGAATCAAAAGCAATTAAAGACAAATGTCAAGGTTCAAATTTCACCTTTTCTACTGTTTCTGTAACCAAATTTCTCAGTGGTTAAAATTGAGTAGAAATCATTTCTCTCTTCAAAAATCAAATTCAGTTCTGTTGAATCTGTTGAGCAGGATATCAAAGTGAATGTTAATGTTACTTTAAAATCAGTCACTAGAAGCCAACACACATTATTCTCTGTGAAAGGACACACCTCTTATTTGCGCCTTTTGAGATGCAATTTCTTGAGCAGTATTTATCTGTGACAGCCTTTCCTTCATTACAAACAGAAGCTGATGCATTTTTCATCACATTTTAGTTGTAGCCCATAGACGTGAAGTTTTGACATCACATATTAATCACTGCACAATAAGTAAAAATCTGCCAAATTACCTACTTACAGATAAAACGAGGTAGGTCCAACAATAGAAGCTAGGAATACAGAGACAATGCCAGATCCTGCACCAACCTCGAGGCAGATCCTGGGACTGAAAAAATAACATTATTTTTCTTCAGAAGTGAGCAGAATTTGTACCATAATTACATGGTACAACTTGTTCACAAATTAGCTTTTCGTTCACATACAAAAAAATTCAACTGGTTTGTTGATATTTCTGTTAATAATGCAGAATGATATGTCAAAAATGTATACCTAATTATCACACAATGCATGTACAGTTTCTATGAGAGGTTGGCAACCTGCTGCTCCACGGGCATGTATCAGCCTCGATCAACGAAACCCATTTTACTTGTAATTAAATGGCTTTAGTCTTTTTAAAACTTTTGAGAGAAAGTACCATTCAGTAAAAAGCACTTCAGCAAAAGTCTAAAGTGTTTATCTGTCTGATATTTCACTGTTATTGAAACTTGATCAATGACTTTTAAGATTTTATAGTTCTGAATAGATTTTAAAGATGGTGCTTAAGGTAACCAGCACTGGTTTTAAATCAGACAAGAACAATGGCTGATTGGGTTATGGTCCTGGCAGCCACCACCCTTCAAAAGGTTTAT
Source organism: Stegostoma tigrinum (assembly GCF_030684315.1). Taxonomy (NCBI): domain Eukaryota; kingdom Metazoa; phylum Chordata; class Chondrichthyes; order Orectolobiformes; family Stegostomatidae; genus Stegostoma; species Stegostoma tigrinum. The sequence goes on along the minus strand of NC_081365.1, from coordinate 24,986,641 downwards.
TGTGGGAAAAGACTACATTTTCAAATGGACAGGAAAGATAAGGCTAAAAGAGACAACCACTTCATTGTAATCAACAGATAGAATTTAGTACTGCAATTGTTTTTACTTCATGCAACAGCCATAGTGCTTCTGCTGTCTGACACAAATGAAGAAAATGCTGAAGAAACTCAGCAGGTCTGGCAGCAGAGAGACAGTCTTATTTCAGATTTCCAGGATCCACAGTATATTGCTATTAGTGGCGTGCTGTTGTTGTCTGTTCATTTGTACTTGATATTTATCAGAAAGACTCTTAAAATTTTTTTGAAAATTGCTAGTCACAATAATTATATTACTTATTTTAAAAAATGGAATGAGGTTGTCAGTAGTAGACTTCGAACAAGTTGAATTTTCAGCCCCAAAACATTTCCATCAACAATCTACCTTCACCCCTGTTAGACTGCTAGCCTCTGACCCTACTGCAGCCTATCTCACTGACAAAGAGCTATACCCTGAAAGTTTATGATTTCAAATCAACCTGTTGGACTATAACCTGGTGTCATGTGACTTTTGACTTTGATCTAAAATCCAATTCATGCATTTGTTAATTGCAGGTAAATGGCTGTATTTTTCCCAGTTTCCCTTATTTGTTTCCCTCAGATCATCTCAAAACAATGCTATCCATGTCCTATGCGATACTAAATTCCATCTATCTCCTCCTATTGTCCTTTGGCACCTATACTGGCTCCAAGTTTCCTAACTCCTTAATTTAAAATTCTAATTCATCTTGTTTTAATTGCCATTCAATAATAACTGTCTCTACCCTGGTCCCACATTCCGTATATCCTCCCTCAAGACTTTCCTTAAAAGCTTCTGATCAAGCAGTTGGTTACCCCCTCTGATTACCTCCTCAAACTCAACATTTATTTATTTCTGATGCCTGTGAATTACTTATGTTAAATGTGCCATGTAAATGTAAAGCAGTCACCTTGCTTAAAACAATCATATCATTTGATGTACCATGAGAAACTGAGCACTGAGAAAGAGTTAAGACAATAATGCAATTAAGACAAAACACAATACTGCACCAAGAAAATAGAAGAAAATGTTTTATTTTTACATAATTCACATTGTTATTCTTCAGCTAATACGAACCAGAGTTGCTTTATCTCCTTTATATCTTTTTCCAAAGCATCCATTAATAAGAAGGTATCTTCTGCTGGATCATACACATCAGCATATTCTCCACGGCCAACATGGGGACTGAAAGGTGTTGAAAACATTTTTCTCTATAAAATAAAGGAAAACAAATTTCTCTCTTCTGTATTTAGAATTAGCTAATGACACAAGTAGTTGTTATAACTCCTTACCCTGGTGTACTCTCAAATTAGCATAATATTGGAAGCAGCGCATACCCATTCATCACCCAAGTGAAATGTGGACATGGAAATATAAAGAAAACAGGAGCAGATCTCTCATCCCTCTGAATCTGCTCCAACATTCAATATGATTACTGCTGATTATCCAATTCAGTAAACTTACCGCTTTCTCCCCCTACCTTTTAGATACAATTATTAGGTCTAAAGAGACTAACTCTTCCTTGAAAATATTCAACATTTTTGCCTGAACTGCTTTCTGTGACAGAGAATTCCGGATTCATCACTTTGAGTGAAGAAATTTCACCTCAACTTAGTCCTAATTTGCCTACCCACATCCTGACAGTGAGCCCTCTGTGCGGAACAATAAGAAATATACTTAACCAATGTTTGATTTAAATGTACGTTTCACAGTCTGTAAGGGAGCAAAGCATCAGGATCTCCTATTTCAATCTAACAGCCCTGGAATTTATTACTAGAGAACAATCATCTTTGAAAATAAGACCTTTGGTTCTGAAGAAGTGTAGCATTCTAAAAAAATCATGAGTGGAAATGTTAACTCCATTTCTCTCCAAAGATGCTGCTTGGGGAGGTGGCACTGTGGGTCTGGTTGGCACACTGTTTGGAGGGTTAGTGCGGACCTAATGAGCCAAATGGCTAGCTTCCACACGGTAAGGATTCTGTGACTGACCAGTAATTAGCTGGGTTGGATTTGTTCAGCTTTTTTTGTACAGGACATACTCATGCAATTTTCCACATAGTCAGTAGATGCCAGTTTTGTAGCTATATTGGATCAGCTTGACTAAGGATGTCGAAAGTGCTGAAGCACAAGTCTTCAGCACAATTTCCAGAAAATTGTCAGGCCCATTGTCACTGCAGTATCCAGAACCTCCAGGTGTTTCTTGTAATCATGCAGAGTGAATTGTACCTGCTGATGACTGGTGTCTGAGATGTTGGCGTCTTCTGGAGGAAGCTAAGATGGATTATCCACTGGACACTTCTGGGTGAAGATTGTTGTGAATGTTTCAGCCTTATCTTTTGCACTGATGCTCAGCTATGACTGAAGTTGGGGATATTTGACGTGAGAGAGATTCTAAAAAGTCAAATCAAAGAAAATCTCCAGATTTCCTCCTGCCATATGGCATACATATAGGTGGCAATGTCAAAAGAGAAATGGACCTGCTTAAAAGACTGCAGCTGAGGCTGATCTGAGCAATTGAGTAAGAGTTTTACAGCACAAAAGGCGGCCCTTCAGTCCACTGTGCCCATGCTGGTCATTAAGTATCTATCTATTCACATCCCATTTTCAATATGACTTCTTGCCGAATCTGAGGGGCCAACAGAAAGGAGGTATGTTGTCAGAGTCATACAGCATGGAATCAGACCTATCGATCCAACTGATCCATGCCGACCATGTTCCCAAATCAAATAATCCCACTTGCCTGTGTTTGGCCCAAACCTCTCCTATTCATATTCTTGCCCAAATGTCTTTTAAACGTTGTAACTGCACCTGTATCTACCACTTCCTCTGGCAGTTCACAGCATTTACGAACCACTCTGAAAAAGCATTACCCCTGTCCTTTACAAATGTTTCTTCTCCTACCTTAATAATATGCCCACTAATTTTGAACTCCCCACTTATGCCCATTGTGATTTTATAAACCCCTACAAAAGGTCAGCCTAAAGTCCCAGCCTATCTTTAACTCAAAACTTCCATTCCTAGCAACATCCTGGTAAACCTTTGCTGAACTCTCTCCAATTTAATAATATCCATCCAATAACAGGGTGACCAGAAATGTACACAGTACTCCAGAAGAGACCTCAATGTCCTGTTACAACCTCAACATGATATCCCAACTCCTACACTCAAAAGGTTTGCTCAGTGTAAGTAAGGATGCTAAGTGCCTTCTTAACTACCCTGACTGCATATGACACAAATTTTAAAGAATTATATACCTGAACCCCTAGATTTTTCTGTTATAGAACATTACCTCGGGCCCCACCGTTTATCGTATGAGTCCTGCTCTTGTCTCTTCTACCAAAGTGCAATGTCTCATTTATCCAATTAAACTCCATCTGCCACTCCTCAGCCCATTGATCCAATTCATCAAGATTTCTTTATAATATTATATATGACCTTTAAAGTTTGAGATTTGTGGCTCGCGTTGTGGATGAGGTTGTAGACATGCTTGGTGACCCAGTGGGTTTGGTTGCAAACGTTTTGTCACCCTGCTTGGTAACAGTGTAAGTGCGTCTCCAGTGGAGAGTTGGTGTTCTGTTCTGCTTGTTATTTACATGCCTCAGTTTGCTGGGGTGGTTAGTATTACTTCCGGTTTTGCGTCTCAGTGATTTGTACACAGGGTCTAATTCATTGTGTTAGTTGACTGAGAGCTGATTGGAATACCGGGCCTCCAAGAATTCCCTAAGTGTCTCTGTTTGCTTCATTTAATTATGGATGTCTTGTCCCAGTCGAATTTGTGTCCCTCATCATCCATGTGTACTGAGACATGCGAGATTTGGTCATGTCTCTTGGTGGTTAGTTGGTGTTCATCTGTACTGCCAGTTTCCCTTAGGTTTGGCCTACGTAGTGTTTCTCACAGTCCTTGCATGGTATTTTGTATATTATCCCAGTTTTGCAGGTTTTGGGTTTGGGATCTTTCAGATTCATCAGTAGCTGTCCTAGAGTGGTTGCCGGTTTGTGGGCTACTCTGATACCTAGGGGTCTGAGTAGTTTTGTGGTCATCTCTGAAACGTCCTTGATGTATGGTAGAAAGATTAGTGAGTCTGGTCGTGTTGTGTCTTCCTGTTGCAATCAGTCTGGGAGGTAACAGCGGATTGTGCTTTTCAGGTATCCATTCCTTTTGAAGACTCTGTATAAGTGTTCCTGTTCTGCTCTGCATAGTTCCACGTTGCTGCAATGTGTTGTGGCTCATTTAAATAACGTCCTGATGCTGTTCTGTTTGTGGGCGTTGTGGTGGTTGCCAATGTAATTGAGAATATGGTCGGTATGTGTGGTCTTTCTATACATGCTAGTCTGGAGTTGCCAGTTGTTTTTGGCTTCTGCCATTATGCCCAGGAAGGGTAGTCAGTTGTTGTTCTCTTCTTCTTTGGTGAGTTTTATCCCACTGAGGATGTTGTTTGTGGGTTTCTTCTAGTTTTTTGCATTTACTATTCACAAAGGTGTCATCTACACATCGGACTCAAAGTTTGGGTTGTATAGTGGGGAGCGCTGTTCATTCTAACTATACAACCAAACTTTGGGTCCGATATGCAGAAGATACCTTTGTGAATACTAAATGCACAAAACTAGAATAAATCCAACAACACACAAACAACATCTTTACCGGGATAAAATTCACGAAAGAAGAAGAAAACAACCCAGTGACTGCCCTTCCTGGACATAATGGTAGAACACAAAAACAACGGGGAAATCCATTCTAGTGTATATGCGAAAGACCACACATACTGACTAACTACAACTAGCAATCACCACAATGCCCATAAACAGAGCCGCATCAAAACACAATTTAAACGAGCCACAATACATTGCAGCAACCCAGAACTACGCAAAGCAGAACCCTGAAAAGCACAATCCGCTGTTACCTCCAAGACTAACCACGACAGGAAGATACAACAGGACCAGACTCACTCATCACTCTACTTTACATCAAGGATATTTCAGAGATGACCACAAGACTATTCAGGCCCCTAGGTATCAGAGTAGCCCACAAACCGACAATCACCCTAGGACAGCTACTGATGAACGTAAAGGATGCTGTACCCAAAACCAGCAAAACTGGGGGTATATACAAAATACCATGAAAGGCCTGAGAGAAACACCACATAGGCCAAAGTGAAAGAAAACTGACTGTACGGATACATGAACACCAATTGTCCATCAAGAGACATGACCAATTCTCACTTGTCTTACTACACATGGACAACAAGGGACACAAATTCAACTATAAGACCATAAGACATAGGAGTGGAAGTAAGGCCATTTGGCCCATCAAGTCCACGCCGCCATTTAAATCATGGCTGATGAGCATTTCAAAACCACTTCCCTGCACTCTCCCCGTAGCCCTTGATTCCTTGTGAGATCAAGAATTTGTCGATCTCTGCCTTGAAGTTCAACACATCCGTAATCGCACAAACCAGAGACAAGCCAGGGAATTCCTGGAGGCCTGGTATTCCAACTGGACATCCGTCAACAAATATACTAAATTAGACCCTCTGCACAAAACACTAGAAGACAAAACCAGAAGTAATATCAACCACCCCAGCAAACTGAGGCATATAAAAACAAGCTGACAGAACACCGATGCTTCACTGTGGGCACAATGCTGTCATCTGGCAGGGTGACGAAACATTTGCAACTGAGCCTACTGGCTCGACGAGCAAGTTTACAACCTCATCCACAACCCAAGCTACAAACCTTCTCGAAAACTTCAAACACTTATCGGCACAACACTCTCAAACTAGCCCACAGATGGGAAACAAATGCCATCCAAATTAACACGACAAGCAAACATCAATACTGCCGGTATGAATGCCTCAGAAAGCAGGTACTGCCACAAACCTTAAGGTAAAAATCACCAGCCAATAATCCATAGGTATAGAGGACAGCTGAACAGACCGACCGCAGAATAATAAGGGTTATGATCAACAATGCCCACAACCGCCGTCACAAATACAAGCGAGAAATCGTGTACCAAAAAAACTCTGTACTCTAACGCAACCGACCAGAAATGGATATCCACACTGGAACAAGTCATCAGCATACAACAACAAAAGACCAGAATAAAGAAAAGAATAGTCCTTCAAGAAAAAAACTCTCCAACATCAGCCACAATGACACGAATAACACAGATTCATGGATTTAAAAACATCGCGGACCAACCACTTAGACAGCGAAGACCATCCTAGTACGTGGACAGAATTATCACTGCAGAGACAGCAAAAAGACAGACTTCCTGACCATGCTGGAATCAACACTAAAGAACAACGGACTAATGGAAGAAGTACAACAGACCATCAGACAGGCTGTAGTCCCAACACTGAGTAAAAAACAAAAGTGGAACACATTCAAAAAACACAGAAGAAGAGAGGAAAGCCCTGGAAAGACTCAAGAAAGACAGAAACATTGTAATCTTACCAGCGGGCAAAGGACGTATGACAGTAATCCTCAATAGAGGCTAATACATCCAAAAAGCTAACACACTACTAGCAGATACTGACACTTCCAACAGATGGCAACAGACCCAACACCATAGTTAGGAAAACAGACTACAACAAACCTGAAGAAATTACACAACTCAGGAAATATCAGCAAGGCAGATAACCATAAAAAAATGAAGCCAGAGGGATCCAACACACCCCGATTCTACGGACTCCCCAAGGTACACAAACAGGGGGTCCAACTCAGGTTCACTGTCTCACTACTAGGCACAGCAACATACTTGCCAAAGCACTACAACAGACACAGAAACACTTAGTGGACAACACTACCTACTTTGTCCATTCATACCAAGAATTCCTCAATATCATCAAGAGGATGAGATGATGATATGCTTCACGTTAACAGCGCTATTTACACCCATAAACATCAACCCAGCCAAAGAAACAATCGCCATACTGCTGAAAGAATTAAGTAGGCAGACAAGCAATTCAGGACACCAACGAAATCAGTAAGAACACCATGAAACTACTAGATCTGTGCCTCACAACACACTTTACCTTCAACAACAGCATATACAAACAAATCAATGGAACAGCTTTGGGATCCCCAATACCAGGACTGATTGCAGAAGCAGTAATGCAAAGGTTAGAGCATATAAGTGGAGGGTGCTGTCGAACCCAAATTTTGGGTCCAATTTGTAGGTGACACCTTTGTGATTATTAAAACGTACAAACTTAGTAGAAATCCATCAACACACAAACAACATCCGTACTGGGATAAAATTCACAAAAGGAGAAGAGAACAACAGCCGACTACCCTTCCTGGGCATAATGGCAGAAACCAAAAACAACGGGGAGCTCCAGACTAGCATGTATAGAAAGAACACACATACTGACCAAATTCTCAATTGCACGAGCAACCACAATGCCCACAAACAGAGCTGCATCAGGACACTATTTAAATGAGCCACAACACATTGCAGCAACCTGGAACTACGTAAAGCAGAACAGGAACATTTATACAGAGCCTTCAAAAGGAATGGGTGCTTGAAAAGCACAATCCGCTGTTACCTCCCAAACTGATCGCAACAGGAAGACACAACACGACCAGACTCACTAATCACTACCATATATCAAGGATGTTTCAGAGATGACCACAAGACTACTCAGGCCCCTAGGTATCAGAGCAAACCACAAACCAACAATCACCCTAGGACAGACACTGACAAATGTAAAGGATCCCATCAGAAGTTCTAAGGGTCACCGGAGCCAAAACGTTAACTCTGATTTTTTTTTTTCTTCACTGGATGCTGCCAGACCTGATGGATTTTTCCAGCAATTTCTGTTTTTGTTCCTGATTTACGGCATCCATAATTCTTTTGGGTTTTGTAAAGGACCCCATAGCCAAAGCCAACAAAACTGGGGTTATATAGAAAATATCATGCAAGGACTGTGGGAAACACTACACAGGCCAAACCAGAAGAAAACTGACACAATGGATATATGAACACCAACTATCCACCAAGAGACATGTCGAAATCTCTCATGTCTCTCTACACACGGACAACGAGGGACACATTCAACTGGGATAACACGTCGATAATCACACAAGACAAACAGAGACATGTCAGGGAATTCCTGGAGGGCTGGCATTCCAACTGGAACTCCATCAACAAACATATTGAATTAGACTGTGAACAAACCACTAAGAAATAAAACCGCAAGTAATACCAACCACCCAGAAAACCGAAGCACATAAATAACAAGTGGGACAGAACACCAGAAGGTGCACTGACAATGTTACCCATCAGGGTAATGAAATGTTTGTAACCAAACCCTCCGGCTCTGCGAGCATATCTACAACCTCATTAGATAACCGTTCTTCACTGTCCATTATACCACAAAACCTGGTGTCATCTGCAAACTGACTAACCATGCCTACTATATTTTCACCTAAACCGTTTAAGGTTCTTGAGTAGATTTGTAGCTCGGGTTGTGGATGATGTGCTTGGTTCATTAGTTTGCAGACATTTCATTACCCGGCTGGGTAACACCATCAGTGCAGCCTCCAATGAAGCGCTGTTGCGTTTTCTCGCCTGGTATTTAAACTGTGGGATCTGTTGGAGTTATGATGTTACCCAGCAGGATAATGAAACGTCAGTGAACTAACAAACAACCTCAGCGAGCGAACCAACCACAGCATCTAAATTGTTTATATAAATGACAAACAAAAGTGGACCCAGCACCACACCCTGTGGACCGTCGCTGGTCATGGGCCTCCTGTCTGAAAAACAATGCTCCACCACTACTCTGTCTCCCAGCATCAAGCCAATTTTGTTTCCAATCAGCAAGATCTCCTTGAATTCCACGTGATCTAACTTTACTAATTAGTCAACCACAAGGAACCTTGTTTAATGCTTTACTAAAATCCACTTAAACAACATCTACTGCTCTGCCCACATCAATCTTTTTGGTTACTTCTTCAGAAAACTCAATCAACTTGTGAGACACCATTTCCCACACACAAAACCATCTGACTATCTTTAGTCAAACCTTGCCTCTCCAAATGCACGTAAATCCTATCTTTCAGAATCACCTCCAACAACTTACCCATCACAAATGTTAGACTCACAGGTCTATAGTTCTCAGGGTTCTCCTTAGAGACTTTCTTCAATAAAGGCTTAATATTAGCCATTCTTTAGTCCTCCAGCACCTCAATTGTATTTATAGATGATAAAAATATTTCAGCTAGGGGCCCCACAATTTCTTCTGTAATTTCAGGAGTAATGTTTTCCTTAGTCAAAAATGTCACTTCCCTTCCTCTCCTGCTTCCCTTTTTATCCTTCCATTAGCATCTAAAATCTAGAACATAGAGCTGCCAGTCCTGTCCTTCCCTCAACCAAGCTTTGGTGATGTCTAAAATGTCCTAGTCCCACGTTTCCATTTGTGCCCCGAATTCTTCAGTCTTATCTGTAAGACCGCCTTGCATTGAAACAAATTTAGTTCAATTCTTCAGAGTTACCTCATTCTTTGAAGAATCTGCTTGTCTGTCTTTTCTAATCAACTTGTTCTTTCTGATTCTGAACCATCCTAATCTGTCTTTATTTCACTGCTACTTAAGAACCCCTACTCTCTCCATTTCGACTACTTTAAAGGCTGCTGAAATAGAATTATCAAAGCTCCCTGCCAAGATATAGGTCCCTTTCCAGTTCAAGTGAAACCAATCCATTTTGAACAGGTCTTTTCTGCCCCAGCAGAGATCCTAAAGATCCAAACATCTGAATCATTGCACCATGTCTTCAGCCACTGATTTATCTGCCCTATCCTTTCATTCCTACTCTCACTACAGCATAGCATTGGGAGTAAACCGCAGGTGGTCCTGCTTTTTAACCTTCTATCTAACCTCCTATTTTTAGTCTACAAAGCCTCAAACTTTTCCCGAACTATGTGCAATATGCCAACATGTGCAATAACTTCTGGCTTCTCACCATTGCCTTTGACAACATGCTTCAACTGTTTTGAGGTGTCCTCGACCCTGACACCAAGAACACAATACATTATAATAAAATGTGAGGCTGGATGAACACAGCAGGCCAAGCAGCATCTCAGGAGCACAAAAGCTGACGTTTCGGGCCTAGACCCTTCATCAGAGAGGGGGATGGGGGGAGGGAACTGGAATAAATAGGGAGAGAGGGGGAGGCGGACCGAAGATGGAGAGTAAAGAAGATAGGTGGAGAGGGTGTAGGTGGGGAGGTAGGGAGGGGATAGGTCAGTCCAGGGAAGACGGACAGGTCAAGGAGGTGGGATGAGGTTAGTGGGTAGCTGGGGGTGCGGCTTGGGGTGGGAGGAAGGGATGGGTGAGAGGAAGAACCGGTTAGGGAGGCAGAGACAGGTTGGACTGGTTTTGGGATGCAGTGGGTGGGGGGGAAGAGCTGGGCTGGTTGTGTGGTGCAGTGGGGGGAGGGGAAGAACTGGGCTGGTTTAGGGATGCAGTAGGGGAAGGGGAGATTTTGAAACTGGTGAAGTCCACATTGATACCATATGGCTGCAGGGTTCCCAGGCGGAATATGAGTTGCTGTTCCTGCAACCTTCGGGTGGCATCATTGTGGCAGTGCAGGAGGCCCATGATGGACATGTCATCAAGAGAATGGGAGGGGGAGTGGAAATGGTTTGCGACTGGGAGGTGCAGTTGTTTGTTGCGAACTGAGCGGAGGTGTTCTGCAAAGCGGTCCCCAAGCCTCCGCTTGGTTTCCCCAATGTAAAGGAAGCCGCACCGGGTACAGTGGATGCAGTATACCACATTGGCAGATGTGCACGTGAACCTCTGCTTAATGTGGAATGTCATCTTGGGGCCTGGGATGGGGGTGAGGGAGGAGGTGTGGGGACAAGTGTAGCATTTCCTGCGGTTGCAGGGGAAGGTGCCGGGTGTGGTGGGGTTGGAGGGCAGTGTGGAGCGAACAAGGGAGTCACGGAGAGAGTGGTCTCTCCGGAAAGCAGACAGGGGAGGGGATGGAAAAATGTCTTGGGTGGTGGGGTCGGATTGTAAATGGCGGAAGTGTCGGAGGATAATGCGTTGTATCCGGAGGTTGGTAGGGTGGTGTGTGAGAACGAGGGGGATCCTCTTGGGGCGGTTGTGGCGGGGGCGGGGTGTGAGGGATGTGTCGCGGGAAATGCGGGAGACGCGGTCAAGGGCGTTCTCAATCACCGTGGGGGGAAAGTTGCGGTCCTTAAAGAACTTGGACATCTGGGATGTGCGGGAGTGGAATGTCTTATCGTGGGAGCAGATGCGGCGGAGGCGGAGGAATTGGGAATAGGGGATGGAATTTTTGCAGGAGGGTGGGTGGGAGGAGGTGTATTCTAGGTAGCTGTGGGAGTCGGTGGGCTTGAAATGGACATCAGTTACAAGCTGGTTGCCTGAAATGGAGACTGAGAGGTCCCTCACCTTCCTGGACCTCTCAGTCTCCATCTCAGCCTCCCTCACCTTCCTGGACCTCTCAGTCTCCATCTCAGCCTCCCTCACCTTCCTGGACCTCTCAGTCTCCATCTCAGCCTCCCTCACCTTCCTGGACCTCTCAGTCTCCATCTCAGCCTCCCTCACCTTCCTGGACCTCTCAGTCTCCATCTCAGCCTTCCTCACCTTCCTGGACCTCTCAGTCTCCATCTCAGCCTCCCACACCTTCCTGGACCTCTCAGTCTCCATCTCAGCCTCCCACACCTTCCTGGACCTCTCAGTCTCCATCTCAGGCAACCAGCTTGTAACTGATGTCCATTTCAAGCCCACCGACTCCCACAGCTACCTAGAATACACCTCCTCCCACCCACCCTCCTGCAAAAATTCCATCCCCTATTCCCAATTCCTCCGCCTCCGCCGCATCTGCTCCCACGATAAGACATTCCACTCCCGCACATCCCAGATGTCCAAGTTCTTTAAGGACCGCAACTTTCCCCCCACGGTGATTGAGAACGCCCTTGACCGCGTCTCCCGCATTTCCCGCGACACATCCCTCACACCCCGCCCCCGCCACAACCGCCCCAAGAGGATCCCCCTCGTTCTCACACACCACCCTACCAACCTCCGGATACAACGCATTATCCTCCGACACTTCCGCCATTTACAATCCGACCCCACCACCCAAGACATTTTTCCATCCCCTCCCCTGTCTGCTTTCCGGAGAGACCACTCTCTCCGTGACTCCCTTGTTCGCTCCACACTGCCCTCCAACCCCACCACACCCGGCACCTTCCCCTGCAACCGCAGGAAATGCTACACTTGTCCCCACACCTCCTCCCTCACCCCCATCCCAGGCCCCAAGATGACATTCCACATTAAGCAGAGGTTCACGTGCACATCTGCCAACGTGGTATACTGCATCCACTGTATCCGGTGCGGCTTCCTCTACATTGGGGAAACCAAGCGGAGGCTTGGGGACCGCTTTGCAGAACACCTCCGCTCAGTTCGCAACAAACAACTGCACCTCCCAGTCGCAAACCATTTCCACTCCCCCTCCCATTCTCTTGATGACATGTCCATCATGGGCCTCCTGCACTGCCACAATGATGCCACCCGAAGGTTGCAGGAACAGCAACTCATATTCCGCCTGGGAACCCTGCAGCCATATGGTATCAATGTGGACTTCACCAGTTTCAAAATCTCCCCTTCCCCTACTGCATCCCTAAACCAGCCCAGTTCATCCCCTCCCCCCACTGCACCACACAACCAGCCCAGCTCTTCCCCCCCACCCACTGCATCCCAAAACCAGTCCAACCTGTCTCTGCCTCCCTAACCGGTTCTTCCTCTCACCCATCCCTTCCTCCCACCCCAAGCCGCACCCCCAGCTACCCACTAACCTCATCCCACCTCCTTGACCTGTCCGTCTTCCCTGGACTGACCTATCCCCTCCCTACCTCCCCACCTCAACCCTCTCCACCTATCTTCTTTACTCTCCATCTTCGGTCCGCCTCCCCCTCTCTCCCTATTTATTCCAGTTCCCTCCCCCCATCCCCCTCTCTGATGAAGGGTCTAGGCCCGAAACGTCAGCTTTTGTGCTCCTGAGATGCTGCTTGGCCTGCTGTGTTCATCCAGCCTCACATTTTATTATCTTGGATTCTCCAGCATCTGCAGTTCTCATTATCTCTGACACAATACATTACCCTAGATTTATGCTCAAAGCCACACAATCTCCTTCTGTGCCCCTGACATGATAGTCTCCTATAACAATTGTACTTTTAAATGTTAGCAAACCCCACTTAACATAAGATTCATTCTTGGTGCCCAGGATCTTACTGCCACTCCCACTTTCCTCCGACAGACTCGCCCGTTGTTGAGTTTAGATTGCTCACTGGGCTTTCGATGAAAATGTCTTGCTGCCAGCACTAAGCTCACTGTACCAAACCATGTAGCGATTTTATTTGGCAGCCAACACAATCTTAGGCAGCGAAGTTAGTGTTCCCACACTCCCTATTCTTCTTTTAGACTGAAGCACATATTACGGATTGAATCTTTCCTGACTGAAGCAAACTGGGCCTCATTAAGATCAATGATATTGGGAACTGCAGATGCTGGAGGATCCAAGATAATAAAATGTGAGGCTGGATGAACACAGCAGGCCAAGCAGCATCTCAGGAGCACAAAAGATCAAAACCGAGTGCGCTACCCGCTAAACCCCTACCCAGACTGGGAAACACATCACCCCGCGGAGACCAGACCATCACACTTCAGCCGAAAGGGACCAGGCGCAAGGCCCGCGGTTACCCTTGGGACGGCCCGCAGCCCCCGAACCTCGCGGTTACCCTGGGGACGGCCTGGAAACCCCGAGGTTACCCTGGAGACGGCCTGGAAACCCCACCTGCCCGTTTCCCACGGTCACACCAGACAACAGTGCGCATGCGTTTGGTTCCGCGGTTGCACATGCGTTGTTAACAGTTGCGAGTACGCGCATGCGTTACTCATGAGCAACAATTTTTAAATCAAGTATGTTCTGTTGTAAAACAAAGCGCTTTCTCTACATATCTGCCTAGTTCTGCATTTAACTTGCACTGTTTGATCTTATTTATATATTTTATGAGTATATTGAAAGCAGTTCTTCAGGTGCATATATTTTATTGACAAGCTCTCCGTGCATAACCGATATTCGGTAACAGCAGTGGGATCCTCTTCAGAGGGTCAGTGTAGATCGATGGGTCTACTGGCCTTTATCTGCACTGTAGAGATTCTACGATCACAGAAGGGCAAGGTTAGCAAGATACATTGGGAACGGCGCCAGCAAGTCCAAGCTACTCGCCATCCTGATTTGGAAATGAATTTCGGTTACTTATGTGAGATAACAAAATGTGAGGCTGGATGAACACAGCAGGCCAAGCAGCATCTCAGGAGCACAAAAGGGACCCCTGATGAAGGGTCTAGGCCCGAAACGTCAGCTTTTGTGCTCCTGAGATGCTGCTTGGCCTGCTGTGTTCATCCAGCCTCACATTTTGTTATCTTGGAATTCTCCAGCATCTGCAGTTCCCATTATCTCGGTTACTTATCTGTCGCTGGGTCAAAATTCTTGGATTTCCTCCCGAAGGACATTGTGGATGTACACAAACGGTAGTTTGTACGGCTCATCACCACCTTCTCTAGGGAATTAAGGAAGGGCAATAAATGCCCAGTCAGCGACGCTCACGTCCCATAAATGAATAAAAAAAATTTGTCCAGTGATTTCTGAAAACAATGCAACGATTGTTCCTAAGATAGTAGGAACTGCAGATGCTGGAGAATCTGAGATAACCAGGTGTAGAGCTGAGTAGAGCCTCCCTAACCTGTCCTTCCTCCCAACTCAAGTCGCACCCCCATTTCCTAACTACTAACCTCAGCCCGCCCCCTTGACTTGACCTGTCCGTCCTCCCTAGACTGACCTATCTCCTCTATCCATCTTCTATCCGCCTCCCCCTCTCCCTATTTATTTCAGAACCCCCTTCCTCGTCCCCATTTCTGAAGAAGGGTCTAGGCCTGAAACGTCAGCTTTCCTGCTCGGCCTTCTGTGTTCATCCAGCTCTACACCTTGTTATCTCAGATTCTCCAGCATCGGCAGTTCCTACTATCTCTGTGCAAGGAGCTGTTCTCCAACTGACACTTCAGGGAGGACCAGTTGTTCCAATATGTGTGCTAAAGTAATGAGGTCCTCACTGAAACTTAGCAAATTGATAAGCGTATTTGAATTAGAACTGTATCAAGAGATAATGGGAACTGTAGATGCTGGAGAATCCGACATAACAAAGTGTGGAGCTGGATGAACACAGCAGGGCAAGCAGCATCTTAGGAGCACAAAAGCTGACGTTTCGGGCCTAGACCCTTCATCAGGAAAAAAATTAGAACTGCGATTGTCAACATTAGCAGTAACAAAGTTACATTACAGTATGCAATTGTGCTTACTTTTCAGCGAGTGGAGTGATATTTGATACAATTAACTTTAAGGTAAATTAAATGAAATGTGCTTCGGAAGAGTTTTATTACAAAAAGCCGAGTGTTGGGTTGCTTGTGTTTTCGATGCGTTCAGCCCCAAGTGGGAACGACGCGGAGGGAAAGCTGTTCTCCAGCCGGAACGTAAACGAGGACGGACACTTCCGCTCATTGAGCTGCCATGTGGGGCCATGTTTAATGTGTGATGTGAAGTTAGAAAGGCAGCTTTTCTCATCATCGGATTTAGAGAAAAATACAACGATGTCGAGAAAACGGAAGAGAAGTGATTCGGAGACACCTACGTGTGAAAATGAAACAGCCAAGATACCGGACGTGGAGTTCACAGGGACTCAGTTTAAAAGCATGTTACAAACTCCTGGGACGGTGCAAAAAGGTGAGGACCACTTTAGCGAAGAATCAAACCTTTCCTCAGTCAGTGTGATGAGAGTTGATATTTCACAAGCCACTACTAAAGAGGGAATCACTTGCTATTTTGAGTATTTCTGAAATGTTTAATTCTTTCTCTGTCATCTTTCATTCATGCAATACACAAGATGAAGCATAAACCTTGATATTTGTCATCAGTGGAATTGTGGAAAGACTCTGATATTCACATGCATCTACTGCCACTGTCTTTCAAGATGGCTAAGACTATGAGTTTGTAAAGTACTGGCGAAAGAGCCTTCATGAGTTACTGTAATGCACCTTGTAGGTAAATGCTTTATTCTCACTGTGCAGTGTTCATGGCGGATGGGGTACCAAGAAAGTGATATTTGTCCTGGATGAAGTCAAGCTTCTTGAGTATTCATAGAATCTCTACAGTATGGAAACAGGCCCTTTGGCCCAATAAGTCCACACCAACCTTTCGAGCATCCCACCCAGAACCCATCCCCCATGCCAATCTACAAACCCCTGAACACTACGGACAATTTAGCATGGCCAGTCCACCTAGTCTGCACATCTTTGGACTGTGGGAGGAAACCTGCACAGACATGGGGAGAATGTGCAAACTCCGCACAGACAGTTGCCCGAGGGTGGAATCAAGCCTAGGTCCCTGTTGGAGCTGCACCCATCTAGGCAAATGGGAAACATTCTATCACACTACTGAATTGTGCCTTACAGGTGGTGGAAAGGTATCAAAGAGAACATTTTGTTTTTTAACTGATTTTTGTACATGAAAGCTATACCCACTCATTCTTGATGCTTTCATAAGTGGAAGTATTTGTTTTCTATTTGGCCTGTCCAGAACGCTCATAATTCGGAATATTTCAGGTAGAACTCAATCTTCTCTTCTGCAGCAAGAGCAATTCCACCTTCTCTACTGGCTAGTGAGGCCAAAAATAGGAAGATGGTGCAGTTGACTGTGTGGCCAAACAGCTGGTGTAGAAGGGAGGAATTCAGATATCTAGATTGTTGGGATCCTCCATAGAAAGTAGGACCTGTATTAAGAGGACAGGTTGCACTTAGACTGGAGGGGCACCAATATCTTTGCACTGAGTTTTGCTAGTGTCACTCAAGAGAGGTTAAACTAGTTTGCAGAAGGGATGAGAACCACAGCAGTAGGTCAGCAAGTGGAGTGTTTAAAGAGAAGAAGAGGGGCAAGTCAAATATGTCTAGAAAGAGCCAGCAGAGTCAGTTTAATGAATACAGTGTGATTAGAGTTCTGAAATGTACTTATGCAAAGTGTATAACAAATAAGGCAAATGAGGCTTGAGCCTGGATTAGTACATGGGATTGCCATTACAGGAACTATATTGAAGAAGGGCAGGACCTGACAGCTCAATGTTTCAGTGTTTGGATGTTTCAGACATGACAGGGCTGGAAGAGGTGTGTTACTTATTCAGGAGAATGTCACAACTGTACTAAGAGGGGACGTCTTGGAGGGCTCATCCAGCGAAGTTGTATGGGTGGAACTTAGTCATAAGAAAAATACAGTTCATTATGATGGAGTACACTAAAGGCCTCCCAATAGCAAGCTGATCATGGAAAGACATGAAATC
Source organism: Stegostoma tigrinum (assembly GCF_030684315.1). Lineage (NCBI taxonomy): Eukaryota > Metazoa > Chordata > Chondrichthyes > Orectolobiformes > Stegostomatidae > Stegostoma > Stegostoma tigrinum. The sequence goes on along the minus strand of NC_081365.1, from coordinate 24,969,173 downwards.
AGATGGGTTGTGGTAGTAGGTGACATTAATTTCCACAACATTCACTGTGATTCCCTTAGCGCCAGGGTTTTAAAAAAAGACAAAATTTGTTTGGTGCATCCAGGAATGCTAATTAATTACAAAGTGTGGAGCGGATTGAACACAGCAGGCCAAGCATTGTGCTCCGAAGATGCTGCTTGTCCTGCTGTGTTCATTCAGCTCCACACTTTGTTATCTCGGATTCTCCAGCATCTGCAGTTCCCATTATCTCCTGAGGCTAATTAATTACGGCAGTATTAGGCAGGAGCTGGAAAAATTAGATTGGGCAGCTATTTGAGGGTAAATCCACATCTGAAATGGGTGGCTTTCAGAGACAGTTGACCAAAGTCCAGAAACAGCATGTTCCTGTACAGATGGCAAGATTTGGGAATGTTGGATGATGAGATATGTTGTAAGTTTAGTTAAAAAGAGGAAGCATATTTAAGATTTAGGAAACAGAAATCAAACAAAGCCTCTGAGAACTATAAAGGAAGCAGGTAAGAACTTGCAAAAGAAAAAGAAATTAGGACAAGAAGGAACCATGAAATATCCTTGGCAAGTTGGATTAGGGAGAATCCCAAAGCATTTTATAGGTATATTAGGAGCATCAGGGGACCGAGGGAAAAGGTAAGTCCACTCAAAGTCGAATGAAAAAAATTCATGTATTGAGCCAGAGGAAGTGGGAGAAGACCTAATGTGTACTTCACATCAGTATTCATCAAGGAAAAAGACGTGGATAATGGTAAGTTTAGAGAGGAGTTTGTTGATGCTCTAAGGCATGTAGATATGAAGGAGGTGGAGGAGTTGAATTTCTTTGAAAAACATTAAAGTAGATAAACCCCAAGCACCATATGTGATGTAAATCAGGATACTGAAGAAAACAAGGGAGGAGATTGCTGAGACCTTGACTACAAATTTTTGTATCTTCTTTAGCTACAGGCGAGGCCCCAAGACTGGAGAATAGACAATGTTTTGCCCCTCGTTCAAGAAAGGCAGCTGGGATAATCAAGGAAACCATAGGCCTTTAAGTCTTAAGTAGGGAAATTATTGAAGAAGATTCTTAGAGGCAGGATTTACTTGCATCTGAAGAAGAACAGGTGTATCAGAGATAGGTAACATGGGTTTATGCAGGGGCGATCTTGCTTCACAAATTTGTTTGAATTTTTTGGGGAAATGACAAAGATGATTAATAAAGCTAGGGAAGTAGATGTTATGGAATGGACTTTACTAAAATATTTGACAAGGTCTGTCATGTTAGCCCGGTCCAGAATGTGGGTTTCCCTTTTTAGGAGATTCCTACGCACTTAATATAAATGCAATATGCCGATTTCTGTGAACAGCCACAGTTTATTTAAGCAAGTACAAGCTTCTGGAGGATCAGTAAACAATCTTCGCAGGGCTTGCAGAGCTGTGTCAAGCGATGCTCCCCAATAAGGGAACTGTCCTCCCTTTATATAGGATTTTACATCACAGTCAGTCATGTATATAAAATACAATTTTTTACTTCCCCATGGTCATTTGCTTAGCAACAGTGATATTACATTGCTAATGCTGTGGGGGAGGGTTTAAACTAATGTGGCAGGGGGATGGGAACCAAATATTGGACAGAAAAGAGGTAGTAACGAAAGCCTGTAGGGAACTAGATAATGGAGTCAGTGTGACTAAAGGGAATAGTAGTTGGGGAGCAGATGATGAACACAAGGGCACAGGTGGTCTGAGGTGCATTTGTTTTAATGCGAGAAGTGTAGTAGACAAGGCAGATGAGCTTAAGGCTTGGATCTGTACCTGGAGGTATGATGTTATTGCTATTACTGAGACTTGGTTGAGGGAAGGGCATGACTGGCAACTAGTTGTCCCAGGATACCGACGCTTCAGGCGGGATAGAGAGGGAGGTAAAAGGGGTGGAGGAGTTGCAGTATGGTCAAAGACGCTATCACAGCCGCACTGAAGGAGGGCCCCATGGAGGACTCAAGCAGTGAGGCAATATGGGTAGAACTCAGAAATAGGAAGGATGCAGTAACAATGTTGGGGCTGTACTACAGGCCTCCCAACAGTGAGCATGAGATAGAGGTACAATTATGTAAACAGATAATGGAAAGGTGTAGGAGAAACAGGGTGGTGGTGATGGGAGATTTTAATTTTCCCAATATTGACTGGGATTCGCTCAGTGTTGGGGTCAAGATGGAGCAGAATTTGTAAGATGTGTCCAGGATGGTTTTCTAGAGCAGTATGTATGTAGTCCAACTCGGGAACGGGCTATACTGGACCTGGTGTTGGGGAATGAACCCGGCCAGGTGGTGGAAACTGTAGTAGGGGACTACTTTGGAAATAGCGACCACAATTCCGTAAGTTTTACAATACTCATGGACAAGGATGGGAGTGGTCCTAAAGGAGGAGTACTAAACTGGGCGTAGGCCAACTGTACCAAGATTTGGCAGGATCTGAGGAATGTCGATCGGGAGAAACTGTTTGAAGGTAAATCCACATTTGATATGTGGGAGGCTTTTAAAGAGAGGTTGATTAGTGTGCAAGAGAGACATTTTCCTGTGAAAATGAGGAATAGAAATGGCAAGATTAAGGAACCATGGATGACAGGTGAAATTGTGAGACTAGCCAAGAGGAAAAAGGAAGCATACATGAGGTCTAGGCGACTGAAGACAGACGAAGCTTTGTAAGAATATCGGGAATGTAGAGCGAATCTGAAACGAGGCATTAAGAGGGCTAAGAAAGGACATGAGATATTGCTGGCAAACAGGGCTAAGGAAAATCCCAAAGCCTTTTATTCATGTATAAAGAGCAAGAGGGTAACTAGAGAAAGGATTGGCCCACTTTAAGGACAAAGAAGGAAAGTTATGCGCTGAGTCAGAAAAAATGAGTGATATTCTTAATGAGTACTTTGCATCGGTATTCACCAAGGAGAGGGACATGACAGATGTTGAGGTTAGTGATAGATGTTTGCTTCCTCTAGGTCAAGTTGACATAAGGAAGGAGGAAGTGTTCGGTATCCTAACAGACATTAAGGTGGACAAGTCACCAGGTCCGAATGGGATCTATCCCAGGTTACTGAGGGAAGCGAGAGAGGAAATAGCCGGGGCCTTAACAGATAACTTTGCAGCATCCTTAGACACGGGTGACGTCCTGGAGGAATGGAGACTTGCTAATGTTGTCCCCTTGTTTAAGAAGGGTAGCAAGGATAATCCAGGTAATTATCGACTGGTGAGCCTGACGTCAGTGGTAGGGAAGCTACTGGAGAAGATAAAGCCCATTGGCCCAATTGATCAAAATCCCTTTGTAATCTTAGATAATCTTCTTCACTGAGAACTATACCACCAATTTTGGTGTCATCTGCAAACTTACTAACAATGCCTCCTATTCTCATCCAAATTGTTTATTGGGAATTATTATGTGAAGAAATTACTTTTAGTTTCTCAGCTCTATATTATTTGGTTGGAATAAAACATTCAGAAGGAATTTTATAAATTCCTCTACTGTGGTATGATCAGTGTGCCATCTGAAACAGGAAGCCATTGTCTGAAATTAATAACAAAATCATATAAATTGACATACAGCAAAGAACTACAGATGCTAGAGATCTAAAATATGCAACAAGAGAAATTACTGGGGAAACTCAGCTGGTCTGGCAGCATCTGTGGAGAGAAAGCAGTTAATTTTTCAAGTCCAGTGTCTGGTTCTGTCGAAGGGTCACTGGACTCAGCAGTAGCTTGATTTCCATCCCCCACAGATGCTGCCACATCTGCTGAGTTTCTCCAGCAATTTCTGCCTTCGTATGTACTGTAAATATACCAATTGGCTTATCAATACCTGAACAAAATAAAAGGAGTTTGCATCTTAAGCATACACCTTTATCAACTCCACGAACAAAGATTTGACACAAAAAAGCCTGTAATTTCACCACTTCCTTTTTTTATTTGTGATCTTTGCATTTTATAATGAACACTGTACTTGTGTGATAGATTGTTACATGCAAACTTCATTTATGTTTCTTGCAGGCTTAACAACTTTTATTGCTATAGCCAAGAAATTGCCATGCTCTGAACTGTATGATGTTGTGAATGGGTACATCAAGATTTCGGCTGAATGTACAGAAATCTTCAAGCTTCTTGATGGAGAGGGACGACCAGAAAATGAGGTGAATGCAGTTGATGTTCGATGTGAAAAATAATGTTTTACTTGCTGCAAGATAATAAAATGTGAGGCTGGCTGAACACAGCAGGCCAAGCAGCATCTCAGGAGCACAATGCTGCTTGGCCTGCTGTGTTCATCCAGCCTCACATTTTATTATCTTGGAATTCTCCAGCATCTGCAGTTCCCATTATCTCTTTTACTTGCTGCAATCAGTTTACACTTCCTAGTCTTGTCATTAGTAAAGCGTGAGGGTCTGAAATATTCAAGCAGTGCTCCCTTGAATAATGAAAAATATGCGGCTAGTCAGTTATGGATTTTAATGGCTGTAGGGAGATATTGGGGATAGGGGAGCAGTGACTGGAGAAGTGTAATGCATTAGGGTGAGCCTGTCAGGTCTCCTCTGTTCAGCTTTCTTGCTACTGACGCATTTTCTCAACAGGATATTGGACTGGAGAGTTTGCCTGTTCATTTGAGGCAGGGGCCATGGTCATAATTAAGAGCTATTTAGTGGCAGGTGACTTTTTGGTGTGTGGGGAGCGTGCCAGTTGGATGGAAGTAAACTTCAATGAAGCAGACAGGAGTAGGCAGAAGGAACTGTGTGCCACTGTGACCCTATTAATTTCCCTGGCAGGTAACTTCAGGGCAGTAAACTTGCTCAACCCTTTGCCAGCGAGAAAATTCCTGGGATCATTTACCAATTAGATGCTTAAATGCTTTCCTGTGAGCATCTTGTCCAATCAAGTGCCTCGCCACTGAAGTGCTGCCCCACCTGAGGCTGCTGGCCAGTCTGACGCAGGCAGCCTCAGAGAGTGGAACTACATTGCTGGCGACTCAGACTGCATAGTCATGAAGAGTGGCACCTGCCGCCAAGGAAGGATTATGTTTTGGAAGGGGGCCATCACTGGAGGCAGCTCAAAGGCAAGGATAAAGCAGTGGCTTTCAGAAGGCACCCCAGCCCTCAGTTATACCTAAATTCAGGACATTAAAAGGCCCCCCCTCCCCATCAACTGACCAAACAGATTCCCTTGTTTCCTCTTCATAAATGAAGTCACTTTTCTTGCTTCCTGGGAAGACAGATAATTGGGCAAGTGATGTGTTGAGGCACTTGACTAAGCCATTAGTAGAAAGCTGAATGGCCTTAGTTGGTGGTGGGTTGAGAAGAGCATACATGCAACCTGTTGTCCAGATCTGAATTGCTAAGGTGGTGGGAAGGAGACTCTGACTCACTCGATTATTTCTCTTTCTTGGTGACTCTGCGAGAGTAAAATTATACCCCCGGTGGGAGTTGGATTGAAAATATGACAGGCGAGTGGAAACTCGACGCTATGCTTTCTGATTGACCAGAGTTTCTCCTCAGGGCAATCAGTCATACTATAGTTGGTCTCCTTGCTGTCAGGGAGAATGCATCTTTGTATTACCAGGTAATATAAACAGCCGACCAGCCTTGTTTCTCACCTTGTACTTCCTCATGCTAAAAATATTTTTGTGTTCATTTCATTCTGCTTTCATCTGACCTGTAGTTTGAGGCTGACAACTGTCTATCAAGTGGCGTGTTTCACGTGCCAGTGCAATTTGATTTTGTTGTTTTAAAGACCAAGTTAACTGAAATATACTAAACCTTGGTTGGTCAGACAACCTTGTGTTTGCCTCAAAATGGTAGTTGAGCCCAACTTGCTGGGGACATGCCTTAGATGAACCACTCCTCCAGCAATTTAAAATATATTACCATAGTTTCCATTGAGAAACTTGTGAAATGAAGAAATAATCATGGCAAACTGACTCAATTTATTGCATTGTCCCTCAGATGATTCTGATCTTCCAAGCTTTGGAGGCCATTTTGCTGAGGACCGCCAGCGACCTTGCACATTTTAGTGCAGTGGGGATAAACATAGTGAAGACGTTGCTGCGTAATTACATAAAGTTAATCTACACAGCACTCTACTCAGCAAGTCACAGGTCAGTACTATAGAGAGAGCTGACAGATGCTAATGAAGGAGTTGATATGGCAATCTTTACAATTATTGGCCACAGATAATCTCAAAACCCAATTACAAATTGTGAATGTCAGTATGCGTGCTCTAATTTTCTGTGTTTCTCTCTATCTGATCCAGTGCATTCATTTTTGATAGAATGTTTAAAGAAAAAGAGATTGCGTTTTCATTGACTCAATGTTCTCAGAATGCCAAAGCATTTGAGAGGTAGTGGATTAATTATAAAAGCAGTTATTGTTGCTTCACGTTCAAACTTAGCAGCTAATTTGTATGCTGAAGTCCCACAAACAGAAAATGGGGTAAATTTAATCTCCCATTGACCAGGATAAAGGAGAATTTCTGCTCTGGTTTGAAAAATGGAATGGCATATTTTACACCTCTCTAAACAGCTCGGTGAGGCCTCAGATTAAGACCTGATCCAAATCACAGCATCTACAGCAATATAGCACTCCTCAGTACAGTACTGAATTGTTAAACTGAGTTGTGTGCTCAAATCCACGATGGGAAATAAAACTTATAATTTTTGACTTAAATGTGCCATACTGATAAGTTGATACATCCAAACAAAATGCATAGAAAGATACAATTGTTCCATAACTGAATATTAACTGAGTTCTGAAATAGAGATTCAAAGAAATCTATGGAAATCAAAATTAGAAAGTGCTGAAACTACACAGCTGAGGAGAGGTGACAAGAACTTTACACCTACCTATTGAGCTTTTGTGATCCCAAATGTGTTCCTAATTGGGATGACAGAGGCACGTAGAGCTCAATGATGTCCTCGTATAGTGTGAAAGTTTTTGATTTGCATGTGTCTGAAAAGACAGATTAACATTTTATAGACTATTTACTAGAACTCAGCAAGGACAACAGTTAAGGATAGCATGGCAGCCCATTGGCTAGCACTGCTGCCTCACAGCACCAGGAACCCGGGTACGATTCCAACCTTGGATGATTGTCTGTGTGAAGTTTGCACAGTCTCTGTGTCTGGGTTTCCTCTGGATGCTCCAGTTTCCTCCCGCAATCCAAAGTGTGCAGGTAATATGGATTGGCCATGGGAAATGCAGGGCTGCAGGGACGGGATGTGGAGTGGGTCTGGGTGGAATGCTATTTGGAGGCTTGGTGTAGATTCAATGCCTGAAAAGCCTGCTTCCGCCATGTAGGGATTCTGTGATTAGATAAGAACCTTTTCAGGGTTGACCAGACCTCAAATATGTTACTTTTGCTTAAACTCTTTCATGGGATATGGGTACAAGGTTGATATTTCCCAGCACCTTTTCTGTAGCTGTAACATTATATTCTGCATGATATTCTATTACCCTAATGAACTTTTATAAGGTATCATTTGTTTGGTTTCTGTGGGACTGGAGTTACATCCTGGCCAAACAAAGTAAAGATGACAGATTTCCCTCCCTAAAGGACATTAGTGAACCAGATACGTTTTCACCACAATCAACAGTAGTTACGTAATTATCATTCGGCTAGCCTTTAAGTCCAGATTTGATTCAATTCAAACCTCACAATAGCTGGATTCAAATTTATGTCCTCAGAACATTAACTTAGAGTTCTGACTTCTACATCGATGTTACCATTATACCTTCCCGTGGTGAATTATCACATCATATTCAGACAACCATCTATAATACACATTATTTCGAGGGAATTTTATGCTTGTACATTGATTGTGTATTTAAATAATTCCTAGCATTTGTCACAAATGGGCGACGGATTCAAGGATCAGAAACTGAAATGGAGCTGGAATAAGACAATTGAACATTTTGGAGATCTGTCAGTGCACATCACTCCAGTGTTGGCACTAGGGTTCCAAAAAGTGGCAGCATTGTTACTATTGTGCTTTTTTTCACTCAAGCCTCTGGCAACTGTCTGTACGGGGTTTATATATTCTCCCTGTATCTGCGTGAGTTTCTTCTAGGTCCTCTGGTTTCCTCCCACAGCCCAAAGATGTGCAGGCTAGTTGGATTAGGTTTAGGGATAAGATGTGGGGATGACTCTGGGTGAGATTTTTTTTGGAGTGTTGGTGTGAACTGGATGGACCAAATGGCATGCTTCCACGCTGTAGGGATTCTATGATTCTATGTCTGACATCTCCTTACTTATCAACTTTTCAATTTCCTGCTGACAATTGGGGGACCTACAATACATTCCCAACAAGGTGATCATCCCTTTCTTGTTTTTTTTAAGTTCCACCCAACTTCACAGGATGGTCTCCCAGGAATATCCTCCCTAGGTACAGCTGTAATGTTCTCACTATCCACATGCATGTAGAAGTTCCATTCTCTAATTTCCAGAACTGTGTAAAAACCTTACAGCATCATGATATGTTATTTTTTTCATTTTTGGTTTAATTTGTTACTGGAGAACATACACAGTTGTACAACATCATGGTGAAGTAGCAGGGTTACACTTTGATATTTATGATGGTAATGTTGACAGCAGTTTCAATTGACGAATTTAGAATAATCACGCAAGCAGTATATTCAGGCAACATTGTACTGGCCTAGTTGTGGTTTGAAGTTTAACATTTGAGAGTAATATATCTCAATGAAAAGTAAACCCAGTGATCGTGCATTTGTTGCAAAACAGGTACTTTTTGTTTCTCAATATTTATTTAGATTTTTTTTCCTTGTATTAGGTATAACCGAGTGTGCTTTTGTTTGATGTCTGCAATGGTGAGCCAGGGTCCAGATGCTGCTCGGGACTTTTTGAGCCAGTTTGATTTCAACAACAAAATGTTGCCAAACTTATTGAAAAGTAGAGATAAACAGGTAAGTGCTTCATTCCCTGTTGGTTTAGCCTACACTCATAAACACATTTTGATATTTGTAATAGAGATTTCTGATGATGGGTCTAGGCCCGAAACATCAGCTTTCCTGCTCCTAAGACGCTACTTGACCTGCTGTGTTCATCCAGCTCCACGCCTTGTTATCTCTTGATATTTGTAATAATGACTCTGTTCAATATTGGGTAAAGTATTTCCTTGATTATTGCTGAATCAGACAGATTAAAGGAACATCAAAATCAGGCCTTTAATATGTGATATGTTATCTTCTGTTAAGGAACTGGGGCAGTGTGTGGACTTATATCTGTCCTGAAATATGAGTAGCTTTGGCTGGATGTGGTTGTGATGTCAGTATCATGTTGAGGTATTGGGTTTACAAAGCCTTTGTTTTGAAAGGTCCAAACAGTAACATAGTTATAAAGTGTGATAAATTAACTAACATTCACATTCTCAAAATTAAAACTGAATGATGAGTAATTGAGATTCCAAGTTCCACTGGCCTGCCTTTTCGATTGTTATTAGCAGGAGTAGTATGGGAGTGGTACTACTGTCAGTACTTAGGCGTAATGGGATTGGAAGACCTACTTATTTCTCAATGAGAAGTAGCACTGCTGGATTAGGTGTGTAAATGGAAATAGAGTGGAGACAAAATTGAACTCTGATTAAATGTTCTATTATATTTGAATAAACTGCAAAATTCTGCACATGCGCATGCATGAAGATTGGCTAATGATTAAGATGTTTGATGATGTACAGAACCAAATTTTGAAAGGAGTCTCTCTTCCTCTATTACCAGAGTTATCACAATTTTTTGTAATTACCAAAGTACATAAAGTTCCCAATTTACCTATTGGATAGACCCAGACTAATACAAAACCTGGACCAGTCTTTTATATTTAACGAGAACTACTACGTGTTACAAATAAGTAGATTCTACTCACAAAAAAGTCAACAATGTTTAACTCTTAGGTAAAATTTGGTCTAAACTCCTCAACACTTACATTGATTTTTTAAAAAAGTCTTATGGATGAAGGGGAATAAATTGAGAATGTAGTTCAACCCCCCACCCCCCCCCTGCCCCAGCCCGGTTTTACTGGGTTTGCTTTTACTTGGTAGGAGTGTCTGTTCTTCACTCTTCCCCAGTTTCTTCTTACTTTGCACGAGACATAGATGATTGGAATACAATAAAGAGACAATAAAGTCTGTTAGTTACTGGTTAGAGGCAGCAGCTTACAGCATCTAGTGAGGGGAAAATAAATTGGTTTTATTCAGGCTTTAGATATTTTACGAGACACAAAGATACGCCATCTGCTGCTGTAGCGTTCCAAAAGCCTCTGCCATTATTGATCACACTGACAAGCTGTGTAGCTAACTGGGAGCCAAACAGGTAATTTTTGTCAGGTTGATGGTGTTTGTTATCTTCAAATGGTCATAACTTCACAAAACAATTTTGAGGTCATTGAGTATATTTAAGGCAGAGATAGATAGGTTCTTGATTATTGGGGGACCAAAGGTTATAGGGAAAATGTGGGAGATCAGGATTCGGAAACGTATCAGCCATGATTGAATTTGCTCCACCATTTATTGGTCCAAATGGCCCAATTTCTGCTCATATATTTTTTGATCAATCTGTAACATGTTGCCAGATGAATCTCACTTTATACACACCCTGCTGTCAGTCCATCCACAAAACGCTGCCTCTACTACTTGAATAAAGGAGCAGTTTAAACTCCGCTTGCAATGTGCTTCAGTAACTTGCTGTTTAAAAATGTATCCACCCGATCCTTAATCCTTAGTTTTAAAACAGCCCTTTTCCCATTTCAGTCCCTATCAAGAGCACAGAAAAATAAAATCATAGGAACTTCAGAATTAAACAAAATATTTGGAGGGATAATAGCCAAATGCAGGCAAGTGGGACCGTTTTAGTCTGGGAATATGGTCAATGTGAACTAGTTGGATGAAAGGGTCTGTTCCCATTCTGTATGACTATGACTCAATAAGTTGACCAAAATTGACTAGAAGTGGCAATCCCTCATTATAAACATAATATTTCATATTTCATTATTTTAAAAATAACAGGGTAAATGTTCAAATTAGTACTCAGAATCACAGAAGTGTCATAGAATCCCTACAGTGTGGGAACAGGCCCATCAACCCAACAAGTCCACAGCAAACCTCACAGCATCGCACCCAGACCCATCCCGCTGTAACCACCTAATCTACACATCCCTGAACCCTCTGGGAAATTTAGCATGGCCAGTCCACTTAGCCTGCACATCTTTGGACTGTGGGAGCACCCAGAGGAAACCCACGTAGACACGGGGAGAATGTGCAAACTCCACATGGACAGTCACCCAAGGGTGGAATTGAACCTGAGTTCCTGTTGCTGTGAGGCAACAGTGCTAACCCCAGAGCCATCATGCCGCCCTATTCTTTTAGCTGCTGATTTGTTTTAAAGATGCCCACAAGAACTTCATGGTAAAGTTTGCCTGTGTTTGACATTGGCACAGATCAATAGAGAGGAAGTTTAGAATACTTGAGCACCCAGTATAATACTTACATATTTCCTGGCCAAAGCTCACCTCATTAGAAAGTATATAATTGAAAATACATAGTGTCTTGATGTGAAGTATGGTAAGCATATTTGTAGCATACCCACGCACACTGTGGTTATGTTTAAAAGTAATAGAATCATTCCATATTGCTCCTGTTTCTTTATTTATAGAAATATACTATAGTATACACACATGCCAGATAACTCAGTAGAAGTTTAGCGTGATAGTTCAATCAAAACAATGTATGGTTTAGGGCACAATGATAAATGTGATAAATACTGTGGACCTGCTCACTGCTAGAAATGTTCATACAACATTCTACAAATGTCACTGTTTTAGGATACTCGTCATTACTGCAGACACTGTGGCTCTTCAGGGAGAAGGAAATTACTTTGACACCTTGTTCCAAGAAGCATGAACACCCCTCAACAGGTTCTTCTGATGTGATCACAAGTCAGGGAAAGAAGGGCATACTTGTGAGTGAGGCTGATGTAGGGCTTAAGATCCTCAGCAATTGTAATTGACTCGCAGAGATGAGATTCTTTTAGCTTTTAAGATATTGGGGGTGTGATTTATATATCACTTATTTTATTGTTTGGATTTTGAAGGAGCGGCTCATGGGTTTTTGTTTATGTGAATGAGGGAGTTTAAAGAAATCCTTGTCAGTATTTCTGGACTTTTTTGTTTTATTAAAACAAGCATGAGAGTGCTAGAGCTCCTGAAGTGGTAATGGAATTATTTTTTCTCTTGGGAGAGTATTTTATGGTTTGAGAAAGCAAGTAAAGAAAAGCATTACAGAGTCCTCATCATAGATCATCACCGTAGAATCCCTACAGTGTGGAAACAGGTCCTTTAGCCCAACAGGTCCACACTGATCCTCAGAGCATCCCACCCAGACCCATTCCCCCTATAACCCACCTAATCTACACATCCCTGAACACTGCAGGCAACTTCGCTTGGCCAATCCATCTGGTCTGCACATCTTTGGACACATAGAGTATTACAGCATGGAAACAAACCCTTTGGTCCATCTCATTCCATGCTGAGCAGATATCCTAAATTAATCTGGTCTCCTTTGCCAGCATTTGTCCCATTTCCCTCTAAACCCTTCCTGTTCATATACCCATCCAGATGCCTTGTAATTGTTATTGTACCAGCTTCCACCGCTTTCTCTGGCAGTTTGATCCATACACACACCACCCTCTGGTTGCCCCTTAGGTTCCTTTTAAGTCTTTCTCCTCTCACTTTAAACCTATGCCCTCGAGTTTTGGCCTTCCTCCACCCCAGGGAAAAGACAAAGAACAGTACAGCACAGGAACAGGCCTGTTGGCCCTCCTCGCACGTGTCACCACATTTTGTCCTTCATACTAAAACTGTTTTCACTTACAGAATCCCTGTCCCTCTTCCCTTCCTATTTGAATAGACATTGTCTAGCCACCCCATCTATGCCCCTCGTGATTTTATAAATATCAGCCTTTGATGCTACAGGGAAAATAGCCCCAGACTATTCAGCTTCTCCCTATAGCACAAACCCTCCAAATTAGCTTTCTTTTGCTTTGGGAAACAAAACAGAGATTGGAAAGTTTTTGGCTTTCAGTTTGCAGAAGTTTTGTTTGTATTTAGATGTAAGAATTGTTTCTCCTGGAGAAAGAAGTTTTTAGTTCAGAACAGTTAGGTTACCTCGTTCTAGGGGTTTTATTTTGAAATTCCAGCCCAGAAGTGTTTAGTTAGAACCCTGAAGTTATTTGAAGCTGAGAAAGTCTAAGCTGCATTGTATGATTAATCAAGAAAATGTATTAAACCCTAATGAACAGGAATTAAAGGAAGCAGTTAAGACAAACCTAAAGATGTGCTATACATCAAGCTGTCTGGTATTTGAGTACTGTAGTGATAGTGAAAATACAATCAGAACTACCACTTAACACTGCCTGTTTTGAAATCTTTTTAATTGTATTATGTGTACGTAGCTTGGTTTAATCTATTTTAACTCCATTTCTTTTGTGTAATAAATCTGTTTTACTGAGCATCAAATCTGCAGCATTGTGTGCTAGTGCTTCAGTGGAAGACCACCTTGTTAAATATATATTAAAAAGAACTATCAAGCCATATTTCAATCTGAGATCTTACTTATCCGTTAGTATAATCAGCTGATACCAATAAGCAGCTTGGCAACAGAGGAATTTCTTCATTTGGCCGATGCTACTTAGCAGAATCACAACTCGAATCACAACTCCAATATTAAGTGTAGCGTTGGTGTCCATTCCCGGCACTTAGTATGCACTTAGTATAGCTCTAAGTATGGATGTTACTAAGATTGAACCTATTTCTTTGTCATTTGTGCAATAAAAATATGCTGTGAATTTTGATGTTGAAAAACTACTAATTTTCAGTGTGATAAAACAAGCTATGTAGGTACTAATGTAAAAAATCCTGTTAGGAGTTGGTATTTTTAACAATATTGTATCCTTCTCTGTAGGGCAAGCCTGATGTACGCTTGGCTTATATCCAGTTCACAGTTTCATTTCTGATTGCTGGCGACAGCAATACTATCAGCCAAGTCCTGGAATTAAAAGGTATTTTCAGTCTAGTAATTCTATAATAATAGATTATTCCATGTTTTTATATATACCTGAAATAAAAATGATCAAAATAGATTTTAGAAAGTTTGTGTAAATAGAATCATAGAATCCCTACAGTATGGCAACAGGCCCTTCGACCCAGCAAGTCCACACTGACCCTCAGAGCATCTCACCCAGACCCATCCTCTATAACCCACCTAATCTACACATCCCTGGACACTCTGGACAATTTAGCATGGCCAATCCACCTAAACTGCACATCCTTGGACTGTGGGAGGAACCCGGAGAAAACTCATTCAGATATGGGGAGAATGTGCAAATTCCACAGAGACAAGGGTGGAATCGAACCCCGGTCCCTGGCACTGTGAGGCAGCAGTGCTAACCACTGAGCCACTGTGCCGCCCCAAACAACTGGAGCACCCAGAGAAAACACTCACAGACATGGGGAGATCATGCCAACTCCACACAGTCATCCTGGAATTGAACCCAGGTCCTGGGGACTAAAAGGCAGTAGTGCGAACGATTCAGCCACTGTGCAAACCTAGAGATAAAAATAAGTTTTTGTTATTTTGGAGCAACATTTCATGAAGACATAGGTCTACAGTCCAGGACACTGCTGAGAATAAAAGCAGATGGAGAGAAAACTAAGTAAATCAAAATGAAATAATCAGTTTGGAGATTGTAATTGGAAAGAACTGAAGTTCAGTGATTTAAAAATCCTTCAGAAATGATGTATTAGCATAGTATTCCAAGTGACAAATCAGTAAAATACCGGGGGAAGAAAAAGTGTGTACAACAGTGCCTCAGGAGGTCAAGACAATAAACAAGACATGTGGGAATAGTGACGTTTTCTATCAATCATTAGTTGGAGACAAGAAAAGTTGTAAAAAAAAATGCTTAGTCAATTACTAGTTTAAAATCACTTTGAACTAATTTGTGCATTGTTTTTAAAGATTTCATTACAGATATTTTCAGTTCTGGTCTGAAAGAAGATCGGATTTCTATCATAAATTTATTTCTGTCAGCTTTAAAAACAAAGGTTTGTTCATCTGGATTCTGAATTTTTGCTTAGTTTTCACTTAAGAGTTTCATCAAGGAATCTTGATCCTCCATTTAGTAAAGCTTTTGTCCTAATGTCATTTTACAGGGAGATTATTAACATTGCTTTGCCAGCACCCAGTTATTTTTTGTTATTATGTAAGTTAAGAAAGGCAACTGAGCATAAAAGTTTTAACATTGAATTGTAAAGATCATTGGAGGTCATCTGCTCTAATGCCTTAACAACATCATGAATTTGCAGAAATGTGACTCATTGACATTATTGCAATTTCCGTACCACTGTCAACATATATTGTGCATGTCACAAACGTGGTGTGCTGTTGACACATGAAGTCATGGCTTTCACCAGCTGAAGGCTTTAGGGAGAAAAGTACAGGATTACAAGTTAATGGCCTGGGTTTTCCTTTCTTAGTCATAGTAAATTCAAATCAATAAGGTATGTCAATTTAAGAGTGAGATGATGAGGAATTTCTTCACTGAGGGGTTGTGAGTCTTTCGAACTCCTTGCCACAGATGGGTGTGAGTCTTTGTGTATATTTAAGACTGAGATTGATAGGTACTTATCAGTCAGAGAATCAAGGGTGACAGGGAAAGAGCAGGAAAGTAGATTTGAGGAGTGTTGGAACAGCAGTGATCCTAACAAATGATGGAGTAGGCTTGAGCAATGGAAAGGCCTTCTCCTGTTCCTATTTCTTATGTTTTTAAAACCGTCTGAGGTTTTCTCCTTCCATCAATGTTTTTTTAACAGTAGCAGGACTGAGAAGCTAGGGAAGTTGAGGTGTCAAGAATTTTCCGGATATGTGGAGGGCAGTGTTGGGGAATGAGCAGGGGTGAAGTAACGGGGTGTGTGAGGAGATTTGATGTGGAGAGACAGATCTTGGAAGCTCTTTGAATACTTATAAAAGTATTTCTGCAAAAATACACTTTTGTCAAAGCCTTCAAGCTTTTTGTCAAGTGGACTCAATAAAATAGGTGATAGCCATTCATTGGTTCATCTCTCAAGGTAATAGCTTGACAAATCAGAGTCAGCCCATTTGTTTTAAAGTTTGGCAGTTAACAGCCATTAACTGGTACATTCCCCATGGCAATGCTTCTACCAATCCACTTGCTAACCAATCAGCATTCTCTCTTATGCAGTATAAGGGAGGTTTTCCCTTTACATTAATATCATAGTGAATTGTCTTGATAAGTCCAAAACAAAAGCGTTCATTTAAAATGCCTTTTTTGCAGCAGTACTCAAGTTCTGTAGGACCACATGACTACTTATGAAAGAAATAAAATTATTTAACAGACTAACAGCATTAAATTCTCATAGAGCTTTTAAAATACTTGATGTCATTTTTAAAACACCTAATCTGTTATTGATCTGAAGACTGACCTCATCAACATGTCTTCAGCTCTTCATGCCATGAGAAGGCATAGATTTGCCAGCAGTAAGAATACTTCACCTGTTTGCCCAACTCTAGTTTCTGCCACAGCAGGTGGAAGTTTTTAACGTGGCTCACAAATCAGGTGACAACAAGTTTTTTTTTAATGCAGTCAGTGCAAACACCATGACAGGAATATCCGAGCCTTTAAGGAATAGGAAATATGCTCATGCAGTGTAATTTATATTTTTATGAATAAGATGTCTACATATTGTACATTAGCTATACAAATCAAATATATTATACAAGTACAGTTTTTAAAAATTGCCCATCTAATCTCCAGAACTTTACTCCTGATTTGTACTAGTGCTTTTGTCTAACTGCACTGAGGGGTGTCATGAAATAATTCGCTTTTTGTATTTCCAATCCTTAGGATTTGACTGAAATTGTTATGTCTGTTTTTCTCTTGTTCTTTATGTGAGTGGAATGTTAGTGTGAGTGAGAACAGGTTTTATTTCAGACTGACTATTATCACACATTGGGACACATCATACACATTTTCGAGTATATTATGAATGATGGAATAGCTGAACATTTAGAAATAGATAATAGGATCAAGCAGAGTCAACATGGTTTCATGAGAGGGAAATCATGCATGATAAACTTCTTACAATTTATTGAGGAGGTAGCAAGCAGGATAGAGAGATTATCTTATGAACCAATAGTAATTTTTTAGAAGAATGAAAGTGATCTGATTGAAACATAAATGATTCGTAGGGAGCCTGACAGGTAGATGCAGAGAGATTGCCTTTGTAGAAGAGTCCAGGAACAGAGGGCGTAATCTCAGATTAAGGGGTTATCCATTTAAGGGGAGGAGGAATTACTTCCCTTTTAGAGTGGTGAATATGTGGAATTCCTCCCGGTAGAGGTTCAGTTGTTTGAATCTGAGGCAAATTTTTAATCAGCAAAGGAATCAAGGATCACAGAGAAAATGAAATTGCAGGAAAGTGAAGTTGAGGATTATTAGGTCAGCTAGAATCTCATTGAATGGGGAACAGACTGAATGGGATATATGGCCGATTTCTGCTCCTATGCCTCATGGTCATTATTGGGAGGAATTTATTCATGTTGCAAACTGAGGACACAAGCCATGGATTTTCTTTTTATTTAATCCACGTTAAAACCTTGTCACCGATAACTTTGAGAAGTTCTTGTTGTAATGGTTTAATTAGATCAAATTACTTCCTTCTTTTTTTGTCTTCTAGGTTGTCCATAATAAAGCCATAAGTAAAACGCAGAAGGTTCGCTTTTTCACTGCAAGCATTTTGACCCATATTGCCTCATTATATCATTGGAATGGAATTATTGATGTCCAATTAAATGATGACAGGGTAAAACTTTTTTCTTAAATCCAGTCGTCTGAACTCTGTTGTAGAACAATGTAACCTGTGACTGCCATTTCTGATCCCACGCTTCTTACTAGTCACTGGCCAACATTCCTTCAAACACCACAATCCGAATAGTGTAGCTGGTTCCTTACATTGGACTTTGTTGTAGCAGTTTGCATTTTCACACAAAAGAGAACAGTAGTTATACTTGTGAAGCTCTTTGCGACATTCTAAGGATTTGAAGAGATTGCCGTACAAATTGTGTCTTCCATCTTATTTCCACAAGATAAACAAAGGAGCAAGAATTGTGCCTATAATACTGAATGTACCCAGTGCAAAACCTTGTAGGGCTCTCCTCCAGGAGAAACCCTTTTACCCGCAGTACATTTCAAACATGGAACTTGCTCCCACATGGAGTAGTCAAGGCAAATGGCATAACTGCATTTAAGGGGAGAGTAGCTAGAAGCACAAGAAAGAAAGAAATCAGTTTCTGTTAATAATATGAAATAAAGTACAGTGGCTGAAAGCTTGCTATGGAGAATAGGCACCGGAGTTGACCTGATGAACACAATTTCCTGTTTCTCTAGTACAAGTACAATGTGATATTGTATAAAGCTACTGTAAAAATAAACCCTACTTAAATCCTGGCAGCATGTCCAAGATTCCAAAGTGGCTGGGAGAGACATGGTTCGAGAACTTGTACATAGTTTCTTGATGGATCTTTGCTGCTCACTGAAACATGGCATCAATTTCTATGATTCCAGCCTGGGTACAGCTAAGAGGTAGGAATGTCAACATAATGGAAGCTTTGTGCCATGTCGCTCTGTATGTTGTAATATTTTCAGTTGTCAATGCTTTCTTGGAACTGTTCTGCCAAACAAAAACTTCTAAATTATCTTAACTTGTAGTATGCTTAAAATTTCAGTGTATATTTGTTGCTTACGCTAAGGAGATCCTTGGGTCTAAAGTAAAGCCTTTCCTCCTAAGCTCTTGTTGGACTCAATTGCAACATTCTCAGCACTTAACTGTCTGTCACTCTCTTGGACAGTACCACTTACTCATAATAATTCAATAGAATACACTTACAATGTAATAAGGACCATTCTGTCCATGGGGCTGAATTATGTGGGGCTCTAGAATCATTCACTAAACAGAATTGGTTGGGAAGCGGTGGGAAACCAGTAGGATAGAGGCAGGACTGCTCCACTTCTGTATCAGAAAGTCCTGCTTTGAAGAGCTGCTGGCTAATTAGAGACTGTCAGCTCTCTAGGACTGACCACCATTATTTTCTGACTCCAGTATTGACTGTTATGGGGAAAAAATGGTATTATCACTCAACTGTTAATCCAGGAACTCAGCTAATATTCTGGGGATCAGGGATTAAATCCCACCATGGTAGATCGGAGAATTTGAATTCAATAAAATAAAATCTGTATTGAAGAACCTACTGATGACTGAGAAATCCTTTGTCGATTGTTTGAAAACCCCATGTGGCTCACTGTTGTCCATCAGGGAAAGAAATCTGTCATCCTCAGCTAGCCTGGCTCACGTGACTCCAGTCCTACAGCAATGTGGTTGACTCTGAACTGCCCTCTGAAATGGCTTAGCAAGTCACTCAGTTGTATCAATTGCAACAAACTCTCAACAAAAAAATAAAACTGCATTGACCACCTGGCATCAACCTAGGCACCAGAATAGACAATGGCAAAAATAGTCCTTCGACCCAGCAAAGTCCACTTTACTAACATCTGGGGGCTAGTGCCAAAATTGGAAGACTTACTTTACTGTTTCATGGAATGAGGGCTGACTGGGCAGCATTTATTGCCCATCCCTAATTGCCAGAAGGCAGTTCAAAGTCAACCACATTGCTGTGGGTCTGGAGCCACATGTAGGCCAGACCAGGTAAGGATGGCAGTCCCCTTAAGGTCATTAGTGAACCAGATTGGTTTTTCCTGACAATCAGCAATGGATTTATAGTCATTGTTAGACTGTTAATTCCAGATTCTTTTAATTGAATTCAAATTCTACCATCTGCCATGGTGGGATTTGAACTTGGGCCCCCAGAACAGTGTCTGGGTCTCTGGATTAACAGTCCAGCGATGATACCACTAGGCTATTGCCTCCCTCACTGTGCTGTCTCACAGACTAGTCAAACAACAGTTTGACACAGTCATGCTCACGGAATCACACCTTATAATATTCCAGACGCCACCATCACCGGTCCTTGATATATCCCACCAGTAGGACAGATCCAGTAGAGGTGGCAGCACAGTGGTTTACAGTGGGGAGGGAGTTACCCTGGGAGTGATCACCACAGACCATTCTCTCGCAAATGATGAATCAGTATTTCTCCATGTTGATGACGGCAAGGGTGCAAAATGTACTATGAGTGGGGAATGTCAATGCCCACCACCAAGAGTGGCTCAGCTGCAGCATTACTGATTCAGCGGGTTGGCTCATGAAGGACGTAGCTGCTAGATTGAATCTGTGGCGTGTGATAAGGAAACCAACAAGAGGGGAAATCTTAGTTGACGTCATCCTTACCAAACTGGTAGCTTCAGATACATCAATCTACAACCGCATCATTAAGAATGACCGCTGCACAATTCTTGTGGGAATGAAGCCCTGTCTTCATATTAAGAATACCCTCTGTCATGTCGTGTAGCATTATCAATGTGCTAAATGGGACAGACTTTAAACAGATCTAGAAGTTCAATGTAGGAGCACATTACTGCAGATGCTGGAATCTGTACTGAAAACAAATGCTGGAAATCACAGCAGGACAGGCAGCATCCATGGAGAGAGAGAGCACCCTAATGTTTTGAGTCAAAATGACTCTTCGTTAGAGCTCTGATGAAAAGTCGTCTAGACTTGAAATGTTAGCTTGCTGTCTCTCCATGGATGCTGTCCATGTCCACTGTGATTTCCAGCATTTTTTATTTTCAGCCGAGCAACTCCAGACTGGGCACCCCTGAGTCGTTGTGTACCATTAACAGCTGCAGAATAGTACTGCATTACAAACTTTAACCGCATGACCCACCATATCCCCTGCTCAACCATTACCATCAAGCCAGGGGATCAACCCTGTTTCAATGATGAGTGCAGGAGATTATGCCAGAAGCAGCCCCAGGCCTGCCTAAACATGAGGTGGCTCCACAAATATATCCATCCTCAATGATGGAAGAGACTATCACAGTGCAAACGATAGGGTTGAAACTTCAACCAGAAGTACTAAATGGATGATAGATCTCAGCCTCCTACAGTGATCCCTAGCATCATAAATATTTGTTTTCGGCCAATTTGATTCACTCTATGTGATATCAAGAAACAGTTGGAGACACTGGATTCTACAAAGGCTGCCAATTTAAGATAGCCACCAAGAAATAAAAATGTAATTTAGAAAAATCATTACCCTGAGTATGGTTCAAATGTGGAACTGGCTACCACAGAGAGTTGTTCAGGCAACAAGTTTTTCTTTCTGGCGGCACTTGGGTTCATGGAGTTAAGGTAACAGAGCATGGTATTACCATTTGGCCTTGTCTTCACCAAGTACTTAGCCTTGGATTGTAACACATCTTGTCTTGATTTCTCAGATTATTGGAGGTACGTGTTATAGTGCAGAAAGTGGTCACTAAGTTAATAGGATGTGTTTCAATATAGTTTGTACATCATCCTTGAACTTGCTGTTATTC
Source organism: Stegostoma tigrinum (assembly GCF_030684315.1). Lineage (NCBI taxonomy): Eukaryota > Metazoa > Chordata > Chondrichthyes > Orectolobiformes > Stegostomatidae > Stegostoma > Stegostoma tigrinum. Next base: position 24,947,578 of record NC_081365.1, on the reverse strand, counting down.
ATTAACAAATGATTTACAGGTCTTTCAAAAATCACTGAAATTATTTTCTTATTTTAATTGTCGGCTATTTACACATGCAGGGGTGGAAACATAGTACTGCTGAGATTTCTCCTGGGCTTAAAAACAGCCACAGAAGATGAGCTGGTGGCTGATTTGATGGTGAACATCTTCAAAGTGTGCCCTGATTTATTAAGCAGATTCTTCCAAGAAACACAGTATTCCTTTGTCCCTAGACTTAAGACGGCCTGGCTAGATAACATCAAACTACTCCGAAAGGTAGGGTAAAACTAACTTGCGCAAAGCTTTCATACTTAGTTTTTTTGGTAACATACTGGATGATTAAACATCTAATTGCTTAAACTGTCTTAAAATGTTTGTTATCGTAATCATCCAGTTTCTTAGATTACATTACCTATAAGTATGGGTTTTAAGTTTTGCTTAAAGTGTTAAATATACAATTGTTAAATATACAAAGGAAACGTCTGTTCAAGAAACTGATAAACAACCTGAATGCACAAGCAAATCAACACTCTTAGATTTCATTATTGTCTAAAATACATCGAAGATCTGCAGATGCTGGAGATTCTGAAACAAACAAAACAAAACATACTGGAGAAATTCAGTGGAACTGATAACATTTGTGTAAGGAAAATCGAGTTAACATTTCAAGTCCACAGACCCTTCTTCAGAACTGAAGGAAGATAGAAGAGGGTAGTATTTATGCTGCTCTTTGGGTAGCACAGTGGCTCAGTGGTTAATCACCTAATTGGAAGATGAGATATTGTTCCTCCAACTTCTGTTGAGTTTTACTAGAGCACTGCAGCAGGCCTGAGACAGAAATGTTGGGTCACAGTAGTGTATTGAAGTGGCAGGCAACGGGAAGCTCAGATCATTTTTACAGACAAAATATGGGTATTCTGCAAAGCAGTCATTCAGTCTGCATTTAGTTTTCCTCGTGCTTTGTGAGCAGAAAATACAGTAGACTAGATTCAACGAAGTGCGGGTAAATTGTTGCATCACCTGGAAGGTGTACTTTGGGTGTTAGATGCAGAGGAGTCAAATTAGCACCTTCAGTGCTTGCATCAGGAGGTATTGTGGGGGTGTGAGGTGGTGTTAGGAATGGAGGAGGAGTGGACCAGGAGTCCCAGAGGGAACTTTCAAAGAAATGCTGGCCAGTGAGGGGAGGGATACCTGTCTGGTGGTGGCATTCCCAATGGAGGTGACAGAAATAGCAGTTTATGATCCTTTTGATGCGGAGACTGGTGATGTGGAAAATGCATTCATCCAGGCAAGTGGAGAGTATTCCATCATACTCCTGACTTGTGCTTGTAAACAGTGGACAGGCCTTGGAGAGTCAGGAGATAAGTTACTTGCTGCAGGATTCCTAGCCTCTGACCTACTCGGGTAACCACTATGTATATGGCTAGTCCAGTTCAGTTTCAGTGTTAAGCCCCAAGATGTTGATAGTAGGGGATTCAGTGATGGTAACACCATTGAATGTCAAAGGACGATTGTTAGATTTGTCACCTTGAATGAGAGATATTGTCTGACGTCTGTGTGGCACCAATGCTTTCTGCCACTTTTCACCCTTACCCTGGATATTGTTCAGGTATTTTTGAATTTAGACTTGGACTGTTTCAGTGTCCAAGGAGTTGCTGAATGTGCTGAACATTTTCCAATCTTTGAACATCCCCATTTCTGGCCTTAAAATGGAGGGAGTGTCATTGATAAAGCATCTGTAGACGGTTAGGTCTTGGACACTATCCTGAGGATCTCTTGCAGAGATGTCCTGAAGATAACAGTCATTATCCTTTGTGCCAGCTGTGACTCCAACCAATGAAGAATTTCTCTCTGTTTCCCATCATTCTAATTTGGCGAGGGCAGCTTGATGCTGTACTCATTCAAATGTCGCCTTGATGTCAAGGGCAGTTAGTCGTATCTCACTTCTGGAATTCGGCATTTTTGTCCATGTTTGAGCCATGGCTGTAATGAGGTCAGGAGCTGAATGGCCCTGACTTACTGCGCAAGTGAGCAGATTAATGGTGTGCAGGTACTGCTTGATAGCACCGTTGATGACACATTCTGTCACTTTACTGATGTGAATATTGCACAATTATTGGCTCCTTGATTTACTTTCTGACTTCACAACTGCTGCACAACAAGACTTCCCCTTGACTTGCTACCTGAATTAAACTGCAAGCTGAAAAGGAAAAGACTACACCACGGAGGTTGCTAGATTTTTGTGGGCAGCTCTCTTCAAGATCAGTAGCAAGGATCCATATTTTGATTTTCCTTGTGAAATTGAGGCCGGTATTTAGTGTATCCTAGAGCTTAAACAAAAAGAAAGTCTCAGTATTCAAATAATCGTGCCCACTGCTGTGCAATATTGTTTTCAGATACGCAAATTAGTAACGTGTGCATAAGTGAAATCTTTTTAACATGGTGCATCAAAATCAAAGAATAACGTGTCAGTGCCCGTAAATAGTCTCAGCCCAGGACAAAACTGGACAACTATGCATAAAGGATGAATAATGCTCTGTGCCAAGCAAACTGTCTCCACCTTAGAGCTTTTCAGAGTTAAAATCATTGTGTACTTTACTGCAAGGGTAATTTTAGTTAGGCCCTTCAAATCTTTTGTAATAACTGGTATGTGGTTGCATGAGAACTTTAGTGTTGCTGTGTAGCCACACTGCCCACAGCAAACATTTGCTAACAGCAGACTTTCTTTAAGACAGCAAACTTCAAACAAGCAAATTCACAGATCTGCTGTTTGAAATTTGTCATTTTGTCATCGTAGGTTTTGGCAACAATTTGGGAAAATAGTTTGTTGACAAGCAAACTTGTGATATTTATGGTCATTTTTAATATCATTACGATCTAACATTGTAGTATTTATTTAAAATTACCTGGTAATATATCCTATTATTAGGTTATATGCCCAACAAAAAACTCAATCATGGATAATCTTCATATTTTCCTTGTATACTTTCAACATCTATTTTAGATTTACGAGGCTCAACCAGAGATTTCCAATGCCTTCAAGACAAAGGAGTTCATCCCAATTCCACGCCTCCTTTCTATGGTGATGATTACAACACTACCTCCAGTGGCTACTAAGGCTATGTTTACTCAGGGACTCAATGTAAGGGAAACCACTATTTAACATTTATTTGTTTCTTTAAACGAAATAAAATCAGAATATAAATAAAATATATGTAGAAAGACAAATTATTGCAAACCCTCAACATCAAGCATGGGGAGGCGATGGCCTAGTGATATTATCACTAGATTGGTAATCCAGAGACCCAGATAATATTCTGGAGTCCCAGGTTCAGATCTCGCCTTGGCAGATGGTAGAATTTTAATTCAATGAATATCTTGAATTAAGAATCAAGATTGTGAATCCATTGTCAATTGCCAGGAAAAGCCCATCTGGCTCACTAATATCCTTACCTGGTCTGGCTGGCGTGTGACTTCAGACCTGCAGCAATATGGTTGATCCTTAACTGCCCTCCAAGTATTTGGGATGGGTAATAAATGCTGCCTAGCCAGTGACGTCCTCATCCCATCAATGAATAAAGAAAAGCAGTTTTACTGCTTACCCACGAAACTGGATTCCTTGATAACATAATGAAAGAGCCAGGTAAATTCAACATCAGGTGTAATAAAGGACAGGACTGGAATGCATTTGGCCAGTCTCGTAAACAAATGCTTTACATGCTCACCTGCACACATGCTCATAAAAGCATGGAAAGGTACAGGACAGATTGTAAAACTTAGCTTGTTATAAGTGGATTTATAATCATGTAGACTAGAAACATAGACAAGGGTGTGCCACTGCACGTGTGTAAGGAGTGGACTGGAATTGGCTGCATGCATCAATATGTCAAACACTTAGGTAAACCTGACTGAAGCTGTTTGTGGCCAGTGTAGAAATTGTTATTCATTGTTAGAGTATTTAATAACTTGCAAAGTTTTCAAAATAATTTTACTAGTCAGTGAGCATTGGAGGTGGGCTCAGGTTTTGCTGCTGTTTACATGAAATAAATGATTTTCTTGGAGGGATTTGAGCTAATTCTCTTGGCACAAACCGAAGGGATGAATGGGTGCAATGTGCCATAGGTGTCTTTCTGTACTGTATTGTAACTGTTTTCATGTCTGAGACTTCAATGTAATCTGCTTTTACTCAGCACAAGCCTATCTATTGTGGGAGTTTTTGTGAAAAATACAGAAAGAAAGGAAAAAGGACGAACTCTTCGCCACTTGCCTTTTGGAGCTTCAGACTGTTGGGCTTGCTTTCCCTCTGTCATCTTCTGCACTAATTTCCTTTATTTTAATCAATGCTGCCAACTGTTTTCTTATTGACATCATAACACCATGCAAATGAAAGCAAATTTAATCAACACTCTCGTTACTTTCAGCTTACAAACAAAGTAGTCCAACAAACTACCTTCTCCTTGCTTGCATATGTTCTGAAGAGGGCTCTCAACAACATTGAGTACTGCCTGAATGTGGAAGTGTGGGAAAACTCTGAAATTTACACTCGTGGTGCAATGGAGGATTTTGCACAGCAGTTCAGAGAGAACCTCAGCAAGGTACTTAGCACTGTAGCCACATCATGACGTTTACGTTTCACAAACTCCGTTTGGCGGGCTTGGAGTTTGGTTATGACTTGAACTTATGAGGTATCTTTTGATGTAGACAACCCTTAATGTTATTTCCAAAAGTAAAAGGAAAGGATGAAATAGAAGAAACAGATACCAAGCCAGACCAAATCAAACTGGCTAACACTGGATATTGCAACATAGTGAAATTAAAGCTTGCAATGTTCCTCAAAGTTACCTAATTGTTCCTAACTAGATTTTATGAATAACCAATATCAGACATCAAGTTTATAGCTTAAACAGAATATACTGATTTATTAATAATACTGTAACTTTAACAAAAGGAAGTTTAACAACAATATAAGCTACTTCAAAACAAAAATTATTGGAGAAACTCAGCAGGTCTTACAGCATTTATGGAGAAAATTGGATTCAGTGACCGTTCTTCAGAACTGTTCTCAAGACTGTCCTTCCACAATCTTTAGAGGAAGAGAGTTCCGAAGACTCGGTCCTCCCCTCATCTACCTTGAATAGGCAGTCCCCTATTTTTAAATTGTGACCCCTAGTTCTAGAATCTTACACAAGATGAACCATCCTTTCTAGCACCTGCAGCCTCTCGAAATCAAGGTTGACATCTGTCCAGCTAAATGAGCGTACTGATGACTAAGGACCCCAATTTAGGATTCATAAGTAAAATCATCCGTTCCACATGCACCCTTTAAAGAACCCTCAGGATCAAGAAGTCTCTTCCCTTTAAAAAACTGTAGTGGATAGGAGCCCAGCCTATCTAACCTTTTCCCATTTGACAAACTGTTCATTCCAGTTGTTAGTCTAACATACTTTCTCTCTGACTGCCTCCAGTGCGATTACAAATTAAATCGGGAGGTCAGTCCTCCTAATCTTGGACTCATTCTTCTCTTTCTGAAAGTGAATGTAAAATTCAGTCATTATGATTGCTGCTCCCAAGGTTATATTAATTCTGCATAAAAGCAGGCCCAGTACAATTTAGCCTGATTTTTGCCTCCAAAGAATCCATTTTGGAAACACTCTGTTGTGTAGGCTACCTTCTCCAAATCTGAGTTTTCCAATCTATTGCAGATTGAAACGCAGATTAAAAATTGAAATATATTCACATCGATTTGCAGTTTTACAGATTGCCTCTAGAAGCATTGATCAAATCATTCTAATCCTTTAGGATGAATAGTATCACAATATTATGATGGATTCAGTGATTACCGTCAGTAAAGTCAATTTTTTAATTTACTCTTTGCTAAGTTTCTATGAAATTCAGATTTGCAAAACATATACAGACTTAACTTTAGAAATATGGAACTCTTCTGCAATTCCCATACTGTTCTGTGCCATTTTTCTTCTGATATAGCATTTACCAGATATAAATAGCATTGTGGCTACATGGCAATCTTTGTTAAAGAACAAAGAAAAGGAAGAGGATGGAAAAGAAAAGCAGGGAGATGAGAAAAACACAAAATGCACCAGTGCAGCAAAGCAAGCAAATGAGATTCCAGTTCTTACAGACCAGCACGGTAACGTTTTCTTTTTCTCAGAATAGGAAGTTATACGAAATTGTGTGGTTTAAATTTTGAAAAATCAATGGGCCAGAATTTACTGTCAAAATAGTGTTTTGTGAATAATGAACATTTTTAATTAAAGTGCAATTATGCAAGCAACTTGCAGCCAGAAACAAATACCCCATAACTGAGTCACTCGGAAGTCGCAGGATAATTTGCACCACTCTGCTGTTAACTTAAAGCCATGACATTCTTTGCGTAGTCTCCCCATGGTTTTCATAGAGTTGCTTTATACATTAACTGAACTGTAAATTTAGCACATGTGATTAAATCTGATCATGATAATTTATAACCTTTTTCATGACATGATAATTGATAATGATGGTCAACCAATCTCATTTCTGTAGGAAGCAAAGTTAAAAACATGGAGTCTCCTTCCTTCAGTGAATTGTTGGTAATTTTAAGTGTGTTTAATTTTAAGATTTAAAACTATTTTAGTTTCTCTCTCTGTCTCTCAGCTCAGTCTTACTGACTCAATATTCCTTTTTTTTTTACCTGATATAGTATTGTCACCAATTCATAATCCAAGTTTACATGTTTGTCTCAATCTTTAAAACTCAATGAGATGATGAGACTAAGTGGAGAGAGAGAGTGAAATTAAAATGGTTTTAATTTTTAAAATCTCACAACAATTCACTGAAGGAGGGGGATTGCATATCAAATACGTTTGATAATAATAAATGCTTAGTCTGTGCATTTAATAAAATACATTCTGGTAAGCCCAGCTTCACATTTCACGTCTTTCCCTTTAGGTGAAGATGATGCTGAGACCACTGTTCTGAAGGCAGTTGTCCTCCAGGTTATGTGTCTTTACCAGAAAGTGGTCCCTCATATGGTTTCACAGTGTGCATTTGATTTCAGTAAATTGCTTAAAGGTATGTAAATATCATTACAATGTTATGGAAAGCTGAGTAGTTAATAGAAACATGCTGTTTGCCAACAACTGGTTTGAAAAGTAGAACTGGGGGGATTGAAATTAAATGCATTAATTTACTGTAAGTTGCTTTGTTCCCGTTCATGTGTAGTTATCTATATGGTAGTTTTATATGAATATGTGGTACCTTATTTTTATATATATATTCATTCCCTGCATGTGGGCTTCACCAGCAAGACCAAATTTGTTGTTAAAACTGAACTGTTCTCAGGAAGATGTGTAGGGATCTGTAAGGATCAAGGTTAGATGTCCTGTCTTACCATTTTTTATGTGGGTTTGTGTTCAATAAAGCATTCTGCTGTTCACTCACAAATGTGAAAATTTCACATTATGTCATATTGGCAATGGTGATCACACTCATAGAAGCAGAGATGAGCAGTAAGACCCTGAAGTGAAGACTAATGATGGTAAACATGATCAAGTGTGTCACCTGCAGAGACCTATTATTTGGCCTGCTGACACTCCACTTACAGCATTTGTCTGATGTTTTGATCTCTGTGATTGTAAAGTCTGTGTTTGGGTGCTCTCTTCACTTCACCTGACGAAGCTTGTGATTTCAAATAAACCGGTTGGACTATAACCTGATGTCATGTGACTGTTGACCTTGTCTGCCCCAGTCCAACACCAGAATCTCGACATCATGGGAAACAAGAGGTCAGCCCAGTGAACCAAAACCAGAGGTGGGGAATGTACTGGGACTGAACTTGGTGTGTTGGGGCGGGCTAATGACAGACTTAGAGACGTGCCTACATGCTGAGCAGTGGACACAAAAGTGTGCACAAAAGTTGAAGAAAGTGCAGGAGAAAACCTGTGGCAGTCTATAGTATTAACAACAAGAAAAAGTCAATTGACCACAATAGGTAAAGTGCAAGTAGTCCTGCTATTACGTGTGTTTCGTCAATGTGAATTGGCTGTAACGCAATTAACAAATTAGTGATCATTGTTTGGATAACGCGAGCTTTCTGCTGTACTAGTATAGTGACTTTCTATAGGGATCTCCTATAGCATGATTTTCTGTAGTGTAATTGTCTACACTCCAGTCACACAGGAACGCAACTATAGCATTGTACCAGAACTACCTGTATAACAGAGACAAAGTGCTTAAGTACTTACAAAGCTGGGAAGGAAGAAACAAACAATTAGAAAATACATTGTCGACAAAAACATCATACAATTTCATTTTTGTATTTCCAATTGTGCAGTAAAATGGGGAGCAAATGATTTTAACACCAAGGAATTGCTGCACTCTTTGAAAACTAGATGTTGATGCTGCTGCTTTGATGAACCAGGACGTATGCAGGCTAATCTTGACCTGAAGAAAACTTGTGACAGTTACGAGCAGCTTATTTCTTAAAGCAGTGCCTTCCAATGCCTATCTATAAGTGGTTAGAATATGGGAAACTTGCCACCTGAAGAAGTTGGTAATGAGAATGACTTAGATGCATCTAAGAGAAAACTAGGTAAACACATGAGGGAGTGCAAAAAGAAAGATGCTAGAGTTTTATGGATGGAATTGGCAGAGATTTGCGTGGAGCGTAGGCATTGGATAATATCTTTGGGCTGATGGCCTGTTTTTATGCTGATATTGGGTGCTAGGATGATGTTGAGTTTTATTGTGATGAAATCTTCAACTGCTTTTTCCAGGCATTGTGACTGAGAAAGGGGTCAGACAGGAAGTTGCACCTGTTCTACAGCACCACATACTTCAGCTTGCCCTAGAGCTGCCTGCCAATAAGTTTGCTTGGTTCAAAATTCAGGTACCATTATATAAGGCAAACAAGTGTTTTACTTGAAAAACAAAAGAACTGTGGATACTGTAAATCAGAGCCAAAAACAGAAGTTGCTGGAAAAACTCAGCAGATCTGGCAGCATCTGTGAAGAAAAATCAGTGTCAACATTTCGGATCCAGTGACCCTTCCTCGGAACCTTTTGGTTTTTATAAGTAATGTTGGTACTATTTGCTTGATGTTTGTTATAGTTAGCTGGTGCCTGGTGTGTGCTCATGTTATATCATAGTTGGAAAAATAGTCACTGGTAAATTGGTGATGTACCGTATATACTTCTATAAGTATGGGGTGGCTGCTGCCTCTTAGTACCAGGAACTCGAGGTCGATTCCAGCCTTGGGCAACTATCTGTGTGGAATTTGCACATTCTCCTTTTGTCTGCGTGGGCTTCCTCCATCTGCTCCAGTTTCCTCCTCTAGTCAGAAGATGAGTAGTTTAGGTGATTGGCCATGCTAAATTGCCCATAGTGTTTAGGGTTCTGCAGACTAAGATGGGTTAGCCATGGGAAATGCAGAGCCACAGAGATAGATTTGAGTCTGGGTGGGTTGCTCTTCAGAGGGTTGGTGTGGACTTGATGGGCTGAATGGTGTGGTTCCACATTGTAGGAGCTCTGTGATGATAAGAGGCAACCCGGGATTTTAGTTGGAAAAATCTAATTTTTCATTTATCTCATGCAAAGGCCTCGGGAAGGGCCACCAGACCTGAAAGTTTAACTCTGATTTCTCTTCACAGATGCTGCCAGACTCGCTGAGCTTTTCCAGCAACCTCTGTTTTTTTTTGTGTTTTATTTAGATTGGAATTGCATTTTAAGTGTAAAGGTGCAATATTTCCTTTTCAAAAAACTCGCTTCAAACTTGGCTTAATCCAAATAATTCAGTGTTAATTGACTCAGTAACACGCACACTTTAAAAATCAAAGCTCAGGAATTTAGTCCAACTCTAGAGACACAAGCACTGAATCTAGGGTAACACACCAGTACAGAACTGAGGAGGCGCTGTGTTGTCAGAGGATCTGTCTTTCAATGAGGTATTAAACCATATTAAAGTGTTCTTTAAAAGTGATGAGGCTTTCTGTCTCTTAACACCTCTCATATATGAATTCCAGATACCATCACATTGCCTGAAAAAGTTCTCCTGAAACACCCTGAGCCATCCTTCTGCCAATTCATTTAAATAATGCTCTTAATTAGTAATCTCCGAATCAAGGGCCTTCATAGTTTTATACTCTTCACTTAAATTTTCCTCAGCCTTATATCTTCAAAGATAACTGGCTTAAACTGCCCAGCCTTTCTTCATACTTAAAACTCTCCATTCCTAGCATCCTCCCTATAAATGTACATATAATCACGAGGATCATAATCATAATAGAGGCTACCAAAGTTAACTTTTCACAGCATTCTGTTAATAATTCTTTAAAATGTAATACATGTAGAACATGCAAAAGTCCGCATTTTGTCTGATCATAATGCTGAATCTAATCACTACCGAGATTTATGGTTTTAATGTGAAGATACCATCTGATGCAATAACTGATTTATTCTGCATTTTTTTTGTAGGATATCACAAGTACAGAGAAAAGTGGTGAAGAAAAATCAGTACTTTATTTGTTGATTAAAATGTATGTGACTAGTAAAAGCTCTCAATTGCAAATGTTGACCAAGCATCTTATTATAAAGGTCAGTTGAGATTTTAATTGACATTATTTAATTCCCATTATTTGACAATACATACAAGCCGTTAGCTTTCAAATAATATTGTAAATTTAATTCTGAATGAGTCAAGAAAATCTTCTTGCTATTAATACATTCCCCAAAATAATTTAGGTCCTGCTTACTTTGAATATTAGGTGTCAGTTTAATGACCAATGATTTCTGAAGAAGGGGCTAAGCCCAAAACATCAGCTTTCCTGCTCATCTGATGCCGTTTGGCTTGCCGTGTTCATCCAGCTCTACACCTTGTTATATCAGAAATGTACTGTTTGTCTCATATCCACATCTTTGAATAATTCAAGACGATTTGTTGATCAGTCAGCTTGACAGTTGATTCATTATTCAAACTAATGCAGGTTGTAGGAAATATGTTGGCTGAATGGTAAATGTTACTTTCTGAACAAGCAATTGATGAAGGGTAATGCTGGATGCAGTTTACACTAAGTTTTGCATTTAATTACAAAATTAAGCATTACTGGCGTATAACACCAACTCAACTACTTTCAATAGATGTCTCTTTATACACTTTACAAAGCAATTTAAACTAAATTATCCAAATTAAGTTATGCTACCCAAACAGTATAGTATCAGTCCCTTAAAGGGGAAAGTATATCTTTATACGTGCTCAGGTTAAACCTCAGTCAATGCCTATTACTGACATATAATTAAACACAGTTGATGTATAGTTAGTAATAAGTTTTTATGAAGAAATCAGGTTCTTTTGTTAGCTTTGAGTTAACAGCTTTACATATATGCTGTGAATATTGCCATTTTTGCATTAAAAAAACCTGGTTTTAAACATAGAACAGCTGGTCGGCATACATATCCTTCTTACAAATGACTGTTCTAAATCACAATTCATTTTTTATTTACAGCTAAATGAAATTACCATACTAGCTATGGATTAGCATGGTGAAACGGCCTATATTTGGCACCTTGTCTAGGGATGCCTTTTTGAGAGAGTAGAGAGAATAAAATGACTCTGATTAAAGCATACAATACCTCTTTAAAATGTCTGATAAAGGAGTTGCATGTGGATTGTTAAATAATGATTTGCAAATATTGCGTGGTAAATTCCATCCATTTGAGTATCTCTCTAGAGTTAAATAGGATTTTTTAAAACTGAATTTGGCAGGGTACTGTGACCCTTGCCAAGGGCACTCGCACAGTATCACTGACCCACAACAATTTAACATGATAACAACACTTATCACTTCAAAATCAATTCTGTACCCCTTTCATAGGAGGAAGTCCCACTTTAGTGAGAAAATTGAATGGCTGATAGCTCTGTGGTCCCCGCGCACCTCCAAGATAGGTAACTGCTGCTGGAATTGCAACCATGTGACCACTGTTGATTGTCATGAAAGCCTATTTGTTTACTGTATCCTTTAGGGAAGGAAATCTCATCCTTACCTGGTCTGGCCTACATGTAACTTCAGATCCGCAGCAATGTGGTCGACTCTGGGCAATAAATGCTGGCCCAGCTAGTGATGGCCACATTCTATGAATTAATTTTTAAAAAAAGAGAGGCTAGCAAGGGATAAAGGTGGGGAATGACCCTAGTGGTGAGGTGTATGTGACAGGCCCCTGCACCACCAACCTGCTTGACTAATAACAGATTTTCCAGCTAAAGCTGCTGACCTTCTTGCTTGGTGGACTCTGTCTCCACCATGGGTAAAATACTGGTGACAGTGGAATGTGACCCTTAAGAGCTGCCTGACACCTCCACAGCCCTTCTCAAAGCTTCACAGAACTTTTGAGTATATGAGGATGCAGCAGGAAAGCCAACCACTGGATTAACCATGCCAACCTTCTCAGGTCTGCTGGTGGGGGAACATTAAAATCCAATACATTATCCTATGGCAGTTGTATTTTGAAGTACTTTGTTAAGGTGATTTATTAAAAGTCAACTGTGATACATTCTCCAGCTGAGTTCAGTTTTACTGGAACCAAAAAGAATATAGAACATAGAACAGTACAGCACAGTACAGGCCTTTTGGCCCACCATGTTGTGCCGAGCCTCCTCTTTTAAACTGAAACTCTCGTGCATACAAGGAAATGTGGTGGTTCACAGCAGTTGAGTGAATTTTGTTTTCACTTTAGGAGGACCATTTTGTCTTCTAAAGGAGAAGTTTTGAGCGCAGCACTGTTGATTTCCTTCAAATACCTAAGGCACTAAATTGCACACACATGCAGTGGTGAATTTGCCTGAAATTAGAAGATTCATCTTTTGAATGTATTTAGAATCACAGTTCAATTACATTTTTTTTCTTGTGTTTAAAATCTATTACCAAACATTCTTTATTTTATGACTGTTTAAGGTGGTTGAAATTTCCTGTGGTAAACTTATTATTAGCACCTGGGACTAGAGGAGTTCCTTCACCTTGTGTTCTCTTGGACCACTCCTTTCTCAATGGGCAGATGTAAAGTGTTACAAGCTTTTGTTTCTTGGCTAGGTTTTAAAAGAGAGTGGAAATTTTGAGTACACCTGGAAAGAGCTAGAACTGTGGGTGAAAGGTCTTTCATCTGTTTCTGATTCGGAACAAGAGAGTGCCATTTTATTTCTTGAAAGGGTAAGTACAGATTATGTTTACAGATCCTGTATTCCATATTTGCATAAAGTTGAAGATAATTACATAGTAAATAATATTGTTAAAAATAATTAGTTATCAAATTCCACACTCAAGTAGAAGAGTAGGTGTGTTTAGTGGCAAGTTCATCCCTGATACAATGTGGTAGAGTTGAGAATGGTGTCCTTATAATGTATATTTTTGATGATGTTTTAATTCACACTTCTGGCTAAGTTTGTAATGAATTCATTTAGATTGAGAGACTTGCATCAAAACAGCACTGATCATAATCTCAGGGCTCTCCATGAGCTTTACGTAAGTACAAAAGTGCCATTCTTGTAAACTGAACCCTTTATGCAGTTATGGATGGTATTGAAATAAATTTCAAGGTCTCCTTTCTACTTGGTATAAAATACAAGTTTGATTTGCCTGCACAATTTAGGAATGTTTGTTCTAAAAATTAGCGTTCGAGTGTTCAGAGAACATCTCCTCCTGACAATGGACAAACATCTTTCACCTTTTTTTATTGCATATTCCTCCCTTGTAGCTCCATAGCTGACACAAATGGGTGAATGGCTTGTCCCTAGCAGGTTGCTCAATGCTGTAAGTAGTTTAGCCATCAGCCTGCTTTTCATATTCCACTAGAGTACCCAAAAGTACCCATACACACTGACTAAGACTAGGAACTCTTTCCACTTCATGGTACTGGGTACTGGTGTTGCTCCTTCCGTAATATCATAAATTGCAACATGTAAAAACTGTGGAATAGTTAGATCCAACAAGTTGAACAGTTGATATGATCTCACTAAGTGACAGTAATACAATTGGCTCACTCTTTCTCTTAATATATGTGTTTACATACAGTAGGATTTTCAATTTTGTTTATTTCACAGATTTCTTTTCCTTATTTGCATATGCACAATTTTCATAAATTGCTTTGTGTGTTTTCCTAGGTTCTGATAAAGTTAATATCAAATCCATATCCTTACACAGACAAGATCTCAGATGCAATACAAGAAGCCAGCATGCTTCAAGCAAACCTTGGTGGACAGGACTCTGAAAGCGTCCGCTTGCCTATCTCACATATTGATGGTGAGCAGGGAAGCAATAAAAAATACTGATTCTCTTACTGTTACTGTAGGAAAAAACAAAGAGCAAAAGTAAACCTTTCTGAAAATAAACGTTAATCAGTTAGTGGGTGGTGATGGCTCAGTGGTATTATCACTGAACTGTTAATCCAGAGGGCCAGGAAATGTTCCGGGGACCTGGGTTTGAAACCTGACATGGCAGTGGTGGAATTTGAATTCAATAAAAGTGTGAGATTACAAGTTTAATAATGACCATGAAGCCATTCTTAATTGTCAAGGTCACTAATGACCTTTAGGGAAGGAAACTGCCACCCATACCTGATCTGGACTACATGTGATTCTAGACCCACAGCAGTGTGGTTGACTCTTAGCTGCTGTCTTGCATGGGCAATGAATCGCCAGTCAGCGATGAGCTCATCCGTGAATGAATTTTAAACAAGTGTTTCAGCCAGTGATGTTAGTTCTGGTAGAATGAACTGCACAGTTGTGGACTGGGGTTTTCAACTTCATTTTATGCCCTCTTTAAAATCTCAGAATTGTGTACATCCAACCACAGTATTTTGACCATTCTGTGTAGTGTTTGAAAAATCATTTTCTGAATGCACTGAAACAAATAATCCTACCTTTTGCATTTAACTGTTCATTTGCATTCAGGTTGCTGAATGGTTATCATGGATAGATAGGAATGTAGCATCGGAGTTGAAATCACATCAGCCGCAATCTTATTAAATAGTGAAGGGATGAATGGCCTACTGTTGTTCATGGTCGTACGTCATTTATGGTTGGCAAAATATTTTCCATTTCAGTATCAAGAATTCCCAAGATACATATTACATGGTTAGAACTCCATTTTCTTGGACTCCATCAATTAATTTCACCTCTGACTTCAAAAGAGAGTGAGCCCATGTAAATATTTCTCTATTTTCTAGAGCAGTGATCTTGTAGCTTCCCTAACATTTTGCCCGTCAGGATGCAGTGACTTTCATCCTGTCAATCTAAACTGAATTTGAACATAGATGTATGAAATGAAAAGATCAACAGATCATCAAATCCCTTACCAACTGAAGTGAGTGAATTACTATGTTAACAACCTTATAACTATTCCCTATGTATAAATAATGTGCAAACTCTGAAGTATTTTCTTCCGATATACTTCTGCTCACTGAATATCATCCAGTGAAATGCATGTAAATTCCATGAACTGTGTAAAGTGAAACGGACCATTACTCAGCCAATTATATTCACTTTGTAGTGAATGATTCTCCTAACCTTTTATTCTCTTTCAGATGTTCTGGATATGGTGGATGTTATTATGGAGACCAGTGAAGGTCTGAATGAAGAGGTTGGGATTACTCTGAGTGAGGATATGATTGCACAGACCTTTCCTTTCAGTGCTGTGGTTACAGCTGCTTTGGAAGCCAAGAACAAGGTTATTTTAGAAAACAGTAGTGGAAAAGGTGAATTGCTGAATGATCTTTGATAAGCGGTTCACTGTGTACAGCAGATCTCCCTAATTCTGACATTTTAATCTTTGTTCTTCAGTTGAAATTGTGTGTGGTTTTGATCAGTACAAATACAAAATATTTTCAATGCAACTCCCGTTCTGATGCTTCAATTCATTTACATAAAAACACACAAAGGATCAAATAAACTATCATGATGTATGGAGAAGATGAAATTTGCGTTCCGTTTTTTTCCTTTTCTCTTCCATTTTACTTACTAAAGTTCTGTTTGACTGTTGCTACATCCTTTGCATACTGTTGCTAAACTTGCTCAGAAACTCTGCATAATTGTTGCTTGGTGTTATCATGAACAAAGGAAGCCAAACAATCTTTTTAAAAGAACAAGTACATTTGTGTGAGTTTTAATAGGTGGAGCATTCAGTTTTGGGGTAACATAGCTGATATCTTGAAATTGTTGCTCAAAGCCTCCACTGAATAAAACTCAATACTCAGCTGTCTCATTTACTGATTCCCATCTTCTTGTGCCATTTCAGATGCTATTCTGAAGTATCTTTCTGTTGTTATGACTGACATTCTACATGTGCAACAAGATCCATTGGCTTTGTGTCTGGTATTACAGTCATATGACAAAGAACTGGATTCATTGCCTGAAAAACAAACTGTGCACAAAAATATTTGGCAGCTGCACAAATATTATAGGCTTTGGATCCCACAACAAGCCCAGGAAACGCTGGTAAGAAATTGAATTTCTACATGGAATCATTCAACAGCTGGGTTTGCACTTACCAATAAAATCAGTGTGTGTCTATACTGTTTGTACTGATAGCACTAATTTCAAATACTCTTTGCTCATGGTTTACTTATTGACTCTCAATGTGTGCATTTCTGAAATGTCTTGAATTTTAATTAGCGCTATAGAATTTATAGTATAACCAAAAATCTATATAGTTAGTGTTAATGTTCGGGCTAAACTCATATTTATTTTATCCCTCCTGTCTAAAACCTTGCCTTCTCTGTTCCCCTCCTCCCCTAAAAATAAAATTCATGCAATGTGTTTATAATCTTATCATTAAGCAACTCATTAATTAAACAACTCCCAAATTTTGTTTCCTTCCCATTTACGGTACAGAGCCAAACTTGGTCAAACTTATGTTCAACATATCTTGAGTCTGGCTCCCTGCTTCATATTATTCTTGACCTTTGACAAAATTAATCATACCTTAAACCTCATCCCATCATTTTGTCCAAATCTGTGCACTCCATTTTTAGTGCATCACCCTCCAGATTCTGTCACAGATAGCTCCTCTACAAGTACTATATTGCTGAGAGGAGCTTCTCTTGCACATTAACCCAAGTGCACCCCAGCAACCCACCTTTGGCCTCACTCTCTTCGCTGTCTATATGCAACACCTCTGCCAACATTCCATCACAAGATAAGCCCATCATCTAAAAAGAGTTGTCTGAATTTTCTTTGAACTGCTTCAAATGCAATTAATTCTGTTTTCAAATAAGGAAAGCAGAATTCCACTCACATCTCCAGCACTGCACTCACCGAGGCCTGTGCAGCTGCTGTGAAACTTCTTCGCTTTTATATCCCATTCAGCTTGTCTTGCTGATCACTTGCTGTACTGCATACTAACATTTTGTTGATTACTTACAATGATATTATTCAAGAGTGTTTATCTCATTACTGTTTGCAGGACTTTACTGTTTAAACTGACTTCCACTTTCTCCTAGATTACAACAGTGACTATAACTCAAAAAGTAATTTATAGGAACATGGGACTTAGGAGAAAGAGTGACCTATTTGCCTTTCCAAGCCTGTTCTATATTTAATCAGATTGTGGTCTCAACTCCACTTTTCCTGTCCATATTCCTTGTCAATCAGATCTAACTCTGCCTTGAAGACATCGATGACCCAGCCTTATATACTTTCTGGGGAAAAGAATTCCAAGCACTGAGACCAGATATTTCTCCTCAGCTCCATATGAAAAGAGAGACCTCTTATTTTTAAGCTGTGCCCCTTGTTTTTTACCCTTACAAGAGGAATCCTCCCAGTATTCACTCTCTCATGTCCTCTAAAGTTTAAGTGAAATAACTTCTCATTTCCCTAATGTCTAATGGATATAGACCTAAACTGTTAAACTTTCCATCAAAAGATAAGCCATCAGCCCACAAAGAGTTGTGCGAATTTTCTTTGAACTGCTTCTAATGCATTGAATCTGTTTTTAAATAAGGAAAGTAGAATACCACTCATAACTCGAGGAGAGGTTTCACCAAGACCCTGTGCAGCTGCAGTAAAACTTACCTAATTTTATATTCCATTCCCCTTGCATTGATAATCACTTGCAGTACTTGCATACTAACATTGTGTTGTTTGTACAGTAACACATCCCTCCATATCACCAAGTTCTGCTGCAATCTCTCTCCATTTATGGTACACTTCTTTTCCAGAATAAACAAGTTCACATCCTATCACATTATTCTCCATTTGCCACATTTTTGCCCACCCACTTAACCTGTCTGCCCCTCTTTGTGATGATGGATGAACATCGCAGGCCAAGCAGCATCTCAGGAGCACAAAAGCTGATGAAGGGTCTAGGCCCGAAACGTCAGCTTTTGTGCTCCTGAGATGCTGCTTGGCCTGCTGTGTTCATCCAGCTTCACACTTTATTATATTGGATTCTCCAGCATCTGCAGTTCCCATTATCTCTGCCCCTCTTTGTGGACTCTTTACCTTGTCTTTCTAACTTACTTTCTATCTATCTTGGTGTTGTCAGCAAATTTATCTGCCATACATTCAGTCCCATCATCCAAATCATTGATATAGATGGTAAGTAGTTGAGGTCCTAGCATTGTAAGACTTTTAAACAAGGCTTCTCACTGTCCTCTGAGGTCCTTACCTGATACTGTGGATATCAACAGCACAAAACAAACTTTGGATATAATTTCCTATTTATGTGGTAGCCATCTATTACTTTACCAAGCAATAACCTCCATAAACTCAAAGCAGTAGTTGTTTAGTGAGATTCCATATTCCATGTTACCATGGGTTTCTCTGCCATCTAATTCCCCACATCTTCCTGTGACTGATCAAGTCATGCTTCCTGACTACAGCAGAAATATTCCTGAGGTTTGTGGCTTTATAAACCTTGCTGATCCTGGTCTCTTGACATACAGTGTCTTAAATTGGGTCATCTGCTTGGCTTACCAGTCCCATCTTGCTTATGCAAGACCACCTACATGTGGTCATACCTGCTACCAGCAGGAAAGATGTCTCCAGTGCATGCCAATAGCGGATGTGATTTCTGTGCCTTGGTAAGGCAGGAAGAAGTCATTCTCACGTTCCTGAGAGACTAGTGTCCAGGTCAATTGCTACAGTCAAAGTATCTGGATCACCAGTGACCTCGCCTTTTTCTTTCTTTCTTTACTTTCTTTACATTCCAGTGCAGTACAGGCCCTTCGGCCCTCAATGTTGCGCCAAACTGCGAAACCAATCTAAAGCCCATCTAACCTACACTATTTCATTATCATCCATTTGTACATATTTCTGTCTGTGTGTCCCTGATTTTTTCTCAGTTAATATCCTTGATCAGAATCTTCCTCATGTCACAACTCCATGTTGCTATTGAATGGTTTAAAGCTTAGGATGTTGCTGCACCTCACAACTGGCTACATTTGAACGCAAGAATAGATACAAGCCATATTAAAAGGCAAAGAAAGGTCTTACGACAGAAATGTGCAAATGACAAAATATCCCTCATCATAGATCCCTGTAGTACTCTATTAACTACAATTTGCCCATCTGAAAATGATCCATTTATCCCCAGTCTCTGTTTCCCATTAGCTAACCAATCCTTTATCCATGCTACTACCTACACCATGCACTCTTCTTATGCATAACCTTTGATGTAGCACCTTTTGGAAATCCAGGTGCACCGCATCCACATGTTCCCTTTAGTCCACTTTTCTTAACTTCCTCAAAGATCTGAAATAAATTTGTTACATACTATTTTCCTTTCACAAAACCATGTTGACTCTCGATCGTGATTTTCTGACTATCTTGCACTAACTTCCTCTATAACAGATACTAATAATTCCACTTGACAGATGTTAGGCTAACTGACCTATAGTTTTGTGCTTCCTGTCTCCCTCATTTCTTGAATAAAAGGGTTGCATAATTTATTTTACAATCCGCTGGGACCCTTCCAGATTATAAGCAGTGCCTCTACTTTCACTGCAGCTACTTCTTTTAAGACGGTAGGACGCACGAGCTATTTCATCCTGGAAACTTGTTGGAATTCAGGTCCCATAGCTTTCCTGGTACCTTTTTTTTTTCCTTGGTGTTGGTTATTGTTTTAGTTCCTCTGTCCCTTTTACCTCTTGATTCTCCATTTACTTTAAGGAAAGTTTTTAAGAGTTCAAAAGTGAAAACAGAAGCAAATATGTGTTCAATGGCTTATTTTCCAATACCAATTCCCCAAACTCATTCTCTAGAGGACCATCACCAGCTCTGGTTACTCTTTTCCTACTTAAATATTATAAAAACTCTTACAATCAATTTTTATATTACTAACATTTTTTCTATACTCTGTCCCTTTTTTTGAAGTCATTTTTTGCTGATTCTTAAAATCTGACCAATTGTCTGACTTACCAAAATCTTCACAGATTTGTGCATTGTTTCTTTCGATTTGACACTATTCTTAATTTCTTTATTTAGCCACAGATGCACATCCTCTCCAAAGAGTTAATTAGCTGTGATGTACTTTGGTATATCCTGAGATAATAGAATAAACTGCATTCTGTTCTGAGATTTCAAGCAAGACC
The DNA here is from genome assembly GCF_030684315.1 of Stegostoma tigrinum. Taxonomy (NCBI): domain Eukaryota; kingdom Metazoa; phylum Chordata; class Chondrichthyes; order Orectolobiformes; family Stegostomatidae; genus Stegostoma; species Stegostoma tigrinum. Next base: position 24,927,010 of record NC_081365.1, on the reverse strand, counting down.
TTGTATAAACAGGTGCAAACTGCTTCAAAGAAGCACGAACATTGGATTTTTTTAATATACTTATAAATTAAAAACATTCTATGCACAAGATATATGAGAACAACACACTCTGTTAGTGCTTAAAGACCTAAATATACAGGAAATAATTTTCTTGGAGTATTTTGATATCTCAAAGCTGCAAAATGACCATTGCAGACATAGTTGAACAGGTTGTATCATGGTACTGGGTATTTGTCTGACCAGAGAATTTGCTCGACCATGTCAGGGTCAGCTTGGGAGTTTTTAAACAGTTCCTTTCTCTATTCCTGCCCCACTTTTATCCTGAAGATACTGACTCACAAAATCTTTTCCTTTGTGCGAACTTGTGTTGGTAACCTTAAACTGCCTTAGCATAGAACTTAGAACACCACAGCGCAGTACAGACCCTTCGGCCCTCGATGTTGCACCGACCTGTGAACCCAAACTGAAGCCCATCTAACCTTCCAGTGCTTCCACATCCTTCCTATAATGCGGTGACCAGAACTGTATGCAATACTCCAATTGCGGCTACACCGGAGTTTTGTACAGCTGCAGCATGACCTCATGGCTCTGAAATTCAATCCCGCTACCAATAAAATCTAACACACTGTACACCTTCTAAACAACCCTATCAACCTGGGTGGCAACTTTCAGGGATCTATGTACATGGACACTGAGATCTCTCTGCTCGTCCGCACTGCCAAGAATCTTACCATTAGCCCTGTACTCTGTATTCCTGTTACTCATTCCAGAGTGAATCACCTCACACTTTTCTGCATTAAACTCCATTTGCCACCTTTCAGCCCATCTCTAAAGCTTATCTATGTTCCTCTGTAACCTGCAACATCCTTCTGCACTGTCCACAACTCCACCGACTTTAGTGTCATCCACAAAATTACTAACCCATCCTTCTATGCCCTCATTCAGGTCATTTATAAAAATGACAAACAGCAGTGGCCCCAAAACAGTGGCATCAGTTAATTGTCTGGAAATCTATGCTACACTGTAAAATGATTCTTCTTCAGAGAATCAGACATACTGCAGATTCTTCAGAAAACTGGAAGTACAATGGCTGCAAGACCACGGGGGTGCTGGATTAGGCAAGTGCAAACCATGATTACAAAATTAGTACAGTTGCATAGATTTCCCTACAGGTGCAATCACACAATTCGGGGAGATCTTAGATATCGCACTAACTGAACTATTTCATTAATTGACAAAAAGCTATTTTTGAATGAATTGTTTTCTGAAATTTATCCACAGCTTGAACAGTTTGGTTCGGAAACAATGAATCCTGCACTGTTGAAAGATACTTCATTCTGCAGCCTTCTACTGAGTGCCTATGGAATGGGAGATACCGTCCTTCTAAATGATGAGCTTATAGAAGATTTGAAGCAAGCTGTTACAAAATTGTGTCTACACGAGCTAGTTCTGGCTGTGAAGCAGGTGATTTTATACATCCGAACTTCTGTGGAGAACTTTAGTAAAGTGAGTATGATATTTGTTCCCAGTCCAACAGGGAAAACTATATTTTTATAAAACAATTAACTGTTCCTTTAATGTTGAAATAATGTTGGTGTAGTATCTTACTCTGCTTAACCCCTAAAATTAAAACTTAGTATACTGGAAAGTGTGGGGAGAAAAACATGAGTTCCAGGTCTAATTTTTTTCCTGTTTTGTTGCTGAGTAATTGAAATATTTTCTGGTTTTCTTTCTGATTTCCAGCATCCACAGTATTTTTCTTTTTATGTTACTGCTCATCTCTATTTTGCGTATGATTAGTGGATTGCTTTCTTCAAAATAAGCAGAACTATGTGATTTCAGTTTTAAAACTCTGCTGTCAGAGTAAGACTTGAACAAAATCTTAGTTTATGTTGAAAGGTTACAATGTATGTGACAGTGTATTCTGTTCAGAAGAAGCATCATATTGGACTCAAAATGTTAATTCTGTCTCTCTCCCCCACCATGGATGTCACCAGAGCTGCCGAGCTTCACCAGCATATTCTGTTTTTCTTGTAAATTTTGCTTTTATTTAACAAGGCTTGTTTGCTTAAGAGAGATATCTGAAACTTAAGTGCCAAACTGCATCTTATTTATTGCACCTTAGCCGTCAATTTGTTGTTTGAGTATTTATTGTACTTCTTCAGTTGAGAAACTGAAATTTCCCTGAAGCATGAAGGGCACAGTATGAATTGTAATTTTTTTTTAACCTGTGTTTATATGCCTGCTGCACTGGAGATTCTTCAACAGCCCCCACCCACACACTTGTTCAGGAAACTAACAACACAGATGATCTGGTTGAAACATAGAATTCCTATGTGGAAAGAGGCCAGTTGGGCCCAATGATTCTGCATGAGTCTCCGAAGAGCATACCATCCAGATCCCCTGCCCCATCCCTGTAACCCCACATTAACCGTGGCTACCTAATACCTACCTAACACATCCCTGGACACTACGGACAATTTAGCATAGCCATTCCACCTAACCTGTGTATCTTTTGACTGTGGGAGGAAATCAGATCACCTAGTAAAAAAACCCACACAGTCTTCGGGAGAACATGCAACTCCATATAGACAGTCACCCAAGGCTGAATCAAGCCCAGGTAGCATGGAAGGTAAGTGTGAAGTTAAGGAGCCAGTTGGTTAAGAGTGTCTGTGTGCCAGGTGAGACTTCCGTTAGGTACGGTGTCAGTTAGCCAGATGAGTGCTTTGAGTAGGTCAAAGATGTATCAGTTTGGGCAAGAGGAGTTGAGGCTGTGCATTCAGCATGATGGGTGTGGTGGCGGTATTACTGGGCCTAAGTGGAAGGGAATGAATTGGATCTGGGGTGGGGTGCAGACAAGATGTTGGGGTGTGTCAGTTCATGTCAGGGGAACATCTGCTTCGCCAGCAGAAAGGAACATTGGGTCAGGCTGAAGTCTTCTCAGCATGTCAGGTTCTGTAGTTGAGAGTGGTTATAAAGTCTAGGGATGGACAGGGATGGAGTGCAGGGTGTCAGACCAATAGATTTGGTCGGGGTCGGAAGCAAGGTGCAGTTGGGTTGGATTTTGGGGTGGCAACAGGATAAGGGGGTGGGGTAGGTGTCATTGGATTGGCGATCTGGATTTGGTGGAGTTGAGGGAAATGTTGCAAATAGCTGTTCACATTAATAGTTACCTAGGATTTTAAAACTCGGATTCTTTTCTGGGTAATGATTAAGCTAAACTGAGTCAGGACTCTTTACGAGTGATCCGGACTGGGGAGGAATTGCCAACCAGAATCTTCAGTTTCACAGATAATTCACATTGAATCTGCTACGATGGGATTCCTTGATGATCCTTATGCACAAGTTCAACTTGTACTGCTCCAATTACTCACAGGCCATCAGAATTCCTGGGCAGTGTTTGCGTTGGCTCCAAATAAAACAGATATTGTGTGGTGTGTGCACCAGCCTTGTGGGGGCAGCAGTGCATTGATTTTATCTTGTATTGAGAAACGTATTGGGAAATGTCAGCCTGAATCCCATGTTCCGTGATTTTCTTTTGCTTTATATGTTCATGGGACATGGGCACTGCTGGCTTGGCCAGTTATTTAATGTTCAAGCCTAATTGCTCAACAATTTAAAAGTCAACCACGTTGCTGTAACTCTGGGGTCACAGGTAGGCTCAACCAGATAAGGACAAGATAATTCAAACACTTAGCGAAGTAGATGGGTTTTTACAACTTTAGACACGTGGTCACCATTAGGTTAGCTGTTTTTAATTCCAGAGCTTTGTTGAATTCAAACCTGCCAAAGTGGGATTCAAACTCATGTTGCCAGAACACTAACCTTGCATTTTGGACGACAGGCCCTGTGAAATTACCATCATGCCATCCTGTCTTCACAAGCACATACATCCAGATAGCATTTCTTGATAGAAAACCAAGAAATTATTCTTCCAATCCCTGTCCCAGATGGTACTTTTATTTCGCCTTACCTCTTGCTTTTTTACATTCATCCAGATCGTTTCTGGCCCTCAGCATGGTTGGCAGAAACAGTGATTTGTTCCCCTCGTATGAATAGTGGGCACTGGGATCAAACTTTGAGCCAGGTCTTTGTTCTCATACAATACTTGTATCAGTTTATAAAGGGCTTCCACAAATGCCCAATCTCTATAGCAGTACCTATCATTATAAGAGAGGCAAAAGTATATTTTTCAGACCCTTTCAGACCCAGTCCTGTCGCAAATCCCATGCTGTGACATTTGGCATTTTTAATTTTACTAAGGAATTTAGTTCTTTCTCACTCTGTATGATTAAAAATGTCCATTCATGACATCAGAATATTTTAGGGCAGACAGAGTCATCATTTTCTGTGTGTTTGTATGTGAAACAAATAGCAGCAACAGTCTCAGCTAGATTCACTCATTAAAACATATCTTACGCATTACATCACTCAGTTTACATGTCTCTTAACTGCCAAAGCTTTGGACAAGGTGTTTAATGGATTTGGAGAATTATAGTTGTAGTCGTTCCTGTTGTTTTCTGCTGATTTGAGATGGTTTTCAAGTGTTAAAAACACCAAAATCAGTACGTCTTGTCAGTACGCAGCTGGTCTCATGGTATTTCAGTGTGTTGTTTTAAAACTTTGGGAATGCATCAGTTACTTTAGATCAATTATATCAAAACAGCAACACTCCTGAAAATGTTTCCTGCTTAACAATTTTGGTGATTGCGCTCACTAAAACAGAAGGTGCCGAAAAAGCTCAGCAGTTTTGGCAGTATCTGTGAAGAGAAATCAGAGTTAACATTTCATAGAATCCCTACAGTGTGGAAACAGGCCCTTTGGTCCAACAAGTCCACACCGACACTCAGAGCATCCCACCCAGACGCATCCCCCTAAAACCCACCTACTCTACACACCCCTGAACACTACAGGCAATTTAGCATGGCCAATCCACCTAGCCTGCACATATTTGGACTCTTGGAGGAAACCGGAGCACCCGGAGGAAACCCAGGCAGACACAAGGAGAATGTGGAAACTCCACACAGACAGTGGCCCAAGGGTGGAATCAATCCCAGGTCCCTGGTACTGTGAGGCAGCAGTGTTAACTACTGAGCCACCGTGCCACCCTAGTGTGGTGATTTCAAGTGTGGTGACCCTTTCTTGGAACTGCTGGTAGCTAGGAAAACGTCATTTTTTAATGCAGAAGACAGGGTGGGGCAATGGGAAAAATTATGGATTAAATAATAGGTGGGGATAGAACCCAAAGAGAGAGAAAAGCCATTGGGCAGGCAAAGGAATGGATGACACTCTGGCTGGAGTAGTGAATAGCTGTCAACGGAGACTGTTAGTGGCTAATAATGGGTACCGTTTACTCCTCGTCCTCTCACTCCCACTTTATCTTCTGCATAAAAATTGACATTTTCCTTGCTACCATCAGTTCTGAGGAAGGGTCACCAGACGTGAAATGTAAGATGCTGCAAAACCTAGAACAGTATAACACAGCACAGGCCCTTCGGCCCACAATGTTTTGCCAACCTATTATCCTACTAAGATCAATCTACGCTGAATACCCTACATTTTACTATCCTCCAAATGCCTATCCAAGAGCCACTGAAAGGTCTCTAAAGTATCTGACTCCACTGCCACTGCTGGCAGTGCATTCCACATGCCCACCGCACTCTCTGTAAAGAACCTACCTCTGACATCTCCCCTATACCTTCCTCCAATCACCTTAAAATTATGCCCACTCGTAATAGTCATTTCTGGCCTGGGAAAATGTTTCTGACTATCCACTCTTTCTATGCCTATCATCATCATTGTAAATCTCTACCAAGTTACCTCTCGTCCTTCTTCACTTGAATGAAAAAAGCCCTAGCTCCCTCAACCTTTCCTCATTAGACCTGCCCTCCAGTCCAGGCAGCATCTTGGTAAACCTCCTCTGCACTTTCTCTCAAGTTTCCACATCTTTCTATAATAAGACGACCAGAACTGAACACAATATTCCAAGTGTGGTCAAACAAGAGTTTTATAGAGCTGCAGCACAACTTCACAGCTCTTAAACTCACTTCCCCGGCCAATGAAAGCCAACACACCATACGCCTTCTTTACAACCCTATCGTCTTAGGTAGCAACTTTGAGGGATCTATGGATGTGGACCCCTAGATCCCTCTGTTTCTCCACATTGCCAAGAATCCTGCTATTAACCCTGTATTCTGCATTCAAATTTGACCTTCCAAAATGAATCACCTTCACACTTTTCTGGGTTGAATTCCATATGCCACGTCTTTGCCCAGCTCTGCATCCATTAATGTCCATTACAACCTACAACAGCCCTCCACACTATCCACAATTCCACCACCCTTCCACTTCCTCTCCTAAGTCATTTATAAAGATCACAAAGAGCAGAGGTCCCAGAACAGATCCCTGCGGATCACCACTGGTCACTGAGCTCCAGGCTGAATACTTTCCATCTACTACCACCCTCTGTTTTCCAATGGACAGCCAGTTTTGTATCCAGACAGCCAAATTTCCCTGAATCCCATGCCTCCTTACTTTCTGAATAAGCTTACCATGTGGAACCTTATTGAATGCCTTGCTAAAATCCATACACACCACATCCACTGCTCTACCTTCATCGATATATTTTGTCACATCCTCAAAGAATTCAGTAAGGCTTGTGAGGCATGACATACCCCTTAAAAAGCCATGCTGACTATATCTGATCAAACTATGCTTTGCCAAATAATCATAAATATTATCTCGCAGAATCCTCTCCAATAATTTGCCCACCACAGGAGTAAGACTGATTGGTCTGTAATTTCCAGGATAATCCTTACTCCCTTTCTTGAATAAGGGAATGATATTTGCCACCCTTTAATCCTCTGGTACTACTCCAGTGGACAGCGAGGACACAAAGATCATTCCCAAAGAGGCAGCAATCTCTTCCCTTACTTTCTGTAGCAAATTGGGTATATCCCGTCTGGCCCAGGAGACTTGTATATCCTCATGTTTTTCAAAATTTCTAGCACCTCCTCCTTCCTACCATCACCCTGTTTGAGCATATCTGCCTGTTTCATACTGTCCTCACAGGTGAATACTGAAGCAAAGTATTCATAAGGACCTCCTCTAACTCCACACACAAGTTACCTCCACTATCCCTGATTGGCCCTATCCTCAATCTGGCCACCCTCTTGTTCCTCATATAAGCATGGAACGCCTTGGGGTTTTCCTTGATCCTACCTGCCAAGGTTTTCTCATACCCCCTTCTAGCTCTCCTAAGTCCATTCTTCAGTTCCTTCCTGGCTACCTTGTAGCCTCTAGAGCCCTGATTATCTTTTTCAGCAAGTTCTGTTCATTGTTTCTGATTTACAGCATCCGCAGTTCTTTCGGTTTTTATTTGGTGATGGCACTGATGAAGGGGTTGGAGATAAAGATTAATTGCTTGCTGATTTGTAATTCCTTGATGAAGATAACTTATTCTGGTGCTATCCGACATCTTTCTTTCTTGTTTCAGATGAAAAGGGGCACTGGCTTAGAGCTGATTGGACTATTTATGGATCTTTTGAAACTGTTGTTCTGGAGATGTGAACAGACTGATGATTCCATCAACATGAAGTTCATGAAAGAAAGTGAACCCAAGCTTTTCTTGGATCTTGATCTTATCACAGATCGAGAGATAAAGAAGGACCAGGTAACCCCTCAGACCCCTGTGTACTCTTTAAACTTAAAAGGTTTTGTGTTCAGTCACAGCGCCTGTGGGTCACTGCTCGTTAGAGTTTAGTTGTATATATGTTGAAGTGGCACAAATTAGCATCTCAGTCTGTGCTGTCTATGAGGCTGATGCACTGATTATTTCTGTCAGCCTTTTGAGAATGTTTGTTTCTGCATTTCTACAACTGAAGTCAAAAGGGTTTCTTTGTTCATACTGATGTTCTTGCTAACCACCTCCTGCCTAATCCCCTGCTGAATATGTTGATGCTTTACTGAAATGTAGTTTCATAAAGGCTGGTTACACTTCAGTATGTCACCAGAATGGCCATTACCCACATATGAACTTACACAGCATGGGCTGAATCCTCAAAGAACAGGGACAGGTGACCAGGCCTACAATTTTGTGCTGCCAGCCCTCGCAATGATGTCACACCACGATGCCAACTGTGAGCTGCTGGCTCAGGTCTCACCTGTCAAGTGGTGCATTTTCAATCAAGGCTTTCTTCCCTTGCCAAGTCAGATTTCCAGTTGGCATCTGGGCAGTCCACATGGCCTAGAGCACATCTAGGCCAACATGACATGAAACCACAAGAGATCCAATCGCCTCCTCATATCCATCAGGTAACAGCTGCAGCTTCAAGAACACAGCAATAAAACAATGGTTAATGCAAAAATAAGGAAAACTCATCTGTATTTCTCTCTTTCTTTCTATCATTCTCCTGTCTCTGTTCTCTCTCACTCCCTTAACTCGTGCATTTCCTTTTCTTGTGCTCGCTGTTTCCTCTCTGTCCTGCTCGCACCCTTTTCTTTTTTCTATGTTTTCCTCTTACCCTTCCCATTTCTCACCTTCTCCTATTTTCCCTTCACCATCACCGTTACTTTGACAGATGGTGGGCCTGCCAGTATATGAGTAATGCAGAACCTCCAGTTGACTCTCCAGCTTTAGGACCTTGCAACTCAGTGATTCTGGCCTTTAAGTGGTCACTCTTCTAGTTCTGGGTACCACAGGAATATGCTGTATGGAATCAGAACACATTCCTAGCCTCTCTGTGTTTCGCACACCCAGAATGAAAATTCAGCTCTAGTTGATTTCAATGGTTCCGATGTTGTACTCATTTGGTATTCATAAATATGTAGGGCATACTGGTTGATCAGCTGGAAACCATGATTAATTTCTTTTCTCCATTATCCAATTCAGGGATCCTGGGCTCATGCTTCTATTATTGTTTCCCTAACTAAGGTAGATTAATTGCACAAACTTGACAATCAAAGCTAGGACCTTTATTGCTGTAAGATAAGGGGCAAAATGGATTCTGAGTCTTTTTTTTGGTTGAAATGATTGTGTCTATAGAAAAGCTAGAGAACATGATCTATGCATTGAGTGTTTGTTCTATGTTGCTGCAGAGACATTCAGTTGTACAGTGCTGGATAATATCGTGAGGAATTCAATATTTAACATTAAGCAAGCCAGTTTAGTTGTCTGAAAGACGTTTTGGAAAAGGCTGATATTTCTGATGAGACACGATCAGAACCCAGTTTGGTTCTTGAAAATATTGATTGTTATAAATAATCCCATCTCAAATTTTAACTTAGCTTTTCCTTCCAAGGGCTAATTTAATTGCATATATTTGCAGCAGCTTTATCCCTGCTGTAATTTTCACTGTTTATGTTGTGTGTTTTACGTTCGATCTACTGTTACTTTCAGGTCCTGGAAAGCATGTTATTAGCCATTTTTAAACACCCAATGCTGGAACAGTGGTTCTTGGCTTTGGAATTACAGACTGCAATACCACATAGCTTAAACCCTGTCAGTTTCAAAATGCTGTCAGCCCACCTCACCTCTGAAATTCTGAGCCTCCTCCAACAGAGTGCTCCATCATTGCATCGACTAGGTCGCATGGATGTAGTGATGACTTATTTTAAAGCAATCGCTGAAGCTGCATTGAAAGAACTTGAAATGAGAAAAACAACTGAAGAAAAATCAACCGTAAGCAATAAGAAGTCCTTACCTTTAAAAGGTCTGGAGATTTTGCATAGCTATCTGGATTCAGCTCAGCTCAAAGAACTTGTGACATCCATGTTGGAACTCCCAGAAAAATGTTTAGCCATCCAGACTAAACCTGAGAATGGAGGTGATGGAAAGAAACAATTAACCATGTATGGGAAGACTTTGGTCCAAATCCTTATAGAAAATAACCAGGAGTCTCCAGGCAGAGGTGATCTGATGCTATCGTTTTACCATTTCAGTGCTTTAGGTACACTTTTACTGTCTTCACACAGTGAAGAGTTGGAGAAGGTTCTTCTTGGAATCCTAAATAAAGAGCCGCTCTTTGCACAACTCGTGAAATCAGATGTTTTTCTTCATTGCTTGAGTCGCATGACTGAAACTTCCCTCTCGATTTGTGAGATACTCATTCAGCAGAGCAGCACTTGCCTTTTACAATTCGAACTTTGGTGTTTAGTTGCAGGGAGAATGAAATACCTGCAGAGCAATATGGCTGGTTACCTTTCACTGTTTAACATGTATCTACAGCACCAAGGAAAGAGTGACTATGCCCGACCAAAGAAAGGTGATTAACATTTTGATATGTATTCTACTTGTACTCATCTAATCCTTTCAATTACATTCTCTTATTTTGGGAAAACATGTTAGAATAGATTAATTGTTATCATGAATATGTCACAATTTGAATGTTTTACTTGTTAACGACAGTAAATTATTGCTGTAGTGACTAGGGATTTGATGGATTAACTTTTAAGGCCCCATAGCTGCTGTCAAAGGCTGTAAATTGGGGTGAATAGGACATACATTATCCTGAAGATACTGCAACAATTGCCATGGTTTCTTGTTGGTGAGGCTTCTGGATGTGGATGATCCATTTGATTATCTAAAGCTATAATTACAAAAATACAAACATGAATAAGCCTCTCAGCCCTTCACACCTGCTGATTGTGGCTGATCTGGTTTTAATCTCAACTCTACATTCCTGTATATTCCCAAAAATCATTCGACCCTTTCTTCATCAAGAGTCTGTCTTTAAAGATTCTGCATTGACTGCCTTTTGAGGAATGGAATTCCAAAGACATCTCTGTTTTTAATGTTATAATTCATGTTATTCTTGGCAGAAAGAAGGTGAACCTTTCATGATAAACTTGTCTAAAATGTTCACCTGAAAGAGGACATAATTTAATAGATGAACTTCTGTTGTAACTCAGTTGTTAGAGGATGTCTTTCTTATACAGAAGTAGTAAAGTGAAACAATGAAACAGAACAATCCCTGGAAAAGGGGATTAGATTAGCTTGGTAGTTGTTTTTGACCTGGGCAAGCTTGATAGACTGAAGGGTCTTTTTCAGTGCTATAGCCCTCTATGACAATGCCTCTGTTACCGCAATTGACTTGCCATCATTGTGACATGCCTAGTAGGACCAAGTGATTCAATTAATATTTTTGCAACATCTGAAGATCATACTTTGTCCTAATTCAGTCTTTGCAGATGTCCTGATGTTTATCAAAGCAACCATGTGGAATAGACTTGTAAGCTCCATTACATCAGACGATCCATCCAATGAAGTTGATTTGCAAATGCAAGTACTCTCCAGATTAGTGAAGTTATTGTCATCTCACACTGATATGTCATGTATTATGGAACAGCTACCTCCAGTGCTGGAGAAAACAGCCGGTTCTTCAAGGTAGATTCCTTCATTTGCTTTGAATGTCATTTCCATAGTGTCTCTAATGGTGTTAAGTGTCACACACCAATGTAAGAAAAAAAAACACTGAATCAATGGAGGTGTTAGTGGAAAGGGGTGTCCAAAATCTTGAGTAGAAAAATGTTGAGGCACTTTAAGCAAAGGGAGGAGTGTGTATATAAGGTATTTAGAACATGGAAATCCAGTGACTCAGCTGCACAGATTCAAATATTCTTGTCAGTGGGTTATGTTTCCCAATGTGACTGAATTTTCTGCTATTTTGATGAATTGTGAGAAAAATTAGTATTAGTGAAAATTTGTAGCTTGCGGTGTGGATGCACTTGTTCGTTTGCTCACCGAGCTGGTTGTTCCATGGTGTGCAGAAATTTTGTTACCGTTCTCGGCAACATTATCAGTGTGACCTCTAACTGAAGCATCAGTGTTCTGCTCCGTTCCAAATTTATGTGACCCTCTGGTTTGATGGGTCATGTCACTTCCAGTTCTGTTTTTTAGCAGCAGTCTATTTCTATGTTCTTGTTAATGGAGTCCTGTGTGGAGAAGCAGGCTTTCAGAAATTCCCTTGCATGTCTGGCGTTCGCTTGTCCCAGTGTAGTCACTTCGTCCCAGTCGAACTGATGCCCCTCATTGTCAGTGTGCATTGAGACAAGTGAATATTGATTGGGTCTTTTTACTGCCAGCTGGTGTTCGTGTATCCTGGTCGTCAGGATGGGTTTCCTCTCCATTTGTCCAATGTCATGTTTATTGTGCACTCTGCATGAGATTCTGTATGTCACGTTAGTCTTGTTTACTGTCAGTGAGGACCAGGATACACAAACGCCAGCTGTCAGTAAAAAGACATGACCAATATTCACTTTTCTAGATACACACAGACAATAAGGACCGTCAGTTTGAGAAGTTGGTATTTTGTATCAACTTGTAAATGACTCCAACCAAACAGTGGATTCTATGCAGCTGTGGTTTTCATCCCATGAAACCTCAAAAGGAAGAATGATAACTACCTTTAGGTAGCACTTTTTATTACTTTCTGCTGTCTCAAAGCATCTTGCAGCCAATCAAATGTTTTTGAAGCCTAGTTTCTGTTGTGACGTGGGCAACAAACCTCTGAAGTTTTGAACATGGCAAGTTCGCTTGCATAGTAGAAAATGGTAGTTAATTTATTTTCGGTGTCAGTTGAGGGAAAGCTATTGGTCAGGGCGCTGTAAGAACTCCCTTCTTCATCTTCAGTATAGTGCCATGGGATCTGTTGTATCCCCTACAAAGGCCCGCAATGTAATATTTCAGCAGAAAGGCAACACCTCTGCAGTGCAATATATAAGCTCGCAAATCCATGGCATGAAAGTCAACCACATAAACTTTCTACTCAGGGATAAAAGCACTGCCCATTGAGCCAGTTGCTGAATGAGAGCTAAGATGTCTTCATTCCAAGACAGCAAATATAAATGTTTTGGTTTTTCTCCAACTCTGTTGCATAACCTGCATGAATTTATAAGATTGTTAATCATACAATATTTTGCATTTGTGTACAATGCATTTTTGTGAAATACAAAGGCTTTGACGTTAGGCCATAAGTTTTTTTTTACATCCTCTAGTATTCCGGTTTCAATTTTCTTCAAGCTTATAATTTTAATAAAGTAACAGATTCTGTAAAATTGAGTCTTTTAATTGCAGGTGGATTTTGGCAGATGCAGTCTGCACTGCATTGGGGCACAATCCTGAAGACCAGCGATCCTGGAGAAAATCCATGTTAAAGGCCTGTCTCCGGTGGGTAGTTGCCACCTATAGCAACAGCAAGGATCAGGAGGAGAGCATGCAGGAAAGTGAAATAGCAATGCTGGGCAGGGTACAGGAGCTGGTGGTAAGTGTCTCAATTATAGCTTCATTCACATTCAATCATATTCCACTGCTCGAAACAAAGATGTTTTGATTGTATTCTGTTCCATTTGCAGGCTTTAATTGGTGAGGTTGACTCAGATGAATGGAACAACTTTTTAAAGAAAGGGCTAAAGTAAGTTTAAAGTATAAATTATTTTTAATAATATCTACACAGGGGAGTGCCTTGAAAATGAAGTCCTTTTCACAATTAAACAGTACACTTGTGATACAACATGTTGTTAGCTCCCAGAGTCTAGCTGTCTTTTGAAGGCTTGCTGGGTGGATATGTGTATGTTTATGTATGCGTTGCATATTTGTGTGTATGTGTAAAAACTGTAATTGGATATTCAGTGCTTGGCATATCTGACAATATCTAAATATAAGCATGTATCAGTAAATAGCTGACAATGCGTGGTCTGCCCACTTGTTCAGAAGAAGGAATGGTGCTGCCAGACTTAAAATGGAACGAATTATTAGCATTCTTTATCATTAATGCTTCTTGCTGTTTCATCCGCCTTCGTCTGTTCAGATGTTGTGTGGTAGGTGGCAGGATAGGGACTGTTTGATATGTTAAATCAAAAGGAGTTGAATGTGGAAATGAGACAGTTATGAAAAGGTTTGACAAGAGATGGCAATGTAGCTATAGTAAGGTCAAAAGTCAAAAAAGTCAAGAAGAAGAAAGAACAGTAAAGAAATGATAGCGGAGTCACAGTCAGGAAGAGGTGGAAGTGAATACAGATATGGAAGCGATTGACTAATGTATTCTCAGTAATTGAGATTGTGGGCTTGACATAACTGCTGCATCAGACAACCTGATTTAAAATTGGCTACTGCTGCAACAGTTTGCCAGGAATCTGGGGATTCAGCAGTGAAATGGAAGAGGGAGATGCCAACCTCACATGCTAAGTGGTGGTTTCAGCACATTTTGTGAGCTGGCTGTCTCTCACATTTCAGTGCAAGGAGAATGAGAAGAGAACACAGACGGAATGCCGATGATAGTTTTAAAATGATTTGTCCTTGCTGTTCCTTTTCCTGGCCACTTGAGGGAGCCTTTATCTCCCCAGATCGTCTTAGAATCACAGTGTTATCCAGCACGAAAACCAACTCATTCACGTAAACCGGATAACCCAATCTGACCTAGCCCCATTTGCCGACATGTGGCCCATATCCCTCTGAACCCTTCCTATTCAGGTACCCATCTAAATGCCTTTGAAATGTTGTAATTGTACCCATTTCTACCATTTCCTCTGGCAGCCCATTCCACACACGCACCACCCCCTGCATGAAAAAGTTATCCCTCAGATCCTTTTCAAATCTTTCCCCTGTCACCTTAAACCTATGCCCTCCAGCTTTGGACTCCTCCACCCTAGGAAAAAGATCTTGGCTATTCACCCTATCCATGCCCCTCATGAGTTTATAAACCTCTATACGGTCACCTCTCAGCCTCCAATGCTCTAGGGGAAGTAGCCCAGCCTATTCAGCCTGTCCCAGTAACTCAAACCTTCCATGCCTGGAAACATACTTATAAATCTTCTCTGCATCCTCTCAAGTTTAACAATATCCTACGTACTGAAAGGTGACCTCTTGTCCCCATGCTGTCCAAAGCATTGGCCTCTTCAACTTCCCAGTGGGTTGTAGCTGTACCCAAGAGTTTATGGCTTTGGCCTGCTGCTACTCGGATGTTCCTTTCTTTTCTGCTAGCCAGTCACTCCTTGTACCCAGCTACCAGTTTGGAAAAGAAGCTAACGTCTTAGTCCGTATTGAGATCTATGTGTGATGGCACAGCTGCACAGTAGACCATGGATCTGGAAGCAAAGGTCAAGCAAAGAAACTGGCAAGGCAATGGAAGGTGACTTCAAATGAAGATTTAAATTGCCAAAGAAATGGTAAGAGTGAAAGGATGAAGAGGATGAGCAATAAATACAGGGAACGTTGAACAAATAGGCGTTGGGTGAAAATTTCAAATGCAGGAAAGGTACTGAAGGAACCAGGAAGCTGTTGTTATGTGTACCACCTACAGGTTTGGACAAATTTCCTTCCAGCTTACTGCATTTAAATAGAAGCTATTTTATTTCATAGTTCAGACGACTGGCAAAACCTGTGCCAAATTAGTTTTTTTAAGACCCGTATATTAGAAGGAAAGACTGAGGAAGTTGAGTTTTGAGGTTTGGAATCCCGTAAAAGTATTAGTCGAAACATATGTTGACATGGTAAGTTTTTATTTTAACACATTGCAGATGCAAGGAAACCAATGAATGTAGACAATGTAGGCATATTGTGTTCAGAGCTTAAAAGTGACAGCTTCACGAGAGGAACAACCACAGAATTATATCGAAAACTTCACTGCATATATCAGTGTCTCTGAAAACATTTCTGCTTATATTTCTCCTTTGAATGATTCCTCTCTTATAATGGCAGGTATCGCTATAGAGATTGGCCATTTATGGAAGCCCTTCATAAACTGATACAAATATTGTATGAGAACGAAGACCTGGCTCAAAGTTTGATCCCACTTCCCATGATTCACACGATGATAACAAATCACTCTCTGTTTCTCCCAATCATGCTGAGGGCTAGGGAAGATCTGGATGAATGTGGAAAAGCAAGAGGTAAGGCCAGATAAAGAGTGTCTAGGCATTGGAAGAATCTTCTTGGCTTTCTCTCTAGAGATGTCATTTCAAAGTATGCTTGTAGAGAAGTGATAGCGTAGTGGTAATGTCAATGGGCTGGTCATCCGAAGTGCAAAGCTAGTGTTCTGGCAATGTGGGTTTGAATCCCACTATGTCAGCTTTGAATTTAGTAAAAGTCTGGAATTAAAAAGAGCTAACCTAATGGTGACCATGTGTCTCAAGTTGTAAAAAACCATCTAGTTCACTGAGGGTTTGAATTGTGTTGTTCTTATCTGGTCTAGCCTATTTGTGACCCCAAAGTTACAGCAATGTGGTTAACTCTTAAGTACCTCTTAGGCAGTTAGGGCTGGGTATTAAATGCTGGCCCAGCTAGCAATACCTGTGTCCCATAAATCAATAAAGAAAAAGAAAAATTCTTTATATTTTTGGAAGGGGGTGTATAATGTTAGAATTATAGCATTTTGTGAAGATTTCATTTGATCATTATAAAAAATGAAAATAAACAATTTGCTGTCTAAGGCCAAGCTGCTTACAGTAGCAAATTTACAGCACTTGGTTGTTTAAAGATTTCTTTTAAATTTTATAATAAAGAACTGATAGGTCAAAAGCATTCTTCATGGTAATTTCATTCACTGTTCAGCAAAATGCATAGTTCTATTTTGGAAACAAGATCATACACATGAGATTTTGTAATTTGACTGCTGCTTAATAAGTGATTAGTTCCTGCCAGCTGATCCATTTTAAACCTGACCGACTATCCTAATTTTATCATGTAACATCAGACTGAATGACAAGACTCCATAGCTGAGAAAGCAGCTCCACCAGAGCAGAAAATTCAGAGCAAGGTTAATAAAAAAACATGGAGAATGCTTTGTATAATTTTAAGAAGTCATGCAAAGTTAGATTTCTCATTAATTGAAAAGTGGAAAAATTCCTGTTTTATCCCGGCTATCAGCCATTTGGTGACAAAATCATATCCTTAAAAATTGGAAACTCAAATCCATTCATTTAGCTTTTTTGTTAATGGCTTGTAATTGTAAATAGAAATGTGCACTCCTTATCCCATTTAAAAGCTGAAAAAGATTCCTGTAAAGTGTTCAAGGCTTGAATGGTCAAATCTTCTGAACTTTGATGTCATGGATAATGTTATACAGTTTTCTATTCAACATAGCCTATACTAATTTTCTATATAATGGTGCAACGTGAGTAATTCAGAGTGAGAGTAGAGAATTCAGTCTGTCAGATGTGAATAACATATTGCCAATCATGGGAAGCATGTGGTCTTCCTTTTTACATTGCCCCGTCCATTCTCTGTTACCTTAATAGCCTTACTTTTCCAAGACACATTGCCAAGGCCCTTGAGAGGCTGCAAAGGGCATTTACCAGTCTTTGTCCAGGCTCGGGGATTTCAGGTACTGAGTTTGGCTGAAAAGCTGGCGTTGTCCTCCTTTGATTTCATAAAGGTGTACAAGATGGCCACAGGTTTAGCTGTAGTAAACAAGGAAAACCTCTCTTCTCATTGGTTAGTAGTACAAGGATTTAAGATTTTGGGCAGCATCTGTGAAGGAAAAAACAGCATTAACATTTCGGATCCGGTGACCCTTCCTCAGAACTGATGGTGGCTGAGAAAATGCAGTTTATATGCAGAAAATAGGGAGGTTGCTGGGGTAGGGAGTAAACAATAGGATAGAGCCCAAAGAGAGAGAAGGACAGTTGAACGAACAAAGGAGTTGATAATGATCAGGCTGGGAGAATGAATAGTTGTTAATGGGAACTATTTGTGACTAACAGTCGGGTGTGTGTAATGGCAGGCTATGTGATAACAAGGCCTGGTGTGTGGGGTAGGGGGTTGGGACTTGGCAGAGTTTAGGCCCTAAAATTATTGAATGTGATATTGAGTCCGGAGCGCTGTAGGGTCCCCAAACGGAAAATGAGGTGTTGTTCTTCCAGCTCGTGTTGAGCTTTGGTGGAACACTGCAGCAAGCCAAAGACAGAGATGTTGGCCAGGGAACGGGCAAATGTATTAAAGTGGCAGGCAACAGGTAGTTCAGGGTCTTTTTTGCGAGCAGAACGTAGATGTTCTGCGAAGCAGTCACCCAGTCTACACTTCATTTCCCCAATGTAGAGGAGACCACGTAGTGAGCAGTAAATGCAGCAGACTGGATTCTTGGAAGTGCAGGTGAAGTGTTGCTTCACCTGGAAAATGTGCTTGGACCCTTGGATTCTTGGCAAGGAGGAGGTAAATGGGCAGGTATTGCACCTTCGCCAGTTACAGGGGAAGGTGCCGTAGGGCTTTGGGGAGATGTTGGGGATGAAGGAAGTGAGAACCAGGATGTCCCAAAGGGAATGGTTCCTGCGGAAGGCGGACAAGGAAGGGGAGGGAAATATGTGGTGGCATCTCCTGGAGGTGGTGGAAATGGCATCTGATGATCTTTGGGATGTGGATGCTGGTGGGATGGTTGGTACGCTGAAGGGGAAACCCTATTGCTGTTGCAGGAAGGAAGAGAAAGGGTGAGGGCAGAAGTGTGGGAGATGGGTCGGACCCAGTTGATAGCCAGGTCAACAGCAGAGCTGGGGAATCCTCGGTTGAGGAAGAAGGTGGACAATTCGGAGGCTCCCTTGTTGAAGTTGGGCCTCATCTGAACATAAGCGACACAGACAGAGGAACTGAGAGAATGGGATGGAGCCTTTACAGGAAGTGAGGTGTGAGGATGTATCATCCAGGTAGCTGTGGGAATCAGTGGGTTTGTAGTGGATATTAGTGGCCAGTCTTTACCCCAGACATGGAAATAGAAATATCGAGGAAGGGAAGGGACGAGTCAAATCTCTGGCAAGGACCGTTCCCGGTCTGTACTTCCTTAAGCCATACTCCATGCCACAGCACCTTTCCCTGTAACCGGCGAAGGTGCAACACCTGCCAATTTACCTCCTCCCTTCCCAGTATCCAAGGGCCCAAACATACCTTCCAGGTGAAGCAACACTTCACCTGCACTTCCCAGAATCTAGTCTACTGCTTTCAGTATCACAACTGTTATAGTCCAGAGGGAAACCAGTTAGCCTTTCTGTCTGCACTAGTTCGCATTTTACTAAGCAATATTCTGCTGTGTACGCATGCAACTTTGCACATTTTTCTTTTTCAAATGACAGGCTGATTTTGCTTTTGAACGTGTCACATGACCTGCTTCCAGTACAGTCTCAGGAAGGCACCAAGATGTTAACCACATGCTGCATGAAAAAGCATTCCTCATTTCGATTTCACTTCTTCTGCCAATTACTATAGAAGGGTGCCCTCTTGTTTTCAAAATTTTACAAGTCGATACAGGTATTTTTTTCCAACCTGCTCTGTCCAGCCCCCGCATTTTTTTGAATGCCTCTTTTAAATCTTCTCTCAGCCTTTTTATTTCAAGATAAATATTTGCACAAATCTTCAATACCTTCATCCTTCCTAAAGTGAGAACCACTCAGAACCAGACCCAGACCCAGTGCTTTAGCTGAAGCCAAATTAGTGTTCCGTACAAGTTCAACATAACCTCCTTGCTCTTGTATTCAGTGTCCCTATTCATTAGGCCTACATACATTTTGAACTGTTCATCTGATACCTTATAAAATGAATTCTAAGATCTGAATAGACCACATCCCTTGCATTCCCTTCATCACACATCCCTGTTACTTCATAAAATAAAACTCAATTGGATTTGTCATGCATAATCTACTTTTACAAATTTGTGTTGGTCACCCTTAATTAACTCAAACCTCTCAAAGTGTTTGTTGAATAATTTTCACTGATTATTGTTTCTAAAACTTTATCCACCACCTGATGTTAAACAAATTGACCTGTAGTTACTAAGAAGGAATCGACATACTTTCTTAAACAAGGGTGTCATGCTGTTATGACATGCCTCACAAAGAAAGAGTGGATTTGATTCTGACCTGCTTAGCACAGATAACAGTATTACATTCCTTGTTTGATAGCATGAATCTTGAATATTGCTGAAAAATAGCAGTTTTTGTCTTGCGCTCATCAGATCAATTCTCAGATAAGCAAAGTATAGAGTAAACAGCACTTGTACTGAATGGGAGGAGAAGGTTGATTGGTTGACAAGTGGCCACTGACTGTTCACGGTGTTGCACAAAAGATGAAGTCGCACTGTTCCTGGAGACTTCTCATTTCAAATTTTGATTTGGTTTTCCTTATAGATGCTCTGGTTGATGTGTTACTGGTTTTGGTCAGACGATGTCCAACTGTATGTAACAGCAATCATTTTGGTATTTTGTTGGGGGCTTATGGAGCAACGCTTAGTAACGCAGGTAAATCTCTTAGTTCTGAATTTAAATTTCACACAACTGAAATGCAGACGTGATTATTCCAATTTGCTTATCTACCCCTTTCCTTTGCAAAGATCAGAAGCTGCTGATGATCCTGCAGTCTTATGAGAAAAACAACATAAGTCTTGCTGAGTACAGGTGAGTAATCCTCCATGTTCAAGTTACATTTATTACAAAAAGTCATGAAGATGTCCTAGTTAAATTGTGAGCAGCAGAATGTGAAAACTGTAGGCTTCTATTTCAAAGCATTTCATTACCAGAGACCATTAAAGAAGAAGGAACTGCATTTGCATCAGTTCCATCATTCACCAACACTAAGTAACTTCTTCAACTTTATGAAATGTGCAACCACCTTTTAAACAACAATAAACAGTGCTCCTGGAAATTGACCCAATCATCCAGAAACCTGTACTTGAGTCAATCATAATTGTAAGTCATAAAATATCAGCTATTTTTAATCTTCTTCTTCCACAGGATGTGGGCAATGCTAGCATTTATTGTCCATCTCTAATTGCCCCTGAACTGAACACTCAACTGATACAGCAGGATTGAATCTGTGTCCCTAGAAAATTGCCCTGGGCCTCTGGATTTATAGTTCAGTAACAAAACTCCTACACCTACATTGCCCCTAAATTCCGATCAGTGCGAGATATTTCTGATCTCTTATTTTCAATAAGACTTAACACTTCTGAAAATAAACTAAATAAAAAGGAAAAGTTGTGAAAGGTAGTTGTAGAAAACTGAAAATCCAAATTCCTTTGGTACAATAATATTGTCAGTATTTCGTTATGAAGAAATTCAAATAGAACATAATGAGGTATTTTTATTCACCAAATAATGTGTTCTGCTTCATTAATACATTTTTCACAATGCAATATTTTACTTGTACACTTCAGGAAACCAACCAAGTTTCCAGAGTATTGTGGTGCTGCCTTTTAAACCCGATTGCACATTTGTAAATCAGGTAAATGGTGTTAAATGTCTGTTTCTCAGGCTGCTGCTTTGGGGTCCAGCTGCTGTTGAGCACCACAAGACTTGCAAGAGCCTAGGGCCATCTTTGTGGCAACAACCAGGCATGGAAGAAATCCTGTCACTTCTGGACAAAGAGAAAATGTTCCAAACAATTGTTAACTTCCCTCAGCGTCGCTATCTCCTGCCACAGGTGCATTTAGTTGTGTTACTATCAATTATTTGTGTGTTTTTTTTAGCTCTTCGTGTATCTGAGGATATTATTGTAGGCTTATGTAAAGTCCAGATAATTAGCAGATAATATTTCATGACAGCTGTATGTTATGGCGTAGTCAATTCCAAATTCATATTGCAAATGTTTTGTCTGTTTCAGGATGGGAAGCAGTTAGTATCCAAAGAGTCCAGTATTAAGGAGTCCCACAATCTCTATGATCCTTGTTTTTTGTTGCCTCTCTTCAGTGCATTAATTACATCAGGTATGTAAAGATGACTTTTTAAAAAATAGTGCTTCCAAGTGTAACTTGTTGAGCCTACCTGAAATGATGAAATGTTTTTACAAGGAAAAGATTGGATTTCAAACATAACTTAGGACCAAAGCTTGAATGAAGTCAGCCTTAGTGTTTTTAGCAAGATGTAGAGCTA
Organism: Stegostoma tigrinum; assembly: GCF_030684315.1. NCBI lineage: Eukaryota > Metazoa > Chordata > Chondrichthyes > Orectolobiformes > Stegostomatidae > Stegostoma > Stegostoma tigrinum. The sequence continues at coordinate 24,905,167 of NC_081365.1, read as the reverse complement.
TATATGAGCTTTATTCAGTTGAAGTGTTCTGATTGTATTGCCATATGTTAAACCTCAATGAATGACGGTTCTTATAATTTTCTCAACACTTTCACAATGCATCATTTGAATTAATATGCACTAATTGTTAGTATACCTTTCAAACATTGCAAATTGTTTGGGAATATCTTAATTTTAGTGCCAAAAGATATTGACCAGACAAGTGTGCCCCCCACGCAATCTGATGAGTTTGATATGCAAAGGGGGACATTTAATAGTAAACCCTATTGGCTGAGGGGATGCTGCCACTATTCCACTCTACCTTGATTAATTCCATGATGGAAAGACCCACAGGTGACCTCCTTCCTCTGCTGTCAGATGAGATCCTCAAATAGCCATTCAATGCCCAGTAAATGGCTTCATCCCATCACCACAGGTTTTAACCTAGCAGGCTGTGGGCTTACCATATTCCCCTCTGACCAGTAAGTCTGTGCAAGACTGCTTGCAGGCTACCATGATGATAAAGTGAGAGGGTTAGGATGATGCAGTAACAGACATGGCACAAAGTTCCATTGGTTGTTCTGATTTTAATTGATTAAAAAGAGCCAATCATGAAAATATGAATGATGCCCATTGCTTTTATCTTTTGTATTCTACATCTGTTGGCTATCTATAAAGTATCATCATCTGTTTTGTGAACAGTGCCTTCATAAATCTCTGTCCTCCCCACCCCAGTGCTGTCACCTCCTGACCTGGGTCCAGACATACGTACATATATCTCAATATATTAATGTTATGATATATTATATAATAATGTTATAATGTAAGTGCCAAAATAACAAATTTACAAAATTCTGAGGAAGGGTCAACGAACCCGAAACATTAACTCTGTTTTTTCCCTTCACAGATGCTGCCTGACCTGCTGAGCTGTTCCAGTAGATTTGTTTTTCTTCCTGATTCACAGCATCTGCAGTTCTTTCGGTTTTAACAAATTGATTTGTAGTTGCATCAATTTAGTGACATGGCCACTAGATGGCACACTGTACAGAACATTATACTCCCTTTGAGAAACCTGTGCTCAAAGGCCAGGTACTCAAATGGACTGCAGTTGTTCAGAAGGGATTAGCTGAAACAGAATGACAATCATTACCGGTTGTTTAAACAAATCATAAATACCCAAATAACTGCACAGAGGCTGGTATCCCATCACCAAGTCACCCTTCATTTACTTATGCACAGCACACTGGCTGTGGCCAGTCAGTTCCCTGAACTGAGGAGATTCTAAACTCCTGGCTAAATTGGTCAGCCAGGGCTTTCATGATTGGCCCAGGTTAACAACCCCAATCAATATTCTCGTAGTCAACAAGGTCAACCTGACTCCAATCCCTACAAATACAAAGCAAACAAGCATGATCTAAGCAGAGCCTCTTTCACTGAAGTAATCTCTGTAAACTCCACTCCTGCAGCATTCACTTAATTGAAACATATAAAATAATCAGAGGGTTAGATAGGGTGGATGGGGAGAGCCTTTTTCCTAGGATGGTGACGGCGAGCACGAGGGGGCATAGCTTTAAATTGAGGGGTGAAAGATATAGGACAGATGTCAGAGGTAGTTTCTTTACTCAGAGAGTAGTCAGGGAATGGAACGCTTTGCCTGCAATGGTAGTAGATTCGCCAACTTTAGGTACATTTAAGTCGTCATTGGATAAGCATATGGACGTACATGGAATAGTGTAGGTTAGATGGGCTTGAGATCGGTATGACAGGTCGGCACAACATCGAGGGCCGAAGGGCCTGTACTGTGCTGTAATGTTCTATGTATTGACTAATTTCCGATTTATTGAGGACTTCCTGGGGCCATGAACTGACTACAATATCCGTGACTCTGGGGTGGATGCTTGTTTTTTTACTGAGAAGCTTTGGCTTAGCCAGAGCACCTGTCACTTAGAGTAGCCAGATTTTTCACTGAGAAAGAGCTTTGTTTAATAAGACAGAAAAAACTTAGACAAAAGTGCAGAAAATCCTTGAGAAATTCAAGCGAATTCGTAAAGAGAGGCTGATATTTTTTCTGAGGTTATGCATCATTGAACTTAAACTTTAAACAAATACTCTTACAGCTACTCTCTCAGGAGAGACAGAGACAACTGGTGGTAGATTAACTTGAGAGTCACCCCTATCTCAGGGGAGGGAAGAGGTTGAGAAGGAAAGTCCTTCACAATAACCTCAGCCAGTGCAAGAATTGAACCCATGTTGTCAGGGTTACTCTGCATTGCAAACCAGCTATCCAGCCAACTGAGCTAAATCCTTTAAAATAACCAGTTACACTATTGAATGCAGCTTTTGCTGAATAATTCACAACTAATCTTAAACTGTCTGTCATTCTTGGGCAGCACTGTTATTGTCATTGTACTAACCTTCTCCCACACTGACTCGAGTATTCACGAGGTTCCAGAGACAGCCTGAATAATGACATTTACCGTTTTATATAGCGGTTTAAAAATACTAATTTTACAAAGTGACTCCAAATCAGCATTATCAAACCAGTCATACCAGTAACAAAAAGATTAATCGAAGAGACAGGGTTAAGATTAGAAAGAGTCAGCATTTTTAAACATAATAATGAATTTAAAATGTTTGAAGGTGTAAAATTGTTTGATAATTTGACTTAAGAAATGACCGAATCAGAGCACTAAGAGACCATTCTGCCAAACTAAAGCCTCTCCATGTGTGATTATTGTTTTAGGTTTGGATTTTCTTTAAGGGCATTAATATTTATAAAATGAGAAAATGAGTGACATCAGGTCATTGAACCCCTACAGTGTGGAAACAGGCCAGTCCACAAAAACCCTCTGAACAGGCGGCACAGTGGCTCAGTGGTTAGCACTGCTGCCTCTCAGCGCCGGGGACCCAGATTCGATTCCTGCCTCGGGTGACTGTCTTTGTGGAGTTTGCACATTCTCCCCCTGTCAGCGATGATTTCCTCTGGGTGCTCCAGTATCCTCCCACAGTCCAAAGATATGCAACTTAGGTGATTGGCCATGCTACATTGCCCAAAATATTTAGGAATGTTAACATTAGCTGGATTAGTCATGGGAAATTCAGGGTTAGAGGGATAGGGTGGAGAGGTGGGCCTGGGTAGGACGACCTTCAGAGGCTTGGTATGGATTGTATGGCCCGAATGGCCTGCTTCTACACTGTAGGGAATTCTATGGCCAGATGAATGAATGCTGTCAGATACCAGTCCAACACTGGAAGTCTACTAAACCCTAACCCCAACCCCGACCCCATGTAATCAATCCTGATTGCTTGATATTTTTTGTTGTCCCCACAGCTCCAGAATTGTCTAATATTTGTTTCTGGTGAAATCTATTTTCTAACCATTTCCTGCTCTTCTACTAACCATCATTCTTGAGCTTGTAAATTCAGGAGATGTCAGAGCTGGGAAATGGAGCATTCCAATGTTAAATGTAGTGCAGACCGGTACAGAATGCCGCTTACTTTGCCATAACCAAACAATATACTTTTGCTTCAATCTCCCAAGGGAATGTATGAACACTTTTCTTCTGTCCTTACTCAGTTTTTGGTTCAAGGAACCTCCTTTACCATAGAACAGAAACATGGTGGTCTCCAAAGAAAAAGCAAAACTATGGGCATGTGCAGCATTAAACTGTACAGCTTTGTCAGTAAGTTACTGAGGAAACGCAAAATTCTGGCAGTGAATGGAAAATAGATAAGAGACTGTAGGAGAAAGTCCAGAAGTTCGGAGTGGGAGTGGATCAGATTCAGAAATCTTTCAGTAAGACAGGTAGCATGAAACCAGCATTAAGTATCGGCAAGCAGTCGTTCACTTTTGGAGACAGTGACAATTGAGTGAAATTCAGGAGTTATGTTGGGACAGAATATTGAAGTTTGCATCGTTAGTTGTATTTTTATGAAAATGAAGATTCATCGAGCCATATAGTTAAGAGAATTTGAAGAGTCCAACAGAGAGTCTGGGATAATAAAGACAAAGGTGAACAGCACATGGCCAAAGATATGTGAAAATCAGGACATTTGCAACACAAAGATATTTCGGGATACTTGTGCACAAAACATATAAAGCAAGCAGGCAGGTGCAGCAGATAATCAGGAGGGCAAATGGAATGTTGGCCGTTATTTCAAAGAGTTTGCAGTGTACAAGTAAGGGAATCTTACTGCAACTGTGCAAGGTGTTGATGAGACCACATCTGGCGTGGTCAATGAGCAGCATTAGTCCCCTTATTTAAGGGAAGTTATCATTTCATTGGAGGTAATTCAGAGAAGCTTTACTAAAATGACCCCTGATAAGGAGGGAGATAACAAAGTGTGGAGCTGGATGACCACAGCAGGCCAAGCAGCATCTTAGGAGCACCTGCGATAGGGTTAGGGTTAGTGTTAAGCTTTTCTGATGAAGAGTCTAGGCCTGAAATGTCAGCTTTTGTGCTCCTAAGATGCTGCTTTGCCTGTTGTGTTTATCCAGCTCCCCACTTCGTTATCTTGGATTCTCCAGCATCTGTAGTTCCCATTATCTCTGATAAGAAGGGATTGTCTAATGAGCAAAGCCCAAACAGTTTGGGACTCCACTGGTTGTAATTTAGAAAAATGAGAAGTCATCTCATGAATATATAGAATTCTTAACGGGCTTGACAGTGTAAATTCTGAGGATATTTCCTCTCATGAGAGAGTCTAGGACCATATGGCATAGTCTCAGAATAAAGGGGCACCAATTTAAGACTGAGATGAGGAGAAATTTCTTCTCTTAGCGAGAGTTGTAGGTCTTTGGAACTCCTTGCTGCAGAGATCTGTGGGGTGGGGTGCAGTCTTTGTGCATATTTAAGTGTAGGATAGATTGTTGATCAGGGTGACAGGGAGAGGGATATGCAGAATGTTGGATCCACAGTTATCTAATTAAATGGTAGAGCAGGCTCAAGGGGTCAAACAATCTACTCCTTTTCCTATTTCTTATGGGGAAATGATTGAGTATAGTTGCATTTGCTAAATGAGAAACATGGGATGAAGTTTTGACTGTGTACAAGTAGATGAGTTTTGAGTTAAAGTGAGCCCATTACCTCATTTTCTGTAACAAGTGAGTCATGGCTGCCAAGTCTAATTTTATACAAAGCTCTGATCATGTGCCATCCAATTCATCACATACACAGATTGTATTTGAAATGTATTTCCTCACAACAGTAGCACTTTTTACAGTTCTGGTATTTTTAAAAAAAGAATAGCACTAAACATATGTGCCTTGCCCATTGCTGGTGTGATTTGAACTTTATTCCTGTAGGTCTCTGAGGGGCGGCATGGTGGCTCAGTGGTTAGCACTGCAGCCTCACAGCACCAGGGACCCAGGTTCGATTTCAGCCTCGGTCTGTGTGGAGCTTGCACATTCTCCCTGTGTCTGCGTGGGTTTCCTCCGGGTGCTCCGGTTTCCTCTCACAGTCCAAAGATGTGCAGACTAGGTGGATTGGCCATGCTAAATTCCCCGTAGTGTTCAGGGGTGTGTGGGTTATAGGGGGATGGGTCTGGGTGGGATGCTTCAAAGGGCGGTGTGGACTTGTTGGGCTGAAGGGCCTGTTTCCACACTGTAGGGAATCTAATCTATTTTCTTCTGAGCTTTGTCTTACTGTTCCCTTAAACCTGTGCCAGTTAAGTTTCTGAATTTGAATAAATGTCATATGAGCTATCATTCTATCACAAAGACATACCATAAAAAGATCATAATAAGCAATTGAGGGTACATACTCATTATGAGACAGCCGGTAGTGAGCCAACTGAGTTTTTAAAATTTTAGCCTTCCATAGTTGCAGTCAAAAGAGTCTTATGAGATTTAACAAAGTAAAGCCATTTTTCAGCTAACCCTATCTGACTATTTCACCGTCTGTGCTGGATTTTAAATAAAAATGTCATGCTTTCTCCATTAGTTGTGATATATATAGCTGCTTTGTAAAAAGTTGTGACCTTGAAAAATGAAAGAGACGACATTTGTCTGACATAAATCTGTCAATGAAAGTTTCTTTATCATTTTAGATGCATTTCAATTTTCAAGGTTGTTAAATGTAATGGTGGTTTTACGACTAGCTCAGAGTGTATTTGTCCTGTTCAAGGGTGTAATTTCTCTCATTTTAGAAGGCACATGTTTTTTTAGTTCTGAAGAGTTTGATGTCAACCTGAAGGTTAATTCTCTTTTGTACATTTTTTTTCTACTTTTAGTGACTCGAAAAGCAGTCATCTAAGATTGCATACTGTTAGCTCAGATCCAAGTCTTTAGGAGCACAATGCAAGAGGCCCTGGGCACCTGTTGTGTCAGAGGCCCTCAGGCAAGACTCCATCATGGAAGCATGATTTATTAAAATCAACCTTTCTATGTCATCTTGGCGCAGATGCTTGAATTTTCATGAGCTAAGGGAGTAACATATTGTCAAGATATCGTCTTTTCAAAAAGACATTCAGTCTATAGATGTAAAAAAAATCCATGGCACAACTAGGTAAAGGCAAAAAATTTCTCTTCTTACTGTCTGACATACTTTTCTTCATAAACCAAGATGGATTAGTTGTTATTGAACTCTTCTAAACATTTTGCTTTTTATAAACCAGTTGCATAATTCAAGTTAACAAGGTGTAGAGCTGGATGAACACAGCAGGCCAAGCAGCTTCAGAGGAGCAGGAAAGCTGATGTTTTTGAAGAAGTGTCCAGACCCAAAACATCATTTTTCCTGCTCCTCTGATGCTGCTTGGCCTGCTGTGTTCATCCAGCTCTACACCTTGTTATCTCAGATTCTGCAGCATTGGCAGTTCCCAGATCTCTGCATAATTCGAGTAATTACGTTTCAAAATGTAGTTGTTTGAAGCATCTTTGAGAGACACCATTTAAATGGTCGTCGTTGTTTTCATGTTCTGGATTACCATATGTACATTAAGAGGTTGTACAAAGAAGATGTGGGTATTGTGTCAGTTACTTTGAAGGTGTATTGTGAAGTGTTGTTATCTCTGTAAAAGCCTCCACTATGTTTCCAGTTTCGAATGTACAGTCAGTATTGGCACAAAAGCAGCATCATACGTTTAGTATTGACTTCAGTAATGTGCCTTGATTCCACATTGGAAGAGTATCTTCTGCTTCATTTTGGCATCCTGCTCATCATATCAAGTTGGTCAGTCAGTTAGTTGTGCAAATATCACATGCTTCAACAAACCCCTAATTTTTGCATAATTACTATACCACGAGCATCACACGTCAGCCACTCCTTTTGCACTGTACAAAGGCCCAGTATATAAGCAGGTTTTTGTCCGACAGTTGTCAGAAGAATCTCAGTGCACCTGATGTTGCCTATAGTTTCTGCACCATTTCTGATTTACAGTTTACAGTTTTTGGTATCTTACTGTATCTTTAAGTTAATCAGTTTATTTATTTTCTTTTCAAAATTGTGTATATTCTCCTTTTCACCTTCTGTAAAACAGTTTCAAATAATCTGACAATAATTGTTCATTTTAGAGTACAAAAGTATTGTTACCTGAGTCTCTTAAAGGTGATCTGCCCTTATACTTACGTACATAGGTATTAAATATCTGGTCTCCTCAGGGAACTGATGAGACCTTTCCTATTACATCAAAGGTATGTCTAAGAGTATAGTTTGTCCCTTTGTGTAAAAAGGAAATCCCCTTCCAAAATTATATAACTGGCATGGTGGCTCAGTGGTCAACATTGCTGCTTTACAGTGCCATGAACCCAGGTTTGATTCTAGTCTTGGGTGACTGTCAACGTGGAGTTTGCATGTTCTCCCTGTTTCTCCCAGGTGTTCCGGTTTCCTCCCACATCCAAAGATGTATGGGTTGGGTGGATTTACCATTTTCCATTGCCTGTAATGTCAGGAGATGTGCAGGTTAGTTGGGCTAGCCGTCGTAAAAAGCCTAAGTGGGGTTACAGGAATGGGGTGTGGAGGAGTAGGTCTGGGTGGAATGTTCTTTGGAGGGTTGGTGCAGTTGCATTGGGCTGAATGACCTCTTTCTGCACTGTAGGGATTCTATGATTCACTCTTGGAACCAGTCTCAAATTTATATAATAGAGTTTAGTCAGGCGGCCATAGGTAATATTGTTGAGCTAATGTCACTGAACTCACATTCCTGATGTTTTGGGAACATTTGGTTCAATTTCTGTTGTGGCAACCGGTAGAATTTAAAATCAATTAGTGAATCTTGACTATGAAACCTACCACTGATTGATTGTCACAAACACTCATTTAGTTCCTTTAGGGAAAGACATCTGCCATATTTACCTAATCTAGCCCATTGATGATTCTTAACTGTTCTCTAAATCACCCTAGAAAGCCACTCCATTTAGTGACAATTAGGGATGTGCCTTCCCAGTGAAACCCAATCCCAGATCCCAATCCCAAAAGTACAGAGATGTACTTTATGTAGTTATTAAGTCTGTTGAACAAAGGTATTTCTGTTGTGTTTTTAAATGTTTGTAATGTCAGTTTATGACCTGGTGAAAGAAGAGCCTTCCAATTCAAATTGCAAAGCCTATTTCTCAATCACACTCAGTAATTAGGTTGAAGTGACCTGAGACTAAAGACTGAGTGAATCCAATTTGAATAAGAGACAGATAGTTTGAATGGTGATCTATGATTTCAGGGTACAGAGACAGTGTGTGCTCCTTTGTTCCCAAAGACCATGATTCTGTCAAAGGATACAGCTGGATACAAATCGATTGGTGACTTGGGCACAGAGATGGCAGATGGAGTTAAATCCAGAAAAACGTGAGGTAATGCATTTGGAAAGTCTGATCCAGATGGAAAATATACAGTAAATGGCAGAACCCTAAAGAGTACTGATAGGCAGAGGGATCTGGGTGTACAGGTACATAGGTCACTGAAAGTGGCAACACAAAGGTAGTCAACAAGGCATTTGGTATTCTTGCCTTCATTGGCCGGGGCACTGAGTTTAAAAATTGGCAGGTAATGTTGCAGCTTTATAGAACCTTTGTTGGGCGGCATTTGGAATATTAGGTTCAATTCTGGTCGTCATACTACCAGAAGGGTATTGTGGCTTTGGACAGGGTACAGAAAAGATTTACCAGGACGTTGCCTGGTATGGAGAGCATTAGCTATGAGGAGAGGTTGGAGAAACTTGGGTTGTTCTCAGTGGAACGATGGAGCTTTGAGAGGCGACCTGATAGAGGTCTACAAGATTATGAAGGGCATGGACAGACTAGACCATCCAAACCTTTTTCCCAGGGTGGAAGAATCAGTTACCGGGGCCATGGCTTTAAGGTGTGAGGGGCAAGGTTTAAAGGTGATGTACGAAGCAAGTTCTTTACATAGAGGATGGTGGGTGCCTGGAACTTGCTGCCGGGGGAGGTAATGGAAGCAGTTACGATAGTAACTTTTAAAGGACGTCTTGACAAATACATGAACAGGATGGGAATAGAGGGATAAGGTCCTCAGAAGGGTAGGGGGCTTCAGTTGTGACAGGCAGCATGTCAGTGCAGGCTTGTTCCTGTGCTATAATTTTCTTTGTTCTTTGTTCTATTTTCACTAAACTGAACTGGGAATAATGGATACTCCCAATCGTAGAAGCAAAGTCTCTATTCATTAGAACAATGATTTTGCATTAATGTGGCATCTTGAATGTAGGAAAACATGATGAAATATTTTGTATAGGCAAAATCAAAAAGAAACCTGGTATTATTTACTGTGATTCAATGGATAGCACTCTTGCCTATGAGACATATGACTGCAAAATACTCCGATTACTGAGCTCATACTTTAGACTGACACTGCATTGCAAAGCTGAAGAAATGCTGTACCGTCAGACTGTTGTCTTTAGCCCCATTTCTTCTATTGATTTTGATGTGGAATACTCCATGGCTCTGTTTCAAAGAGTAGCATAGAATCTCCCCCCAACTTCCCAGTGCTTTGTATGTCAACCAAAAGCAAACCAGCAGATTATCTGAGATAACAAGGTGTAGAGCTGGATGAACACAGCAGGCCAAGCAGCATCAGAGGAGCAGGAAGGCTGACGTTTCGGGCTTAGACCATTCTTGAGAAAATGGAGTGAAGAAGGTTGTAGGCCTGAAACATCAGCCATCCTGCTCCTCTGCTGCTGCTTGGCCTGCTGTGTTCATCCAGTTCTACACCTTGTTATCTCAGATTCTCCAACATTTGCAGTTCTTGCTATCTCTGAAGATATATCTCTGCTATATCTGGTTATTTTCTCACTGCAGTTTGTGAGACCTGTCTGTATGTGAATTGGCTGCCAGCTGTCTACAACAATGACTGCACTTCAGTGGTACGTCATTCGTTGTGGAACATTTTGTGACATTCAGCAGTACAATGTAAATGCAGGTTCTTTATGTTGGAGGACTAACTAAAACTATGGCCAAAGAAATGGGTTTTATAGGGTGCTGTTAAGGAGAAGAGAGAAGTGGAGTATTTAGGAAGGGAATTCCGTGGTTGGTGAAAGTCAAAAGTCAACTGAGGAGCAGGGAAATAAAAAACGCCACAGGTGGAGGAAAATGAAATAATAGTTTGTTATAAATGAATATTAAAAAATATTGAGATTCTGAAGGATAGAACATTCACTATTTGAGGCATGGAAAGAGCAGGTACCAATGTGCTATTGTGGAAAGAAGGGATAAATGTGGGAGGCTTGATGATAGATATAATACAAATGCAGAGATTTAAATGAACTAGAATTTCCAGAGGGTAGATGATGAAAGGCTGGCATGAAGAACTTTGGATGCAATTATTGAGTATGCAAGTTGTAAAGACATGGCTGAGAGTTCTTACAGCAGATTTCCTGATAGTGTAATTGGGTGAGTTGCTTGATTCCAGCAAAGAGGTAACTGTCTTCATCAATTGATGTTGAATCTTTTTACCAGAGGATAACTCTCAAAGCCATCTACTCTTCCAAGAAAAAAATCAGAGTTAACGTTTCAGGTCCAGTGACCCTTCCTCAGAACTTTTTATAGCATGGAAAAATAAATTTTCTACTTTGTAATTTATTAGAATAGTCACACACCTCAATCATAGGACCTATTTACAGCAAGGTCCTTTATCCCTGTCAATTGCATTAAATTTGCAGAAAACCACATTTATGGCTTTAAAATTGAAAATCAGATTTGAAAACACAACGTGTGCAGGAACGTTTGCAGAGAAGCAATTGAGACAGTTGGTAGGTGTCAGTATCATCACCGCTTGTCTGCTTAACTGCATCAAAATGACTTGTACAGTTTCTAAAGCAATCAGTTGGTTAAAATCATTTCAGTGCTTTGTTTTAAATTTTTGTATTCATTATTTCAAGCTTTACCAAATTGCTGCGAAGCCAACACAAAGGAATTGTTAGGGTTAACTGGCTCTAGATATCTAGAAATATGAAATAAGTATTTGGTGTCCTTTTGCTCAGCGACATTATGTCACAGATGTGCTGGTTCATTGAACTGCAAGAAATCAGGAACAAAACAGAACACAGTCACATGCAAGAAATTATCTATTTTCCCTCCTGTAGTTCAAAAATCAGTCTTTTCAGCTTTATTTTAAACCTCTGTTCGCAAAACGAGACTGTGTACTGACCATATAATTTCCATTATGAAAGAGCTGTAGTCGTAAACTTAATTTGGATTATTTAATAATATAAAGATTGTTTAATGATCCTTTGCTTTGCACTTATTAACATAAGAGATGCTAGGAATATAGAACAGAACGTATCTACATCAGATATGCCCAGAGCAAGAATAGCAGAGATTAACTGCAGAATAAACTTGCTGTGTTCTGTTCAAAACCTGCTTTAACCTAACACTCAGAACAGAATGCACCCCTCATCACCGCCAATATACTCTTTACCTTTCTTATATTTCTTTCTTTTATTATTCTTGTGGTTCCCTGAGTTCATTTGTCAGCAGAGGTGGATTTTTTTTCAATGGTTCTTAACATTAGTTTGTGATGTGTAGAAAGTTCATCACCAAGGTTAATAGTTTCTACATCAGCCTGCCAAGAAATTAACACAGTTATGAGTTTCTATTAATCTGATTACAGACCACACCAAGTCTTTGCGTACATGCACATCCCAGTCACCTAAGATGAAAAAAATCTTTGCATAGGTTGACAACATTCAAGGCTCAGGGAAACCCAATTGTACGCAAGGCACTTCTAGACTTTAACCAGCTAAACCAGAACCTTGTAAGTGTAAATGACTTGTAAATCCATTTCCCCTACTCATCCACCAATTCCATTCATCCTAATGAAGAATTAACTTCCAATATTACTGGAGCCTGAGGTGTGGAAAATATTTGCTGAAAGCACTGGGCTTACCTCTCTGTGCCTTTGTAATGATAGGATAATCAAATTCCTAACTCTAACACAAAAAATTGACTTTGCTCCAAGCTGTTATTTGTCAAGATTGACACCTTGAAGCTACTGGAATACTAGAGAGAATCTGCTCATCTTCTGCCCTCTTCTCTGGAGGATAGTCTCTGCTGTCAGTAGACAGTGGTTAAGGGTGTGATGGAAGTCTTGTTAGATAGATAAATGTTACCAAAGAGCATCTTGAGTTAAAGCATATAAAATAGCTTCTTCCACATTCCTGATCACAGTGAGGAACCCATTCAATAGTAGCGACAGTCTTGGTAGATTTTGCTTAACTCTGGAATTCCTTGATGGGCAATAAGTTCTAGGTCCACAAGCACATGCTACCATATCTGCTTTCAAATAAGCTGTTCCAACTCCTGATCTTTCAGTATTAGGAGAAAAGGAGGATGTTTTTCAGTTATCTGCCAACAATATTACCTTGTCTAATACCAAGTAATTGGTCATTTCACAATTCATTTCTTTGCTACTTGTGGCATATTGCTAATACAAAATAACTGCCACACCTAACTAGAGAACAGTGGCTGCTATTTAAAATCAGTTTTATACTTGAAGCAATACCAATCATCCCAAACCTGCTCTGAAATGTCAAATAAATTGAAATCTTTGTGATTTTTGCTTTTTTTCTTTGCAGAATCTGTGGTAGACTGCTACAAGTTTGTTGATGTTAATGCTTTAGGATTAACGGTAGCAGCTCTTAGCAGTTACGATCAGAATGTAAGAGCTGCGGCCTACCACATTCTGGGTAATTACTACATGCATCTGGAGGCTGCTCGCTTTAAGGAAAAGCAGCAGGTGAGAGAAATGCGTGGTACATAATTTGCATCGGTCTTGGACTATTGAAGTCTTTTAGAGCTTTGTGGAATCTTTCAGAATCCATCTCTCGAATCCACTGTGTCTTATGTGCTTCCCGTGCCATGTACTATCCATGATATCTACGGACCTTCCGCACAGGAAGAAATCAGATATTGGAAAAGCACCTTAATGTGGCATTGACTGTCAGTAGCACAGATTAGCATGCTGTCAGAGTTACGAACCTTTATTACCAATCAGGGGCACATGGGCACATGCACAGATTGTGACACTTAGGCTGTTTCCAAGCTTCATTGCTGTCTGCGGTTTCATTAAGTTCTCAAAACATCTTGTCAGTCTTATCAGTGATATTTAATGATAAATTGACCTAGCATGAAACAGCAGGACCTGCATGTACACTGATATTATAGTTTTATTTTCTTTCACTCGCCTTTTCATAAATTAAACAAAGTAATTTTTTATGTCTGTCTTCACAGGAGAAGTTATAAATTACATATCAAAAATAAAGAGTAACCAAGGGGCAAATTAGAATGAGGAACTTGAGCTTGAGATAATTACATTATCAGGGTAGAAAGGTATTAGAGAAACAAAACAGACTAAAAGACAATAGATCTCCGAGACCTGATAGGCCAAGTAAATAAAAGCAAAATACTGCAGATGCTGGAAATCTGAATTAATCTAGAATGGGCTGAAAATCCTGACCAAGTCACAAGAAATCATATTGGACTCAAAATATTAACTCTGGTTCTGTCACTGCCAGATCTGATTTTTTTTTTCAGCACTTTGTTTTATTTCCGATGGCCTATATCTTTTGCATTTGTGTTAATTAATGTTGACTCCTTTTGTGCTTTCCCCAACGAGACTGTTCCATTAATACCCACTCACTGAAATTTTGCTTCCATGATTTTGAATTTATTGTCATTAGGTAGGGGCTTTTGACTTCTATTCTGCTCTCCTGGACTTGTTACGTTATTTTCTGATAATAGCAATGATTTAATCTCTCAACCTTTGCCTCCCAGTGAGAACATATCCAATTATGATGCCTATTGCTCAAAACCCAATCTCTCCAGACCTTCAGTCTTTCTGGTTACTCTCGTCTGTCTGTCTTCAATAAGTACAATGGCCCATTTGTGCTACAGTGATCAGAACTGTACACATTGTTCCAAATATGGCAGCACTGGTGATTTATAATGGCAGAATTACCTCTATGTTTCAGCCCACATCGCTTTCATTTTCCATGCATGTCATTTTCTTTTGAGTTAAGTAATTAGATTCACTTTCAAGCATTCAACTAAGGACCAGTACCAAATACTGAAAGTTTTATTGTTCAAAATTGTAACGTGTGACTTCATTTTTCTTTTTGCTGTGTAGCTGCTGTACCTACTGGATGTGGTGAAAAATGGGATCCGACAACCTAATGCCAGAATCACTTTCTGCTTGGCAGTTTATGTTGCTAAAGTTGCTCAACAAATGCTAAAACCAGGTTTGTGAGGCAAGCACTTTCACCTTCCTAGTGTACATTTCAATTTTTGATATTGGATCTATTTAAAGGCGAAAATTTGTAAAGTGACTGATCCATGTTCTTTTAATGTGAAAGCACTTGCTGCTTTGAAATTGAGGAAGACTTTCAGAATGATATTTAGCATAATTGATATTCGAGTAAACAATGGGAAGATGTTGAGCATGGTGACTTTATGATTGGATCACAAGCATAGATAAGAAAGAATAAGTTAAACTAACTATGTATTTTTACTGTTAAAAGAAACTGAACAATTTACAATTAAAATTTTAATTTATCTTCAAAATATCTGTATTAGTGCTTTTAGAATCTGCAACCAGAATTATATGGAGGCAGAGAAACCACAGGAACTTGTCTTTGTATCAGCAGACTTTACCATGGCTCTTCAACTCAGGCACAGCATCAACATGTACACATCATAGTTTCTTCACCAACCACAGCAGACAAGCATGATGGCAACCCGGGCTCTGGCAATGAAAGCTCTCTCTTTAAAGGGAACCCAATAGCGAATTGAAATTGCTGCAGAAAACCTTGATCTTGAAAGCTTATAATGGCAAATAAACCAAAGGAAGGCGTGGGAGTGCTGCGACCTATTTCTCTTGATTTTCCCTTGGAGATTTTGCAAATGGTGGTGATGATATGAAAGTACATGTTGTTTTCTAGGGACAGTTAGAAGAGAAAACAGGCATGGCTGGAGTTTGTGGGAATATGGTGCCCAGGACCTACATAAAGATATTTAATGACTTAGTGAGCTTAGAAAAGATGAGTGCCATCCTACTTTTAGATGTCATCCATCACTGTGTGACTTACTGAATAGCACTCTCCTGACCAATACCTTGCAGTTCCACGCATCTGCTTCTCTCCCCTACCACCTCAAATCTCCACCTCAATTTCCAATATTCATACTTTTCCTCATCCCATTGCCATCTCTCATTCATTCATACATCCCTAAAAATTGTTATATATCCTCAATACTCAATCCACTTCTCATAGTCATAACTCTGCTTGATCTTATTGCAAGAGAAAAGAGTACATTACTCCAGGTGAAGGTAGAAAATTGTCAACCCATCTTGACAATTTTTGGAGGAGTACGCCCTGGCGATCAATAGGGTGGCACGCGATGTTATGCATTGGCAACAAAAAGGTGGATGTGACCCAGAACCCTGATGATACCGTTAGATATTGCCACTTAGCATTTAAAGGTCATGTGATTCGTGTTGATTTGATGCCATGATTTGGGTATTGTCAAGTTTAAACGTTTTCTCTGACTCAACTCTAACTAGATATTTGGTGGTACAGAACTTCAGTATCGCTGATATAAAGAAACATAATGTTATAGCCTTTCATCTTGCACACAGCCACAATTGGAGGATGGTAGTCACCAATACATCTCTTCGGCTGTTGGGAACATATGGAGTGCTAATCATACTCTGCCAGGCTGTGTTTGCAAAACTCAGGGCACGGACTCCAACATTAGGTGTGATTCCATGATTCAACAATCCTGATTGTGCCAAGAATTACGTTAGCTACCAATTTAGGATCATCAGGAGGGCTTGCAAGGGGCTCACATTCTCTTGCTGGGAGCTATATGCTTTCATATGCAGGCCCTGGTCCTCCGTAGGCAAAGAGTGTTTGTCCCGGTGTTACAGCTTTTCAGTTCAACAAAAGCTTGGGCACTTTGTCTTCCAGTACATTCCAGTAGCATGCTTTCACCAATCATTCGACTTGCATTTTTGGAATTTATATGGAAGCTTTGGAATCACTGTTTCTTGGTGAATTCTTCATGGCAGTGCCCCAGCCAATCAAGGTCCACTTGTCATTCAAATCAACTTCCTTTTTCTCATGCAGTGTAATTGGTGTTCACTTTGAAATTCTATATTCTTGTGTCTGTCCTGATGAATGCAAGACAAATGGGTTAAATGGTTAGCTCCGTTGACTGGATGACTGGTTTGCAATGTGGAGTGGCTTAATTCCCACACCAGCTGAAGTTACATGAGTGAATTTCCTTCTCAACCTTTCTCCTTGCCTGGGGGGTGATGTCCCTCAGGTAAAACCACCAACAGTGTCTCTCTAATGACTCCGGTGACTTTATCTTTTACCACAGATTTCACCTCTTAAAAATGCCCAGCACATAAATCTCATCTGTCAAAGCAGGGAAATGATCAACATGATTCCAGCTGAGCAGAGATTGTGAGAGTAATAGGAAACATATGGAAAATGCTTTGGCTGCACAACAGGATTCGCTTGGGTGTGCGTAGCCATCTGTGTGGAATTATGCTAATGTTTGTTTCGACAAGTGAAACACTTAATTTGAGCTCCTTGATGCCTTGACCTCTACTTTGTTGCATCTGCCATTTAGATTAGTGTCCTTTAGGTAAATGGTATGGTGAGGTTTGATGAGGAGGAAAGGGTTCGACTGACAGTCAGATTGCTGACAGTTGGAATGAATTGTTGTGTAGGATCCCAGGTTTTGCACTGGCACCATCAGAGCCCTTACATTCAGACTAGGTGAGGCTTTTGTAGGCTTTTCTGGCAGTTAGGTAACATGCTACATAATATTTCACATAATAGGAATTATAAAAGATCAGAAAATACTAAGTTTGTTTCCATTCTTATGAACAATTAGTGTCACAGTGACAATATGATTTATAGAAACAGACTCAAAGCTCATTATCAGTGGCTGAAAAACCTGTAACATGATTTGAAAATCGTTTTTTTTTCCGAAATGTGATTGGCAGATGTTGGAACAAAACCTGAAGGAAACCGATTTGTTTTCATCCAGTGTAACAGCACATTCAATAGTGTATTTACTTTGTTGTCTACAATGATTAAATTCAGTAGAACATAAGATTGTTCACTCAGGTCAGTCTGTGGTGAGGTCACCATGTGTTGTATGATATACATCTCTCCACTGCAGAAAGCTAGTTAGTGAAGAATACAACTCGAGCTAATCTTTGCACAATTTTATATTTATTTGGTGTTACACGCTGCAAACATGTACTTCCTAAATCAACAGCCACAATTTTTAGTATGTGTTTATTTATAGGAGCTTAAGTGAGTGCTGTTAATGCCCTTGGCCTACACGCCATTAAACATAATTAATTTTCAAATAATGTCTGTGGCAATATTTATTGTTCCATTGTTTACTGATTAAAGATTTTAGAAGATCATGGAAGAATAAAATACAGACCAAACCCCATCCATCAACAGATCATTTACAATGTCAGAAGGCTCTTTTTAAACTTCCTACTAGAAATAAATACCTACAGATACCTCAGTTAATTTCCTGGCCTTGAAGATAATGAAATAATTATGTAGGGAAATAATCAAACATCAACATTGTTTGAACATTATGAATTCTCATGTGATCTTACTATGCTTTTAGTGACATGGGCTACTGTCATTTTCCTTTATGTCTGTATGTACATTTCATCTCAACTGCATCTATATTCAAACCACCTTATTCCATTCAATGAACATCATGTAATAAACATCAGTCATTTGAGCAAATATCCACTTTGACAAGCATTTATAGTTATAGCAAGATCCTATCACCAGGCAGTATACCCAGTAAATATACCAGTAAACATATTGTCCCCAGTTTCTTCCACTATAGATGGGGGTGCTTCTAGTCAGTATGTTTATTTGAACCGTTCCATTTCAATTCTGTGTCAACTAATTTTGCGGTGGCAGTGTAAGTTTATGGATTCGCAGGTGTCATAGAACCATACAGCACAGAAGGAGGTCACTCGCATCATCATACCCGTGAAATATACCTTTGTATCTTTGAAAGACTTGCTCAACTTAGTCCCTGACCCTGCTCATTCCCTATAGACTCCCCTTACAAACTGCTGTTTAAAAATTACAATCAAATCTGCTTTCACAATTCTTATCAAACAAGGTGTTCCAGATCCTGATAACTTACTGCTTGGAAAAAATAACAGCTGTCCTGTCCACCCACTTCTTTTGCTAATTACCTTAATTCTGTGTTCTCTGATTACTAGCCTTCTTAACATTGAACCAATTTCTAACTGCATCGGATCAAAACCCGGCAAAATTTTGCACAGCTCTATTAAATGTCACTTTAACCCTCTCTGCTTATAAGGAAAATCAGAGCATCTCTAATCTCTCCATCTAACTGATGTGCCTCATCCCCGATGTCATTTTAATAAATAGTATCTGTAAATTATCCATGACTTCCAATCACCTATGATTCTGTTTTATTTGTCTGTTACCAAATGCCATTTTATATGAAATGGCTTGTGGACAATTCAATTAAATTTCAATTTTTGACACATAGGTACATGGTAACCAGCACACCAATGATAACTTAGAGAATTGATTTTCTGATCCTGATATTTGAAAATCCATTAAGTTCCAGACGGAGAAATAACATTATTATTGTTGACCCTTACAAGGTAAGGGTATTGTTGAAGTGCAATATATTATGGCAATCAGGATGGGTGGAAGCATCAACAATTAAAGATTGAAATATGTTTGGTGAAGTGAACCAAGATTTACGGCTCCAGTTAAAAGGCCAACAGACCATGTCAGAACTGGAACTAACCACGGCAATGATAATATGTCATACTTCTGTTGCTAAATGTTATACATCAAAAGGAAAGTCAAGTAAAATCTTCCCTTTATTCCACTCTGATTATGTGAAAGAACTAATATCTGAATTTAGAGGATCTTTTGGTCTTCATATAGCAGCGGATTAAACCACTTTTAAAAGTTCTGGGTTCTCAAGCAGATTTATCATATGGGTGGTTCTTGTGGACAGTGAAGAATGTTACCTCCAGAGTACAACAGGACCTTGATCAGATTGGCCAAGGAGTGACAGATAGAGTTTAATCTAAATAAACATGAGATGCTACATTTCACAAGGGCAAATCATGACAGCACTTATACACATAATGGTAAGATCCTGGGGAGTGTTGCTGAACAAACAGACCTTAGAATGCAGGTTCATAGTTTCTTGAAAGTGGAATCGCAGGTAGACAGGGTAATGAAGAAGGCATGTGGTGCGCTTGCCTTTATTGGTCAGTGTGTTGAGTACATGATTTGGGAGATCATGTTGCAGCTGTACAGGACATTGGTTAGGCCACTTTGGGATGGTGTGTTCAATTCTGGTCTCTCTGCTATAGGAGAGATGTTGTTAAACTTGAAAAGATTCAGACAAGATTTATGAAGATGCTGCCAGTGTTGGAGGGTTTGGGCT
Source organism: Stegostoma tigrinum (assembly GCF_030684315.1). Taxonomy (NCBI): domain Eukaryota; kingdom Metazoa; phylum Chordata; class Chondrichthyes; order Orectolobiformes; family Stegostomatidae; genus Stegostoma; species Stegostoma tigrinum. Next base: position 24,885,252 of record NC_081365.1, on the reverse strand, counting down.
GTAGTATGAGGCTGAGTAGGCCTGAGGCTGTTTTCCCTGCAGCATCATAGGCTGAGATTTGACCCTGATTGGGGCATTGATAGGGTGATAGGTCTTTTCCCCAGGGTAAGGGTATCCAAAACTAGAGGGCATAGGTTTAAGGGGAGAGGGGAAAGATTTAAAAGTGATCTAAGGGGTAACTTATTCATGCAGAGGGTGGTCGGTGTATAGAATGAACTGCCAGAGGAAGTGGTAGAGTTGCTACAACATTTTAAAGGCATCTTGGATTGCTATATCAGTAGGAATGGCTTAGATGAATATGGGCCAAATGCTGGCAAACTTGACTAGATTCATTTAGGATACCTGGCTGGCGTGGACGAGTTGGACCGAACAGGCCTGTTTCCATGATGTACATCTCCATGACTCTGTCAGATTTGATCAGTTAACTCTGTTTCTCTCTCCACAGATGCTGGTAAAACTGCTGATTTTCCATTTTGGTTTCAGATTGTCAGCATCTGCTGCACATTGCTGTTATTTTAAAAATCCATATTTGAAACATAAATTTCTAACTAGATGAAATTGAAAATGATTTATATGATATAATAAACATCATATAATAAACATCGGTCATTTGAGCAAATATGTATTTTCACATGCACTTATAGTTATAGCAAGACCCTATCACCTTCAAGTATATCCAGTAAATAACTAGGAAGAGCTTTCCCAGGCCTTGAACAATGTGGGCAATGGTGGGTCAGCTGGAAAAATTAGATTTTTAACATCGAGAAAATAAAGTACGGTTTTTCCAACCAAGGGAATGGTGTGGGTTATTGTAATTGAAAATCAAAAATTAAACCTCTGATTAAATCTAATTGTATATGTCGGAGTTATAATTAAAAGCTAATCTTGAAGAATCAAACTTGCACTTTTTGTTAAAATAAATTTGTAAAATTTGTTTTTCCCCACATACCTGTAGAGGAACACATGTACATGAAGATCAATAATTTCCTATTGGCGCATCAATATTTAGACTTGAAAAAAGTGCCTGGGTTTTTCAAGCTTTTCTACAGCTTTGACATGGAGGTAAAATTGTTTCCCTTTTTTATGGTATGCTGCTCACTCATTGATTAAAGAGTTTTCATAGATATATAACAATAGTCAGAAAAATAATTTTCTTCAGTGATTTAAGGCATTGTGTGCTTTGGTACTAAACTAAATAGATCAAGAAAATCTAATTCAATTCCTCATGTGTTGAGTTAGCTTGACTTAATGGTGAGTGTGAGAAACAGCAAGCCCTGGTTTAAGAAAAGGAATATCTTGGACAGTGTTCTAATTGCTGCTGACAATGCATCTGGAAACACACAGTAGGTATGGTCTTTGGGATGTGACAAGGATTGAGCTCAACATTGATACAATTCATCCGGTAAAATTTATCACGTAGGGTTTCACATGAATATCTTGAATGTATTACTTCCGAAGAAATCTGCTGTGACAGACTCCTCTGTAAAAGAAACTGGACCGATGGTGGGGGGAGGGATTTATTTTTTTTTAAAAATGACTAAGTATTGGCCAAAACTTTATTATAGATGGTTCCAGTTTCAGTATGGGAAGCCACTGAAGGCAGTTAGCGCAGTGCCAGGTGAAATAAGCTGAATTTCAACTTGTATACTGTGGTGAAAAGAACCTCCCAATTATGTCCTTATTTTTAAAAAAATACGTGATCTTACATTTTATTTTTCAGCACAAGACTGAACGTGAATGGATTTTTGAACTCCTTATAAATGGTTTAAAGGACAAACACTGCTATGAGCTTTGTGACCGTCAGAAAATCATCCATGTTCTTCTTGCCTTTTTTAACAGCCCATTGTGTGATGAGACAGCAGAGGTAGGCTGCAGTTTCTATTCTGAAACCAGGCTAAAGTAGCAATAAAATCAACTCTGCAGAAGGGGTAAAACTTTAGCAACAGGATTGGCCATTGAATGTTATTTTGGTTTTAAATGTTTTTAAGTTTTCAAAGTATTTTAATATCTTCTGTTTCATTTAAAGAAACAGATAATCCAGATACTGATACGCGCTGCCCACATCACAAAAGCAGCATATCAGCTGATCAGAGACCACAATTTACTGACATGGATATTGCAAATCTTACAGAGACGGTATGTTCACACCTGTATGGTTTCAACAATGGCTTTCCTTCAAGTTAGTTTTGAAGATATATACATCTATTTAAATTGATTAATTTACCTTCTATTTAAATGAAGTCATTTATTGCCAAGTTATAACATTTTTTAAACATTTGTATAATTTGTACATGCTTGCTCTGTGATGTTTGTTCCAATTTTATACTATTATTACTTATAAGGGAAAGTGAGCCTATTACTCCAGCATATGTCAGACATAGTTATGATGCACTACAGAGCAAATACAAGGGCACAAAATATTTCTACAATATACTTCTGGGCCTTTTAAAGTGTTTTGAAAATTTGACAGAAAGCATGCATATGTCTTGTGATATCTCGCACGTTCATCATTATGTGTTGCTTTTTATCCCGTTTAGGGAGAATTACCTAAATTTATCAAGATTACATTATCTGTTCTATGTAATTTGAACTGATTCGTATTTTTTCCAGGGTTTTAGAGAACAGACTGATGTCTGATTTGATTTCACTCCTACACACTTTGTGGTTCACTAACCTAGGAAACAAAGAAAAGACTCAGAAGTTTTTGCCTCTTCTGCTCATACATGAATTTCTATATGTTCTGACTGTTCTAATACAACACATTTGGTAAGAAATTTATATTAATGAAATTCTGTAGGGGGTTTATTTTCACTGATGTAATATGTGCATTTGCTTAGCATCTTGCGCGTTTAACCTCGTCAAAGCATTTCTTTTACACAAACAAGTAAGTACTGAATGAACAGTTAATCCATTTGAGGTGATATTGAATGACAATTGGATTTAATTCAGCACATTGGGGAATTTCCCTTTCCTTTGAATAATGTCATAGGACCACAGAATGGGAACTTTGTCTAACCTCAAGTTAGAAGTACGAAATATTCAACACTGTTGAATCCTTTCAGTACTATATGTAAGTGTAAGTTATGTGCTGAAGCTCTGCTGTGCTTCTTCTCAATAGTGCAGAATAGACCCAGTTGAGCCAAGCTGATGTGTGAATTATGTATTAAAGGATAACGTAGTGGGCCGTGTTTATTTAGAAAACTTGTTCATGTCCATGGTGCCGTATTCTAGCAAATTTAACGAGTGATGTCATGACCAGGCACAATATGAACCTCACAAGCAGGTTGGAAAATTCGAAGGGAATTCTTTCATCTCCACTTAATAGATATTACTTTTAAATTGAAACAACAATATGCTTAAAATAATTTGCTTTATCTTGACAGGGTAAAGGTTGACACCAAAACATTTGCAGAATTTTTACAGATATTAAGTTCAGTTTTACATCATCGTTCTGGTGCTTTCAATAACTACAAGGAAGTGGGCTGGATTACCATAAATGAAAGAGTTCTGTCTCATACAGAGGCCTTGTTATTATTATATAAGTGGAGTATTGTGGGAAAGGAGTACCATATACAGGAGGAGTTGCAAACTTTGGCCCATAAATATGAAGTTAAGGAATTATTACGTAAGTCTTACATTTTTACTCTATTTTCAACCAATCCACTTTAATATTGAAATACTATATTTTAGAACTTATTCTAATAAAAATAGTCACTAAACTATCAGTGTCAAATAAACAAAGTCTGCTGCTTATCAAAAGGGCAAGCACTCTGCTTGAGTTAGAATTTGTTAGAACTTGGATGTAAAACGCTTGATATGTTATTGTTTTCTGATTAAGAAAGGTGTTCATGTGATATTGAAAACATTCCGATGGCCAGGCAGTATTTAGGGAGCGTAAAACAGTGTTAACAAGCTGAATTTTACCAAAGTCATGAATAACTGCAAGATGGGGCAATTACCATGTGTCAAATCTGTTCATTGCAACAGTACAGTTACCAGGCCTGTACCTGAAGAGAGAGTTACAGGCTGTGTGGCCACAGCACAGGAAACTGGCAGCTGTCTGTGTGGGATCAGCGGGAGTACTGCTGAGGGCAAAGTGACAAGGAAGCAATGGAGCTGCCGTCTGTATTGGAGAGGGGAATACTGTGATCTGGTCCAGAACTCTTTGAGCTGCAAAGCAGCTTTAGCCTCCCATGAAACAGCCATTTCTTAGTAGATGGAATGCAGACACAACAGATTAGGGGCCAGTGCATTGCCTGTAAAATTGCTGCAGTAGCAGGCACCAATTAGCAGCTTAATGACCTTGATTGGATTCCCACTGCTGCCATAACAATTGCTGTCCCCACTGTGTGTCCATCTCTGGCAAAAACATGCATAGAAGGTCAGAACTTGTCAGATGCTGGCCCAGTGTTATTTTAGCCAATCCCACCCCACTGCCCGCTCCAAACCTCTAAAGCTGCCTTCATTGGTCTGAGGAATTTATTCCCCATTTGTGAGTTCAATGATTCTTCATTAGTTCTGATGGAAAGTCATTGAACCCAAATGTTTAGTCGTTCTGTCCACAAATCTGACCTATCTACGTGATGTTCAATGCAGATAATTCCTTGCTGTGTTCCAATTAGCGCAAGAAACAAATGCAATAAAAAAAAGCTGTGTTCCTAAATTAGCTGGAATTAGTTAATTTAAATGGGTAACTTACATTATTTGTGAAGTGTAGATTTGTGGGTTGATCTACTGACGGCTCATCTGTTGATACAGCTGCTTACATTTAAAGAAATAGACCAGGAGAGATCATAAAAATCTTTTGTTCCTAATGAACAAACAACCTATAAAGTTTATCTTGTCTTTCTTTAAGTTCTGCCAGATTTTATCATTTCAAAGGTTATAATGGGATGGCAACTTTTCTCTTGCACAGAAACGATAGAGACCATGTTACAAATAATACAGCTGGCGTCAATTTATTGCTAAATGATATATTGCTAAAAGGAATTTCTTCTCATATTTCATTATTATTCACTTTCAGTACTTTTCTGACTTTTGTTTTATTACAGCTTGTGTGGTCGCAGTGAGCATTTTTATGTAAATAGTTTACATAATCAGCCATAACATGCCACATTTAAAGACAAAAGCAAGTTTTATGAGAGCAGCTTCTTACATCAAACATCATTGGGTCAAACTTTACCACAGGTAGTGGTTTTGAGGGGATGACATGCATGCTTAATTTAGCCATACAGAATAAATAAAGTGAACTGTAGTGGCTGGGAAGTTGAGGACTTGCAAAATGATTTAAATCATTTAAAATTTTTCACTGTCATTTCTCTGCCTAAGAAAAACCTAACCTGTACTTGCATTTTGTAAAAATAGCCATCATTTGCAATAGTTTTGAATTGTATATGACTGAGTTCAGCTTCTACTGTTGCACTCTGCAAAGTGCCAGACAATACTCTCACCCATTTAGAAGAAAATATATCAACATTTAAAATCACGGTTATTAACCCGTTGTTGTCATTACTGCTTTGAAACTTTGATGATAAACTAGAATTTATTTCTTACTCTCATTCCTTACACAGTAAAATATTTGTTTGGTTTTACTGTTCCCTCCTAATTGTAATTCAACCCCACTTACTCTTTTGTTCTGAAATTTTTGTGTTTGATCCCTGGGGTTCGCTGTCATAGGAGAATATATGGTTTGTCACTAATCTACCAGGGACTATTTTTCTAACTATGGTATAACTTGAACACACACTGAGCACCAGCTAACTATAACAAACATCAAACAAATAGTACCAACATTACTTGTTTTGTGTTATTATCATAGACAATTACTTATTGGCCTCAGTGGGAGGTGATGGCCAAGTGGAATAATCACTAAACTATTAATCAAGAAATTCAGCTAATTTTCTGCAGACCCAACCATGTGGTTCAGCAGCAGCACTACTGATTGAGCTGGTCAGGTCCTAAAGGACATAGCTGCTAGACTGGATCTATGGCAGGCGGTGAGGGAGCCAACAAGAAGGAAGAACACAATTGATCTCATCATTACCAAATCACTGGCTACAGATGCATCTGACCGTGATTGCATCAGTAAGAGTGACGAGATCAACTCAGGTTTAACGGTGAGTGCAGGAGGACATGCCAGAAAAGCACCAGGCGTACCAAAAAAAAACAAGGCATCGACCTGGTGAAGCTAGCAAACAGGACTACTTGTGTGCCACACAGTATAGACAGCAAGTGATGGAGCTAAGCGATACCACAACCAACAGATCAGGTCTAAGCCCCTGTGGTCTTGCTACACCTTGTCATGAATGGTGATGAGCAATTAAACAACTCACTGGAAGAGGAGGCTCCACAAATATCCCAGTCCTCAATGATGGAAGAGCCCAACATATCCATGCAAAACATAAGACTGGAGCATTCGCAGCAACCTTCAGTAAAAGTGCCAAGTTGTGATCCAGCTCTGCCTCCTCCAGTATTCCCTAGCATTAGAGTCTGGCCTTCATCCAATTCAGTTCACTCCAGGTGATATCATGAAGCAGTTGAAGGTACTGGATACTATAAAGACCGTGGGCCCTGACAACATGCTGGTAATAGTACTACTCCAAAACTTACTATTCCCCTAGCGAAGCTCTTTCAATACAGCTACAACACTGGCATCTACCCGACAATATGGAAAATTGCCCAGGTATGTCCTGTACACAAATAGCAGGACAAATCGAACCCAGCCAATTACCACCCCACTTAGTTTACTCTTGATCATCAGTAAAGTGATGGAAGGTGTCATCAACAGTGCTATCAAGCAGCTCACTGACACCAGTTTAGGGTCCATTAAGGCCACTCAGTTCCTGACCTCATTACAGCCTTGATTTGAATATGGACAAATGAGCTGAATTCTAGAGGTGAGGTAAGAGTGACAACCCTTAGCATTAAAGCCACTTTCAACTGATTGTGGCATCAAGGAGCCCAAGCAAAACTAGAATCAATGGGTATTGGGGGCAAACTCTCTGCTGGTTGGAGTCATACCTGGCATATAGGAAGATGGTCCTGGTTGTTGGGGGCTAGTCATTTCAGCTCCAGGACATCACTGCAGGAGTTCCTCAGTGTAGTGTCCCCAGGCCCACCCATCTTCAGCTACTTAATCAATGACCTTCCCTCCATCACAAGGTCAGAAGTGAGGATGATTGCCAATGATTTCACAATGTTCAGTATCATTCTCAACTCCAAAGATACTGTAGTCATCCCGGCCCAAAGGCTACATGATCTGTCTTGGGCTTACAAGTGACTAGTAACATTCATGCCACACAAATGCGAGGCAATGATCATCTCCAATAAGAGACAATGTAATCACTGCCTTTGACAATCACCCATTTTCAGCATCCCGGGGTTACTGTTGACCTGAAACTGAACTGGACGTGCCACATGGACACAATGACTACAAGGGCAGATCAGAGGCTAGGAATGCTGCGGCAAGTAACTCGCCTCCCAAAGCCTCTCCAGCATCTACAAGTCAGGAGTGTGATGGAATACTCCCTAGTTGTATGGATGGGTGCAGTTCCAACGACTTTTAAGAAGCTTGATGCCATCCAGGACAAATCAACCAACTTGATTGGCGCCACATCCACACCCTCCACGAATGGTCAGTAGCAGTCGTGTATACTTTCTACAAAGTGCACTGCAGAAATTTGCCAAAGATCCTCCCAAATCCACGACCACTTCCATCTAAAAGGATAGGGGCAGCAGATACATGGGAACACCACCACCACCTGCAAGTTTCCCTCCAAGCCACTCACCATCTTGACTTGTCATTGGGTCAAAATCCTGGAATTCCCTCCCTAAGAGCATTGTGGTCAACATACAGCATGTGGATTTCATAGTTAAGAAAAATGTCACCACCACCTTCTCAAGGACAGCTAGGAATGGGCAATAAATCCTGGCCAACCAGTGATGCCCATGTCCCACAAATAAATTTTTAAAAACTACCTACTTGATATTAATGGAATATTTTGCAGGAAGAGAAGTTTGTGGCTTTTTCAAGCATTCTATAATTTCAACTGTTGACAAAAGGTAAAAGCCATTAACCTGTTTGAATGACTATAGATTGTATTAATGTAAAATCAGTAATTAATTCTTCCGAATGGAAAGATTTTCTTAACTGTAAAAATAAGTGCCCTCATATCCTCTTATTGATTCTATTATGTATTAATCTTTTTCAGAAGTTAACAAAGAGAAGAACAAACCTAAAGGACATGGTTGGAGAGGATCTCAGCACAGTAGAAGGAAGAGGGATGATACACAGGATGATATGGAGAACGAAGCGGAAGAGTCCTGTCTGGAGGACTGTAAAGTATCATTGAGGTCTATATTCACACACTGGACTGCAGTCTTCCGAAGTGAAACCTTAGGTTCCCAGGACAGCCAGGATAAAGTAGACAGTACTGTTAAAGCAACCACATGCTTAATAGTGAAATGGGTTATCGAGTCAGGAATTGAAAATCCAATGAGTGAATCTGATTGTTTCTCTGTACTGAGATGGCTTCAGAGAAATATCCTGTCCTGCAGTGCAATAGCTCAAGAACCTCTAAAGGACAGTGCTTTACGACATCATTTTCTTCGATTTTATAGTAGAGTCACCAGTGAAATAGATGGAAATGGTTTGACAGGCGACCTTTCATACCTCTTTACCAATATAATGCTACAGCTGCTGGAAGTTCGAGGCCTTCCCGATCATAACATATACGAGAATGTAATCAAACCAATCTGTTTTCCTGCGCTAAAAAACCAGGATCATGAATGGAAAGGTGATTATATTTTCTTATCTCCTGTTTTCTTATCTCCTGTTTTCTTATCTCCTATTTTTGTTTTCTAATTGTCTTTTGTGCCCTATTTGTAAGACCCTAATCGAGGAAAAATCCAGAAGCGATTGAATTTCTTATTCACTTTAATTTGTGCCATATTAGCCACACGATAGTTCATTATTGTAAAATATTTAAACACAGTTGGAGCCACATGAAATCAATGTAAAAAGCTAATGAATTCATGGTAAGTTTTAATGGAGTGCGCTGATATATTTGCATTTTCCTCAATTAAAGTTTACATTCATGTTGCAATCTAATATAAGTTATACTGCAATTACCCAATTCCTTGAAAGGTTACGGAAAAAAGAACTTGTTTTAGCTTAACACTAAAAACCAGTTCCATTAAACTTATCCAATTGTGGCATTTGTCTTGACACCTGTCATGGAAAGTAATATTTGATTCACTGGGCTTGTATGAGCTTCGCTTTGTTGCAATATTATGTATCTGTCAGCAGTAGCGATGCTGAAACTCTTGAATTGAATAATTTTGATTCAATGATATTAGCCTTTTAACTTCAGTCATTGTTCTAGAGATATGCGTACAGTGATTCACAGATCCAGCCTGTTTGATTCTTGTGGAAAATCTTTTTTAGATTCATTGATTTTATCTTTACTGTTCTTTATTATTCTCTGTATTCTGATTTCCACAGTTTCACTATTTTTTGTTTTGCCTTCATCCTGTTTAGCATGAAAGACCAAATCTTCAATAAACCTTTCATGCTATCAAATAATATTGCAATGTTTAATGAGATCTAAAGATCATAATATATGCTTTATTTTTGTGTATTTTAAGTCACTCAGCTATTTAAGGATTTAATTTCCTCCACTATATACTTGTTAATTAATAACTGTATTAAAATAGTTTGCAAAGAAAATTTGCACGTCAGCCTAACCAGAGGAAATTAAATGATTTAGTTGAATAAACATGATGCACGAGCACAGATTACCGTATGCCTTAGACGTGTTTCCATATCATCATAGCTGTGGCTAATTATCACTTCTATTTTGGAATTCACTAGTTCCCTCTCAGCTACTGTGCCTTTGAGCTGGCATGCATCCTCAATTAGTCGCTTTAACTTCAGCATGATTCCCATAATAAATTCACAAGAATTGTGGCTTTTGAAATCAGAATTATAGAGAGCATTTAATGTCCTTCACTAATTGGGCATTACTGTTTCTTCAGAAGTAAGTTTGGCTATCATTTTACTATCTTGTTTGTCAGGTTTTTAAATTTCTTTTGAAATGGAGTCTTTCTTGACATAAAGGGAACTTATTTTTATTTGTTCTTCGTATAGGACCATTCATTGCCAAGGCCAGCATTTATTGCTCATCCTTGATTTCCCTTGAGAAGGGTAATGATGAGCCCGCTGCAGTCTACGTTAAAGGGGCGGGGGAAGAGTTCCAGATTCTGATCAAAGTAAAGGAACAGCAAAGTAATTCCAAGACTAGATGGTGTGTGGTTTGGAAGGGCAGTTGCAAATGGAAATATTCCCAGGCATCTGCTACCCTTGTGTTAATCTCGATGGTAGACATCACATGTTTGGAAGGCACTAAAAGTTGCCATAATACATCTTATAGATAATGCATGCTGCTGCTGACGTACACAACAGTGGAGACTAAAGTCAAGAAATTCTGATCGGGGTTGGAAACCCTATTTCCAACCCCAGTCAGACTTAAAAATAACCCGTTTTAGTCAGTGCTGTACTAGACATTCTGTTACAAAACAATGGAGATCTATCCAGGAAACAACATAGCCAGCAGAGGAGAGAATCATCGGAAACATGCTCCCTTTTTGCAGTAGTAACAATGCAGTTTTCTGAAGTTTAAATGTTTACTAGCACCGCCACTTTGACGACTATTGAGAGGATGATTATGATCATAAAAAGTAGCAGTAGACCTACGCCATTAGGCTCATCAAGTATACTCCAGTACCCTTGGTTTTGCCACATAAACCCAGTGGCTACAGGAGCAGTTCAGAGGCTAGGAATACTGCAGCAAGTAACTCACCTCCTGACTCCCCAGTGCCAGTCCATCATCTACACAGCACAAGTCAGAAGTATGATGGAATACTCCCCTCTTACCTGGATGGGTGCAGTTCCAACAACACTCAAAAAGCTTGACACCATCCAAAACAGAGCATCCCACATGATTGGTACCATATCCACAAGCATTCACTCCCATCACCACGGTTGCTCAGTTGCAGCAGTGTGTACGATCTGCAAGATGCGCTACAAAAATCCACCAATGATCCTTAGACAGCCCCTTCTAAACCCACAACCACTACCATCTAGAAAGACAAGGACAATAGCAGCAGATACATGGGATCACTACCGCCTGCAAGATCGTCTCCAAGCCACATTCTGGGCTTGGAAATATATTGTTGTTCCTTCTCTGTCGCTGGGTTAAAATTCAGGAATTCCTTCCCTAACAGCATTGTAATTCAACCGCTCATCACCAATTTCTCAAGGACACCTACAGTTAGACAATAAATGCTGTCCAGCCAACCACGTCAACATCCCACATGTGAATAAATAAAATCTCCCATTGATGAAATTATGGTTGATCTAATAATCCTCAATTCCACTTCACTGCCTTTATCCCTGTAACCCTTGATTCCCTTATTAATTATAAATCAATCTCAGCCTTTAATATATGATTAGATTAGATTCCCTACATTGTGGAAACGGGCCCTTCGGCCCAATACGTCCACACCGCCCCTTCAATCATCCCACCCAGATTCATTCCCCTGTAACCCACACACCTCTGAACACTACCGGCAATTTAGCATGGCCGATCCACCTAGCCTGCACATCTTTGTACTGTGGGAGGAAACTGGAGCAAACCCACGCAGACATGGGGAGAATGTGCAAATTCGCCCGAGGCTGGAATCAAACCCGGGTCCCTGGCGCTGTGAGGCTGCAGTGCTAAACCACTGAGCCACCATGCCGTAACAATGTGTAACAATTCAGCCTTGTTAGCCTTTGGTGGTAGAGAATTCTGCCCATGAATTATAATCATTGAAGAAATGTTTCCTCTGTCTTAAATGGGTGACCCCTTAGTTTGAGATTATGCCCTCTAGTCCTGTACTCTGCCACAAGAGGGAACACTTCCCTGCACCTACCCGGTCAAACCCCAAATAAGATTATATGGTTCAATAAGATCTCTCAATCCTCCATACTCCCAATGCGTACGAACCCAATCTGCTGAGCATCTTCAGTAAGAAGATCTTGCCATACCCAGCATCAACCTACTGGGCCTTCTCTGCTCTGCATCCATTGCCAGTTTATATTTCCTTTGATATGGGGAGTAAAACTGTTCACGGTATTCTATATGTGGTTCCAGCTAATATCTTGTATAGTTTTAGCAATTTTTTAAATTTGTTTTACTTTTACACTCCATTCCCTTTGAAATAAAGACCAGCTGTCCATTTGCCTTCCCTATTACCTGCTATGTTTTTATGACTCATGAACGAGAACTTCCAATTCCCTTTTTGTTGCAGCTCTCTGCAATCTTTCTCCATTTAAATAATATTCTATTCTTTATTCAAAAATGCTTAACCTCACATTCTTCTATGCTATGTGCCATTGCCACATTTTGGCACACTCACTTAACCTGTCTGTATCCCTCTGCAGTCTTTTTGTGTTACCCTCACCACTTGCCTGCCAACCTATTTTTGTGTCATTCGCCAACTTGATTATTGTGTGTTCATATCTGCGTTCCAAGGGATAAGTAATGTATTGTCAATAATCGTGGCCCCTGCACTGACCTATGGCACTCCACTGGTTACTGCTGGCCATCCTGAAAATGTTCCGATTATCTCAACTCTTTGTCTTCTTTTAATTAATCAATTCTGTACACATGTTAATATACTGTCCTGAATCCCATGGGATCTTCTCTCCTGCTTGTTATTTCCCCCACAGCCAGCAAAGAATTAGTTCGAGTAGATTTTAGCAGGCATGATTTCCCCATTATGAACCCATGTTGACTCTGCTTGATCACTTTATGTATTTCTAAATGCCGTACTATTATACCCTTTATAAGAGACTGATTTTCACAATATCAGACATTAATCTAAATGCCCTATACATATCTGTGTTCCTTCTTCCCTTTTTTGATAAAGCATGTTACATGAAAGGTGTTCTCTCTGCCGCTCTCTCTTTCCTACCCCACCTCCTATCCCTTAATTATATTTTTGAAGTGCTGTTCATGTCCTCTACCTTGAAGACTGATGCAAAGTATATATTCAACTCCTCTGCTATTTCTTGATGCCCCATTACTGTTTCCCAGCCTTGTTCTTTAAGGGGCCAATGTGCACTTAGCCTCTCTTTTCCTTTTTTAAAAATATAAAGGCTCTCCACTGTCTAGTTTTACTTGGTTAGTTTGCCCTCAGAGTTTATCTTCTCCCTTTTGTGTTGGTCATCTTTTTATACTTATTGGCTTTTTAAACTTTCCCGATTTTCAGGTTTACTGCTAATCTTAGACATATTGTCTACCTTATCTTTCAATCTGATATCTTTCTTAACTTCCCAGGATAACCACGGTCAGTTTATTCCCTTCCTGGGATTCTTCTCCCTCACTGGGATATATTTTTGCTGATAGTCATGAACAGTTTTCTTCAACATCTGTCAGCATCGCTCAACATATTTTATGCTACCCTCCCTCCCTGGTCCACTCCAGCCAACTCAGCTGACGTCCCAATGTAATTACCCATGTTTAGGTTTGGCATAGTTGTTTCCCACCCAAGTTTCTCACTCAAACTGAACGTTAATGGTACTGTCGCAGTTTTTTGGAGATCTCTTACTCTGAAATCATTTGTTAAATCTGTGTCATACACGTCACCAGAACCACAACAGCCCAATTCCTGCTTGGATACAAAACATTATTAATCCCAGAAAATGTCCCAAATGCTGCCTCGGGGCTACCATTACCAATTTGATTTTCTTACATTACTTTAACCTTCTTGTAGAGTATGATTAATGTACAGAATTGTTTAGATGCCCTCATGATCTCATGATTTATTCTGTCATACAGAACAACAACTGTTAGGGGAACTATAGTCAAGAGTTCTTCTCCAAAATTAATTGACTCTTAATGTTGCCAAGAATCATATTTTGCTAGGGCTCCTTGATGCCATACTCTGAGATATTGGCTTGAAGTCAAGGACAGTCAGTGTCTGCTAAAACTTAGCATTTTCTCAATGTTTGAACCAAGACTATAATGAAATCTGAAGCAGAGTGGCTCTTTGCAACCCATCTGAACACTGATTGACAGAAGTAACAAATTGCATATGAACTTAATTAACAGTTATTTGAGTGTTAATATAAAATAAGGCAGATGATTTGTTCAGCTTTTAGCATTTTATTACTAATGCACAGCATAGGAGGGTAGCTGTAATGCACTGAACAAAGACTAGTTGTGGCAAGGAGGGAAATACATCATGTGAGCCGCTGTCATGCATCTTCTGACAGGCATTTATAGTGACATGACTAATGTTTAAATAGTCCATTAACGTATTAAAATAGCAAATAACCTTACAAGAGCAAATTCAGAAACACTACTGACATTGAATAAAAGGAGAAGACAGCCCTTCAAGTAACCAAAAGCTGGGTCAAAGTGATTAAATTTTAAGGAACGTATTAAAATTAGAATGATGGCGAGGTTCAGGGAACTCCCAACATTATGACCCAGAATCTTGAGGCATGGATGCCAATAGAAGAGTGAACGATGTAGCACAAGAGATGAAGAATTGGTGCAGAATTTTGGGGCTGGTGATGGTAATAGAAGAAAGAATGGGCAAGGTCGTTAGAGATATGAACATGACCAGCATCATAGTTGACAGTGCAGAGTGCACGTGTTCCCCTCTCAGCTACAGTACTTCATTGTTTGAGGATGTAGAATCTTTGATGGAAGAGGGACAGTCTCATCCCTTTACATGATAGCACACACTCAGCAAAAATAGATAAGGCATTCAAAGGTTATCCCCTGTAAAATGTATCTTACGGTTTTAAGTACCAGTGGTTATAACATTTTTAAGATGCATGGTTCTGTCTTCTCACAGGAGCAACTTTGTCTCTGCTCTCTGATTACGTGTGGGACTTGTGGCTTGGAGCACAGGAACCCCAGATCTTTCTGGCTCATGTAAAATTGATCTCAGAGGCCTCTGAAGATACGCCAAGGATTGGAAAGAGCCCAAAAGCAAAACAAAAGAAGACACTTGATGCCATTGTATCTCTCTGTAAAGACATCCGTTCCCTTGTTGAAAGACAGTAGTTGAAAAACTGCCTTTTTAGTTACACTATCAAAGACTGATTTATTTTGCTATAATTTTACTGGTGATTAGGCAATTGATAGTTCTTTTGTTGATTGTAGTGTATGTTATGCTTTTGGCACTGTCAAGCAGTACACTTATAAAATATTAAGCCTGTTATTGAAAATCTATGCCAAACTTGTCATAAATCATTACTTATCTGTAAATACACAGTTGAGTGTAAATGAATAATAGTCTTAGTTTTCAGATACAGTGGTTTTCCTTTATCAAATGGTAAACTTTGTTAGGTGCTTGCAATAAACATCAGTATCTTTTTAAGAATATATATCGAGGAAGTCAGTTTCCTAACTGTAAGAAGTTTGCAAATCTATTTATTTCACTGATGCTTCCGTGTTTCAAGCCATATATCCTGGCATCCTTTCTAGCATATTTATTTCTAGCCAACAATTATTCACAGTCTGTCATGACACCATCCATCACTCCATCAAAAAGAAAATGAAATTGGGATTAAAAAAAACAGAGAAAGGTTTTTAAAGAAATTCAGTGTATTGAATCTGTTACATATCCCAAACATTTTGGAGTTAGTAAGGCCTTTGACAAGGTCCTGCATGGCAGGCTGGTCATGGAAGTTAGGTTGCATGGGATCCAGGGAGAGCTGGCCAATTGGATTCCGAATTGGCTTGATGGTAGGAGGTAGAAGGTGATGGTCGAAAGTTGTTTCTTGGATTGGAGGCCTGCGACTAGTGGTGTGCCACGGGGGTCATAAATGATCTGATGTGAATCTTCGTCGGAGGCTCACTGATGATGTTACCTAGAATGGTGACGAAATGTCTGAAAACTAACCTTACAGCTCAGCGAGCAAACTCACATCCAGAACCTCAACCTGAGCTACAAATCTTCTCAAAACTCGCTATCTGATGTGAATGTACAAGGCAGGATTAGTAGCTTTGTGGATGATACAAAATTAGGAGGCATTGTTGACTGAGGAAGGTTATCAAAAATTAAATAGGTTTAAGGTGAGAGGGGAAAGATTTAAGAAGGACCTGAAAGGCAAGTTCTTCACGCAGAGAGTCGTGTATATGTGGAATGTGCTGCCAGAGAAAGTGGGTGAGGCAGGTACAATAGCAACATTTAAAAATGCATTTGGATAGATTCATAGATGGTAAGGGTTTAGAGGGGTATGGACTAAATGTGGAAAATTGGAACTAGCTGAATGGTTAGCATGGACTAGGTTGGATCAAAGGGCCTGTTCCCATGCTGTATTACTCTATGATTCAATGAGTTGGTGCTTCAACTCTTTGTATTGTCACAAATCTGTATACGTGCACCATAAAAATGCGAATATACAAGTGTTCATCGCTTTACTGGTACCGCATCTTGCACACAGCCCCTGCTAAAAGAATGCTGGAGAAACTGCGCAGGTCTGGTGACATCTGAACAAGAATGATATCAAACTCGAAACATTAACTCTGTTTCTCTACAGATGCTGTCAGATCTGCTGAGTTTCTCCAGCCTCCCTGTGTTTGTTTCAGATTTCCAGGATCTGCTATATTTTGCCCTTATTCTTGCATTTACATTCCAGTACCTTACAAAATATTTTACAGCTAATGAAGTACTTTTGACTTCCAGTCACTGTTGTAGCCCAACAAAGCAGATAGGTCTCACTGGAATGTCTAAGCTGAAAATGGCACTTCTAGTATTATGGCTCTACCTCGGCAATGCTATAGCAGCATAGATTACATGCTCAAGTTTGGAGCAAACAGTGTTATTCCAAGAAGTGAACGATGAGAAAGATTGGAAAAAATTAGAGCTGGGATATTGCATTTAATCCAGGGAAGACTGGCAAGCCAGTGTATGTCAATAAGGAGAGGAGGTGGGTAAGTGGGAATGAGCCAAAAAAAGCTAGAAAACATGAAATATAGATTTAGAAATTCAAGGATTTTTAAATACTGCTGGTTGTCTTAAATTGTTAAGATTAACAGTGATAAAGACAGCATGAAAGTTTCACAACAGAGGGGCTGAGGTAGAGATATGGATGGGCACTTTTGTTTATATCCAAATATGCAGAATACTTTTGGATAGCGTGTGAGATTTACCAGTCAATTCTGAATTGAAACTGATTTTACAAAGTTGTAATAGAGTATTCATGAATTGGAAGACAGGGAGTTAGAATTTGCTAGTAAAAATGATAGTGGGGAAAAGCAGTGTGTAATCGTTTTAAGAGATTGTGCTTTGTCTTTGCTTAAAGTTAACAAATACTGTACAGCGTGCCCCAAAATTAAAACAAGTTTATCAAAAGGCCTTACAATTGGCAAACAAAACAGCAGTTTTGCTTTGGTGTCAAGACAATGGTTTGAAATTAGCCAATTAATTTAAACCAAGCAACTAGATACAGAAAACCAATTGAATTTAAAACTGATGGTTTCGACAACCTGAAACTAATGATAGTATAAGAATAGTATA
The DNA here is from genome assembly GCF_030684315.1 of Stegostoma tigrinum. Lineage (NCBI taxonomy): Eukaryota > Metazoa > Chordata > Chondrichthyes > Orectolobiformes > Stegostomatidae > Stegostoma > Stegostoma tigrinum. The sequence continues at coordinate 24,867,669 of NC_081365.1, read as the reverse complement.
AGAAATTGATGTGTCATTGAGGGGTATATGGGACAAGGGTTTTTGAAAATTGGGGTGAGAGTCAAGTGTTGTCTGAGGGAAAAGCAAGCCCACTATCTGAGAAATAAGCCCCAAGCTGTCACAAGAAATCTCACTAAGCTGTCCAAGAAAGCACCATGTATCCGACAAAGATATCACAGCATTTTAGCTCAAAGTCGCCACCAAAGAAATTACAGAGAAAAACATCCCTGACAGCAGAATCAGCGGAAGAAAGGTGTTTGTGGTGTAACAGAGAAGGCAGAACATTCCAGAAGAGACAGTCTGTGTGAATATAGAGAGATTAGGTTTTAATTTATTAATGTCATTTTAATTGGGTTTATATAAATGGGACTTGTGTTTTTTTGAATAGCATTCCAGTAGAATTTAGGCCAGTTAGGGAGTAGTAAGTAGTCAAGGGGGAAATTGTTTGGTTTGTTAGTAAGTGTTAATCTGTTCACTGTTAGGGTTAAATAAATAAATTGTTACTTGTTAAGTATAAAGTGGATATCAGGGATTTTCTTTCATTTAGTCACTCTTTTAACAGATTATAAAGGTGACGCAAGTTTCTTTTGGGTTTAATATTTGGAAGGGAACCTCTATTCTCCACCATAACAGATTGGGGTTTGTGATATTAGCTTATCTAGCAGAGGGATTTGACTTTCCTCTTCTCCATGACACTGAACATCAGGACATTAATTGATAGATTAATTCAGCTGCAGAGTGCCTGGGGTGGCAATGGAGTCAGTGGCAAAGGAGCAGACTTCGTGGAAGAGACTGTAGACAATGATTTCAGTCTTCTGAATATTGAGCTGGCAGAAGATTTGATGTAAGACAAGTAGTCTGAAACATTCGGACAGAGACTTAAAAATCAGTGAAGGTTTGCAATTCCCAAAATAAGAAATGCAATCAATCATTGGTTGGCTGACAGGAGGCAGAGAGTGGTTACAGATCGGAAGTATTCTGCCTGGAGGTCAGTGCTGAGTGGTGTCCCGCAGGGCTCTGTTCGTGGGCCTCTGCTTTTTGTAGTTTTTATAAATGACTTGGATAAGGAAGTTGAGGGGTGGGTTAGTATGTTTGCTGATGACACAAAGGTTGGAGGTGCCATTGATAGTATCGAGGGCTATTGCAGGCTTCAGCGAGACAGTGTGGAGGAACAGCGGGATCTTGGTGTTCAAGTGCATAGCTCCCTCAAAGTTGCCACCCAGGTGGATAAGGTTGTTAAGAAAGCATATGGTGTTTTGGCTTTCATTAACAGGGAGGATCGAGTTTAAGAGCCGCGAGGTTATTCTGCAGCTCTACAAAACCCTGGTGAGACCACACTTGGAATATTGTGTCCAGTTCTGGTCGCCCTATTATAGGAAAGATGTGGAGGCTTTGGGGAGGTTGCAAAGGAGGTTTACCAGGATGCTATACTATCAGAGATAATGGGAACTGCAGATGCTGGAGAATCCAAGATAATAAAATGTGATAATAAAATGTGAGGCTGGATGAACACAGCAGGCCAAGCAGCATCTCAGGAGCACAAAAGCTGAGCTCCTGAGATGCGGCTTGGCCTGCTGTGTTCATCCAGCCTCACATTTTATTACCAGGATGCTGCCTGGACTGGAGGGCTTGTCTTATGAGGAGAGGTTGACTGAGCTCGGACTTTTCTCTCTGGAGAGGAGGAGGAAGAAAGGTGACCTGATCGAGGTGTACAAGGTAATGAGAGGCATGGATAGAGTCAAAAGCCAGAGAATTTTCCCCAGAGCAGGAATGACTGCCACGAGGGGTCATAGTTTTAAGTTGTTAGGAGGAAGGTATAGAGGATACGTCAGAGGGAGGTTCTTCACGCAGAGAGTTGTGAGCGCATGGAATAGTGGTAGTCATGGAAGCAGAGTCATTAGTGACATTTAAGCGACTGCTGGACATGCACATGGACAGCAGTGAATTGAGGGGAATGTAGGTTAGGTTATTTTATTTTTGGATTCGGATTAATCCACGGCACAACATCGTGGGCCAAAGGGCCTGTACTGTGCTGTACTTTTCTATGTTCTATGTTCTATTTCTGGGAGCAGTGAATTGAAAAACATTCACACAGCTCCATCCTCTCCTCACAGTATTGTATCTCTGTCTACTATTCCCTTAAATAATACAGTAGTCACTGCCTCAATTACTGGCAAATGCTGTGAAAAGAAAGTTCTCTTTATGATAAGCTTAGTTAGAAATATCAGTTCGCGGTATTCTATATGTGGTTCCAGCTAATATCTTGTATAGTTTTAGCAATTTTTTAAATTTGTTTTACTTTTACACTCCATTCCCTTTGAAATAAAGACCAGCTGTCCATTTGCCTTCCCTATTACCTGCTATGTTTTTATGACTCATGAACGAGAACTTCCAATTCCCTTTTTGTTGCAGCTCTCTGCAATCTTTCTCCATTTAAATAATATTCTATTCTTTATTCAAAAATGCTTAACCTCACATTCTTCTATGCTATGTGCCATTGCCACATTTTGGCACACTCACTTAACCTGTCTGTATCCCTCTGCAGTCTTTTTGTGTTACCCTCACCACTTGCCTGCCAACCTATTTTTGTGTCATTCGCCAACTTGATTATTGTGTGTTCATATCTGCGTTCCAAGGGATAAGTAATGTATTGTCAATAATCGTGGCCCCTGCACTGACCTATGGCACTCCACTGGTTACTGCTGGCCATCCTGAAAATGTTCCGATTATCTCAACTCTTTGTCTTCTTTTAATTAATCAATTCTGTACACATGTTAATATACTGTCCTGAATCCCATGGGATCTTCTCTCCTGCTTGTTATTTCCCCCACAGCCAGCAAAGAATTAGTTCGAGTAGATTTTAGCAGGCATGATTTCCCCATTATGAACCCATGTTGACTCTGCTTGATCACTTTATGTATTTCTAAATGCCGTACTATTATACCCTTTATAAGAGACTGATTTTCACAATATCAGACATTAATCTAAATGCCCTATACATATCTGTGTTCCTTCTTCCCTTTTTTGATAAAGCATGTTACATGAAAGGTGTTCTCTCTGCCGCTCTCTCTTTCCTACCCCACCTCCTATCCCTTAATTATATTTTTGAAGTGCTGTTCATGTCCTCTACCTTGAAGACTGATGCAAAGTATATATTCAACTCCTCTGCTATTTCTTGATGCCCCATTACTGTTTCCCAGCCTTGTTCTTTAAGGGGCCAATGTGCACTTAGCCTCTCTTTTCCTTTTTTAAAAATATAAAGGCTCTCCACTGTCTAGTTTTACTTGGTTAGTTTGCCCTCAGAGTTTATCTTCTCCCTTTTGTGTTGGTCATCTTTTTATACTTATTGGCTTTTTAAACTTTCCCGATTTTCAGGTTTACTGCTAATCTTAGACATATTGTCTACCTTATCTTTCAATCTGATATCTTTCTTAACTTCCCAGGATAACCACGGTCAGTTTATTCCCTTCCTGGGATTCTTCTCCCTCACTGGGATATATTTTTGCTGATAGTCATGAACAGTTTTCTTCAACATCTGTCAGCATCGCTCAACATATTTTATGCTACCCTCCCTCCCTGGTCCACTCCAGCCAACTCAGCTGACGTCCCAATGTAATTACCCATGTTTAGGTTTGGCATAGTTGTTTCCCACCCAAGTTTCTCACTCAAACTGAACGTTAATGGTACTGTCGCAGTTTTTTGGAGATCTCTTACTCTGAAATCATTTGTTAAATCTGTGTCATACACGTCACCAGAACCACAACAGCCCAATTCCTGCTTGGATACAAAACATTATTAATCCCAGAAAATGTCCCAAATGCTGCCTCGGGGCTACCATTACCAATTTGATTTTCTTACATTACTTTAACCTTCTTGTAGAGTATGATTAATGTACAGAATTGTTTAGATGCCCTCATGATCTCATGATTTATTCTGTCATACAGAACAACAACTGTTAGGGGAACTATAGTCAAGAGTTCTTCTCCAAAATTAATTGACTCTTAATGTTGCCAAGAATCATATTTTGCTAGGGCTCCTTGATGCCATACTCTGAGATATTGGCTTGAAGTCAAGGACAGTCAGTGTCTGCTAAAACTTAGCATTTTCTCAATGTTTGAACCAAGACTATAATGAAATCTGAAGCAGAGTGGCTCTTTGCAACCCATCTGAACACTGATTGACAGAAGTAACAAATTGCATATGAACTTAATTAACAGTTATTTGAGTGTTAATATAAAATAAGGCAGATGATTTGTTCAGCTTTTAGCATTTTATTACTAATGCACAGCATAGGAGGGTAGCTGTAATGCACTGAACAAAGACTAGTTGTGGCAAGGAGGGAAATACATCATGTGAGCCGCTGTCATGCATCTTCTGACAGGCATTTATAGTGACATGACTAATGTTTAAATAGTCCATTAACGTATTAAAATAGCAAATAACCTTACAAGAGCAAATTCAGAAACACTACTGACATTGAATAAAAGGAGAAGACAGCCCTTCAAGTAACCAAAAGCTGGGTCAAAGTGATTAAATTTTAAGGAACGTATTAAAATTAGAATGATGGCGAGGTTCAGGGAACTCCCAACATTATGACCCAGAATCTTGAGGCATGGATGCCAATAGAAGAGTGAACGATGTAGCACAAGAGATGAAGAATTGGTGCAGAATTTTGGGGCTGGTGATGGTAATAGAAGAAAGAATGGGCAAGGTCGTTAGAGATATGAACATGACCAGCATCATAGTTGACAGTGCAGAGTGCACGTGTTCCCCTCTCAGCTACAGTACTTCATTGTTTGAGGATGTAGAATCTTTGATGGAAGAGGGACAGTCTCATCCCTTTACATGATAGCACACACTCAGCAAAAATAGATAAGGCATTCAAAGGTTATCCCCTGTAAAATGTATCTTACGGTTTTAAGTACCAGTGGTTATAACATTTTTAAGATGCATGGTTCTGTCTTCTCACAGGAGCAACTTTGTCTCTGCTCTCTGATTACGTGTGGGACTTGTGGCTTGGAGCACAGGAACCCCAGATCTTTCTGGCTCATGTAAAATTGATCTCAGAGGCCTCTGAAGATACGCCAAGGATTGGAAAGAGCCCAAAAGCAAAACAAAAGAAGACACTTGATGCCATTGTATCTCTCTGTAAAGACATCCGTTCCCTTGTTGAAAGACAGTAGTTGAAAAACTGCCTTTTTAGTTACACTATCAAAGACTGATTTATTTTGCTATAATTTTACTGGTGATTAGGCAATTGATAGTTCTTTTGTTGATTGTAGTGTATGTTATGCTTTTGGCACTGTCAAGCAGTACACTTATAAAATATTAAGCCTGTTATTGAAAATCTATGCCAAACTTGTCATAAATCATTACTTATCTGTAAATACACAGTTGAGTGTAAATGAATAATAGTCTTAGTTTTCAGATACAGTGGTTTTCCTTTATCAAATGGTAAACTTTGTTAGGTGCTTGCAATAAACATCAGTATCTTTTTAAGAATATATATCGAGGAAGTCAGTTTCCTAACTGTAAGAAGTTTGCAAATCTATTTATTTCACTGATGCTTCCGTGTTTCAAGCCATATATCCTGGCATCCTTTCTAGCATATTTATTTCTAGCCAACAATTATTCACAGTCTGTCATGACACCATCCATCACTCCATCAAAAAGAAAATGAAATTGGGATTAAAAAAAACAGAGAAAGGTTTTTAAAGAAATTCAGTGTATTGAATCTGTTACATATCCCAAACATTTTGGAGTTAGTAAGGCCTTTGACAAGGTCCTGCATGGCAGGCTGGTCATGGAAGTTAGGTTGCATGGGATCCAGGGAGAGCTGGCCAATTGGATTCCGAATTGGCTTGATGGTAGGAGGTAGAAGGTGATGGTCGAAAGTTGTTTCTTGGATTGGAGGCCTGCGACTAGTGGTGTGCCACGGGGGTCATAAATGATCTGATGTGAATCTTCGTCGGAGGCTCACTGATGATGTTACCTAGAATGGTGACGAAATGTCTGAAAACTAACCTTACAGCTCAGCGAGCAAACTCACATCCAGAACCTCAACCTGAGCTACAAATCTTCTCAAAACTCGCTATCTGATGTGAATGTACAAGGCAGGATTAGTAGCTTTGTGGATGATACAAAATTAGGAGGCATTGTTGACTGAGGAAGGTTATCAAAAATTAAATAGGTTTAAGGTGAGAGGGGAAAGATTTAAGAAGGACCTGAAAGGCAAGTTCTTCACGCAGAGAGTCGTGTATATGTGGAATGTGCTGCCAGAGAAAGTGGGTGAGGCAGGTACAATAGCAACATTTAAAAATGCATTTGGATAGATTCATAGATGGTAAGGGTTTAGAGGGGTATGGACTAAATGTGGAAAATTGGAACTAGCTGAATGGTTAGCATGGACTAGGTTGGATCAAAGGGCCTGTTCCCATGCTGTATTACTCTATGATTCAATGAGTTGGTGCTTCAACTCTTTGTATTGTCACAAATCTGTATACGTGCACCATAAAAATGCGAATATACAAGTGTTCATCGCTTTACTGGTACCGCATCTTGCACACAGCCCCTGCTAAAAGAATGCTGGAGAAACTGCGCAGGTCTGGTGACATCTGAACAAGAATGATATCAAACTCGAAACATTAACTCTGTTTCTCTACAGATGCTGTCAGATCTGCTGAGTTTCTCCAGCCTCCCTGTGTTTGTTTCAGATTTCCAGGATCTGCTATATTTTGCCCTTATTCTTGCATTTACATTCCAGTACCTTACAAAATATTTTACAGCTAATGAAGTACTTTTGACTTCCAGTCACTGTTGTAGCCCAACAAAGCAGATAGGTCTCACTGGAATGTCTAAGCTGAAAATGGCACTTCTAGTATTATGGCTCTACCTCGGCAATGCTATAGCAGCATAGATTACATGCTCAAGTTTGGAGCAAACAGTGTTATTCCAAGAAGTGAACGATGAGAAAGATTGGAAAAAATTAGAGCTGGGATATTGCATTTAATCCAGGGAAGACTGGCAAGCCAGTGTATGTCAATAAGGAGAGGAGGTGGGTAAGTGGGAATGAGCCAAAAAAAGCTAGAAAACATGAAATATAGATTTAGAAATTCAAGGATTTTTAAATACTGCTGGTTGTCTTAAATTGTTAAGATTAACAGTGATAAAGACAGCATGAAAGTTTCACAACAGAGGGGCTGAGGTAGAGATATGGATGGGCACTTTTGTTTATATCCAAATATGCAGAATACTTTTGGATAGCGTGTGAGATTTACCAGTCAATTCTGAATTGAAACTGATTTTACAAAGTTGTAATAGAGTATTCATGAATTGGAAGACAGGGAGTTAGAATTTGCTAGTAAAAATGATAGTGGGGAAAAGCAGTGTGTAATCGTTTTAAGAGATTGTGCTTTGTCTTTGCTTAAAGTTAACAAATACTGTACAGCGTGCCCCAAAATTAAAACAAGTTTATCAAAAGGCCTTACAATTGGCAAACAAAACAGCAGTTTTGCTTTGGTGTCAAGACAATGGTTTGAAATTAGCCAATTAATTTAAACCAAGCAACTAGATACAGAAAACCAATTGAATTTAAAACTGATGGTTTCGACAACCTGAAACTAATGATAGTATAAGAATAGTATAAGAAATTGATGTGTCATTGAGGGGTATATGGGACAAGGGTTTTTGAAAATTGGGGTGAGAGTCAAGTGTTGTCTGAGGGAAAAGCAAGCCCACTATCTGAGAAATAAGCCCCAAGCTGTCACAAGAAATCTCACTAAGCTGTCCAAGAAAGCACCATGTATCCGACAAAGATATCACAGCATTTTAGCTCAAAGTCGCCACCAAAGAAATTACAGAGAAAAACATCCCTGACAGCAGAATCAGCGGAAGAAAGGTGTTTGTGGTGTAACAGAGAAGGCAGAACATTCCAGAAGAGACAGTCTGTGTGAATATAGAGAGATTAGGTTTTAATTTATTAATGTCATTTTAATTGGGTTTATATAAATGGGACTTGTGTTTTTTTGAATAGCATTCCAGTAGAATTTAGGCCAGTTAGGGAGTAGTAAGTAGTCAAGGGGGAAATTGTTTGGTTTGTTAGTAAGTGTTAATCTGTTCACTGTTAGGGTTAAATAAATAAATTGTTACTTGTTAAGTATAAAGTGGATATCAGGGATTTTCTTTCATTTAGTCACTCTTTTAACAGATTATAAAGGTGACGCAAGTTTCTTTTGGGTTTAATATTTGGAAGGGAACCTCTATTCTCCACCATAACAGATTGGGGTTTGTGATATTAGCTTATCTAGCAGAGGGATTTGACTTTCCTCTTCTCCATGACACTGAACATCAGGACATTAATTGATAGATTAATTCAGCTGCAGAGTGCCTGGGGTGGCAATGGAGTCAGTGGCAAAGGAGCAGACTTCGTGGAAGAGACTGTAGACAATGATTTCAGTCTTCTGAATATTGAGCTGGCAGAAGATTTGATGTAAGACAAGTAGTCTGAAACATTCGGACAGAGACTTAAAAATCAGTGAAGGTTTGCAATTCCCAAAATAAGAAATGCAATCAATCATTGGTTGGCTGACAGGAGGCAGAGAGTGGTTACAGATCGGAAGTATTCTGCCTGGAGGTCAGTGCTGAGTGGTGTCCCGCAGGGCTCTGTTCGTGGGCCTCTGCTTTTTGTAGTTTTTATAAATGACTTGGATAAGGAAGTTGAGGGGTGGGTTAGTATGTTTGCTGATGACACAAAGGTTGGAGGTGCCATTGATAGTATCGAGGGCTATTGCAGGCTTCAGCGAGACAGTGTGGAGGAACAGCGGGATCTTGGTGTTCAAGTGCATAGCTCCCTCAAAGTTGCCACCCAGGTGGATAAGGTTGTTAAGAAAGCATATGGTGTTTTGGCTTTCATTAACAGGGAGGATCGAGTTTAAGAGCCGCGAGGTTATTCTGCAGCTCTACAAAACCCTGGTGAGACCACACTTGGAATATTGTGTCCAGTTCTGGTCGCCCTATTATAGGAAAGATGTGGAGGCTTTGGGGAGGTTGCAAAGGAGGTTTACCAGGATGCTATACTATCAGAGATAATGGGAACTGCAGATGCTGGAGAATCCAAGATAATAAAATGTGATAATAAAATGTGAGGCTGGATGAACACAGCAGGCCAAGCAGCATCTCAGGAGCACAAAAGCTGAGCTCCTGAGATGCTGCTTGGCCTGCTGTGTTCATCCAGCCTCACATTTTATTACCAGGATGCTGCCTGGACTGGAGGGCTTGTCTTATGAGGAGAGGTTGACTGAGCTCGGACTTTTCTCTCTGGAGAGGAGGAGGAAGAAAGGTGACCTGATCGAGGTGTACAAGGTAATGAGAGGCATGGATAGAGTCAAAAGCCAGAGAATTTTCCCCAGAGCAGGAATGACTGCCACGAGGGGTCATAGTTTTAAGTTGTTAGGAGGAAGGTATAGAGGATACGTCAGAGGGAGGTTCTTCACGCAGAGAGTTGTGAGCGCATGGAATAGTTTACCAGTGGTAGTCATGGAAGCAGAGTCATTAGTGACATTTAAGCGACTGCTGGACATGCACATGGACAGCAGTGAATTGAGGGGAATGTAGGTTAGGTTATTTTATTTTTGGATTCGGATTATTCCACGGCACAACATCGTGGGCCAAAGGGCCTGTACTGTGCTGTACTTTTCTATGTTCTATGTTCTATTTCTGGGAGCAGTGAATTGAAAAACATTCACACAGCTCCATCCTCTCCTCACAGTATTGTATCTCTGTCTACTATTCCCTTAAATAATACAGTAGTCACTGCCTCAATTACTGGCAAATGCTGTGAAAAGAAAGTTCTCTTTATGATAAGCTTAGTTAGAAATATCAGTATTCTCCTCACCACTTTATAAAATTATAAAAATGTCTTAAACTTTTATTCCATTTTCTCATAGCCATTTTTGCATCAGCAGAAGTAGTCTCGGAATCTCCGTCTCCACATAACTATAGTTTTGCATTCTTGTAAGGCTGGTGAATTTTTTGTCTCCTACAATTAAACCATTTTGGAAACTACTTGTCTATCCACTATCACGAAAAGAAGAAAACTCATGATTGCTGATGATAGCAAAGAATCAAGAACTAGAATTCAGTGGTTTGGAGTTGACTTGAAGACAGTAAAACGAACAACACGTGCCCCATTGATGAGATATATCTGGAGATTGAAAGAAATTTGATGGCTAAAAAATGTGGAAAATCCAGTTCAGACAGAACATTTGAGATTCATCTCCAGCAACAATGGACTGAGCTATTCAGAGAAACTGAACAATGTGTGTTTTTCAACCTTTAAAAGGCAATAACTAAAAGATGCTCTACTGATCTTACAAATTCAGAAATGTGCCTCAAATGGCTTCTGTTCCCATCTGTGTTTCAAGCTCGAGTAGAAGAAGGGGACAACTGGTTCATACTACTAAAACCCATTTTTTAATGTAAAGTAATTCTTCATAAGTTTTTGCTTAGTTGTTATTGTCACTACCTCTGAACCAGAAGCTTGGGGTTCAAATCCCACTTCAGGACGTGTTGGCTGAGGAATGTGTGTACGTGATGTAGCTAAGCAGGTCAGGCACAAACTTGTGATTCCTTCCTGGATGTGAAAGAGAGGAGATTTGCCAGGTCAGTATGAGATGGAAAGAAATTGAAGCTTCCACTATCACTCTCCATAGTTCAAGGGGACAACATGTAGAAGTGTGTATTTCTGCATCAACCTGGATTCCATGGTAGTGTGATGGCAGGGCAGGGGGCTCAGTTGTTTCATTGCCAGTGGGAATCGGATCACTACTAACAGTACAGGTTCAACCCTTACTGCAGCTGGATCTGCCTGCTTGCCCAACTCACGATGGAAGTCATGGAGCTGTGGGCAGCCCATTATTTATTTAAGCGGCATTTTAATGCTGTTCCAGAACTGTACAGACTTTCTGAATAGTTGAGCTAAAGTGGACCAAATGACTTTCCTCATCTTTTAGCTATTTTGTGATGTGTCATATAGAAAAGTTGGGAATATACAACATGACAAAAGCTTATACAAAGAATGAAGAAAAAACAAACACAAATTTTGAAATTAGAGAGGTACAACAATGATAAAATACCTAAAGCTTATGGGATAGAATACAACAAAAAGCAATAGTTGATAAGACAAAATGACAGAGAAAACCACAGGAAAACTATCAGAATTCAGTTTCAAGGTTTCTTTTTCCCCTTGGCAAATTGGCACCAGAAAGTGATATGTATAACTTACAAATGACCATGGTGGCTGAAACAGACTTTCAACAAAGATTTAGAGAGAGCAATTGAATATATTACCTTTTATTTGTAGATTCAGTATGCCTCATACAAAAATAGAGGAAACTTTGGTGCAGAGCTGCTTTTATCCATCATTCTTCACATATCTTGCAATGGCAGGCATACTTACTTACTCTCAAATCGTGGATTAGACCTGTCTCCGGGAAACCACAATATTCTAAAATAACAATACACCATAACTCCGGGGATAGGCATCATAGAATCAAATTCAGGGGAAACAAGCAGAACAGTTACCAGTGAGGAACCATTAAAGACCTTAAAGGAATCAAACACGGGCATTGAGTAAGAGAAATTAACTGATGAAAAAGGAAATCAATCCAATCTCTAAAGTTTTGGTGAAAATTTCACTCAATTAGCATTGCAGAAAAATGTACTTTATGAACCTAGTATTCTCATGGACAAGCAGAAGCTCCAAATAACCACAATTTGTGATTTGTATGTAATTAAGTATGCATCAGAGCATTTAATACATTTTATATTAAGGGTCAAGTCCCAACATTCAACTTCAAAGTAATTTATTTTGTACAATTGAAATTGCTTTATTCCTGTTATTTTGTTAGGAGCAATAATATTTAAAGAAGTAATCCAAATACCTAAGAATTGATAAAGAGAACTACACCACAACATTTAAATAAAACAAATTTTATTGTATATGAAAAATAACTCAAGAAAGTAAGTGCTACCAACACTATATTTTACAACTACATATATCATGAATTCCATTTACTCCCTTCCCCACAACAATTCACTTATACAGTACAACAACCCAAACATGCACCTCAGACCTATGGTATTCATGTTACTTCTCAGTGTTCCAACTATGCTCCAAGTTTCAATGGAATTCTAGTGGCTTTTTTGACTTTGAAATCTCTCCCCCTTTATTCATCCTTTTATTCACAGATCTCCTGACTGTGGATGCCTCAGTTACTTGTTTAGGCTTCCAATATAATCGCCTAATGCCTTCCTACCACTTTCCAAGCTAACTTTGTTGACTGCTTTTTACTGTAAAGCTCTATAAGAACCACTGTAGTTTTCTCTCACTAGCTGCGAGCTACAGCAATTCTTCCTGCTGTTACATGCTCCGAAAATCCAAACTGAGATGTGGTGATTGATGAAGTTAGTATTTTTTTCTGCCTGAAATGCACACCTAACTATCATCCCAATCTAATGTGGTGCAGGCTATACCAAAGCAAAGCTCCCATTGCCTCGGTTCCAATGTAAAGAAAAGAACCTGCCACCTCCACAGCCCATCTCTTTGGGATGTTCTGAAAAGAAATCTGAGGAAATTATTTTACCATCAAGGCAACTCTGTGATTCTGTAACTCATATGAATTATTTATATTGCTAATGGAGTTTTATGGCCCTTTCTGCAGATCCCTTGGTTTCTCAAAGCAGCCATGTTGATAAAGCTGTTTTCTGTTGCCTTTCATCTGGGAACTACATAATTTAAATCTTTTATTAAAGTAAAGGCAGACCTTTGGGTCGATCAAATTGCATATGAGGTCCTACTGTTAATTAGTTAGTTAATATGTGTATCGAGTACAGGGTACTGATTAAATTATAACCATGATTATAAAAGCAAATGTCCTACTGACAGACCATAATCATAGTACCAGGAATTCTGTTTTCAGGGGATCACTAGCAGCACTGTAATTGCTATTTTATAACTTCTTCTATTTCACATTTCTCCCATCCTCTCTTTGATATTTATTACTTGATCTCTTTCAGTTTCAGCAAGACAATTCACTCTGGGTTTGCTTTGGGCGAGCCTGATCCTGGACAGCTGTCTCAGCAGAGAGTGGTATCTGAAACGTCATTCTCTTAGTTCTGTCATGCATCCAAGTCCTAGACAGCCCATGTTTCATCCTGCCAATTTACCAGCTAATTTTTCCAGCAATGTAATGCTTTAGCATGAGGGAAAATATCTGATTAATGGGAAATGTTCCCTCCAATGAATTCCGACCTGTGATTTAAGGTAACTCTGTCTAAGTATGTTTCAGTAATTCCACTTCAATCAATTATATGTTGGAGCAGCTGTGAAATATTAACCTATTAAAGAGTGGTATCATAACATCATTTTAGGCAATCTACAACAGAACAGAAACAGAGAAGACAAACAAATATATAACATCAAGAAATAACAGTAAGCAAGACCAGTTCACTGTGAATTAAGCCAAGAGTAATCATGTTCAACTAATACTTCTGGAATACAAGCAAGTATTACCCTGAAAAAGCTTAAAGTTGAAGAAATCATATAGAACGTACTCCTAAACCCCTGTGTTATAAGACTTAGGGGTGACTTGGTTGAAGTTCATAGGATCCTGAGTGGTATTGACAGTGTGGACATGGGAAGGATGTTTCGACTTTTGTGACTAGGGGCACTTTAAGAACTAGAGGTCCTCCTTTTAGGGCAGAGCTGAGGAGATATTCTTTCTCTCAGGGTTGTGCAACTTCTGAACTGGTCACGTAAGGAGATGGAGGTGGGGCCTTTGGATATTTTTAGGGTGGAGGGAGATATAATCTTGTTTGGCGAGGAAATCACAAGTTATCAGGAACAGATGGGAGTGTGGAATTCAATACACAAACAGATCAGCCATGAACCTTTTGATTGGTGAAACTGGCTCAAGGCTAAACGCTCTGCTCGTAACTTATATGTTGCAGCATACACACAAACTGTTCCACTGAAGTCGTTCTGTATTTTCTGAGTTAGATGTACCATTCCTGCCTCTGAGTTAGAAGGTGGAGGCTTCCAGCTCCACTTCAAACAGTTCAGGCAGGTACAGATTATAATGTGATATCCCAATAATAGACTGGCACGTAGTAGGTTACTTGCAAAAGGACTGGTTATTAGATCAGAGGTGATGATCTTATCTCTGAGCCAGAAGCATTGGGCTTAAACGTGCCCCCCCCCCACCTCCTCCTCCTCCAGATCGTGGAAACGGAAGTATGGGATTGGAATACTAGACTGAAAAATTTCTCTCAATCATTGGATGTTCACTGGTATGAAGAGGCATTATTGCCCATCTGTAACTGCTGTTTTCAAATTGTCTCCATTGATATCACTGGTGATTTTACTATAAAATGCCACAAGATTATGCCTTAAAACATCATCCTTCACAAATTCTCAAGTTGCCAAAGTGCTAAGTATGATATTTTCAGAATCATAGAGTGGCTAAAGCAAGGTTGGAGGCCATTTGGCCTGATAGTGGCTCATTCCACCTCCTGTCCTTTCCCAATAGCAGTGCAATTATTTTTCTCTTTCAGGTACTTAAACTACAACTGAATCTGCCTCCACTACTTTCACACAACACATTCCAAATTAGAACACTAGTTGTGTAAAAAAAATACTCGTATCACCATTGGTTCTTATGCCATTTGCCTTCTATCAGTGTCCACTGTTTCTTCACCCTTCAGCCAATGAGGACAGTTTCTCAAACTATCTTTGTATGGATCCATCATGATTTTGAACAACTCTATCAAATCTCCATTCAACCTTTGTTCTTTAAGAACAGCCTTAGCTTTTCCATTCCAACAATGTAACTAAAGTCTCTAATCTCTTAGAACCAATCTCACAAATCTCTGGTTTTCACATCCTTCCTAAAATGAAGTACCCAGAATTGGACTCAACGGTTGAGATGAGTCTAGTTGAGGCCAACCCAATATTTTCAGAAGATTCATTATGTATTATTTGCTTTTGTGCTCCATGCCCTAATCCAGAACACTATGTTATTTTAATTGCTGTCCCAGCCTGTCTTTGCACCTTTAGAAAATTCAGCGTATATCCTTCCTGATGTGTGTTCCTGCAACCCCATTGGAACTACACGCTTCATGTTCCATTGCCTCTCTTTGTTCTTTCTACCACAATTTATAACTTGTCACTTCACATTCTCTGCAACAAATTTTCTGTCATGTGTCTGCCCATTCCACTAGCCAGTGATCTCACTAGCCACTTCACAATACTCCCAAATTTAGTGTCATTAGCAAAGTTTGAAGTTGTGCCCAATAGACTCAAAATAGGTCATTAAAATAGATCAAGGAAAGTGCTGGTCCTAACACTATCCCTGGGAAATTCCACATATGACTACCTCCAGCCTCAAAAATGATACATCATCCTTAATTTGTAAAGGTCTGTTTCTAAGGCCCCACCTCCATATCTAAGGTGACTTGAAAGGTTTTTGGACAATGCCTTTGCAAATTTCCTCCCGTCCTTCCCTCCAATCCCTTGGGTGCATCCCATCTGGTTCTGGTAACATATCAATTTTACATATAACCAGCCTGTCTTCTTTATCAATGTTTCCTTATGTAATATTTCAACCATCTCCTCTTTCAACATGACTTTTCAGTATCTGCTTCCTTAATAAAGACAGGTGCAAAGCCATCATTTAGGCTCTCAACTTCTGCCTCCATGCAGAGCCTTTTTAGACCGTTATTGCTTTCGCCCCTCCTCTTGCTAACTCATTTCACCATTTTCGTATCCATTGATGACTTCTGAAATCGTTTTTATCTATTAGTTAGTGACTAGCTGTTTGCTATTATGTTTTCTGCTAGTCTATGTCATACACAATTTTCAATGAACCCATCACCAAAATGCTTTTCAAAACATAAAATTGCCAAATCAGTAGCACCCAAATAAATAACGCAGCGAGGATGAACCAACTGTCTAGTTCTACTTGCACTGGACTCTCCTTACGTTTCTGACTTATCTGGGTCTCAGATCTCAGAAATAAAAAAGGACTTGCACTTATTTGGCACTTTCAGAAACTTCATTGGCATATCAAAATCAATGAAGTATTTTTTTGAACTGTGATTGCTGCTATAGTGCGGAAAATGCAGCAGCCAATACGCACACAACAAATTCCCGAAACTTCTGACTTAGAGATGAGATGCCAAAGTTTAAAAAAAACTATAGCTTTTAATGTAAATTTGGAGCTGATAGTTAACGCGTTTTAGTAACAAAGTAAACAGTGAATTTGAATACATTTTCAATTTGATATTTGTTCAAATAAGATACACGTGGAAAGCAGTTCTCATTCAAACTTGTTCTGACATCGCATATGAAATAAAAATATTCAGTTAGGGTTGAGAGCTGAGTCATGGAGATATGAGAGTGTGGGATTTGTCTGAAACCTGACATTTTCTGTTAAACTTGAAGGTTTCACAGCAGAAACAGTGAGCCCAACTTTAACTGTACATTAATGAGCTTTAAATGGATTAGACTCAGATCCATTGTGCTGTGCTATGACAAATGGGATGAAATTATTATTTCTACTTCTAGTAACAAATGCAACAGCATATTCATATGACATGCCTCATTCTGACATTTTAAAGGCATTTAAGTTAAAAGACAATTAAGTCGAAACTTTGCTAAAATTCTGACAGAAGAATGTGATGTAAACACATTGTGCTGTCTGACAATGAGGAACCAATGTCCACCTACAAACACATACTATTGAGAGTTCCAGAAACCCCTTGAAGCATTAGCATTTATGGAATGATTTATAACATTTTTTTAAACTGTAATGCTAAATATTGTGACCAACAGGTTTTCCCCATTCCTGAGAACTGGAATTTCATTACAGGTTTTAGATCATCTGATCACGGAATAACTCTGGCAGAAATGACGGTGTTATCCAGCAGTGACTGTGGTCCTTTACAGACTTCGAGGCAGTTCTGTTCATTGTTGAGATTAACACTTGCCACAGCTTCAGCATCTACAGGCATTAATGAAGAAACGACACGGTTGGACACATTTTCTCCCCGTACTTGACGATCATCATTCTTCTTGACCTTTTTTGCTGACTTTTTTCTCAAGTTGTCAACTCTACAGAAGGAGGGCAGACATTTAAGAATTATGTAAAAATCTAGTTTATCATAGTTCTTTATTTACTGACATAGAATCCCTACAGTGTGGAAACAGGTCCTTCAGCCCAACAAGTACACATTAACCCTCAGAGAATCCCACCCAGACCCATCTCCCCCAGTCAAGGCATCCCTGGTCACTATGGACAATTTAGCATGGCCAATCCACCTAGCCTGTACATCTTTGGACTATGGGAGGAAACCAGAGCACCCAGAGGAATCCCAAGCAGACATGGGGAGAATATGAAAACTCCACACAGACAAAGTGGATTCGAACCCGGACCCCTGACGCTGTGGGTCAGCAATGCTAGCCACTGAGCCACCGTGCCGCCCCTAACATGACATGTTCTCGGGCATATTCTATAGAATTGTGTTGACTGTATGGAAAGAGGCCATTTGGCCTGACTTATCCCTGAATGTTTATGTTCCACACTGGTCTCTTTCTACAATTCTACATCTAACCCTATTAGCATATGTTTCAATTCCTTTCTCCGTCTCACATTTATCTAGCTTCCCCTCAAATACATCTCTGTTATTTGCCTCAACTCCTCCTTCAGGTACCAATTTCCACACTGAAAGGTAACAATCTTTTTTCTGGTCCCTCATGAAAAGATCCAGTTCTGCACCAAATCCCCTGTGCTCAATGAACATTTAAAAAAAATTCAGGCCCATTAGACCACACACATTAATTAGAACGGAGGAAGATCCAGCAGATTTATTTCAGATATGCACTATCACTGTCAGATCATCTGATATTCACTTTGTACAAGTAACCTAATGGATGCAATTTTATACTTCGAGGTGCTGAGAATAAAAGCAAGTGTTATGTCTTTATCAGGCAAGAGTCCAAAGATGACACTCTCACCATACAGATCAACTTTGGCAAATAGGCCTTTCCTTCAAAAATGACAAAATTACATTCTCACCATCAGGAGGTAAGAAGCCTATCTGGGAGATAGCAAAAACTGCAGACACTGGAGTCAGAGTCAATACAGTTTGGAGCTGGAGGAACTCAGTAAGTCAGGCAGCATCAGAAAGACCAGGAGATTTGACATTTCGGGTCTAGACCCTTCATCGGCACTGGGGAGGGCAGCTTGGAAGTAAATAAAGGGACGAGAGATGGGACTGGAGGAAGGTGGGTGTGATGGTGATAGATGGATGCAGGTAGGCAGTGGTCAGGATTGGTCAGTGAAAAGGGTGGGGCGGGTAGGTGGGGAAGAAGATGGACAGGTAGTGTCAGGTCAAGGAGGCGGGAATGAGCGGGACGGTTGCTTATGCGACAAGGCCGGGGGTGAGGAGATTTTGTAACTGGTGAATTCTATGCTTAGGCCATCAGGCTGCCGGCTTCCAAGGCAGAATATGAGGCGTTGTTCCTTCAGTTTGCGTGTGGCATCATTGTGGTACTGGAGGAGGCCCAGGGTGGACATGTCACCGTGGGAGTGGGAGGAGGAGACAACATGATTAGCAACCGGAGAGTGTTGTTGATTAGTGTGCTCGGAGTGCAAGTTCTCCGCAAATCTGTCACCAAGTCTACATTTGATCTCACCAATATAGAGGAGGCCACATCGGGAGCAATGGTTACGGTAGACCAGGTTGGAGGATGTACAGGTGAACCCCTGTCAGATATGGAATGTTTGTCCTCCGTCTCGGGTAAAGGTGAGAGGGCAGGTTTAGGGGCATCTGCACCTATCTGCATGCATTCACATCTCATTATTAGTTAAACTTTCTGGAATTAATTTTCCCCTTCCAAATTAATAATTGTGACACATGACACATCAGAAACTCAACTACATTAAACAACTTTGCTCTTCCACCTCTAGTCCAGGTGAATGTATGGTTGCACTTGAGGTAGTCAAAACTTTCTCAATGTTCCTTGTGTTTAGCTGTTATTTATACAGCAGCAATAGGCCTTTCCATGGCGACCAAGGCAAGATGTGCCCTGGACCATCATGGAACACAACTGGAGAATGGTAATCACCAGTTTCTGCTTCAAAATGGCAGCTTTGTGCACAGTGTCAGACAGCACCTTTTGTATCACAGGGAACACTTCTGCACAGGACGCCAGGTATCAGTTTCAGCATGGGCCTGGAGTCACATGTAGGCCAGACCAGGTAAGGACATCAGTTTCCTTCCCTTGAAGGGGGTTTGCAATATTCACGGTCTTTCTGGCCTCGATATAAGGGAGGGTGTAGCATCAGCAAGGGTATCCACGTGAATCAGGACCAGGAGTAGGCTCCTCAAACCTGCCTTTGGTACTCCCTTTCTCAATATTCCTAACACACATGATCCTCTACAAGAAAAAAAATGTCATAAATGGGTTGCAGCTTAGATTTAAACTATGGCTCCTAGTTCTAGGTTTTCCTCCAAGGGGAAACATCCTCTCTACATTCATCCAGTCAAGGCAACTCAGACTTTTATATGTTTCAATCAGGTCACCTTTCAGTCTTCTAAACTCCACTGGTTACAAGTCTAGCCTCTCCAATCTTTCTTCACAAGACAACCTGCTCATTCCTGATATTGGTCTAGTAAACCCTCCATGGTCCACTTCCAATTCTCTTCCTTTAAACAAGTCCTCCAGCTGTGGTTTCATCAGTGCCCTGTATAAAAAGTGATAGAAGGTATCATCAACAGTGCCGACAAGCAGTATTTGCTCAGAAATAACCTGCTCACTGGCACCCAGTTTACATTCTGGTAGGGCCACTTAGCTACTGACCTCATTACAGCCTTTGTTCAAAAATGGTAAAAAAAGAGCTGAATTCCAGAGGTGAGGTGAGTTGAGAGTAACTACCCTTAACATCAAGGCTGAAATTGATGGGATGCGGCATCAAGAAGCCCCAGCAAAACTGGCATCAATGGGAATCAAAGGAAAACTCTCTGCTGGCCCCAGTCATACCTGGAGATAGGAAGATGGTTGTGTTTGTTGGAGGTCAGTCATCTCAGCTCCAGGAGATCCCCAGATAGTGTCCTAGATGCAACCATCTTCAGCTGCTTCATCAATGACCTTCCCTCCATTATTAGATCATAAGACTGGAATGTTCACCAATGATTGTACAGCATTCAAAACCATTCACAACTCCTCAGATACTGAAGCCATCCATGTGCAAAAACTGTAAGACCTGGCTTGGGCTGACTAATAACAAGTAACATTCATACCACATAAATACCAGGTAATGACTCTCTCTAATAAGAGACAATCTAACCATCACCCCTTGATATTCAATTGTGTTACCATCACTGAAGTCACCACTATCAACATCCTGGGCTTACCATTGACAAGAAACTGAACTCGACTACCTGTACAAATACAATGGCTGTAAGAGACTGTAAGAGCAGGTCACAGTCTATAAATGCTGAAGTGAGTAAACTCACCTTCTGATTTCCCAAAGCTTGTCCACAATCTACAATGCTCAAGGGAGGAGTGTCATGAAATAATCCTCCCTCCCTGGAAGAGTGCAGCTCCAACAACGGTCAAGAAGATTGATATCATCCCAGACAAAGCAACATGCTTGTTTGACACTGCATCCACTCCCTCCACAAACGCTCAGTAGCAGCAGTCTACAAGGTGCACTGCAGAATTTCACCAATGATTCTTGGGCAGCTTCTTCTAAACCCATGATGACTACCATCTAGAAGAACAAGGGTAGGACATACATGGGAACACCATCACCAGCAAGTTCTCCTCCCAGCCACTCACCAACCAGAGTGGAAACATTTCACCATTCTTCCAGTATCACTGGGCTAGAGTTCTGGAATTCCCCTCCTCACAGCATTGTGGGTCTACCCACAGCACATGGACTGCAGCAGTTCAAGAAGGCAGCCCACTAACACCATTTCAAGGGCAAGTAGGGATGGGCAATAAATGCTGGTCTCGCTCGCAATGCACCTATTCGAGTCCATTAAAAAGAAATTAAAAATCGAAGCAAAACCTCGTTAGTATTGTATTAAATTTCACATTGCAATAAATAATAACATTTCATTAGCTTTCTTAATTAATTTCCTTTCTGCATACTAAACTTTTGCAATTGCTTGGTTAACTCCTCCTATCTCCTCCTGGAACACCAGGCTATTGTATCCACAATGGCCACTAATCTCATTTCACCTGGGATCTCCTCCAAGCTCATTGACGCCCAACCCTGTAAAGCCCACTTTTAGCTTCTGCACAAAATGTTCAATTAAGACCAATTGCTTCTGCCTGCTCCTGCCCCATGAAACATATTTCTGCCTACCTTGGCTCATTTTCTTCTCCCCTTATTTAGTTCTTACCCACTTCCATCTGGGATTCTTCTGGTATTTTACATCTGTTGCAGAATTTCCAGTTCGTGGGTTCCAGCCACCTCCTCTTCACCATGGACATCCAAACGCTTTAAATATCCATACCCCATCAGGGTGGTCTCAGGGCTCAGATTTTAAAAAATTTCAAACTCCCTTCTCCGCACTGCAACTTTCACAGCCTAGCAAATAAGCCCTGGAATTACTTCTCTAAATCTTTCCACTTTGCTGTCTCCTTTAAGGTATTCCTCAAAGCAGTTCAAACTTTGGTGAATCTTTTGCTTTGCTCACCTAATATTTCCACGTGTGGCTTAATGTCAAATTACAAAGGATGTGTTGTGACATGCCTCCTGTTAGGTCAGAGGAGCAATATAAATGGAGGTCAGCGTTATTGTTGTTCTTGTTTTTGAAACAGCTGAGGAACGATTAGCAAAACCCAAATATGGGAAGTTGTTCCCATTTACAGACTTACAAGCTCATCTCAACTTTTTCAAAAACGTAAGAATTTAACAGTGTAATCCAAATACAGAAGCCTCCATTCAACAGCAGATAAATAAATTTATTACTTGACCTGAACAATCTGCCACCATTGAGTGAATGCCTGCATTTCATTTAATCCAAATTCATTCACCATTCATTGTGCAGACCATTTTAACCCGGGGCACTCCAGCATCAACCTTTTGAACACCTTATAACTGATCACGGAACACAAAACACCATTATATTTTATGTAGCAAAATTCATGCCCTGAAGTGACATGGAGTGCTGTTGCACCTGCATCTCTGCACTGTTAATCCAGAGACCCAGGTCATGTTCTGGGGACTTGGGTTTGAATCCCTTCTTGGCAGATGGCAGAATTTGAATCAGACAAAAGTCTGGAATCAAGAATCTAATGACACAATCTTGAATCTGCTTTTGATCATTAGGAAAAACCATCTGGTTCACTAATGTCCTTTAGGGAAGAAAACTTCTGTACTTACTTGTATTAGAGATAATAGGAACTGCAGATGCTGCAGAATCCGAGATAACAAGGTGTGGGGCTGGATGGACGCAGCAGGCCAAGCAGCATCTTAGGAGCACAAAAGCTGACATTTCGGGCCTAGACCCTTCATCAGAAATGGGAGAGGGAAAGAGGGTTCGGAAATAAATAGGGAAAGAGGGAGAGGCGGATCGAAGATGGATAGAGGAGAAGATAGATGGAGAGAGAAGATAGGTGGAGAGGAGACAGACAAGTTAAAGAGGAGGCAGGGATGGAGCCAGTAAAGGTGAGTGTAGGTGGGGAGGAAGGGAGGGAACAGGTCACTCCAGGGAGGATGGACAGGTCAAGGGGGCGGGATGAGGTTAGTAGGTAGGAAATGGGAGTGCGGCTTGAGGTGGGAGGAGGGGATAGGTGAGAGGAAGGACAGGTTAGGGACGCGGGGGCGAGCTGGGCTGGTTTTGGGATATGGTAGGGGGAGAGGAGATTTTGAGGCTTGTAAAATCCACATTGATACCATTGGAGACAGAAAGGTCCAGGAAGGTGAGGGAGGTTTAGTGATGGTCCAGGTGAACTTAAGATTGGAGTAGAAGGTCCAGGTGAACTAACACCTCCCTCACCTTCCTTGACCTCTCTGACTCCATCTTGGGCAACTACCTAGAAACTGATATCTATTTGAAGCCCACCAACTCCCACAGCTACCTGGAATACACCTCCTCCCATCCATCTTCCTGCAAAGATTCCATCCCCATTCCCAATTCCTTTGCCTCCACTGCATCTGCTCCCAGGATGTGGCATTCCACTCCCATACATCTCAGATGTCCTCATTTTCAAGGACTGCAATTTCCGCCCCGCAGTGATCGAGAACGCCCTCAACTGTGTCTCCCGCATTTCCCGCAACTCATCCCTCACACCCCATCCCCGCAATAACAAGCCTTCCTGCTCCTGAGATGCTGCTTGGCCTGCTGTGTTCATCCAGCTCCACACCTTGTTATTTCTGTACTTACTTGGTCTGGCCTACATGTGAATCCAGACACACAGCAATGTAGTTCACCCCTAATTGCAGTAAATGATGGCCTAGCTAGTGACACCCTCAAACAGTGGATGAGTTCAAGCAAAATCATTTATAAAACTTGAAAATATCCCTAAACATCTTTGTGTAATAATTCTGTTCTGACTGCATTTTAACCAAAGAATAGTTACAGGAGCAATAGCTCATGAAGTGAAAACTAAAATCTACGTTGAATTTCGCAAAATGCATTTGAGCAGATTTATTGCTTGCTGTAAATCATTAACAATCACAAAAGCAAGATATCTGAGATCACAATAACTGATTTCAACATAGACTTTATCAGTTCCATGCCATTAAGCAACAATCTTTAAATGCTCCTGAAATTGGCTGCAATAGACCAGGGACTTTATTGTTATATTTCTATAGAAATTCATCCTAAATGGCATGTTGGTTAAAACCAAAGGGACCGAATTCTTTATCTGTAATCTACTTTGAATGGGAGCCTGCCTCTTCTGGCATGGCAATGAATGTCATCTTCCACTGGGCAGCACAGTAGTTAGCACTGCTGCCTCAGAGCATCAGGGACCTAGGTTCAATTCTACTCTCAGGCGATTGTCCATGTGGAGTTTGCACATTCTCCGTGTCTGCGTGGGTCTGGTTTCTTCCCACAGTCCAAAGATGTGAAGATTAAGTGGATTGGCAATGCTAAATTGCCCAAAGTTTCCAGGGATTTACAGTGTAGGTGCATTAGCCAAGGGAAATGCAGAGTTATAGGGATGGGGGTGATCTGGGTGAGATGCTGTATGGAGGGCCAGTGTTGACTCGATGGACTGAATGGCCTGCATTCACACTGTAGGGATTCTATGAACAATGCTGTATTTTCTTCCTCAGAAGCAGCAGTTTACCTGTTTACAGAGATTATGTAAGGAATCAACCCTCTGTTAAGCATTTTAGCCCAAGAAGAAAATTAGATCAGGTAACAACAGCACCAGAGTGGGAAATAAAAGTCCCATCCCATTCCCTTCTAGTGTGATTTGGAAAACTCAGACCTACAAGAATGTAATGATACTTTTAAATAAATAATTATGTAAAAAAGCATACTTTTTTTTCAAGAAATTACAGAGAGATGTCAATATCGTACTGGGAAAGTGAGAGGTGCTATCTTTGAAGTAGAGATTAAACCAAGTTTGCCTATTGAAGTGAATGCAATTGGAAGGTAATTCTCGCATTGTCCTCGATAGTATTACTCAGTATCACTGAAACTGAATACTTTCACATTTATGTCATTAGCTTTTCTCTTTCTGCTCTGAATTTGTCTGAATTTTTAAATATAGTTATTGTTTTGATCAAGGAAATGTGGCATTTTTGCATGGCAGAGGCCCAAGGACTGCAATGACATGTATAACCAGAGATCTGTTCTGGAGGTTTTAGTTCTGAAATAAATGTTGCCTTGGATAACAGGAGAACTCACTCACTCTTCCTCAAAGAGTCCAACGGGAACTTTCATGCCAAACTGAATGGCTGAACGGGGCATCCATTATGGGGGAGGTGTTAGCCTAAATGGCATTATTGCTAGGTAATTAATCCAAGCGACCCAGAAACCCACTTTCAATAAAAATCTGGAATTAAGGATTTATTGATGGCAATAAAGGCACTGCCAAATTGTCAGGAGAAATCCATCTGGTTCACTAATGTCCTTTAGGGAAGGAAACTGTAGTCCTTACCTGAGATAACAAGGTGTCGAGTTGGATGAACACAGCAGGCCAAGCAGCATCTTAGGAGCAGGAAAGCTGACGTTTCGGGCCTAGACCCTTCATCAGAAATGGCTATTGTCACGGTTGGGGCCAAATTGGGAAGGCTTGAATGTGGACTGTAGTCCATTGGAGATGATCTGGTTCCATAGGCAAGAACTAAGAAAGGTGATGTGACTGTAGTCCCTGGTTTGCTTCAGCACATGGTTGAGCAGTTTCAAGGCCGAAAAGATTACGAGAGAGTTGCAGTGTGAGAGAGATCCCCTGAGGTTTGTCCGGAGGGAGGAGGGTAACTTCTTCAGGGTAGGCATCCTTAGAAGAGGCTTCGCAGTGAGGTTAAAATTGTATCAGAGATAATAGGAACTGCAGATGCTGGAGAATCCGAGATAATAAGGTGTAGAACTGGATGAACACAGCAGGCCAAGGAGCATCTTAAGAGCAGGAAAGCTGACGTTTCAGGCCTAGACCCTTCATCAGAAATAGTCCTGAACCTGAACTGGCCTACATGTGACTCCAGACCCACAGCAATGTGGTTGACACTTAACTGTGCTGAATGAATTAAATAAAAATGCCTTAGTTGTAAGACAGTATCCCTGAAGTATCAACTCATAGCAAACAATTTTATACATTCACGGGATGTGGGCATCGCCGGCTGGGCCAGCATTTATGGCCCATCCTTGGTTGCCCTTGAGAAGGAGGTCTTGGGGGAAATTGTCTGCAATGACAGAATTTTTGTTCCAACAGGGGTTAGACTTGTCGTCTCCAGAAAGATGTCAGAGGCAGCTACATGGTTTGCTGCTTACCAAGACAAGTTGTTTAGAAGGCCCACCTCAGTGCTCTGTGACTTTTTCCTGGTTGTAGTAAAAACAGTAAAATAGAAAACATCCCTCACCTTTCACACCGCGCACTCTCTCTGTGCCGCATCTATTCCAAACAGTGCACCTCCACGTATACCCCAATGGCATCTCATACTCACCAGGTCAATCTACGATCCTCCATCTACCCTTCACGGACTCTATAACAACCTATGCCCCTCCACCCAACTCCCCATGGTCCCTAATATCTAAGCTTCTTATACATTCTTGGTTGAGTATTCAAACACCCGTTAGTCTACTGAAATAGCTGAACCAAGGCATCATATTGCTTGATTAACAGGTTTTTCTCTTAAATCATTTCTCAATTGCTTGATTTTCATTTATATTAGATAAAGAGGTACCAAGAGCTTGTGATTTCTGTTGTTGATACTGTAAAGATTGGTTTGATTGACACTTCTACAGGTCTGTAAAAAGCATATAGCAAGCAATGAACAATGGGCTTTTTTTTAGAAAGCTTTTTCATGCCATAAAAAATGTCATAAGTTGAAATTGAGGCTGTGAGGAGTACTGGGAATGGGTGGAAGTATATAGATTAGTATGAAGGGATTTGGGAGCCATGGAGATGGGTAAAGGGGCATTGATTGTGATGGGGCATATGGGCATGACCTTCCAAAAGTACTTCTCAAAATGGTGTCTCACTCAAACTGTGGCATGTGAAACGTTTGTGGTTCGGCCACATTTGGAGTACTGTGTGCAGTTCCGGTTGCCACATTAACAAAAGGATGTGGACACTTTGGAGAGGGTGCAGAGGAGGTTCACCAGGATGCTGCCTGGTATGGAGGGTGCTAGCTAAGAAGAGAGGTTGAGTAGATTAGGATTATTTTCATTAGAAAGACGGCGATTGAGGGGGGACCTGATTGAGGTCTACAAAATCATGAGGGTTATAGATAGGGTGGATAGCAAGAAGCTTTTTCCCCAGAGTGGGGGACTCAACTCCTCACTTACTTTAACATCCCTACCCTTTCACGGCAGCTTCTCAAGTTGTTTCCTGTGCCATTGGACATTTCACTTTCAGAATATGGCACACTGACAGTTGCCAAATGAGAGATCACAAGATGTTAATCAGGCTACAGTGCACTCTTGCTCAATAGTTAATATGATTAGGTCAGCTGTGTTGACCTCCTGCTTGAGTGAGGAACTGAAACCAAATGATTAGTATTGAATAAACAGGCCTCCAATCACTCAGTTGACCTCTCATTCCAACAATGATGTCCATCCTTTTTCAGAAATTAGAAGTACTGATGCTGCCTTGTTAATACTGAAAGGTCATTGCATAGTTTATTTTCAAATAGCGAGCTTTAGAATCTGCCTTTGCTGCAGTGTGATTGAAGCTCCACCCACAATATCCCCACATTCTTCACCTCCTACACTGGTCAAGATCCCCGTTTTCCCGGTAACCCTGCACCTGTCAGATGAATCCTTCCATGTTTTGACTGATGTCACTGAACCAGAGAACTCTGACTATCAAGGTGCCACTGCCCTTGCTGCCTGTGAACCCTCCAAAGCTCAACAACCCCGTGACCATGGCTTGCCCTGAACACCCACCCCTTCCTCTCAGAGACCATCCTCTCCCATCTCCAATCCTGCCAGATCCCACCATTTGCTCAATGTAGGAAGGATACCATTAAATCAGAAAGGGTGAATTAAAAATTTTCAAGGTTGTAACCAGGACTAGAGAACTTGAATTATAAGGAGAGGCTGGTACTTTCTTTCCCTGGAGCATAGGTGGTTGAGGGATGATCTCATAGAGGTTTGTAAAATCATAAAAAGCATTGATAAGGTGAATAGTGGAGGCCTTTTCCCTAGGACAGGGGAATTCAAAACTAGAGGGCATAGGTTTAAGTTGAGGGAGGATTACAGGGCAACGTTTTCCACGCAGATGGTGTTGTGTATATGGAATGAACTGCTAGAGGTAGTGATAGGTGCAGGTACAGTTACAACATTTAAAAAAAAACATTTGAACAGGTATGCAAATGGGAAAGGTTTAGAGGGATATGAGCCAAACACAGACAAATGGGAGCAGTTCAGTTTGTAAAACTGATCAACATGGATAAGTTGGACCGAAGGGTCTGTATCCATGTTGTATGTCTCCATTGCTCTATAACCAGGCCAATCCCTAGACTTGAGCTGTGCACAACCTCAAAGGTGTCATGGTCCAACCTAGAAACCCCCCTGATTGACAAACACCCCGTAACTCACCATGGCCCATTCCTCAGACAGAGTTTGCTAGACATTCCTGATTGACTATGGTCCATTCCTTGGACTGAATTTGCAAGTTGATTTTGACTGACTGAGCAGTAAGGCCCAGATAGTATATACAGCATATATGCAGGTTCCCTTTTATCCACACTGTTTGCTACTTGCTCAAAGAAGCCCATTAACTCTAATTATTCAAACATTATTTCCTTTGCACAAAATCACATTGATTTGATATTTTTACAGTGCCTTGCTGTAGCTGACTTAATAATAGATGCAGATATTGACCATGATGGATAGTTTGCTAACTGGCACATTTTCTCTGCTTTCTATCTCCCTCCTTTCACAGGTGTCACATTCACTATTTTCTAATGCAATCAGATCTTTCCAGAATGGAGGAAATTTGAGAAAATTAAAACCAATGCATCTGCTACATTCTTTTAAAACCTTACAGTGAATCTATCAAGATCTGGGGACGTGTCAGTTGTTAGGTTAAACAGTTTTCTCAGTACCCTTTCCTGGGGTTTTATTGTTTTAATTTCTATCATCCCTTTCACCTCGTGATTCACAATTATTTCTGAGATGCTATTTGTGTCCTCTGCAGTGAAAATAGATGCAAAATACCTCATTCAACTGCCATTTCCTTTTGCATTATTCATTCTCAAATTAGACTCTTTCACCAGAGGATTAATATTCACTTTGCTTACTCTTTTCCCTTTTAAATACTTGAAGAAATTCTTAGTATTTTTTATATTTCTAACTTATTTTCTCTTGTACTCTTAAGTTCTCCATTCTTATTAATAATTTTATAATTATTTGCTCTTCTTTATACTCTGTTCTATTTTCGGAATTGCAACTCATCTTTGCAGAATAATATACTTTTTCTTTTGGCTCATCTCGGCCTGTACTCACTAGAATTTAGAAGGATGCCAGGGGATTTGATTAAAACATGTAAGGTTCTAACAGGGCTAAACAAACCAGATGCAGAGAGGATGTTTTCCCTCATTGGGAGTCTAGAAACAGCAATACAATCTCAGGATAAAAGGTAAAAACATTTAGGACTGAGGTGAGGAAAAATACCTTCACGCAAAGTTTTGAAGTTATCAAGGGGTATACAGAGAAAACAGGAATATGGCATTGAGATAGAGGATCATCCATGTTCCTACTGAATGATGAAGTAGGCTAACTGGTCTCCTCAACTTCCTAGTTTCTATGTTTCTTTTAATTTGATACTGTCTTTAACTTCACTCGCCACAGATGTGATCTTCCTCCAGTCTTTACTACTGAATGTATCTATTCTAAGTATTCTGAAATATTTCCTTAAATGACTGTTACTGCATTTCTGACGACATCCCTTAATTTTTCAGTAATCAGTAGCAACCTCTGTCTTCATGCCCTTGTAATTATTCTTCTTTAAGTTTAAAACATTTTCATTATCATTTAACGTTTTTGTTTTCTTCCAATTCACAACCTGGCCTAGGTACATTCGTTGCTTCTTTGCTTTTCTTGCCCCATCTCCATTATTTAGCATTGGAGGACTAATTATTTCGTCATTCAATCTCTCCTGTCTTTCTTCCACCCTACCACAGACCTGTCTTTTTTTCTTATCCCATACAACCTTTGATAAAAACAAGTACATCACAAACTTTGCCCATTTTGTATGAATGAACACAGACTTAACACATTAATTCAGTTTCTCTCTTTACTTGTAAGCATTGCCCAACCTAAGCTATTTTCCAGGGTTTTCTGTTGTTAATTTGGATCCTTAGGTGTCTGTTTCATGCCTGAAAAATGGCCAATTTCCAGGTCAAAAATTAATTTCCTTTGAAGTTTCAACACAACCCAGAATGTTAACTATCACCATTACAACATTATATTGTTATGCTGTTACATGCATGAACATCTGTCCAAGTATTACTACAGAGAATTCCTAATTTTATGGCATATATAAAACACAAGAGCCATCTATCCCATCTGTTTGTTCACTTTGCTCATTTCTAAAGGACCAATTAACTTAGCCTTCAGACATCATTGATGGAGCACAATATTCTAAGTTAAAAATTAAATGATCAGAATACCATGAATGACATTTCATATAAGAGGACTGTGGCGAATGGAATCGGAAATAAAAGCATAAAATGTTGGAAATTTGCGACAGATCTGGTGGCACTGTGGAGATAAGAGACAAACATCTCAAACCAGCTTCTACAGATCTGAGTCAGACAGCTTAGAGATGTAACAAGTTTTAAGCAAAGCAGAGAAAGGGCAGAGGGGAGACAAAACAAATAGGAAAGTCTGTGATAGGGTGGAAGACAATGAAGATTAAATGACAAAAAGGACAACTGTGCAAGGTAAAAATACATAATAATGGCACAGGTAAAGAAATACAAGCTGAATCTAGGGGAGGTTTAAGTAAGAAAAGTGGAATCATTTATTTTATTCCTTCATGGGATGTGGACATTACTAGGAAGACCAGCATCTGTTGCCCATTCCTAACTATCCTTGAACTGAGTGACTTGTTATGCCAACCACTGAGGAAGTTAAGAATTAGCCACACTATTATGGACGAGGTATCACATGTAGGCCAGACCAGGTAAGGACAGCAGACTTCCTTCGCTGAAGGATGTTTGTGAACAAAAGTAGGTTTTTTTACAACAAGCAGCAACTGTTCCACGTTTTTTATCACCGAAACTAGCTTGTAACTCCACATTTCTGAACAAAATTTAAATTCCACCAGCCACTATGCTGAGATTTGAACTCAGAATATTAGCGTGGGCCTCTGGGTTACCAATCCAGTGACATCACCACTACTCCAGCAACAACAATATCTTCTGTCCAAAAAAATGGGTCAGTGATTATGATCTGACATAGTGGGACCGAATATTTGATGTGGACAGCTGTAAGGTGCATGGCTGAAAGGTGGGCTGCTGTTCCTCAAGATTCTGTGGAGCTTCACTAAAGCAGAGTAGGAGGCAGAGGGCAGACAGGTAAAAATAGGAGGAAGGCAGAGTTAAAATGACGAGCAATCAGAAATTCACCATCACCTTTCGAGACTGTTCCACAAAATGATCACACAATCTGCTTCTGCTCTCTCCAGCATAGATGAGAGCACATCCTGAACAAATATGATGTATATGAAGTTCAAAGAATTCCTGTCCACACGGAAGGACTGTGTGGTGACCTGGAGAGTGGGACATGAGGGTGGGAAATGCAGGTGTTGCATCATCTGTGCTTACCTTGGGAAAGAAATGGTGTGGTTAATGAGTGGACCAGGAGGTCATGAAGGATGCAGGGAAGGAGAGAGGTAAAGCACTCAGTGAACATGGCATACTGGAGGTTCATTTGCAATAATAATGCTATCTCCAGGGACTGCGCTGCTTCCATGGGCTGAAGCCTCTGTTACTCTGCCTACCATAAGGTTTCGGGTCTTCGCTGTTTGCTCTACCTACATGGACCACCCCAATTCAGATTCTGCTGCACCTCTATCTCTTAGCTTATCTAAGAGTGACTAAGAGGATATTCACTGAATGTGGAGGATACGGAGGTAGAGGATGAAAACATGGAGAAACCGATCATGGCTCTAAAAGGGGTGGGGGGGGGCAAATGTGCGAGAAATGAAACATACATCATTGATGACCCGATGAAACATGGGTGAGGAGAATCTTTGGGGGAGGTAAAAGGAAGTCTTGTCAGAATAAGAGAACCTGTCATCAGATCAGATGCAATGAAGACAAAGTAACAGGAAAAATAGAACAGATTCCTTGCCAGCAACAGTATGTGAAGAAGTATAGTTGAGGCAGTTGATGAAGTCACTGAGCTCACCCCAACATGGTCACCCTCTCCCTAAGCACCTACCCCAACAAGCACAGGATATTTGTGAATCAAGTAGGTTTTGTAAGTAGGTTACCCTGGCCTTATTGCAATCTTCTGGTCAACACTGAGTTCAACAATTTCTGTCATAACATCCAACCAATTTTTATTTTGACAGCATCTGTTGGTGGCTACATCTGTCTTTGATACATCTCATTTTCATTCCTTCTCTCACTTGCCTTGCACCACATGTTCTTTGTCGTATAATCTCTCCCATATTCCACCTTAATACACATCTTTCCAATATCTGACATTTTTTCCCTACCCTCTCTGCATTTCCCTGTCTTACTTCAGATATGCTAAGTCACAAAACATTCCCAAGTCTGATTGAGAGACAGACTGGATCAGTTAGGACTAAATCCACTAGAGTTCAGCAGAAAGCAGTGGGGATTGGGGGTGGGGACGCTCATTGAAACGTATAAAATTCTAACAGGACAAGACAGTTAAAATGCAGCAAGTATGTTCCCAATGACTTGGCGTTCAGAACTAGGAGTTAGAGTTGAAGGACATGGGATCAATGACTAACACTGAGATGAGGAGTAATTTCTTCACAGAGAGAGTGTTGAGCCTGTGGAATTTCCTAACATAGAAAGTGGTGGAGGCCAAAACATTGATTGTTTTCAAAAAGCAGTTGGGTATGGTTCTTAGGGCTAAAGGAATCAAAAGGCAGGGGGTGAATTTGGGGTGGGCAGTCAGTTGGATGGTGAGCCACGATGATACTGAATGGTAGAGCTGGCTCAAAAGACTGAATGGCCTACTATTACTTCTGTTGTCTATGTTTCTGCGTTGTATGAAGGGTCAGCAACTTAAACTTCTAAGTTAGCCACTGGGATCTAAAGCAGCTTGGGAACCTGAAAATGCCAACCAAAGAATCCCAGGCAGAGTTGGTGGAGGTGGCCAATCAAAAGGTTGCTGATGAGAGCTCCATCCCATTAGTGGTGATGGGTTGGCTCCACAGATTGGCCAGCCAATCAAAATGTCTGAGGCTCCACATTGGAAGAGCTGGATGCCGCCAATACAATTAGGAGAACTAGTGCATTTCATGGAAGTGACCTCAGACAACACTAAGAAATGTGAACAAATATGTGGCCAGAGCTACCAAGCTGTTATTTTTGAGGCTCAACAGGGTAGTTTGTGGCAGCAGCTTTGGCTCTCTGGCATTAAGACCATAAAATGTAAGAACAAAAGTAGGCCATTTGGCCCATCAAGAATGTTTTGCCATTCAATTAATTCATTGCTGATCCGATAATACCCATCTTCAACTTCTTGCCTTTATCCTACAACCCTTGACTCCCTTACTGATGAGAAGTATGTCTATCTCAGCCATACATAATGACCCATCTTCTACAAACTTCTGTAGCAAAGATCTCCATAGATTCACTACCTTCTAAGTGAAGAAATCCCTCCTCATCTCTGTCCTAACTGGGTGACCCCTAACTCTGAGATTATGCCCTCTGAGAGTAGGTTCTTTATTCAGGGAAACAATCTCTCCAGATCTACCCTGTCAAGCTCCCAAAGAAACTTTTACATTTCAATAAGATTGCCTTTCATTCTTTTGAACTCAAATGAGTCCAGGCCCAAACTTCTCCACCTCTCCTCACAAGACAATACCTCCACACCGGAGATCAATACAGAGAACCTTCTCTTGACTGCCTCCAATGCCAGTGTATTTTTCCTTGGGTAAGGGGACCAAAACTATTCATACCATTCTAGGTGTGTTCTAACTAGTACCTTGTATCATTTTGACCATACTTCCATATTTTCAGGCATCATTCCCTTTGAAATAAATGTCAACATTCAATTTGCCTTCTCTAAAACCTGCTGAACTTGGATGCAATTTTTTTGTGATTTATGCAAGAGTACCCAGAAATCCCTCTGTGCTGTAGTTTTGTACAGTCTATCTCCATTTAAAAAATATTCAACTTGTCTACTTTTTCCTGCCAAAGTGCATAAAATCACAATTTCTTATATTATATTTAATCTGCTACGTTTATTCATTCATTTATTTGTCTATATTCCTCTGCAAGTTCTGTGTTATCCTCACCACTTGTCTTCCAACCTATTCCTGTATCGTTCACAAACTTGACATGGTATATCCAGTTCCTTCATCCAAGTCATTAATATATATTGTAAATAACCGTGGTCCAAGCAATAATCCCTGTGGCACTCTACTAGTTACAGGTTGCCAACTTGAAAATGTCCCCTTTATCGCAACTCTCCATTTTCTATTAGTTAGCCAATCCTCTATCCATGCTAATATGCTGTCACTTTGACAGCCTTTAGCCCCATTATTTTCCCTCACTCATTTTTTTCCTCTAATGATATTTATTGTATTTATTCCCTGCCCACCTTTTGCCACTAGATTGTTTAGTATTTTTGGAATTCTAGTAGTTTCTACAAAGACTGAGGCAAAGTATTTATTGAAATCCTCTGCCATTTCCTTGTTTCCCCGTTATTATTTCCCCACTCATTCTTTTCTAGTTTACCCTCAAGATTGATTTTCTTCCTCTACGTTTTTTTTGGTCAACTTTTGAGGGTTTTTAAAACTTCCCCAAACCTCCAGTTTACTGCTAATCTTTGTCACATTGTATGTGCTTTACATTCAATTTAATACTTCCCTGGTTAAGTATGGTTGGTTCATCCTCTTCGTAGTATCTTACATACTCACTGAGATATGTCTTTGTTGTGAGTCATAAATTATTTTATTAAGTAACCACCAATATTCCTCAATTATCTTCTCTGCTGAACTCTTTTCCTGGTCCATTCTAGTCAACTCAGTCTCATTGCTTTGTAATTCCTCTCAAAGTTTAGCACAGATGTGTTAGAGCAAACATTCTTACTCTCAAACTGAATGCTAAATTCTACAATAATATCGTCGCTGTTTTCCAGGGGAACTTTTACTCAGTGTTCATAAATTAAGCCTGCATCATTACCATGGGTTGGTTCCACAGCATATTGTTTTAGGAAACTGTCCCAATATATTCTATGAATTCTTCCTCATGGCTATCTCTCACAATTTGATTTTTTCCTATCTGTATGAAGATTAAAATCACTCATGATAAATGTTCTGCCTTTTCACATGCCCTCATCATCTCCTGATTTATTCTCTGTCCTACAATACAGTTAATGTTAGAGGGTCTACAGTCTATTCACAGCAATGCTAATTTCCCCTTGTTATTACTTACCTCCATTCATAAGGTTAATGTGTGACAATCCTGGAGTGCTTGGATTGGTATCTGAGGAGGGGTCTCAATAGGCATTTAATTGGCCTCATTAAGGACCAATCTCTGGTGGGAGAGCAACTGTCACCCTGTGCCTAACAACAGCCATGGAAACAGGCTGAAGGTTGGAACATGACAGCAAGCTAGGGTACCATTCAACTGTGTACAATAATTATCACACTTACTGCAAACTCATTTCTGCTGCTCTGTGAAATTTCAATCCTTAACCCTGTTTTTCTCTTCACCAGTTCTGCCAGAACTGCTGCGTACTTCCAACAGTTTCTGATTGCTGTCTGAGGTAATTTCATATTTTGGCCCCTAACATAACTGCAATTAAACCTTACCATCTGGACTGTGTTAAATTTATTTTTTGACATTAATATGGAAGAATTATTACTGACTTTGTAGCAGCTAATGACCTTATTTACTGAAGTTTGAACAGTTTTTATTATTCCTGCTCTTGCAATTTTTCTTGAATTCTTTTTCCTGCGCTAACATTCAGGAAGAGTTTCATAGTTAACACAGTCACCGCAGCACAGCAATCATCAAAACAAATATGATGCCGTAATATCTAATCAATACTGTGAGTACACAGGGCTATAGCCATGATACACCTCGACCACTAGTCACCAAGACAAAACTAGACAGACATAGAGTCAGAGGGTTTTTACAACACAAACATGCCCTTTGGCCCATTATGACTTCACTGGTCACCAAACATCCATATATGCAAATCCCATTTTCCAGCTCTTGGCCCATTGCCTTTTATGCTATGGCATCTCTCATCTAAATTGTTTTTAAATGTCTTGACGGTTCCTGCTTCTATGCCTCTTTTAGGCAGTGAGTTCAGATACCCACAATCCTCTTTTTATTCCCTCAAATTGTCTTTACCTTAAAACTGTGCCACTTAGTTATTGACCCCTCTACTAAGGGGCAAGGTTTATTCCTATACACCCTGTCCCTGCCCCCTCAGAACTTTGTATACTTTGATAAGATATGCCTCAGCCTTCTCTGCTCCAAGAAAACACCCTCAGCATGTCTATTCTCTCTCTACAGCTGAATCACTCCAGCCTAGACGTTATCCTGGTAAACTGCTTTGGCACCAGATGGATCCCAGGAATGAAAGAATATGAATTAGAATTAGATTTACTGTCATATTCTCAGAGTGCAGTCAAAAGTTTACAAAGTCGTCATTTACAGCATCATCTTAGGTATAAAGGTACTTAGGTACAGGATCCAAGGAACAGATTAGAAAAAGAAAGAAATAAAAATTTCAGCATAACAGTCCTTCAAACAGACCATGCTGGAGCTTGCCTCCAGTCCGCGCTGGGCCTTGCCATCTGTCCATGTCAGGACCTCGCTGAATGCAACCGAACTCAACAGTCAATGGCCCACCGAGTTCCCAAATCCCGGCTCTGGGCCAGGAGTCCTCAATCCGGGCATCGCCACTGCTGCTATCGACACTGCTCTGGCTTCTCCACAATAATTATAAATTAACCATGTTGCAAACAACTAATGCAGTGGGTGAATAAAGAAAGGGAACCAGCTCTTTCCTCCTCACCTAGGTATTCAATGATATGGGCTATCCCATGTGGAAACCAATCAAATCAGGGAACTTGCTGGGAATCTGAATGTAATAATCTTAAACTAATTTTCCTATTCACATTAGCCAACTTTGTGTTTGTACCCTTATATTTGCCTTCAATTAAGTATAAAACTCCAGTCTTATGCCTACTCTTCTTTCCCACAAACAAAATGTAAAATTCAAATGTATTATGCCTCTGCTAACTGGAGAACCCTTTACTATGATGCCTGTTTGCATATAACCAGGTCTAAAATAGCCAACTCTCTGGAACAAAGATAATAAAGTGTGAAGCTGGATGAACACAGCAGGCCAAGCAGCATCTCAGGAGCACAAAAGCTGATGTTTCAGGCCTAAACCGTTCATCAGCTCTGATGAAGGGTCTAGGCCCGAAACGTCAGCTTTTGTGCTCCTGAGATGCTGCTTGGCCTGCTGTGTTCATCCAGCTTCACACTTTATTATCTTGGATTCTCCAGCACCTGCAGTTCCCATTATCTCTGAACTCTCTGGAACGAGCTGCTTTAGGAAACTGTCCCATGAATGGTCCAGTAATTCATCTTTTAGACTACTTCACCAATCAGATTCATTCCAACTATGTGCAGGTTAAAATCACCCATGATTATTGTCTTAGATGAATTAATATTTATGGAATAGCCTGCCATATGAAGTGATGGAAGCAAAACCCCTCAATTACTTATGAAACAGTTCAATGTTACATGATGAAGACTGCAAAATCTTTCGGGATGGATGAGGAAGAAGGCCAAAAGAACTGCAGAAGCTGTAAATCAGGGACAAAAACTAAGTTGCTGGAAAAGCTCATCGGGTCTGGCAGCATCTGTGAAGAAAAAAAAGAGTTAACAGAAGGGCCTGAGGAAGGATCACCGGTCCGGAAACATTAACTCCGTTATCTCCTTCACAGATTCTGCCAGACCTGCTGAGCTTTTCCAGCAACTTTGTTTTTGTTCCTGAAGTAAGAAGGCCTTTTTCATCCATGTTTATCTTGTTATATCGGATTGTTAAACAAGCAGCTAATTATATTCCCGAGCTACTCAAGCAGCATAAGATTTTATTAACCTAATTCATTTCACAGACAATGTTTTCTAAAAATATTTATCTATTTGAAAGATAGACTTTTTTGGCAGCCTGTTTAGCAAGCTGTAAATAATCATTAATCACAGATATTCTCAGATGTATAGAGAACCATACATATATCAGTGCTGACTCCACGGAACAAAACACCACAGTGAATTTTAGAAATACATTCCTGGTTAAGTCACACTGAAAGAATTTGCTAAGTAAAATCACCCTGAGAGCAAACGAAAGCCTTAAGTAAAGTATCCTTCTGATACATTTCTGGAAACAAAAGCTTATTATTATTAATACTGTTATTATTCATTCACGCAAGTTCGAGTGACCATCTACATAAGCATCTGTGTCCTCCAGTGTTTCCCAAAAGGGGCGACATTCCAAGGTGAGCTTAAAAAAGGCACAAAATCATGACTATTGTAAATTATCAATCATAACATCAGTTTCATTTAGATAATGGTAGAAAATTGCATTCAATTTTTCATTAATGCATTTTCTCTTAGAGTCATATAGCTCAGAAACAGACCCTTCAATCCAACCAGTCCATGCTGACTATAATTCCAAATGAAATTAGTCCCATCTGCTTGCTGCGGGCCCACATCCCTCCAAACATTTTCTATCCATGTACATATCCAAACCTCTTTCAAACACTGTAATTGCACCTACATCCACCACTTCCTCAGGATGTTCATTCCACACTCAAACTACCCTCTGTGTAAATAATTTCTCCCGAGTGTCTTACTTAAATCTTTCTCCTCTTGATTTAAAAATGGGTCCTCAAATCTTGAAATTCTCCATCCTAGGGAAAAGACAACTACCATTAACACTATCTACACCTCTCATTATTCTATAAACTTCTATCAAGTCACCTCTCAACTTCCTACGCTCCAGTGAAAAATGTCCCAGCCTATCCAGCCTTTCTTTATAACTCAAACCTTCTATACCCAGCAAAATCCTGGTTAATCCCTTCTGAACCATCTCCCGCTTAATGATATCCTTCCTATGACTGGGCAACCGGAACTGGATGCAATATACCAGAACAGGCCTCACCAATGTTCTGTACAATCTCAACATGGCTTCCCAACTCCTGTACTCAAAGGACTGAGCAATGAAGACAAGTGTGCTAAATGTCTTTTTAATTACCTCATCTATACATGATGCAAACTTCAAAGAATTATGCACCTGCACTCAAAAGTCCCTCTCTTCTACAACACTACGCAAAGCCCTACCATTAACTGTATAAGTTCTATCCTTGTTTTCTGTTACCAAAATGCAATACCTCACATTTATGCGGACTGAGCTCCATCTGCCATTTTTCATTCAAGCGTTGGTGAGTTGCAAAGTGCTTAACAATAAATGAATGGAAAGCAGAGGGAGGGACAGTAACCACAATGGCCTTTTAAAGATGGTGTAAGCACAAGGGATTCCTCTCTTTCTACAAAATGGCGAGTGTTAATGAGGGACCTTTGGTAAGATACGGCAAAAAAACCAGCTAGGCCTCGAGTGAAAAATCCTCCAAAAAACAAGCTGCAACTGGCACTTAGCCAAGACAATGTAAGGTTCAGCCCCAGGAGGCAGTTCCAAGAAAAAAACACAGCCTCTCTCTGGATGGAGAGTTTGTTTTTTCATTTTTCACATATCAATATTATCCACATTGTCAGCATTTTAAAAATCCGAATCATTCCTCTTCGTACATTCTCATCTCCAGTTTTACGAATTTTTCCTTATAAATCAAAGACACGAATCCTCGAATTATCCTTGTCACTGTTCTTTGAATTCTACCCTTTACGTAACTTTTTTTTCCCCAAGATAGAGTGCTGTAAGTTATATTCAGCATACCCTCAACAAGGTTAGCATTACTCAGTTTGAGTCATGGTCAAAAGCCCTTGACATAAAGCCCAGCATATGATTATTATCATTGATAGTATCAAGTCAGTATGAAGTTATATCAGTGTGTGATCAGTTATCACATCACTGCTATCCGATAACCTTCACTGCATAGCCTTTAACTTAGCCTGTAGCTCAGATTGATTGGACAAAATATCTAACATCTGTGTGAGTCCTATGTAAGCATCTTTACATTATCTCTACTTAAATATCCTAAATTTCTTCCAGTCAGTCTCCTAACTTACAACCTTATTAATTATAGCTCATGTAAATGGAGGACGTGATACCTGGTGGTATCATCACTAGATCATTACTCAGGGACCCAAGCAATGTTCTGGGGATTCATGTTCGAATCTTGCCACGGCAGATGGTGAAATTTGAATTCAATAAGCATCTGGAATTTAGGAGTCTAATGACAGCCATGAACTCATTGTCAATTGTCTGGAAAAACCCATCTGATTTCACTAATGTCCTTTAGGGAAGGAAACTCCCATCCTTACCTGGTGTGGTTTACAAGTGTCTCCAGACAAACAGCAATGTGGCTGACACTTAACT
The DNA here is from genome assembly GCF_030684315.1 of Stegostoma tigrinum. Lineage (NCBI taxonomy): Eukaryota > Metazoa > Chordata > Chondrichthyes > Orectolobiformes > Stegostomatidae > Stegostoma > Stegostoma tigrinum. The sequence continues at coordinate 24,827,184 of NC_081365.1, read as the reverse complement.
GCCTTCAAAGGAATTGGGGAGGAACAATAAATGCTAGTTTGACCAGTGAAACCGAATCCCATGAACGAACAAAATAAATTTTGTTGCTATATCTTATCTGTAAGCTGTGTTCATCCATTACCCATGAACTTTGTGATCTACACCCAGCTCCTGATGGATTAAATTTAAAATTCTCATTGTTGAGTTTAATCTCTCAATAATCTCACGCTTCCTGTCATTGATGCCATCTTTTGCCCTACAATGTTCCCAAATCTCCATGTTCACTCTGGTCACTTCATCATTTCACCATTGACAACAGTGCCTTCAATTGTCTACCTCCCAAGCTTTGCTGTGTGAACTTCTCTACCGCTATTCCTTGTTTGGTCCTTCCTTAAAACCCAGTTTTTGACCAACTTTTAGCCACGCATGTATACCTCCTTCTTACATTTGGTGTTCATTTTTGCATAATTCTATGAAGTGCTCTAGGATATTTTTGAACATTAAGGCATATGGAAGTACAAGCTGGCTTGAAATTTAAAAGTCTGTTGCTCAGTCAACTGATTATTCCAGTGAGCATCTCAGTCATGCAGATTAGGAAAAATACAGGTTTAATTTATAAACTGTTGACTTACTCAATTTTAACCAGGAACATTGCAGGAATTGGGCATTTGTCCTTATTATTTCAGAATTAGCAAGAGAATCCCCTGTGCTACACAATGACTCACATATATATGGATGTTTACCGTCAAGAAGATTGGGTTTACATGTGATGGTTCACTATTGGAACTAGTAGATTCATACATGAGCTAACCATACCTGGCTCATGGACTGGACCAAGCTGCATCTTCAGCCTCTTTGCTCACTGTCATTGTGCTCATACACTCTGAGCCTAACTGGAGACTCACATCCCTGCCCTGCCTTACATTGCCTAGCCTTTTTGCACTTTGTCCCCTCATCAAAACAGACAAGGTTTATACCTTTATTGTCTTGCCTTGTCATTTTGCGCCATCACGGGGACAGGAAGATTGTCATAATTGTCATTAGGTGTCAGCGAATTCAAGGAGGATAGTCTTCGGTCAGGGTCCTGACAGTAAGTGAAAGGTAGCCTCTAATACTAGTCCAGTGGCTTGAACATGGTCAGTCAGTCACTCAAGGCAGTCAGAGTCATGATGCTCTCCACCTGAGGAATGAGAAGCCAACATTTCACCACTCATCTTGACTCTTCCTGCCCTATTGGAAGTTGGTTTCCTTCTAGACAAACAGAGATGTGAGTGTTAAGGGGAGTGAAAGTAGGTGGTTCAGCTATTACTGTTGATTTGGTGGGGAGGTCTCCTGAGTCAGTGAGTTGGCAGCACAAAGGACAAGCAGGGTTGGTAGTATCAGGGTTGGGCTGGGTGAGAGTAATGAATGAAAATGTTGCAGGCAATAGTGGAAGTAGTAGAGTATGAGCCTTGCTAGGAGGTGAGCAAGGTAGCAAAGAAAGAGTGAATGTAAAGTGTTGTAGAGAAATTCACCAATGATCTCCAGACAGCACCTTCCAAACTCATGACCACTTCCATCTAGAAGGACAAGGGCAGAATATGTGGGAACGCCACCAACTGCAAGTTCCCCTCCAAGCCACTCGCCATCCTGACTTGGAAAAAGATCGCTGTTCCTTCATGGTCGCTTGGTTAAGATCATAGAAATCTCTCCATAATGGCATTGTGGGTCAACCCACAGCTGGTGGACTGCAGCATATCACAAAGGCAGCTCACCTCACCATCACCTTCTCAAGGGTAACTAGGGACAGGCAATAAATGCTGGCCAGCCAGTGATGCCCACATCCCACAAATGATTTTAAAAATTGTGGCATTTACATTGGTAGAGCGGAGAAGGTAGATAATTGAAGTTTTTCCTACATTGTTGGGCATTCCTCCTAATGGCTGAGGATAATGTAACCATTCACAAAGCTGGCATGGGCTGGAGTTATGGCTTCCACCGTGATCCTGGGGAGGAGGAAGTCCTGTCTCTCAACACCCTGTCCAGCAGAATCCCCAAATCCCTGATGGTAATCTTTTCTGCCACAACCAGCCAAATATCAGGAACTGTGCAGGATAGCTCTGGACTAACAGTGCTTGCCTGGGCACACAACAAGTTTTCAAAAAATGGTGTGAGTGCAAGGGTTGTCAATGAATTCCAGGACATTGACTGAGTGGCAAGTTTTTCTGGGAACTGTGCATGGTAAGATTTGGCTTGAATCAGACATGAGGGATGGCATAAAGGCAGGATTGTAGCTAATGGGGTAAGATAGGTCAAGAAAGTCTGCAAGGCCACAAGGCAGAAATCCCACCAAAACCCCATGTAATTTGGCATAACCAAAAAAGCATAAGTTTCAACCCTAATTTTCTAGAGAGTAGCCATTGGCTGAAGATCTTTTCATGGCATATTTGGTTTTCAAGTAGGCTGTTCCATTTTTGGACATGAAAAGTTTGCTTCAGTTGTGACTTTAAAGCTGACTTCATTACGGTTGGCAGTATTTCATGAAGGTCAGTTAGCTCAATTGGTTACAGTCTGGTGCAGAATGATACCAATGGCACAAACTTCAATTCTCGTGCCAACTACGGCCATTGATGGAAACTTGTCCCATACCTTATACAGAATGGTGCCCTTCAAGCGATAAATCCACTCATCTCCCTCTAATAAAGAGAGATGAATATGAACCTTGTGGAGTAAGGCTAATTATTTGAGATCATTTTGTTGAATTCACTGTGAAGATCTCCATAGGTATAATATAATACAGGCTAAATTAACATCCAGTTCTGTCTGGAGAAATAAGATGCTCTCCAGGTTTATTAATGGTTAGCTGCGTTAAATTAAGTTATTTAGGATGATATTTACTGCCTCTGTTTAACAAAAAATCGACAGCAAGATGGTTTAGGGCACTTGTTTTTAATATTTTTACAATTTGCCACCTTCAAATATTTGGTGATTGTAAACTTTGCAATCAGAAACTCTAAGTGACTAAAATAAGTTTTGTGTTTAAACTACCAAAAATTACTCACACCTGTAGTTGTTTTGACATTTGCATCAGCCTTTGCAGCTCTATTGCTCATTGCTTTAACTAACCAAGCTCGTATGAGGGTAACATCAGGATTTAAAATCTTCAATTTCATTTTATCCCATTCAACTGCCACTTACAACTGAAGGTCAAAAAAAATCATTAAAATAGAAGTTGACTCAGAAAATTGTAGAAATCTGTGACTATGCCCATGAAAAGTGATTCACAACAAATGTTAATGCACACCATCTCTGCAATTAAACTCAATAAAACATGGTTCATTGTGTGAAAGATTAGTAAATCCACTTACTGTGCAGGCGAAGAGCCCGAGCGTGACAACAACATGAGAATTATGAAGAGAAATATCATGAAGACAGCGAGACCAACCCAGAATGCTATTACGATGGAATCTGGAGGTGGAGAACAACAATCTGATAAAATGTGCCACCATTAGAAGTAACACAGCAGTTAATACCCTGTGAGAAAATAGTTGTTAATGGAACATTACTAAATAACACACTCAAAATTGGTGTAAGGTTTACACTTAACTGAAATTTGTTATTCAGTCGGGACAAAACAATTTCCAAAGCACTAGGGATTTCAGTACTGATTACATCCTCTGAAGCAATTGCTCAAGGCATTTTAGTTGCACTTAAAAGAAATGTTTTTTCATCAGTGGTCACTTAAAAAAGGGGAAGAACAGCTTTTTGTGCCTGATATTGTGAAATCAGTGACTGAGAGGCAAAGACCTAGAGGTAATGAGTTCAAATCCTGCCATGTGTACAGTTGGATGAAGGAAATAAAAGTCTGCCTGCACAGTCTGGGTGGACAAGTGAATAAATGCACCTTGAAGAGCAGAAACATGGGAAGGAGGGTGACACAAACTCAATGGCAGAATGGAGGCTGACTAATTCCATGGATTACCGATTGGGAAAAAGGGGCAAAACAGCTCCAGAGTGTGCACTGCCATAGAACTAACAGCTTGCCAAATTATTGCCAACATTACACAATGCAATATCAAACTATTGATGTTAATTTCGGAATTTAAAATTTGAGGGTCACCAATACTTTGGGTCAGCTGACGTCCAGTAAAATTAATCGTGTCTTGTGGCACAGTGCATAGCATTGCTGCCTCGAAGTGAGAAACTTTGAAATCACATCTCACCCCATGTCTTCCTGGCTACAGAAGGTGTATTTATAACTTGATCGAACAGAATAAGTATCAGCCTGCAAATCTTTACCTTTCAAACCAACGGCAAGAATTAAGAGCATGAGAAACTTCTGAATATCTAAGTGATGGAAAGAAGGTCGGGCACTCTACCATTGCTAGCCAAAGCTCCCGATTGCAATTTGTACATAGAAGGCAGCTACGTGCTGCACAACCTATACTCCCTGAGCAAATTGTAAGGAAAAGTTAAATGTTAAACACTTGTCTCCGAACTAGTGAGTTATAAGACAATCATAAAGACACCACTTTGATTGGGGCAACACATCTATCCTAGGACAAGCCAAACAGAGACACGCACAAGAATTCCTAGAAGCAAGGCATTCCAACCGGAATTCCATCAACAAACACATTGATTTGGAGCCAATCTACCATCCCCTGAGAAAAAGAACAGGAAATGACATCACCAACCCAAGGAAACCTAACCAGATAAATAGAAAGGGGACATAACACCAGCGCTTCGTCGGAGGCTCACTGATGATGTTACCTAGAATGGTGACGAAACGTCTGAAAACGAACCTTCCAGCTCAGCGAGCAAACTCACATCCAGACAATCATAAACAATGAATTAAGAAGTGAATTTTTTTAAAAAAACTGCAAATCCCGGGAAAGCGCAGGTCGCTCAGCATTATTACAAAGTTTACCAACAAAAGGTCTTCGTCAGAATTGCTGATTGTGGGCAAGGCACGAAGTCAAATAGTTAACCATTACTGAATGCAGGCTTGCAATCTTGCCAATACAATAAGCACTGAAAAAGAACGTTTCAGTAAATATATTAAAAATGTACAAGATCGTAACGCATTCAAAGAAAGCTGAAGTAGAGAATATTCCGACTGATTGCCCAGATGTGAAGACTCCCAGCTAATATGATGAAGGCTTGCAATAGAAAAGAATATAAAAATTCTGGGTACTTTTGAATGTTACTTTCCACGGAAGCCCCAATTCCTAGTCCAGTTGATCCCAAACTTGGTCAAAAGTATAGATTTTAGAGCGCGTCACGCCTGAAGGAGGGAGGGAGGGTGAGAGGGGAGAGCTTGAGGGAGAGAACTCCAGAAGCAAGCGTCCAAAGAGCAGATTAAGACACATTATTTAAAGACAGTGTATAGGCCAGGATGGGAGTTGCATTGTAAATCTGTGGCATCAGGGCGTCCCAAGCGTACAACATGTTCGGGTCCCTAGACCTGACCCACATTTTGCACCTTCAACATCCTATACTTTCTGTCCTCCCCTAAATCAAAGATTCAAGGAGAGGGTCAAACATTCGCGGTATCCAGAAAATGTTCCGATTTAGCAATAACTGGGGCTATCGCTGTCTCTTTCACCGAGGTTAAAATATCAGTTTGCGTTATAAGGTAAAGTTTGTATTCGAGACAACGGTCGCTCGCATCTTGGTGGGTATAAATGTGAATGAGCATGAGTCCCACTCAGTGACACAGCTCTTCCAGGGTCTCGGTGTGATCTCCTTATTAGCCCGAAGTTTTTGAGAGAAAAAAAACCTGCAAACCTGGCACACTAAGAGAAATGCTAAATGGAGAGACTTACACTTGTTTGCTTTGAGCCCTTCAAAAGAAATGTCCAATTCATAATATTCATATTCGTATTCATAAATTTGACCGTTCATCAACGATTCCTCGGAAGAGTTTTTGGACCCCGCCTGAGCTCCAATCTCGGTCATGCCGATATCCGGACTCTAAGGGAGAGAATGCACAGAGCGCCGACCAGACAGACACACCATACAGCGAGAGGACTCTATCCCTCTTCAGCTGCTGCTGGTCACTGTAATTCGATGAAGCACAGTGCCTGAAATCCCCGACAGACTGGATAACGCTCTCCCTCTGCTGGACAGCTTTCGGTTCGCAATGCTCAGTAAGACACATCATTGCAACTGTCCCTGAGAAAGTTATAGCGCAGAAAAACGCCATCCAGCCCATAATATACAGGCAGCCCATTCTAATCCCATTTTCCAGCACCTAGATCCGTACCCTATCAATTTATAGCTCTTAGGATTCAAACCTTTTCTTTAAAAAAACATTCTGAACATGAGAGATGGTAGGAACTGCCGATGCTGGAGAATCTGAGATAACAAGGTGTAGAGCTGGATGAACACAGAAGGCCAAGCAGCATCAGAGGAGCAGGAAAGCTGACATTTGGGGTCTGGACCCTTCTTCAACAGACTAGACCCGAAACGTCAGCTTTCCTGCTCGGCCTGCTGTGTCCATCCAGGTCTAGCCTTGTTATCTTACATTCTGAACGTACTACACAGTTCTCTGAAAAGAAACTTCAGTCCAAAATTTTCTTTTCACAGCATTGGAAAATAGGGTAAGGAGCAGTCAGTTCAGTCCCTTAGTCTGCTCTGCCATTCTAGATCTTGGCTGTTCATCTACCTCAATGATATCCAACAACACTTAGTCATATTATCCCCATATTCCTTGATGTCATTGGAATCTAGAAATGTGTCGATCTATGACTTGAATGTGTTCAATGACTGAGCTTCTAGAAATCTCCAGGGTAGACAATTCTATAGATTCACTTACTTTCTGGGTGAAGAAATTCCACTCGCTCTCAGATCTAAATGCTTTACCCTTTTTCGATACTTTTTTTCTCACTCTAGACCACATCTATCCTGTCTAGCCCTTTAAGAGCTTTTTAAGAATTTTCATTTCAATGAGATCACCCATCATTCTTCTAATCTTCAGAAAATCCAGGCCTGGTCTCCTCAATCACTCTCATAGGACGGGTTCTATGGTCCCTGGAATTAGTCTGGTGAATTTCCACTAAACTTCAAATGTCCAAAAGATTCCTTAAGTAATGAGGCCAAAACTGCATTAACTATTCCAAGTCCAGTCTCACCAAGATACTGTACAATTGAAGTAAGCCATCTACTTTCCTAGATGGCTAACAATCACATTAGCACTTCTATTATTGTGAATGTCTTTTGAACTAATTTAATCTGTTACCCCATGTAACCATGGCTGACTTAAGGTTGATGTGGATGCAAAATTCCAGTTGCAGATGTTTTGTACTAGTCACAGTAATAGGTATAGCCTTAGACTAATCATTGAAAAGCAAGACTCATTGAAGTATTTTATCTGGTAATCATCAGGACATATCAGGAATCACAAAAATTTATGCTATAGGAGAACTCTATTTGACTGAGGTATCACTGTGGGGAAAGTAGTGGAGAATGATATGCTCCTCAAACTCCCAGGTAATATAAAGGTGGTGCAAGGCTTGAACATACTCCTTCCATTCATAGAGAATGGGCCACTGTGTATAAACATGTCAAGCAAAATAAACATGTTATGAGCTGGGATAACATGTGAGAAGCTGGATGAACACAGCAGGCAAGCAGCACCAGAGGAGCAGGAAAGTTTGACATTTCAGGTCGAGGCTCTTCTTCAGAAATGTTTGACATTTCAGGTCGAGACCCTTCTTCTGAAATGCAGAAATGTTATGAGCTGGACTATCTGAAATTGGTTGCTACTGTAGTGATTGGTCAACTCAAGATTGTTCAACAGAGGCAGTCCAATTTCAGAATCACATCTAACAACAAATATTTTGTTGTGGGATTTGAAAGCAAGGACTAGTTGAATACAGTCTGTTCTTTTCTGTTACTGACAAACAAAGGAGCTTTTTTTTATTTGATCAGCCAATTATTGATGTGCACCAGCACTGAAGTTGATGCACAATGTTGCTCTCAATTGTGTCATAGGCAGAACCGCTTTTTGGGCTCTTAGTGGAAAATGCCATTCATATAGCCACTGCATGTAGAAACCTGAAATGACTTGCTTAAACTTTTGTCCAAATTTTGGAAATACCTTGCTTTTCCAGGGTGCAAAGCGACTGATGAAGGTAGGCTTGTAGCAGTGTTCAACCTATTAGCAGATTTCCTAACTAGCACTCAGAGGAAATACAAGCGGAATTTTTAATCTAATTGGGTTCCTTCAGACTCAGATGATGCCAGGAATCTGTGTTCAGTTTTAATGACTATATATATGTCCAAATAAATGCTGTAGTTATAGGATTGTCTTTAAGTCCATCAGTCACTGACATTTTGGTCAAACTCCATGAGCAATGTATTTTTAATTGTGTAAAGGCTAACATCCTACCTCCTGTATTTTCCAATACATTGGTGACACATACAAACTTTGAATCTGCATTCACATATAAAAATTTCCTTATGTAATATGCTTCATTCTGCATTCACATTCATTTTAAATTAAACAGATTCATTTAAATAATTGTTTTTTTAATTCACAAGCTGCAGAATGTTATGTGAAGACGTGCATTGAGATTATTGATCCAGTGATATAACCATTATATATGGATAAGACTCAAAACATTAGCACTGTTTCTCTCTCAATACCTCCTTACCTGACCGGCTGAGTTTGTCTTTTATTTTTCGTTCTTATTTCAGAATTCCAGCCTCTGCTGTGTTTTGTTTTTATACCACCACACTACTGTTCCTTTACAATTAATGAAGTATTTTCTAGGCATAGTCAACATTGTGAATGTAGGAAAAACAGCAGCCATTTTGCACATGGATAGGTCCTACAAATGCTAAATGCTAATAAAAGAATCTGGTTTTAGATATTGTTTGGTGGTGGGAACATTAAATGTTAGGCAAAGCTCCTCCAGTCTTTATCAAAATAGTCTACCAGATGACACCTCTGACATTCACTGGGTTATACACTGGACATTTCAACCTAAAATATGTGCACAAGTCTCTAAAATGGAACTTGAAAGCTTTTGAATCAAAGAAGAGAATGTTGAACTTTGACACATGTGGGCATTGTATAACCAATCAACAATCTTCATCACACAACTTCATGAGAAAATTTTGCCTGCTTTATCTAAACTACTCATATGCTTCACCCAATACCATTAATGTTCCAATGTTGAACTCAGAATCCTTGCCAATTTCATCTATCTTACAACAACTCCAAATACAGCTGACTAGTTGTACAAATTCTGATACCAGCTCCTCACTGAAGTCACAAAGGCCTTAAGCTAACAAATACTACTTGTTATCATTGTAAAATACAGATTTTGGAAGAACTACAAAATAAATAAGTCTCTTCTTCTTTCCCAGCTAAATTGAAGTAAACGAACAAAAAAGTGAATGCAAAATATGTTTTTAGAAGTACAATTTCCTCTTAAAATAAGCTTTTCTTTAAGTTTGCAACAGGTCAACCTATTAAAATTACAGTAGCAGATGGTGAGAGAATGTCCCAAGTCTGTAGTTACCATACAGTTCGGACAAAGGTTTGTATTCGGAGGGCTTGTTGCACTCTTACAGAGCCAACCATTTTTTATAATGTTAGTCAGTCTCATGTTTTGATTGTATACTTTCCCACTGGGTTTGATGGCTTCTATTGCAGGAGACAAATTTTTTGTAAGTCAGCGCAGCTCCAACATTGTTTGTCAATTACCGGCAATGCACCAATCTATTCTTATCTTCTAAATTGTCATAGCCTTGAGTTGGACACTTACTGGTTTGCTCTTAAGTTTAAGGGTTTAGAAATAAACTATTCTGTGAACACTTCACCAGGCTCATGCAGTTCCTCTCATATGCAGCAACGGAAGAGACCCACTTGTCAGAAAGTTAAAGCTGGATCAGTTAGAACAGCAAGATCCAGCTGGATGCAATTAATAAAACCATGCATTCAAAAATTGTTTTGAAGAGAGGCCCTCTCGTTATGGCTCAATCTTTAATTACAACATGCCAGCCACATGGACTGGAGAGGTTTCAGCTGACATGGTATATAAGGTGTGATATTCAAAAAGGTTTCCAAATTGTTGCACAGCTAAGCATATAAGAGATTATCATCATACAGCATTGGTTCTAATTCAGCAGCCCAGCAGGTGAGGCAACCTACAGCAGGTGAGGGATTGAATTCTCAGCTATTTTAACAAACCAAGTTAATTTTATTTATAAGGGTCATTAACGAAAACAACTGAGATTTGAAAAACTGGTGGAAGACCTATGTGACCTTTCTAGACTTGATATTCATTCCATTCAGGCATTTATATGGACAGTGTGGACGCCTCTTGGATTAAGGAGGAACAGGGTGGAGCTGCCCTGGCCAATCAGAGGTTTTATTTTTGGAATCCCCTACAGTGTGGAAACAGGCTCTTTGGCCCAACAAGTCACATTGGCCCTTAGAGCATCCCACCTGGACCCATCCCCCTATAACTCATTTAATCTATACATCCCTGAATACAGGCGATATAGCATGGCCAATCCACTTAGCCTACGCGTCTTTGGACTGTGGGCAGAAACCGAAGCAACCAGAGGAAACCCAAGCAGACACGGAGAATGTGCAAACTCCACACAGACAGTCGCCCAAGGGTGGAATCGAACCCTGGTCCCTGGAACTGTGAGGCAGCAGTGCTAACTACTGAGCCACCATGCCACCCAGGTTGGCAGCTTTCGAATACAAGCTGCTACCGAAGAGGGCGGCGGTCACTGTTAGTACTACAGTGGGGACTTCAATAGGGATTAATGATGGATCCCTGGAGGAAGTTATGTGAGGATCAGATTAAGAATGTAAAGAGGAGCTGCCACTGGTGGGGTGAAGGGAGTGTGGAGGTAATTGCTGGGTGTGGCATCCCAATACCAAATCCCTCAATCTGGCACAAAGAACCCGAAAGTGTTTGCCAGATCATCTTCCTGGATGTTGAGATCCTAAAATCTGCTCATTGAATATCAGCAGCTGCAGGTGATATAGGGGTGGCATGGTGGCTCAGTGATTAGCACTGCAGCCTCACAGCACCAGGGACCTGAGTTCAATTCCAACCTCGGGTAACTGTCTGTGCGGAGTTTGCACATTCTCCCTGTGTCTGCGTGGGTTTCCTCCGGGTCCTCCAGTTTCCTCCCACAGTCCAAAGATGTGCAGGCTAGGTGGATTGGCCGTGCTAAATTGCCTGCAGTGTTCAGGGGTGTGTGGGTTATGGGGGATGGGTCTGGGTGGGATGCCCCAAGGGGCAGTGTGGATTTGTTGGGCCAAACAGCCTGTTTCCACACTGTAGAGAATCTAATATCTAACACGTATTTTTATTTGTCTCTTGAATGTCAAATTAAGGGCTTCAATTGGCCTCCAAGCAAGTAGACCTCCCTCAAATCTCCCTAACCTGACTTGATTAGAGGACCCACAGAATCTTTAACCCTCACCTTCCCACTTGATCACATGGCACACCCAACTCCAAATTCACCAGCAGCAGACATTGGGCGTGAAGTTCCACCCATTATTTCTGTTTCTCTCCACAAATGTTGTCTGACTTATTGAGTATTTCCAGCATTTTCTATTCTTAACTCATATTTCTAGAAGCTGCAGTATTTTCCTTTTGTAATTTTCTTTAATATGAAATTATTTCATGGCCTGATTAGTATGCAAGCATCTAATATAGTTATCTTAAACCCGCTTTTCTATTTTTTTAGAGGGTTAACAAATTTATTTTAAATGTTTCTCATATTCTATGGCATAATGGTTATCCAACTAAAAGTACAAATGAAAAGACACAATGGCCAAAGTAAATTCTCTCAGTCATTCTGTGGCTCCTTTTGCTCAGGTAACCGTTTGCCTTTTAGTCTCTCCCTATTATTCATTAAGAGTCATTTAAGGAGCCTGTGCAAGCTGCCAGAAAGAAACCTTGCCTGAAGCAATCCATAATGTTGTTGTAAAATTGAAGCCAATGGATGCCTAAGTTCACTCATTTCACTTCACCTCTGTTTCAACCCAATGCTAACTCCCAGTTTCTGGATGACTTTCACTTCTACATGCCATGCCCGTCCATGACCAATTATTGCTGTTTCTGCATTCCTCATTCTATACTTCATTCAATTTATATTAAACCCAAGCAACCTTTTCTGTTACTGATCAGTTTTTATTTTTAATATAATCTTCAAACCTTCTACTTTTATGCTCAATATTAAGCATGTTTCCACCTGCAGAATTTAGCCTTGACAGGTGTGGAAGACTGTTAGAAAAGAAAGCAGTATAAACCAGCCATTTTTTAAAACTGACTTGTGGAACATGGACATTGTTGTCCGGCTAGCATTTGTTGCCTGTCCCTAACTGCTCTTGAGAAGGTGTTAGTGATCTTCCTTCTTAAACTGCTGCAGTCCATGTGCTATAGGTATACTCACAATGCCATCAAGGAGTGAGTTATAGGATTTTGACCCAGTGGCAGTGAAGGAACAAGTCAGGATAGTGAATGACTTGGAGGGAAACTTGCAGATGGTGGTGTTTCCATTGTAACTGCTACCCTTGTCCTTCTAGACAGAGGTGGTGAAGGGTTTGTAATGTGCTGCCAAATGATCTTAGAATCCCTACAGTGTGAAAACAGGCCCTTCAGCCCAACAAGTCCAAACCAACCCTCAGAGCATCCCACCCAGACTCATCCCTGTATAAACCACCTAATCTACACATCCCTGAACACGACAGGCAATTGAGCATGGCCAATCCACCCAGCCTGCACCTGATCTTTGGTGAATTTCTGCAGTGTATTTATCTTGTAGATAGTACACATTGCTGTTGCTGAGCAATGATAGTGGAGGGTGTGAGCCCTTGTGGATGTGGTGTCAATCAAATGGGTTGCTTTGTCCTGGATGGTGTCAAACCTCTTGAGTGTTGTTGGAGCTGCACTCACCCAGGCAAGTGGGGAGTATTCTAACACAATCTTGACTTGTGCCTTGAGGTAGTGAACAGGCTTTGGGAGTCATGAAGTGAGTTACTCACTGCAGGATACCTAGCCTCTGACCTGCTCTTGTATTCACTATGTTTATGTGGTGAGTCCAACTGAGTTTCTGTTCAATGATAACCCCCAGGGTGTTGATGCTGCAGGATTCAGTGATGCTAACACCACTAAAGAGGCAGTGGTTAAATTGTCTCCTGATTGAGATCATCATTGTGTGGTGCAAATATTGTCCAGAACTTGTTACATTTGAGCATTGACTGCTTCAGTATCTGACGAGATGCAAATGGTGCTGAACATTGTGCAATCATCCGCAAACATCTCCACCTCTAACCTTACGATGGTGGAAGGTCATTGGTAAAGAAGCTGATTATGTTTGGGCCTTAGACACTACCCAGAGAAACTCCTGCAGGTTGAGATGGCTGACCTCCAACAACCACAACCATCCTCTTATTTGCCAGCTACGACTCCAACCAGCAGAAAGTTTGCCTCAATATCCATTGATTCTCACACTCAGCTGAAAGCAGCCTTGGTGCCAAGAGCTGTCATTCTCATCTCTGGAATTCCACTCTTTTGTCCATGTTGGAACCAAGGCTGTAATGAGATCAGGAGCTGAGTGGCCCTGGTGGAATCCAAACTGGGTGTCACTGAATAGGTTATTTCTGAGTAGGATAATAAAGTGTGAAGCTGGATGAACACAGCAGGCCCAGCAGCATCTCAGGAGCACAAAAGCTGACATTTCGGGCCTAGACCCTTCATCGGAGAGGGGGATGGGGTGAGGGTTCTGGAATAAATAGGGAGAGAGGGGGAGGCGGACCGAAGATGGAGAGAAAAGAAGATAGGTGGAGAGGAGAGTATAGGTGGGGAGGTAGGGAGGGGATAGGTCAGTCCAGGGAAGACGGACAGGTCAAAGAGGTGGGATAAGGTTAGTAGGTAGGAAATGGAGGTGCGGCTTGGGGTGGGAGGAAGGGATGGGTGAGAGGAAGAGCAGGTTAGGGAAGCAGAGACAGGCTGGGCTGGTTGTGCGATGCAGTGGGTGGAGGGGACGAACTGGGCTGGTTTTGGGATGCGGTGGGGGAGGGGGAGATTTTGAAGCTGGTGAAGTCCACATTGATTCCATTGGGCTGCAGGGTTCCCAAGCGGAATATGAGTTGCTGTTCCCGCAACCTTCGGGTGGCATCATTGTGGCACTGCAGGAGGCCCATGATGGACATGTCATCTAAAGAATGGGAGGGGGAGTTGAAATGGTTCGCGACTGGGAGGTGCAGTTGTTTATTGCGAACCGAGTGGAGGTGTTCTGCAAAGCGGTCCCAAGCCTCCGCTTGGTTTCCCCAATATATAGGAAGCCACACCGGGTACAATGGATACAGTATACCATATTGGCAGATGTGCAGGTGAACCTGTGCACCTCTGCTCGGCTGGGTTAGATTTGTCCTTCTATTTGAGTACAGAACATACCTGGCCAATTTTTCAGATTTCCAATGGTAGAAAAAGCCATTCAGTTACATGCTATAGCATGTCTAAATATATATTTTAAAAATTTGTGATTAATATTTTTGTGATGCAGTGATAACACCCTTACTTTGGGATCAGGAGGTCTAGATTCAAGTCCCAACTGCTTCAAATTTGTGTAATAACATCTCTGAGCAGGCTGATTAGAAAATTTTTTAAAAATTCAAGGAAATTGTAAAACAAGCAAATATTAGCAGTCTCTAGTGATGCAGTGGTATATCCCTACCTCTGAGCCAGGAGACCTGGGTTCAAGTTCCTTTGAGACAATAAGGACTGCAGATGCTAGAACCCAAAGTCTATAGCTGTGAGGCTGGAAAAGCACAGCAGGTCAGACAGCATCTGAGGAGCAGGTAAGTCAGTGTTTCAGGCTGAAACATTCACTTACCTGCTCCTTGAATGGTGTCTGACCTGCTGTGCTTTTCCTGCCCCACACCTACAGAATCTGGGTTCAAGTTCCTCCTGCTTTAAAGTTGTGTAATAACACATCTGGACAGGTTGATTTAAAAATATCTATCTATGTGGATTAGTCCTTGCCTATCCCTCCCTCACCTTGGGGTGTCATTATACTGCCCTTAACATGTTCTGCAATTTAATTGGAAACATGGGTGATTTCGTGATGGTAGATAACAAGTCAAAAGTAACACAGGTGAAGGGAAAACACCATTCAGTTATGTGATAGAATTTATATATATATAAGAAATATGAGCAAAATATATACTGGTGAATTATGAAAATTTGAAAATTAGATTTATTATGCATGTTTTTATTGGAATGATAAAGTAAAAAATAAAAGCGGGGACTGTCTGCTGTTTACAAAAACACTAAAAGCTTTCAAAAAGTAAAGATTTTCAAATAAAGAGATTGTTTATGATCTCAATGGCTAGATAAATAGCCTGACAGTTCGAAAAGACCTAGTGGTGAAGTATGCCTAGCAATAGCCTCTGGTTGATTTTTGATTTCTGTTTATTCACAGGCTTGAAAGTTGGTCAGTTGTGGATAGATTTGCAAAGAAGCAATGCTATCTCCCTCTCTGAGTAACAATAAAGCCTTTAAAAAATGTTAAAGAAATAGCTCTGTGAAGTATGAGATAACAAGGTGTAGAGCTGGATGACCACAGCAGGCCAAGCAGCATCAGAGGAGTAGGAAAGCTGACATTTTGTGTTGACAGCCTTCTTTTCTGGAGAAGGTTCTGGACCCAAAACGTTAGCTTTCCTGCTCCTCTGATGCTGTTTGGCATGCTGTATTCATCCAGCTCTACACCTTGTTATCTGTGAAAGAATAGTTGCCTGATTCTGATTTTATGTATTTTCCATTAACAATTTGCAGAGCAGATAAGAGATGATTCACCAATCTCCTCTCATGGGTGGTGATTGATGTCAGTTATACTAATTTTATCAGTGGTGAATCAACATAATAATTGTCAAACAAAAACATCACCCATGCAATGTTTTGCAAGAGTCAGCATGAGGTATATTAATGCACGAAGTTCTACCAGATCTTTAAAACTGTAAGCATAACTGCAATAGACACTCATAAATCCAAAAGAATTCCCTAAGACTGTAGGATACACATGCAAAATTGGGCTATTTGGCCCAAACAGTGTGCTCCACCATTCAATCATGGATGATATGCTTTTAAAATCTATTCTCCTGCCTTATCCCAACAATCTTTGATCCCCTTACTGACCTATCTATCTCTGTCTTAAATACTCTCAATGGCTTGGCCTCCACAGCCGTCTGTGGCTATGAGTCCCAAAGATTAACCACCCTCTGGCTGAGGAAATTTCTCCTCATCTCAATTCTCAAGTCTTAGTCTCTCAAACTAGTGGAAACATCTTGTCCATGTCCACTTTACCCAGACCTCTCAGTATTCTGTACATTTCCATGAGATTCCTCCTTATCCTTCAGAACTCTATTGAGTACAGACCCAGAGTCCTCAACCGTTCCTCAAATAATCAAACCTTTCATCTCCGGGATCATTCTTGTAAAATTCCTCTGGAACTTCTCCAAAACCGGCACATCGTTTCTTAGATAAGGGCCCCAAAACTGCAGACAATATTCCAAACGCAGTCTGACCAGAACTTTATACAGCCTCAGCACTACATCCCTGCACTTGTAGTCTAGTCATCCTTTAACAAATACTAACACTGCATTTGCCTTCCTATCTACTAATGAATCTGCATGTTAACAAAGAACAGTACAGCACAGGAACACACCCTTCAGCCCACCAAATTAAAAGCCTTTTCCCTCTATGCAATTTTTATCCCTCTATTTCCTGCCTATTCACATAGCTATCAAGTTGTCTCTTAAGTGTAACCATTGTATTTATTTCTACCATCTCCTCTGCCAGCATATTCTAGGCACTTACCACCCTACTGGTAAACAAAACTTACCTCTTTTATCTCCTTTAGCTGTTCCACCTTATAGCATGTTGGCTTAGAAGGTTAGAAGATTAGAAGGCTGTGTGTTCAAATCACATCAGGCTCATGGTATTTGATGGCAACTCTATAACTATGACTATAAGCCCCTGGAAATTAACATTTCTCCCCTGGGGAAAAGACTCCAACTATTCTAACAATTTTGTAAACTTCTATCCAATTGTCTATCAGCCTCTGGCATTCAAATGAAAGCAAGCCAAGTTTGTCCAATCTCTCCTCATAGTAAATACTGTCCGAGTCAGGTGACAACCTGGTAAACATTTTCTGAGCCCTCTCCAAGGCCTCCAAATTCTTCTGGTAGTGTGATAACCAGAACTGTACACAATATTCAAAATGTGGCCTAACGAAAGTTCTATGCTTGCCAATTTCTTTAGTCAATGTCCCAGCTGATGAAGGAAAGCATCCCATATGCTTTCTTGTCCACCTTATCCATTTGTGTTCCACTTTCAGGGAACTGTGGACCTGTACACCAAAATTCCACTGAGGGTGCCATTTTCTGTACATTTCCCTCCTGCATTAAACTTTCCAAAATGCATCACTTTGCATTTGTTCAAATTAAATTCCATCTGCCATTTCTCCACCCAAGTCTCGGGCTTATCTATATTCTGCTGTATCTTCTGGCAATTCCCCTAACTATCTGCAGCTTCCCAATCTTTGTGTAGCCTTCAGATTCACTAATCAGTTCACATAGATGCTCTTCAGAGGGTCAATGTAATTTTGGTGAGCTAAATGGCCTGCTTCCACACTCTAAGGATTTTATGATGCTATACATTCTCCTACAAATTATTTATAGATATTGCAAATAACAGGGGTCTCAGCACTGAAACCTATTGAACACCACCGATCACAGTTCTTCAGCGAGAAAAACACCCCTCCACCGCTAATCTGTCTTCTATAACAAGCCAGTTCTGTATCCATCTTACCAGCTCACCCCGATACCATGTGAATTTACCTTCTGTATCAGCCTGCCCTGAGGGACCTTGCTGAAGTCCGTGTAAATGACATCCACCACCATTCCCTCATCAATCATCTGTCACTTCCTCAAGAAACTCAATCAAGTTTGTCAGAAATGACCTCTCCAGCACAAAACCATGCTGCCTATTGCTAACAAGTCCATTTTTTTCCCCAAATGTGAATAAATCCTATCCCTAAGCATTTTCTCTTAACCTTAAGAGAATCTCGTACTGGATCTCCTAAGTATCTTTGTGCTTCTCCAATCAATGGCTGTCATCCTGAAAAAGACCCCTTTATCCCCACTGTCTGCCTTCTGCCAGTCAGCCAATCCTCTATCAATGTCAGTATCTTGCCCCTCAGACCATGAGCTCAAATTCTAATTAGCAGTCTCCTGTGCAGCACCTCATCAAACGTCTTCTGGAAATCCAAACAGATCACATCCACTGGCTCTCCTTTCTCTAACTTGCTGGAAAACTCCTCAAATAATGTGAACAAATTTGTCAGATATGACCTCGTTTTGACCAAGCCCTGCTGACTCAGCCCTTTAACCAAACACTCTGGTGTACAGCTTTTATCAAACTCCTTTCACCGAAGTAACCTTTCCTTAAACAATTGTAAACTACTACCTCTCTTTCTCATGTGGAATTGTTTTACACATGCAACTTCAACCAAGAAATCTACAGAACTGCTCAAACTGAAACCAGAAAAAAAAACCCTTTCTTTCCCAAGCTGCTAGTGATTCTGTAATAAAAAAAAATCAATCTCTGACCTTTTAAACTGGAGCCTAATGCACAAGGGCTTACCTTGTTCGTTTGTAAAATTCTCTCAGTGTGAACAAAAACCGTTGGGGTGATTCATGGAAGTCTTTCACTCATGCTGTGTTTTGAAAGAAATCACTATGGTTACAAAAATACTTACAGATAACCCCCACAGACGCACAGAAAATCCATTTGCCATTAGTTCAAGGTGAAAAATCAAAACACAAAACTAAATGATTTTAAAATATAAATAAACCACATATCCTACATCATAGATAATGGGAACTGCAGATGCTGGAGAATCCAAGAAAATGAAATGTGAGGCTGGATGAACACAGCAGGCCCAGCAGCATCTCAGGAGCACAAAAGATGACATTTCGGGACTAGACCCTTCATCGGAGAGGGGGGGATGGGGTGAGGGTTCTGGAATAAATAGGGAGAGAGGGGGAGGCGGACCGAAGATGGAAAGAAAAGAAGATGGGTGGAGAGGAGAGTATAGGTGGGGAGGTAGGGAGGGGATAGGTCAGTCCAGGGAAGACGGACAGGTCAAGGAGGTGGGATGAGGTTAGTAGGTAGGAGATGGATGTGCAGCTTGGGGTGGGAGGAAGGGATGGGTGAGAGGAAGAACAGGTTAGGGAGGCAGAGACAGGTTGGACTGGTTTTGGGATGCATTGGGGGGAGGGGACGAACTGGGCTGGTTTTGGGATGCGGTGGGGGAAGGGGAGATTTTGAAGCTGGTGAAGTCCACATTGATACCATTGGGCTGCAGGGTTCCCAAGCGGAATATGAGTTGCTGTTCCTGCAACCTTCGGGTGGCATCATTGTGGCACTGCAGGAGGCCCATGATGGACATGTCATCTAGAGAATGGGAGGGGGAGTGGAAATGGTTTGCGACTGGGAGGTGCAGTTGTTTATTGCGAACCGAGTGGAGGTGTTCTGCAAAGCGGTCCACAAGCCTCCGCTTGGTTTCCCCAATGTAGAGGAAGCCACACTGGGTACAGTGGATGCAGTATACCACATTGGCAGATGTGCAGGTGAACCTCTGCTTAATGTGGAAAGTCATCTTGGGGCCTGGGATAGGGGTGAGGGAGGAGGTGTGGGGGCTAGTGTAGCATTTCCTGCGGTTGCAGGGGAAGGTGCCGGGTGTGGTGGGGTTGGAGGGCAGTATGGAGCGAACAAGGGAGTCACGGAGAGAATGGTTTCTCCGGAAAGCAGACAGGGGTGGGGATGGAAAAATGTCTTGGGTGGTGGGGTCGGATTGTAGATGGCAGAAGTGTCGGAGGATGATGCGTTGTATCCGGAGGTTGGTGGGGTGGTGTGTGAGAACGAGGGGGATCCTCTTTGGGCGGTTGTGGCGGGGGCGGGGTGTGAGGGATGTATTGCGGGAAATGCGGGAGACGTGGTCAAGGGCGTATTCGACCACTGTCGGGGGAAAGTTGCAGTCCTTGAAGAATTTGGACATCTGGGATGTGCGGGAGTGGAATGCCTCATCGTGGGAGCAGATGCAGCCTGCCTCTTTGTATGTTACGTGGAACAGTCCCTCTTCCGCACCTACACAGGCCCCAAACCCCACCTCTTTCTCCGTTACATTGATGACTGTATCGGCGCCGCCTCTTGCTCCCCAGAGGAGCTCGAACAGTTCATCCACTTCACCAACACCTTCCACCCCAACCTTCAGTTCACCTGGGCCATCTCCAGCACATCCCTCACCTTCTTGGATCTCTCAGTCTCCATCTCAGGCAACCAGCTTGTAACTGATGTCCATTTCAAGCCCACCGACTCCCACAGCTACCTAGAATACACCTCCTCCCACCCACCCTCCCGCAAAACTTCCATCCCCTATTCCCAATTCCTCTGCCTCCGCCGCATCTGCTCCTACGATGAGGCATTCCACTCCCGCACATTCCAGATGTCCAAGTTCTTTAAGGACCACAACTTTCCCCCCACAGTGGTCGAGAATGCCCTTGGCCGCACCTCCCGCATTTCCCGCAACACATCCCTCACACCCCGCCCCCGCCACAACCGCCCAAAGAGGATCCCCCTCGTTCTCACACGCCACCCCACCAACCTCCGGATACAACGCATCATCCTCCGACACCTCCGCCATCTACAATCCGACCCCACCACCCAAGACATTTTTCCATCCCCACCCCTGTCTGCTTTCCGGAGAGACCACTCTCTCCGTGACTCCCTTGTTCGCTCCACGCTGCCCTCCAACCCCACCACACCCAGCACCTTCCCATGCAACCGCAGGAAATGCTACACTTGCCCCCACACCTCCCCCCTCACCCCTATCCCAGGCCCCAAGATGACTTTCCACATTAAGCAGAGGTTCACCTGCACATCTGCCAATGTGGTATACTGCATCCACTGTACCCAGTGTGGCTTCCTCTACATTGGGGAAACCAAGCGGAGGCTTGGGGACCGCTTTGCAGAACACCTCCAATCGGTTCGCAATAAACAACTGCACCTCCCAGTCGCAAACCATTTCCACTCCCCCTCCCATTCTTTAGATGACATGTCCATCATGGGCCTCCTGAGGTGCCACAATGATGCCACCCGAAGGTTGCAGGAACAGCAACTCATATTCCGCTTGGGAACCCTGCAGCCCAATGGTATCAATGTGGACTTCACCAGCTTCAAAATCTCCCCTTCCCCCACCGCATCCCAAAACCAGCCCAGTTCGTCCCCTCCCCCCACTGCACCACACAACCAGCCCAGCTCTTCCCCTCCACCCATTGCATCCCAAAACCAGTCCAACCTGTCTCTGCCTCCCTAACCTGTTCTTCCTCTCACCCATCCCTTCCTCCCACCCCAAGCTACACCTCCATCTCCCACCTACTAACCTCATCCCACCTCCTTGATCTGTCCGTCTTCCCTGGACTGACCTATCCCCTCCCTACCTCCCCACCTATACTCTCCTCTCCACCTATCTTCTTTTCTCTCCATCTTCGGTCCCCCTCCCCCTCTCTCCCTATTTATTCCAGAACCCTCTCCCCATCCCCCTCTCTGATGAAGTGTCTAGGCCCGAAACGTCAGCTTTTGTGCTCCTGAGATGCTGCTGGGCCTGCTGTGTTCATCCAGCCTCACATTTCACTATCCTACATCATATCTTTCCACAACCAATCTGCCCTCCCATGATCCCTATACAGTGACAGGATTACGCATCCACCAATTTAAGCCTTTAAGTGAACATTTAATGCACACTTTTATACAGTCATACAGCAAAGAAATAGACCCTTTTCCAACTATTCACACTGACCATGTTCCCAAACTAAACTAGTCCCACCTGCCTGTGTCTGGCCCATATCCCTCTAAACCTTTCCTATTCACATACTTTTCCAAATGTCTTTTAAACATTGCAACTGGACCTGCATCCACCACTTCCTCTGGCAGTTCATTCTACACACTAACTCCTGAATTGTAATAATCAGGTCTTTACCAATGTCGCATATTTAAAATACATCTGTGAAAGTTATTTTTGCTTCAATGCATTTAAAAGATACATTATATAAAAATAAAACAAATACAATTATGGAACTGAGTTAAAGTAAATAAGACAGCTATAAATATTCTCTCCAGATGATCTATGTTCCCACATGAACTGTCAGTGTATAGTGCCGTCATTATAGATCAATTGAATTAAACTGTTTTCCAGAACTATTTAAAACTTGCCAAAAACATGTTTTAATTTTGGCTCAAATGAAATGGGAATACACTGTAGTATCAAGATAAGGAAGGAAAAATACAAACTAAACTGGACACTGATAAAAAGAATGCAGGAACAGTAATATCTGGGTATATATGCACGCAAATTGTTGAAGGTGGTAGAGCAGGTTGACAAAGTGGTTAAAAAGGTATGGGGAATCCTAGATTTTTGAAAAGAGTCAATGCATGAAATTTTATTCTGGATCGGGGTCTCATGCGGCTGAGAGACTCAGCTGTCTATTTATGGAAAGGACTCCTGCTCCATTAGCCAATAAAGCAGTTTGCAGAGCAGAAAACAATTACAGGGAACTGTGAGGCATATTGTGCACTTATTGTGTTCAGTCATTTCTCATTCAGATCTCTCTTGCAATTAATGAGTAGACCATTGGACTTCAAAGGCTCAAAGCTCTTGGTTCCTGCACGCTGAGAGTGAATATTGTAAATGATTGTAAATTGTCTTGGACTCTGATCTGTTTCACTTCTACTATTTCTGTAAAAATGCTGGAAAACATCTGTTATTTGGGTTTTTGTTATTCAGTTATGAGAAGAGGAATTGCTGGCTGGCCAGAATTTATTTCACATCCCTAATTGCCTTTGAGGAGGTGTCGGTAAGCAGTCTTCTTGAATCACAGTAATTCATGTGTTTTGGTTGACCTTTGGGGAAGGAGTTCTAGGATTCTGACCCAGTAACACTGAAGGAATGGCAAAGAGTTTCTAAGTCAGGATGATAAGTGGGTTGGAGAGGAGGTTTCCCATATAGCTGCTGCCCATGTCTTTCTAGACGGAGTCATAACAGTTGATGTTATGACTCCAACATAACACATGGAGTTGTTATGTGCTGTCTGAAGGACCTTGGTGAATTTCTGAGTGCACCTTGTACATGGTACACACTGCTGCTATGAGCGTGGTTGATGGAGTGACTGAATGTTTGTGGACGTGGTACCAATCAAGCGGGCTGCTTTGTCCTGGATGGTGTCAAGCTTCTTCAGTGTGGTCGGAGCTGCAATTCAGGCAGGTGTGGAGTATTCCATCATATTCCAGACATCTGCCTTTTATATGGTAACAGCTTTTTGGAAGTCAAGTCTCTGAGCAGCTCTTATAGGACAGGATCTATATGGCTAGTTCAGTTTGGTTTTTGGTCAAAGGTAATATGCAGGATGTTGATAGTGAGGGAATCCAGTAATGCCGTTTAATCTCAGGGAGTAATGGTTAGACGTTTGACTCTGTCAAGAGGTCAGGAATTGAGTGTTTCTAATGGTACAAACTGAGTGTCAGTTAGCTGGTTATTGCTAAGGAAGTATTACTTGATTGTATTGTTGATGATCCTTTCCTTTAACTGATTATCAAGTGTAAATTGAAGGAATAGTAATTGGCTAGATTGGATTAGGCCAACTTTACAGTATAGGCAATTTTCCACATTCTTAGGCAGATGTCACCGAAGCGGCTGTACTAGGGTACCTTGGCTAGGGATGCAGCACAAGTCTTCAGGATTATTGCTGAATTATTATTGCCTTTGAAGTATCCAGTGCAATGCCTTGCGATCATTTAGAGTGAATTGCATTGGCTGAAGACGGGCATCTCTGATGTTGGGATCTGTGCAGGAGACCAAAATGGAGCATCCACTTGGCACTTCTGGATGAAAATTGTTGCAATGTTGTGTTGGGAACTCCAATCATCCAGAATGGAGATACTTCTAAAGTCTTTTCCTCTTTGTTTGAGCTGTTTAATTGTCTACCAACACTCATGACTAGATGTGGACTACAGAACTACTGAACTTCAGTATGATTTGTTGGAAACGGAATTGCTTAGCTCTGTTTATCACTTAAAGTTTTAGCTGTTTGTACAAGTCATCCTGTGTTGTGTTTTCACCAGGTTTTCTTTTAATTCATTCACAGGATGAGGGCATCCCTGGCTAGGTTGCTATTTATTTCCCATCCATAATTGGATACATTGCCCATCCATAATTGCCAAGAGGGTATTTAAGAGTCAATCACAATGCTGTGGGTATGGGTCTGGAGTCACATGTAGTCTAGACTGGGTAAGGATGGCAGTTTCCTTCCCTAAAGAACGTTAGTGAACCAAATGCATTATTCCATAATGGATTCACGGTCACCTTTAGACTCTTAATTCCAGTTTTTTTTATTGAATTCAAACTCCACCAACTGCCTGGGTCTTGGGATTAACAGCCCAATGATAATACCATTAGACAATCATCTCCCCTGGATTGGGGTAACACCTCATCTTTAGGAACAAAAACAGAAATTGCTAGAAAAGCTCAGCAGGTCTGGCAGCACCTAGGGACAGAAATCAAAGCTAATGTTTTGAGTCCAACGACCCTTCCTCAGAATTAGGGGCATCCAGGTTAGGTGGATTAGCCATGGTAAATGTGGGGATAGGGTTGGGACTTGGTCTTGGTGAGATGTTCTTTGGAGGGTCATTATAGATTCAATAGGCTGAATGACCTCCTTCTGCACTGCAGAGATTCTGTGACATGAATAAACTAGATAGGGATTTTCTTGACAATTGTTTAATGATTATCTTTTAATTCTGGATTTCATCGACATCAAATTTCACCATTTGTTGTGGTGGGACTCAAACTTGGTTCACCAGAAAATTACCTGTGTCTCTGGATTAGATAGTCCATTTACAATACCTCCACATCTCGCCTGCGCTGTCACAGAATTGTTGATTTTGATATGGGCAAAGTCAGAAGTCACATGACACCAGGTTATAGTTCAACAGATTTATTTGAAATCACACATGCTTTTGGAGCATCTCCCCTTCATCAGGTGCAGTTAAGGGGCTGCCTTCCGAAGGACTATAACCTGGTGACTTTGTCCACCCCAGTCCAACACTGGCACCTTCACATCCTTGATATAGATAGGCAGTACAGTTGATGATGATATGAGGACATATTTCTGTTATTAATGAA
Organism: Stegostoma tigrinum; assembly: GCF_030684315.1. Lineage (NCBI taxonomy): Eukaryota > Metazoa > Chordata > Chondrichthyes > Orectolobiformes > Stegostomatidae > Stegostoma > Stegostoma tigrinum. The sequence goes on along the minus strand of NC_081365.1, from coordinate 24,801,945 downwards.
AATCTTCAAGGGTTGCATCTTCACCCTGCTGGACACCAGGGAGAAACCTCTTTTATAGTCAGTGCTGAGGCAGCTGTATTTGTCTAGGATAACAGCAATGTAAATCCATCAGCACTCAGCTTCTCCATTGGCAATACCTCAGCCATGCATCGCCTTGGTAACACACAGAAACTAGGTCCTTCATGGCCCCAGGCTCACCTTCTGAGGAACACAGAGGAGGTTTCTGCCTTGGACCTGCAGCATGCGGGCCCACAGGCATGAACACGATGTGGCACTTACAACAATGTGTGACTATCTCCTCTGCCTGGTGGATACTTTCGAAAGGTGGCGGCTAATAAACGCTGACAATAAAAACCCAGAGTGGACTGATCTTAACAGTCACTTCTCTGGAACATCCTGAAACCAGGCCAACTGTAGCTCTGTGCATTCGTTATATGACTTAACTAAACTGGGAAGTCCGAATGGAGGACTGTGATGTGTGGGCAGGCCAGGGTGTCCCTCGTCTTTGCCCTAGATGAGAGCATTCTCAAGATAGATAGCTGACAAGCATTCAGTCTGACACAAAACACCCTACAAATTGTCAGCTCTGCTATAACATAGTAGTCTGTGTTCCCCTGCATGGTCACATTATAGAAAATCGTGCTATAGAAATAACAGGATCTATGAGAAAAGTGGAGTTGAGGCAAACTACCAAAATTATCACTCAAAATCATTTGAAAATCACTCAAAAGCCTTTCACAAAGGATGGCACAGTTTAAATGAAAAAATAAAAGTAAACTTAACACCTTCCCTTTAAAAAATGTCAAGATGACTTGATGGGGGAGTAGGTTTTGAGGTTGCTGTGTTGTTAATGCAGACGCTGAGGGTAATCATCATGATCTTCAGGTGCAGCTGTGGTTGCAGGGTTTGGGCAAAAAATAATTAATCCAGAAGTGGATGGATGTGGTTCATTGTCTTCTGACTGTTTCTTGGGGGGAATAAGATATCCAGTATTTGCTGCTTTGCCCTTTTTCTTCTTTCATGAAGAAACTCTTCATATGCTGCCAAGTAAGGTCTTATTCCTTGAACTGCTACCCTGCTGCATTCAGCAATGTATTCATTGTCCTTTAACAGGTGCAACTGCTTCTCAATTTCCCTCAGGATAGAAGAAAAAACAGAAGTGGAAAGCTTTCGTGGTGCTGCATCATGGACTTCACCTTCTTCATCCCCAGCTTCCATTTCCCCCTCAGCGACAAGTTGTTGTAGATCAGCTGTAGAGAGTCTTCACTGTGGGACTCAAGCAGCTCTTCAACATCTCACTCTCCACTTCTTCAAATCCAACGTGCTTTGCAAATTCAACATAACGTTCTTTGATTCTAGAGAGCTCCTCTAACGCATCAAAGCCTTTAAAATCTTGAAAAAAATCTAAGAAACTTCCACCAAACTGCATGCAAACAGTCCTTGCTGACATCACCTCAGGCATCCGCGATAATGTCAACTGCATTCTCGATGTTAAAGCTCTTCCAACATTGAGGAACACTGTCCTCATCCACCGCAGTGGCTGCAATCAGCCACTGAAATGTTCGTCTGAAATAATAAGCTTAAAAGCTGCTATTGCACCCTGGTCCCTGGGTTGAAGGAGAGAGGTTGTGTTTGGTGGTAGAAATAGAACGTTGATGTTTTCAGAAACCTCACCAATGGCGGGAGGATGGCTTGGCGCATTATCCAGAATGAGGAGAATCCTGAGATCTGATTTTTTTTCCCCTACAATATTTTCTAAAAATATTTTCCTGAACATCACCAATAAGGTCATCTGTACACCAATGGAATTGCATTATAGCCACCACAAGTTCACGTTTTAGAAATAGTGTTCCCTGATTTGTCAGTCGCATTATAAACAATTCGCATTGCCAGAACATGCATTATAGCAGAACTGTTTGGTTTTATGATGCCCAGGAAAACAACTAATACAGCCAATATAAAACAACAAAGTGAGGATACTGCAAATCTGAAAGGAAAACAGAAAATGCTGGAGAAGCTCAACAGGTCACCGTGGTGGGATAGCATGGTGCCTCAGTGATTATCTTTGCTGCCTCACAATGCCAGGGGCTTGGGTTTGATTCCAGCTTTGGATGACTGCCTGTGTGGAGTTTGCATGTTTTTTTTATTAGATTCCCTATTCTCCCTGCATCTGTGTGAGTTTCTGTTTGTGGTTCTGGTTTCCTCTTATAGTCTAAAGCTATGCCCGTTAGGTGAATCGGCCATCTTATTGCAGTGGTTGCAGTGTCCAGGGTGTGTACGCTAGGTGGATTAGCCATGGTAAATTAGTCTGGGTCTGGCTCAGATGCTCTATGGAGAGTCATTGTGGACTCGATGGGCTGAAAGTCTTCTCTCCCCACTGTTGGGATTTTATGAAGTCTGTCAGTATGTGTGGAGAGAACACAGAGTTAGCATTTCAGGTCCAGTGACCCTTCTTAAAAACTATTTTGGTCTGCTCACATTGTGTTTTATCATAGTATTGCCCATCCCTGGCCAGGTGCGATGGGGGTGGACTCACGAGAACTGCGCTGCGACTTTCCACAAACAGGGACGAGACACGCCGGACAGGGCTGCGCACGCGCGCACATTGCGGTGAGGGTGGCTTCGTACGCAGGCGTGTAGCCGGCTGCAGACGCTCTCTGCGCCTGCTCAGTGATTTGAAAGATGGCGGGAGTGACGGTGGATTTGGTAACGGACGATGAAACGGACAACAAGGATTCGGGCACTTTCATCAGCGGTGACTCGGATTTGCCGGCCGTCTTCCTCTGCTCACAGTGTCGGCTACCGGTGGGAGATTCGCTGGCCTGGGTCGGAGCAAACCCGAAAGAGGACATGATCTATCTGAGCAGTGAGTGGGGGGTGGAGTTGTCCCCTAGCCCGGGGGGATGGGAGGGGGGTGTGTTCCGGTGTTTTGTGGGGATGGCTTGAAGGGGGGGAGGTGGGAGATGTATGTGTCCCAGTGTGTTGTGGGGATTGGGGGCGGAAGAATTGGTTTAGGATGCCCAGTCCACAGAGAGTGCTTGAGAGAATTCCTGCATTAATGCTGGAAATTTGGGGTGGGGGGGAACCATTTAAGTTTTTAAAATTGATGCACAAGGTGGTTAAATGACACTTTTTGATGTTTGAAATTTAGACTTTAATAAAACAAATCTGAACAAGAAATTGAAACAGAGATAATGGGAACTGCAGATGCTGGAGAATCCAAGATAACAAAGTGTGGAGCTGGATGAACACAGCAGGCCAAGCAGCATATCAGGAGCACAGACTCTTCGTCAGAAAAAAGGGAGGACGAGAGGGTTCGGAAACAAATAGGGATAGAGGGGGAGGCGGATCGAAGATGGTTAGAGGAGATGATAGGTGGAGAGGAGACAGACAAGTTAAAGGGGCGGGGATGGAGCCAGTAAAGATTCCAATATCTGCAGCAATTTTCTCATTCATTAGTCTCAATATATTTTACTCTCCTCATAGTTAATTTTGTATTAAAATATATAAATAAATGTAATTGAATAGATAAAGATACTAAAATTTGCCTTAAGTCTCTGCTAATATGACTGTGTGGGTTTTCCTTATGTTGGAAAGTCTAATGGTGAAGCAGGGATGGGGAAAAGTCATACTCACAAGTGGTGATTACATACTTTAATGAGCACTGTATTTCCAAGTTGACTAATGGTTATTTTAAAAAAAAGCCAATTAAGCATACAACTTTGTGTGCGGGAACACCATTCATGTAAGCACTGTGAATTTTGTTGAAATCACTTCAAACCTTTGTGGCTGCTGGATAAGCCATAGTAGAATGGCTTGTGTGCCAGATCTAATTGAAGTTTGATATTTATTTTGTATATTTAAGTTATAACTTTGCTTGACTCTTGTCAGGATCATAGAGTAACAGGGATAAGAAGGTTACTTCCTCAGATATGTTTTTAAGGTGAGGTTCTAAAGTGTCATACATGATATTGTATTGTCTTTTAAAGATAGATCCACTTTTATTTTGATATTGAATATTTTAGGTGGTTGAATGCACAAAGAACATGGCCTTTTGTAGGCAGCTGGTCATTGTACCTGAATTTTAGACTCGTAAGCTGATAACCTGTTGCTCTTCTCTAGGTGTTACTAACAATATCAAAGTAGACAAAGAACAGAAGGTAGACACTGCAGATGAGTCTGGTTGGTAAGTATGTTGACTTAGTGCAGATTTTTGAGTACAAGTGAAGGAAAGTCTTTTTTAAATGTGGTGGATGCAACAAAGTCCATTCATTCTATCAAATCTTTTATAGCAATTAAACTATGCTTCTGTAAGCTCATAGTCCTTTAGTTTTTAATTGTTTGAAATTATTTTTGGAAAAATTGTTTTCTTTTGGCTTTATCTTTGTCTCTTAATTCCATCTTTCTTTTCTCTTCTCCACATGATTTAACATTTGTTTAATAAAAAGTTCAAATTTGGGCCTTCTAGTTCTGTGTGCCTTGGTTGAAACTCTTCAGTTTCCTGGACACATGCTCCTTCAGCTAGTCTCAGATCCACTATGCAGAGTGCCACACCAAAATAGATTTTTAATTGCTTCGAGTCACTGCATGAAAATCCACTAAAATATCTGTGGACAGTTGTTTGCTTAGTGAATTGTGGCACTGTTTGTTTGCCTTTTACTGCAAAATTTGGACAAATATATTCCATTTATAGAGTCAGATCGATGTTGCAAGTGACTTTTCAACTGCAACCAATGTGACATTTCCTTGTGGCATCATTAAAGCAGAATGTTCAGAAAATAGGTCTTATAGGTTAACTGAACAAAATAGCATGTGTTCCCTGTTACAAAGAATCTATTTTACTGAGCAGTGTTCTAATTTTCTTCATTTAACCTTTTTCCATAAAGGAAAATTCTTCCATTTCATTCCAGTGCGTTTGTGCACTAAACATATGTTTGCAGTAACTCCAGGTATTTTCATCCTTCAAATTTCTATGAAGCTCAGACTTTTTTTACTTTTTTCAACTGGCACAGGGATTATTGACCCAGCATTAAAGTCTTTGGATTTGGCTAGGTTGGAGGTTGATTTCCTTTTGGATTTTAAAAAATGTGTTCATTCCTTCTGTTTAGAGGATGCCGGCGATATAGCTAGCAATTTTAGTGTATGTCCATTGATAGCAGACATATGGTCACTTCTTTGACAATGGAATAGAAATACAATTCAGCAAACTATTGGAAATACTGTAAAGGATGCAATATCCTATTCATTGTGGATGGACTTGATGAATAAAATGTCAGTTGCCAGAATTGGATGAATACAATGTCTGGGATTCTGTAAACATAGTAACATGTTAATCTCGTGTCCTGTAAAAATGACAAACAATCTACAAAATCTTCCAAAAGAATGGGTAGTCTAAACAAAACCGGGCGCCAATGAATAATGTTACCTTTCCAGCACTAAAACCATAAGATAGAGAAGTAGAATTAGGTCATTCAACCCTTTGAGCCTGCTCCGTTGATAGATGAGGGAAGGGCTGTAGATGTCATGTACGTGGACTTCAGTAAGGTGTTTGGTAAGGTTCCCCATGATAGGCTGGAGAAAGTAAAGCCGCATGGGATCCAGGGTATACTAGCTAGATGGATAGAGAACTGGCTGGGCGACAGGAGACGGACAGTTGTAGTGGAAGGAAGTTTCTCAAAATGGAGAACTGTGACCAGTAGTGTTCCACAGGGATCAGTGTTGGGACCACCATTGTTTGTGATATACATAAATGATCTGGAGGAAAGTATAGATGGCCTGATTAGCAAGTTTGCAGATGACACTAAGATTGGTGGAACAGCAGATAGTGAAGGTGACTGTCAGAGAATGCAGGAGAATATAGATAGATTGGAGAGTTGGGTGGAGAAATGGCAGATGGAATTCAATCCAGGCAAATGTGAGGTGATGCATTTTGCACAGTCCAATTCAAGAGCGAACTATATGGTACATGGAAAAGCTCTAAGGAGAATTGATGCACAGAGAGATCTGGGTGTTCAGGGCCATTGTACCCTGAAGGTGGCAGCGCAGGTGAATAGAGTGGTCAGGAAGGCATACGGCATGCTTTCATTCATCGGATGGAGTATTGAGAACTAGAGTTGTATACCACTTTGGTTCAACCACATTTACAACCCTGCGTACAGTTCTGGTCACCACATTACCCAAAGCATGTGGATGCTTTGGAGAGGGTGCAGAGGAGGTTCACCAGATGTTGTCTGGTATGGATATGAAGAGGTGTTGAGTAGATTAGGATTATTTACGTTAGAAAGACAGAGGTTGAGGGGGGGACCCTGATTGAGGTCTACAAAATCATGAGAAGCATAGACAGGGTAGATAGCAAAAGCTTCTTTCTAGAGTGGGGGACTCAAGTACTAGGGGTCATGATTTCAAGGTGAGAGGGGAAAAGATTTTTGTGCAGAGGGTGGTGGGGTGCCTGGAACGTGTTGCCAGTGGAGGTGGTAGAGGCGGGCACGATAACATAATTTAAGATGTATCTTGACAGATACGTGAATGAGCAGAGGGATACAAATCCTTGGAAAATAGGTGACAGGTTTAGAAAGAGGATCTGGATCAGCGCAAACTTGGAGGGCGGAAGGGCTTGTTCCTGTGCTGTAATTTTCTTTGCTCTTGGTTCTGTCAATCATGGCTGTTGTGTTTCTCAACCCCATTCTCCTGCCTTCTTCCTGCAACCTTTGATCCCCTTACAGATAGAAAGGCCTTTTGATTATTCTTAAATCAACTCAATGATATGGCCTCCACACTTTTCTGTGCCAGTCAGTTCTGCAGATTCCCAGCCTTTCGCTGAAGAAATTCTTCATCATTTCTGTTGATTGTCCTTCTACTCTGAGGCAAAGAAAACAGAATGTTATTTGTTGGAAGGGGAATAGTATAAACGTATGGACATTATGCCAGAGTTATATAGGGTGTTGGTGAGAACTGAGAGTAACATGCACAATTTTCATCTCCTTTTAGGATCCATTAGAAGCAATTCCAAGAAGCTTTGTTCAGCTGATTACCGGGGTGAAGGATTATCTTATTAGGAAATAGTGAGCCTGTATTCATTAGAAATTACAAGAATAATAAGAGATCTTATTGAAACGTTAAAGATCCTTTGGGGACTTAATACATTGCTGAAAGTATGGGAAAGACACTAGAAATGAGGGACACTTCAAAATAAAGCTCTTCCAGTTAAAGTCCAGATGAAATTTTTTTTCTCAGAGTCATTAATCTGTGGAATTCCCTTCCCCAGGGAGTAGTGGAGTGGGGTTGTGAGATATTTTCAAGGCGAAGTTAGATTAACGTACTTGTCAAAGTTGAATTGAAGCTATTATCTATTGACTATGAACCTGTAAAATCTAATTAGATAACTTATAATTTACATATATCTATTTGTGTAATTCATATCTGTAATAACTTTATTTTTCCTTCTTTCCAGCATTTATGTGTTGTTATCCTGTAGTGGCTGCTCTCTGTTGCTGGGTAGAATGTACCATAGCACTCCAGTCCACCTCGACTACAAACGGAATGTATATTGCTTGTCTGTAGCCTATATTGAAAGGCAAGTTTATGTACTACAGAACAAGATCTTAATGAACCACTTTCCCATGTAAAATCGATCTAGTTTTCTTTTAGAGAAAGAAAATGCAGAGTTCTTGTGATACTAGTAATGAGCCTAACCTCTGATCCAGGAGGCCTAGGTTCAAGTACCACCTAATCCAGAGGTGTACAATAAAATCTCTGAATAGACTGATTAGAAAGTGTCTAGATGACATGAGTTCTTAAAGCCTGGACTACATTGTCTGGAAGTGCATTGAAGCCAAGTTCAATTCAAGTACTCAAGACAAGATGATTCATTTAATAGAAATGGTGTGAAGCTGCACAGGGAAAAGGCAGGAGATTGGTATTAATCAAAATGTTCATTTAATGGTGATTCTGTTAGATGTATATACCTGTGGTCTGCTATGGGAAGGAATACCTTTGCCATATACATAAATCCCAAAATCAAGGTGGATAAACTTAGAGTAGAGTTTCCGGTTGTATGGTACGGAATCTGCATAACCTCTCTCTTGGGGACAACACCTATCTAAAACTGGAGAGCTTAAGCACAGGTACTTTGCTTTCATTTCCCAGTCCTTTAACGTTATGGTGTTAGACTAATACTGCAAGTACCATGTTTCCCCTCCAAGCTTGTTCCAAACAAAGGCACATTTTGAAACACTATTTTGAAACATTGATTGCTATTAGATATTTTTTGAAGCCAAATATTCTACTGCGTCTTGAATCAGATACTGGAAAGTTGCTGCGGTAGTAATACCATGACTCAACAAGAGTTTGTGCCTTTTAGAACAGGCATTGAAATTTAGATAATAAACTAATGATACTTTTGAAAAAAGAAACATTTATATAGAATTCTCATCCCCAGGATGTCTCAAAACACTTCTCTGTTGCAATGTTAGGAAATATGCCAGCCAATTTGAGCAGCAAAACAATCCTCAGAAAGAGAGAGAATCTCTTTTTGGTGTATTTGGTTGAGGGATAAATATTTACCAGACACCTAGAACCTTCTGGTTTTTTTTGCGGTATTTTAAATCCACCTAGTTTGGCTGACAGTCGAGTTTATTGTAATGTCTGAAAGCTGTAAATTTACTCCTCTATACTGATAGAACATGAACATATGTGCTTAGACCCTTGCCTAGATTCAAGCTAGAATATTACAGCCTTATCAAAGTTAACTTGATATCCATTTGTGTATCAAATTGTAAATTATGATCTTTGCTTCATTTTATTAGTTATGTCCTTGGCTCCACCATGAATTCAGAATTTGTTGATGAAAATAAAAAGCCGGTCGTTCTAGAAACTCAAGTTGAAGTCCTTGAAGAATTGGCAAAGGTAATTTCTGATGTGATTGGATATTCAGATTAAAGTTGCCTTTGATAGATTATTTATGTTGATTTAAACTTAAATTTTGCTTTTCTGTAAAAAAAGTTACATTTTTCAAATGATTCAGTTATTTTCAGTTAGATGATTGAAGAGCAATTTTAAAATTCAGGTTCTACAAAATGCAGTTGGAAGTTACATTTTATTGTGTTAGACATTAACTGCAATCACTGTCATGTTGCATACTTTTAGTTTATAAAATTTAACTTGGTTAAGGGTTTTTCTAATTACTATTTCTTTTTAACACCTAAGAAAACTAACTGGTTAACCTTTTAGGGGAGGCCATACCCTATCACAGGTACTTTACAAAAAGCAAAGAATATTCTTATAGATATGCACCTAGATTTTCATTGAGCTTGATTTTAAGTTCTTTTTAGGATCAGTTTCTCATAGTCAATTTTCATGGCAAGAAATGTTGCTGACTTTTTTCTGTATATTTGTTAGCTTTTTTTAATTCTTATTTGCTGAACTTTGAGAGAATTTTCCTTCCAACAGTCTCAAACTGTGCTGAATCTAATGCTCGCAAGACTTGCAGCTGTTGAAGAAAAGATAGAATCATTGCAGAATAAGGGATAATTCTAACAAGTATGGCATTCAAAATTCATGGTAATATAGAGGCTTCATATTGAAGGTGTCAGCAGATGGCAGGTGCCTGCTCTTGTAGAATTAATTCGTTGCAAGCAATCTTTGAGGAAGTCCTTTTTTGTTTCTTCCCATGTCTGATTGTGCTGGCTTTGTTTATTGTCCAAATTCAAACCTTAGCTTATGTTTCTCATATTGTATATGTTATGCATTGTACCAATTTCTGAATTTAACTTCAAATCTTAGTCTTAATCTGTGTAAAAGAGAAAAAACAGTTGATTAATCAAAATTATCACTTGTAAAATATATCAATTGTAAAATATAACTGATGTAATTATGTCTGTAATTAAACATAAAGAAGTGCAGTCTCTAACCATTTCACCTTGCTCCATATCTGTCGTCATTGGATTGTTTTAATTGTAGTTGCTTTGTTTTGGAAATGTGAGATCATATTAATGTGAAAATAAAGCTGTATTATATAATTTTGACCTATGCAAGCTGCTTTTTATTATATACATTCTACAATAATTATTTCATTTAAAAGTGAAATTGGGTGCAAGTTTGAAATCCCGCTCTGAGAAGCAAGATTACCCAGACTATAATTACTCCTTAACTTTTAGTAATCTGGGAGTAAATGAAAATATTTTGAATCTCGTGCAGAATATTTTGACAAACAGTCAAAAAGACAAGCTTGTTTCAGAGATAGCGGGAACCTCATGCTGAACAATCTGAGATAACAATGTGTAGAGCTGGATGAACACAGCAAGCCAAGCAGCATCAGAGGAGCAGGAAAACTGATGTTTCGGGCTTAGACCCTTCCTGCAATGTCAGCTTTCCTGCTCCTCTGATGCTGCTTGGCCTGCTGAGTACATCCAGCTCTACACCTTGCTATCTCAAAAAGACAAGCTACCTGTTTTAATTTTAACTTGCTGCATAATGCGCAGTGTTTAATATTAAGTTCACACTTGCAATGTTGCATTCCAGCAATTCTGAGTGACCACATAAAAGCACTCTGTTTTCATCTGCTAGGGGACTGTTCTTCTGGCTGTGTTACTTTATGAAATAAGTGGAACCTCTGGTTCTCTTTTGATTTTTACATGTAGTCCCATATGTAGACAACATAGGTTGTACTTAGTATTCAAAACGTACCTTCTCCAATTTCTACATTGCAAAATCTTGTGATCTATTACAAACTTTGTCTCAACAAGATGAGTCTTCTTTTAAAATAAGCTAAGGGAATTTGTGCAATCACAGCTGAAAGGAACCACAGAGCCATTTTCTTGAAATGTCATTCAAACACAAAATTTGTTATCTATTCTGAAGCTCTCATGGAAACCATAAGACTACAAGACCATGAGACGTAGGAGTGGAAGTAAGGCCATTTGGCCCATTGAGTCCACTCTGCCATTTGATCATGGCTGATGGGCATTTCAACTCCACTTACCCGCACTCTCCCCACAGCCCTTAATTCCTTGACAATTTCTTGATCTCGCAATCTCTGCCTTGAAGACATTTAATGTCCCGGGCTCCACTGCGCTCCATGGCAATGAATTCCACAGGCCCACTACTCTCTGGCTGAAGAAATGTCTCCTCATTTCCATTCTAAATTTAAACCCTCTAATTCTAAGGCTGTGCCCATGGGTCCTAGTCTCCCAGCACCCACACTTTCTAAGCCACGCATTATCTTGTATGTTTATATTAGATCTCCCCTCAACCTTCTAAACTCTAATGAATACAATCCCAGGGTCCTCAGCCGTTCATCATATGGTAGGCCTACCATTCCAGGGATCATCAGAGTGAATCTCTGCTGGACATGCTGCAGTGCCAGTATGTCCTTCCCGAGGTGTGGAACCCAAAATTGGACACAGTATTCTAAAAAACATAGACTGCAGTCATTTTGCCCATTTGAGCCTGCTCTGCCATCCAATTAGATCATGGCTGAGCTTCCACCTCAACACTTTTTCCTGCAATCTCCCTAAATCCCTTGATGTCTTTAATATCAGGAGATCTAATGATCTGTCTTGAATATATTTAATGACATGAGCCTCCCCAGTTTTCTACGAAGAGCATTCTTAGGATTTCACTGTGTTGAGTAAAGACATTCTTCCTCCCCCCTCAGTATGAAATAACCTACCAATGAGTGCTGGATGCCAGGTGATCCAGAGCAAACACATTTATAGCAAATGTTTACAGCATGAGTAATTTCAGATTTAAACCGAGAAGCTGGAATCTAAGCTGCACATATTGTGCCACACCAGTGAGTTAGAAAGTTACCTAGCCACTCTTCAGGACGTAATCAGACTTGTTAGGTAATTCCAATTGGTTTGTGATTCAGACACAGGAACGTGTGATTGTAAGTGAATCAGATTTGGGAACACAAGAGTTAGCTTTCAAGGTCTCTCAGTCTTGCAAATGTCCAGTAGTTATTCGGTTATTGCAAGCTGTGTGGATAAGAGCAGTGACTGCAGAAAGGAAGAGCAAATTGGCCACGTTACTAAATACAGAGAGCTGTTCAAATCATGAGGGGGACATTATGTTTGGGGATAGATACTATTGTCTGTAGCTGTGAGTGAGAATCGTAAAGGCAAAGTTGCATGCCTAATGGCAGGATTAAAGACATTTCTTCAGGGCTGGAGAGCACCTTGAAGTGGAAGGGGAGGCATTTAGTTGTCATCTGCAATGATGTTGATAGGCCTCGGAAGGGAGTACTGCTGAACGATTTTGAATACTTAGGAGCTAAATAAAAAAACAGAAGCTCCAACATAGTGATCTCAGGATTACTTCCTGAATCACTGGCAAAATCATGTAGGGGTAAATAAAATCTCAACATTAAATTTGTGGCTCAAACATTGGTGGAGGAGGAATGAGCTTCAGTTCACGTGGAGCTGGCACAAGTGTGGTAGAAGGGACTTGTTCTGCTGGCGTGTACTTCACTTGAACTATGCGGAGAAATTAAGTAACTAGACTGTAAAGAGGGCTTTAAGCTAATTAAGTGGGTTGATGAATAATGAAACGTTTAAGAAAATGGTTCATGACTCACAGGAAGGATAGATCTGTGAGGAAGAAGAATTCTCGGGGGAGGGGCATCTAAATCAACCACGGTTAACAAAGGAAGTTAAGGGTGATATCAGATTGTCAGATTGAAAGAAAAAAAAGTGTGGGAAAGATTAGAGGTAGTCAGACAATTGGGAAAGTTTTAAAAGTGAACTAATGATGATTGAAGAAAATTAAAGGGGGATTAAATAAACTGAGAGCAAACTAGCAAGAAATATGAAAATGACCAGTAAAAGCTTCTTTAGATCTTTGAAAAGGAAGGGAGCTGCCAAAGTGAACTCTCCAGTTACCAAGAATGAGGCTGGCCAAGCACTGGCTCATGTACAGAACCTGTTTACATTCCTTCATGAATATATTGTGTCATCACTTCACTTGTCCTCCCACCTGTGTATCATCCGCAACCTTGGTGATAGTCAATTCATTTCCCTCACTCAAGACATTAATATATTCTGGATGTGAGTTTGCTCACTGAGCTGGAAGGTTAGTTTTCAGATGTTTCGTCACCATTCTAGGTAACATCATCAGTGAGGCTCCGACGAAGCGCTGGTGTTATGTCCCGCTTTCTATTTATCTGTTTAGGTTTCCTTGGGTTGGTGATGTCTTTTCCTGTTCTTTTTCTCAGGGGATGGTAGATTGGCTCCAAATCAATGTGTTTGTTGATGGAGTTCCGGTTGGAATGCCATGTTTCTAGGAATTCTCGTGCGTGTGTCTGTTTGGCTTGTCCTAGGATGGATGTGTTGTCCCAATCAAAGTGGTATCCTTCCTCATCTGTATGTAAGGATACGAGTGATAGTGGGTCATGTCGTTTTGTGGCTAGTTGATGTTCTTGCATCCTGGTGGCTAGCTTTCTGCCAGTTTGTCCAATATAGTGTTTGTCACAGTTCTTGCAAGGTATTTTGTAGATGACGTTCGTTTTGCTTGTTGTCTGTATAGGGTCTTTGAAGTTCATTAGCTGCTGTTTTAGTGTGTTGGTGGGTTTGTGGGCTACCCTGATGCCAAGAGGTGCAAGTAGTCTGGCAGTCATTTCGGAAATGTCTTTGATGTAGGGGAGAGTGGTTATGGTTTCTGGGCCCGTTTTGTCTGTTTGTTTGGGTTTGTTGCTGAGAAATCGGCGGACTGTGTTCATAGGGTACCCATTCTTTTTGAATACGCTGTATAGGTGATTTTCTTCTGCTGTTCGTAGTTCCTCTGTGCTGCAGTGTGTGGTGGCTCATTGGAATAATGTTCTAGTGCAGCTTCGTTTGTGGGTGTTGGGATGGTTGCTCCTGTAGTTCAGTATTTGGTCCGTATGTGTTGTTTTCCTGTAGACGCTGGTTTGAAGTTCCCCATTGGCTGTTCGCTCTACTGTGACATCTAGGAATGGCAGTTTGTTGTTTTCCTCCTCTTTTGTGAATGTTATGCCAGTAAGGGTATTATTGATGGTCTTGAAGGTTTCCTCTAATTTGTTTTGTTTAGTGATAACAAAGGTGTCATCCACATAGCGGACCCAAAGTTTGGGTTGGATGGTTGGCAGAGCTGTTTGTTCGAGTCTCTGCATTACTGCCTCTGCTAAGAACCCTGATATCGGAAATCCCATGGCTGTACCGTTGGTTTGTCTGTAGGTTTTGTTATTGAAAGTGAAGTGGGTGGTGAGGCATAGGTCCACTAGCTTGATGATGTTGTCCTTGCTGATGAGGTTGGTGGTGTCTGGTGTGTGTGTCTTCGGTTCTTCTAATAGTGTAGTCAGTGTTTCTTTGGCCAGGTTGATGTTGATGGATGTGAACAGGGCTGTTACGTCAAAGGAGACCATTATTTCATCCTCTTCTATCTTGGTGTCTTTGATGGTGTTCAGGAATTCTTGGGTGGAGCGAATGGAGTGGCGGGAGTCTTCTACTAGGTGTTTTAGTCTTTGGTGTAGTTCCTTGGCTAATCTGTAGGTCGGTGTTCCAGGTAGAGACACTATGGGCCTGAGGGGGACTCCTGGTTTGTGAATTTTTGGTACGGACTACCAGCATCTGTGAAGATTCCAGCTGAGAACTGTGTTTGACTTAAAACGGCTGGAAGATACCAGAGAGGTGGTAGAGCAAAATCAAGGACTGATAACTAGAAGGTCAAGGCCCTCAAGGTTGAGTATATTTCAAAGAGGGGAAACATCTTGGTTGGCATGGATTTATACTTCTGGAAGAATATGGATTCCAGTGGTTGTGGTTGTTCAGTCAGGACCATTGTCATATACAGTGTGGACAAGGGATGAACTGGTCTGAAGGGACACACGGACTAGCTGGTCGTCAAGCCTCACGAATGAGGGAATATCAGAATACCGAGCCAGTTCACCTGGAACTAGGGGTGTTGACGAAGTCATGTGTCTCCAACAATAACAGAAATTGCTGGAATAGCTGAGCAGGTTTGGCAACATCTGTGAACAGAAATCAGAGTTAATGTTTCGGGTTTGGTGACCCTTTCTCACTGGACCCAAAATGTTAACTCTGATTTCTCTTCACAGATGCTTCTAGACCGGCTGAGCTGTTCTAGTAGCTTCTGTTTTTGTTTCTGATTTACAGCATCCTCAGTTCTTACGGTTTTCATGTGTCTCCGAGCCAGGGTTGGCCATGCCCAGAGGTGAGACCACAGCAGCATCGCAGGGCAACGGCAGCCAGTCAGAGGAGGATGTATGTGCAGAACAACAGGAGCTCCCAAAACCCAGGAGACTATACTAGAAGAGGTTGCTGAGACAAGGAGATAGTCTTCCGGGTTTTGCCATCTCCCGAAGAGACTGAACATGTCAATGTAAACTATTGAAGGGTTGGTTTTCTTTCTCCTTTTTTTGTTACTATTCTTGACGATATACATATTATTAGCTACAATTCCTGTATAATAGTTATATTTGTTGAATGTATCTATATTGTTAAGGGACTATTGAAATAAATTTGTGAGGGTGTTGTATATGCAGTGGGATGGTGGTGTGCTGCTCCTTTAAGAGAGTGGGACAGGTGACCTGGAGGCGGGAGCTGGGGGAGGCAGTCGAAAACCTACTGTGGGGCAAAGGACCCACAATAAAGCGTTCCCTGATCACGTTTACCCTCATGTTCTGTTTATGGTTTTAGTGAAAAAAATCATAATGAAAATGATGTATGACAAATGCTTTGGGATTCTATAAGGAGGAATCAAGCAGGATGAATAAAGTGAAACCAGTAGATACTTACTTTTCCAAAAGATATTTGGATAAATATCTCACATAAAGCTTACTAATGAGATGAGAGACCAAAGCAGGTATGGCAATGTGGAAAGAGGATTAGCTAACTGGAAGAAGACAGAAAGTTGGGATGAAGGGACCATTTTCAAGATGGCAGCCAGAAACTAGTGGAGTAGAGCAGTGATCAGTGCTGAGGTTGCACTTATTTACAATATATATTAATGTCTTGAGTGAGGGAAATGAATTGACTATCACCAAGGTTGCAGATGATACACAGGTGGGAGGACAAGTGAAGTGATGACACAAAGTATTCATGGAGGGATGTAAACAGGTTCTGTGAATGAGCCAGTACTTGGAAGATGGTATATAATATGGGAAAATATAAGGTTATGCAGTTTGGCAGAAGGTATAGAGGAGCTGAATGTTATTTAAATGGAGACAAACTGGAGAAAGCTGCAGGACAGAGGGATTTGGGAGTCCTCGTACATGAATTACAAAACCGCATGTACAAGTTCATTGTGTAAATAGTGAAGGCCTTTATTTTTAGTGGAATGGTATATAAAAACAGGGAAGCCTTGCTAAAATTATACACCATGCACAGTACTATGAACAGTTTTGGTTCTCTTATTTAAGGAAGTATCTATTGGCATTGGAGCTTCTTAGGTTGCTTGACTGAGTAGATATGGAAGGGTTGTTTACCCTTGTGGGAAAGCCAAGGACCAGAGGGCATCATCTCAGGGTAGTGAGTTGCACATTTAAGACAGAGAGATCAGTCAATCTGTGCAATTCTTTACTGCAGAGGGCCGCCAAGGCTGTGCTGATAAGTATATTCAAGCCTGTGATACACTGATTTTTAGTCAGTAAGATGATCAAGGATAATTGAAGTAAGGTAGAAAATTGGAGTTGAGGACTATCAGTTCAGCCACAATCTCATTAACAGCAGAGCAGGTTTGAGGCATCAGAAGCCTGGCTTCTGTTCCTACGTCTCAAGGTCTTACTGACAATGAAGGCCGCAATCATTGCCTGAATTTGAGCTTTCAAGTCTTCTATATGTCGAAACAGGATAACACTAAAAAACAACGTTCCTTCTAATTATTTGCTGCAGTGACTATCACAATTAAGTGCACGGCACTTAAAATACTTTATGTTTTAAGAAGCTTTGCTATTGTCAATTTAAAGGTTGCATGGTTGGAAAATAATCTGTAGGGGATTTCTTGATAGATTTATCCAGCAGATGGAGCTCATGACAACATAAGTTGTTTCTTTACTAAGTTGCTTTTTGGCTAATTTATATTCAGCAACTCCCAAATGTATACTGTATTTGTATATAGTTGTCCTTTGACATTGCAATAGCTAGGTGTATACAGATCAATATAGAAATCTATAAACTAAAATATAATGGGTGCAGCATTACTAACTACGTGTGTGAAGTTAAATTTAAGTTGTGCTGGGTCCCAGTTTCACTGGATCCTCACATCCTTTTAAAATGCATTGGTCTTTTTGTTCATCTGTGTGGTTGGCACTCCTCGTATGGTTCTTAGTGTTAAGGGATCAAGGGGAAGGCAGGTATTGAGCTAGATGATCAGCCATGATATACTGAATGGCAGAACAGACTCAAAGGCTTACTTTGGCCTCCTCGCTCCTACTTTCTATGGTTGTATCATCTCCCATTAGTCCTGGCATAATTCAAAGAGTCAGAGTCATACAGCACAAAAACAGACACTTCAGTCCAACTCGTCCATGCTGACCAAGTTTGCCAAAGCTAAACTAGTCCCACTTGTCTGCATTTGGCTTCTGAATCTTTCCTATTCATATACCTATCCAAATATCTTTTAAATGTTGTAACTATACCTGCATCTACCACTTCCTCAGCAGTTTATTCCACATACGAACCACCTTCTGCGTGAAAAGTGGCCGATCAGGTCCTTTTTAAATTTTCCTCCTCTCATATTAAAAATATGCCTCCTAGCTTTGAACTCCCCTACCTTGGGGAAAAGGCCTTTGTTGTTCACCTTATCTACGTCCCTCATGATTTTATAAACTTCTATAAGATCACCCCTCAGTGTCCTGTGCTCCAGTGAAAAATGTCCCAGCCTCTCCTTATAACGTAAACCCTCCAGTATGGCAACATCCTGGTAAATCTCTTCTGAACCATCTCCAATTTAATAATATCCTTCCTATAACAGAGCAACCAGAAACTCCTATACTCCATGGTCTGAGCAAAGAAGGCAAACGTGCAAAACACCTTCTTAACCACTCTGTCTACCTGTTATGCAACTTGCAAAGAACTATGTACCTGAAACCCTAAGTTTCTCTGTTCGACAACACTACACTGCGTCCTACCATTTATAAGCCCTGCCCATGTTTGTTTTACCAAAAAGAATATCTCACATTTATCCAAATTCAATTTCATCTGTCATGCCTCAGCTCATTGGCCCAATTGATCAAGATCCCTTTATAATTTTAGGTAAGCTACTTTACTGTTGACTATACCACCAATTTTGGCGTCATTGCAAACTTAATAACCATGCCTCAAATCCTCATCAATATTGTTTATATAAATGACAAACAATAGTGGACCCAGCACTGATTCCTGAGTAAAGAATTGCCACTAACACTATTATACCATGCATCAGCCTTTCCATGAACTTTACTCGCTGTAATAGATGCCAGTATGAAGCTCAAGAGGTGGGTCTGACAATCTGAAAGATCATTTCCTTTTGGCAGGTAGTGATGAGGAGCTGGGTCTTTAGGAACTAGGTTGGTTTCTGCCAGCTGGGTAAATCTTGACTAGCCATTTCCACTCCCTTTGATATAGCACCACAAAGACCTTAGCTATGTAATCTCTCCTCTCTCCATTCTATTGCAGATCTTCCCTTCAGTGCAGCTTCCCATCCTCAAAACTTGTTAATTTCTAACGTACTAGGTGAAAGATCACAAACATACAACTTTAGTTCTGTTTCACTCTCCACAGATGCTGCCAGACCTACTCTAGTATTTCCAGAATGTTCTGTTTTTATTTCAGGTTTCCAACATCCACAGTACTGTATATTGATTCTGTAAGTTGACAATTTACTCCCAGGCTTACATCAGTGTTGGCTGGAAATTAGTCACTAGTAAATATTGCAAGGAAAGTCCAGAGTCATCCATCACTCCACTGGTGCCATTTCCTAACACTAAAATTTGTGATAATGTTAATATTCTCCTCTGCTGTGTTGGCGTTCCTTTGCCTGCCAATTTTTGTATATAACTTATAAAGCAAACATTTTGTTAATGGGTTTTGTACTATACAGTTTAGGAATTATTTCTAATAATTGGTGACTAATACGTTTTCACATGCTTAGCAATATATCTAATTTCATCTGTAGCAATGCAGTAATCCCAAAGGCTTCCACCAACTAAAGCAATTTAAGCAATTGTCTTTTGCACAAATGTTGCTGATCTGGCCCTGATGACAAAGTGCCAACTCAAAGACGTTCTCATTCTCATAATATGTAGATCATTCTTGATTTGGAGGTAATTCCCAAGCTGTTGTATACCTGTCGCCAATCTTATAGTGATAATGGGAACTGCAGATGCTGGAGAATCCAAGATAACAAAGTGTGGAGCTGGATGAACACAGCAGGCCAAGCAGCATCTCAGGAGCACAAAAGCTGACATTTCAGGCCTAGACCCTTCATCAGAGAGCCAATCTTATAGTAATAGTTCTGAGGAAGGGTCTCCAGTCCCAAACTGTTAACACTGATTTCTCTTCACAGATGCTGCCAGAACTGCTGAGCTTTTCCAGCAACTTCTGTTTTTGTTCCTGTAGTAATAGGGTTGTCTTCAAAGACAATGGAAGAATTGACAAAACACATGAAATGTGTCGGTCTAGCTGATGATTGCAATGGTGTGGATTTTGGAATGTGTCACATTTTGACTAGTGCACACCTTAAGATATTGATTGCGTGGATCTCTGCTTTGTTCAAACATTACTTCAGTTACAGGATCTTTCTACAGGGTGGTTGTGCAAAGAATATTTACATTCATGCATGAACTAGAAAAGCGGTGACTGTTTAAAAATAAGGGAGCAGACATTTAAAGCAGGGATAGGCAGAGTCTTTTTTTCTCATAGAGAGGATTAAATCTTTTCAACTCATCCCCAAAATGTGGTCCAAGCAGAATCTTTATGTATTTTTAAGCCAGAGGCAAATAGATTTTGATAAATCAGGGGGTGAAATGTCATCTGGGGTAAGCAGGAATAATGAGATCAAGCCTACACCTGCTCCTTAGTTGTATTCATAGATCAATTACTGACTATTAAAAAGATGGCCATTTAAAATGACTGATAATCAACTTTGATCAAACAATCCAATTAGAAATTTTATACTAGTTAATCAATTTTTTTTAAAAAATCAGTAGAATTTGAATTGTAGAGTAGAAGCTGCTATCATCCTAATCTCAATTTTGCTTTTATATTTGAGGTTGCTCTGGAAGAAAAATTTACTATTCTATGAAAAACAACATGACATATACATTAATGACCCTGTTTCACTCATACAGGTGATAAAGCTAAAGTTACATGTTGTATTCTAAAGATGCATACAAATATAATTATATTGTCCTGAATTATGTAACAAATACCACCTCATAATTCAAATGCTAATTATACATTTTAACAATGCTAATTGTAGACCATGGAATGAATACATACAATGCAAACCCCCAAGACAGGTATTATATAGTACTTTTTACAAAGAAGGAATATAAATGAAGAACGTGAAACGAAAGGTCCTTTACAAGTACATATAACATGATTCCTTATCAACAACCTACTGTGCCAATCCAGGGAATAAACTTCAAATATCATAAGGATATTTTTGAGCTAGAAGATGTAATGGTCTAAATATAGATAATACATCTCCAGAACAGAAGAAAAGTTTCAGAATTCTCTAGGAAGTTTAAAGCATGATCTTGATTAGTAGTTGCTCAGGTTATTCTATGCTATCATTTAGAAGTCACCTAAATATTTGCAGCAGGAGTCGATTACATTGAAACTCTTTAATTTTGCAAAATGTAATTACCATGATTTTAAGAATGCCTATTTGGTCACTGGATTCTAATTTTATGTCTGAAGTTTATTTTTATGAGTTAGGCTTTATGTTCCAGATTTAAAGCATTAAGTGCAGTTATTGTGTAATTGGGAAGGACTGTATCTGTACATACTTGTACATCTCCAAGAACTAAAATAAGAGTCTCATATTAACAATGGCAAAAAGATCCCTTTATTTTTCAAGTTATTTTGCTATTTCATGTTTCGTTACTCCTGTGGGCTGCACACCATATGTGATCAAAAGAATGTGCAGGTGAGCTGCTTCAATGTTCATGTCATTGGTAACTTGCCCGTACAAAAGGGCTATCCAATCATTAACCTTCACAAAGAAAATCTCTGCTCTGAGACAGAGTTCAGTTTATGCAAGGAAGGGGATGCAATCCTGAAGGCTGATAATATTGATATGTTCTATACTATAGCCTACATTCATCGAGCAATCAAAATTCGGATGAATCTCTGAAAGTGCTTTTTAGAGAGCAGGAAGTGAAAGAATCTGAATGACTATAGACAAGATTGATATGAACAATGAAGTAAGTATCTTGAGAGAGGGCAGTGAAAAGAAAGGTAGCAAGGTATAGTGATTTTATTTGCAGGTTCCAGAAGACAGTTGCAGTGGACAATATGAGTTAGAATTAAATGATAGAGAAAAAGAGTTAGGAATCAGGCAGGCATTAATTCAGAGATAGTAGGAACTGCTGATGTTGGAGAATCTGAGATAACAAGGTGTAGAGCTGGATGAACACAGCAGGCCAAGCAGCATTAGAGAGGCAGGAAAGCAGATGTTTCGGGTCTGGACCTTTCCTCAGAAATGGACATTAAGACAGGTGTACAGCTGATACTGGTGGAGAGATCTTCCACAGAAGAGTCAAGCTCTGGGCCTCCTGTGCAGCAGCAGTAGTAGTAATTTACCTATCACTCTGTCCCAAGGGTTTAAGTCCCATCTGATCCAGAGGTTTGTTGTAACACATTTGAATAGATTAGTTAAACATATCTAAAATCATTGAACCAGGCTGTGAAAGCATGCTGCCATATGGTGCTTGGCTGGAGGACCAGTTATTTACAAGAGCAGGATTCAACCATATCTTTTGAGAAAATTAATTCTCACATAGTAAATGTAACATGAGGTTTGAACACACGGAGGACTCAAAAGACGATGAAGGAACATGTCATTATAAACGTGAAATGAAATAAAGGTTCAATGAGGAAATACTTACCCAGAATGAAGCCTGGAGTTTTCATTGGGTTGAGAAACCCCTTGTCCATGTGTTCCTTCCTCCCATGAGTCTCCTCTCCCCAAAGACAGCTCTTTTTTTCATAGAGAGAATTGGCTTGGCTTATCCAGCTGACCTCCCTCACTGAAGGCTCCATAAGACACTCTGTGCCTGATATTTGCCACCCTAACAACTACACATAACACCTACTGACCATTTTCTCAGAAGCTGTATGGTTAGCACATTCACTTACACTGTGATAGCTGGAATGTTCAAGTCCATATTAGTAGCAGAATGCTTTTCTTCCAGCATTGATGTACAAATGGCAAGGATTGGGGTAATACCCAGCATTTACTTCAGAAGACTTTCTCAGTCTCTTATCTGTACTGATATTTTCCAAGGGATCCAAGCTCTGTGGAGAATCACTCACATTAGGATCCAGGTTGGTCAGGTCTCCAGGAGCTGTAAGATGAGTGGCACTTATTGCTTCAGTTTCTGCTTTGTGGCAAGTCAACCCTCCGCTATTTTCCTTTGCAGAAGTCCACACTGGATGCAGCACCTGGATTCACAATATACGGGTCACTCCAGGATTCTGCATTGTTATCCAACTCCACTTTAATCAAACCATCACGCACCAACACTTCAGGTTCCACAGAGGGTGGTAGGTGCCTTCAATATGCCTGGAGGTGGTAGAAGCAGATACAACAACAACATTTAAGAGGCATTTAAACAGATACATGAACAGGCAGGGAATAGAGGATACAGACTACGTGCAGATAGATGGGAGTAGCTTAGAATGGCATCATAGTTGGTACAGACATGGTGGGCCAAAGGACATGTTCCTGTGCTTTATTGTACTATTGTGTATGTTCTAATACCACTGTGTGCTGCTTGTCTTCACATTATCTGCCAAACTTCTGGCCTCAAGTACCTTGTCTCTGTTAACTATTTTCTGAAACTGTTCTCAAGCTATTTGTTCAACAATATAGGTGTAGTCATCTCCATGGCTACTTCATGACACTGTAGGAATTAGGGTCCCAACACATTCTGTATCTTATTCTGATATTGGAGAAATGCCCTTGCACTGATTGGAAGTTCAGTCTTGTAAACCTGGTAATTGTTCAATGTTTTGTTCTCACCTGTTCTGCCTCTGTTCTCTTGAAAACTATCTCAGATGCCTTGCTTAGGCTTGCGTAATGCTTATTTACCCACTCATTGACTTGGCCATCCAATCAGAAGGTGTAGTGAGCCCAAGGAGGTAGTCAACGGGAAGGATGCGGTCTCATATAAAGAAGAGATGATGTAGACATTAGTCAGCGGATGGGTGTGGGTTACTATTATAAGCACAACAGTTTCAAAATGTTCTCCAGCCACTTAGATTTCAAGAATGCTACTCAGTCATGCAGATTACGGTTGACTTATTCACATATTTCATTACCATCTGGATAAAGGGGATTGGTGCTGCTCTTGGCAATGTCATAGATTATGCAATGCTCCTGTAGGACCTTGTTCTCAAAATTGCACCCTGGTCACCATGAATCCAACACAGAACATTGATGACGATAAATGAATCACACACTAGTACTCTCGCTATATTATCAACCTTTCGATTACGAATGCAAATGGCCTTCATGAACAGGTGAAGACATCCATGTTTCTGAGAATTTGTCCCATTACTACTGGGATCAAGGATTATAAAACCCATTGCTGGGAGCTCTAGAGATCTCTTGGTGCCAAGGATCCCATGATAGGGTAAAGGTGTTTCCTTGCTTTGGCCAAGTTTTATCTCAAACAGTTGCTACAATTATGATCAATATCAGCAACTATCAAGTTTTGAGAAGATTTGTAGCTCAGGTTGAGGTTCTGGATGTGAGTTTGCTCACTGAGCTGGAAGGTTAGTTTTCAGATGTTTCGTCACCATTCGAGGTAACATCATCAGTGAGCCTCCAACGAAGCGCAGGTGTTATGTCCCGCTTTCTATTTATCTGGTTAGGTGTCCTTGGGTTGGTGATGTCATTTCCTGCATTGGTGATGTCATTTCCTGTTTTTTCTCAGGGGTGGTAGATTGGCACCAAATCAATGTGTTTGTTGATGGAGTTCCGGTTGGAATGCCATGCCTCTAGGAATTCTCGTGCATGTCTCTGTTTGGCATGTCCTAGGATGGATGTGTTGTCCCAAAGTGGTGTCCATCCTTATCTGTATGTAAGGATATGAGTGATAGTGGGTCATGTCGTTTTGTGGCTAGTTGATGTTCATGTATCCTGGTGGCTAGCTTTCTGCCAGTTTGTCCAATGTAGTGTTTGTCACAGTTCTTGCAAGGTATTTTGTAGATGACGTTCGTTTTATTTGTTGTCTGTATAGGGTCTTTGAAGTTCATTAGCTGCTGTTTTAGTATGTTGGTGGGTTTGTGGGCTACCCTGATGCCAAGAGGTCTGAGTAGTCTGGCAGTCATTTCACAAATGTCTTTGATGTAGGGGAGAGTGGTTATGGTTTCTGAGACCGTTTTGTCTGTTTGTTTGGGTTTATTGCTGAGAAATCGGCGGACTGTGTTCATAGGGTACCCATTCTTTTTGAATACGCTGTATAGGTGATTTTCTTCTGCTCTTCGTGGTTCCTCTGTGCTGCAGTGTGTGGTGGCTCGTTGGAATAATGTTCTAATGCAGCTTCGTTTGTGGGTGTTGGGATGGTTGCTCCTGTAGATCAGTATTTGGTCCGTATGTGTTGTTTTCCTGTAGACGCTGGTTTGAAGTTCCCCATTGACTGTTCGCTCTACTGTGACATCTAGGAATGGCAGTTTGTTGTTTTCCTCCTCTTTTGTGAATGTTATGCCAGTAAAGGGTATTATTGATGGTCTTGAATGTTTCCTCTAATTTGTTTCCTCTGTTTTGTTTAGTGATGACAAAGGTGTCATCCACATAGCGGACCCAAAGTTTGGGTTGGATGATTGACAGAGCTGTTTGTTCGAGTCTCTGCATTACTGCCTCTGCTAAGAACCCTGATATCGGAGATCCCATGGGTGTACCGTTGGTTTGTCTGTAGGTTTTGTTATTGAAAGTGAAGTGGGTGGTGAGGCATAGGTCCACTAGCTTGATGATGTTGTCCTTGCTGATGAGGTTGGTGGTGTCTGGTGTGTGTGTCTTCTGTTCTTCTAATAGTGTAGTCAGTGTTTCTTTGGCCAGGTTGATGTTGATGGATGTGAACAGGGCTGTTACGTCAAAGGAGACCATTATTTCATCCTCTTCTATCTTGGTGTCTTTGATGGTGTTCAGAAATTCTTGGGTGGAGCGAATGGTGTGGTGGGAGTTTTCTACTAGTCCTTACTCAAAAAACTTCAAAAATCTGGAGAATTGAACAAGAGAGACTTCCAAAAAATGAAACCAGATGGATCCAACACACCACGCTTCTACGGACTACCAAAAACTCACACCTTACTCAAAAAAAACTTCAAAAATCTGGAGAATTAAAGAAGAGAGACTTCCAAAAAATGAAACCAGATGGATCCAACACACCATGCTTCTACGGACTACCAAAAAACTCACAAACCAGAAGCCCCCCTCAGGCCCATAGTGTCGCTACCTGGAACACCAACCTACAGATTAGCCAAGGAACTACACCAAAGACTAAAACACCTAGTAGAAGACTCCTGCCACTCCATTCACTCCACCCAAGAATTCCTGAACACCATCAAAGACACCAAGATAGAAGAGGATGAAATAATGGTCTCCTTTGACGTAACAGCCCTGTTCACATCCATCAACATCAACCTGGCCAAAGAAACACTGACTACACTATTAGAAGAACCGAAGACACATACACCAGACACCACCAACCTCATCAGCAAGGACAACATCATCAAGCGAGTGGACCTATGCCTCACCACCCACTTCACTTTCAATAACAAAACCTACAGACAAACCAACGGTACACCCATGGGATCTCCGATATCAGGGTTCTTAGCAGAGGCAGTAATTCAGAGACTCGAACAAACAGCTCTGTCAATCATCCAACCCAAACTTTGGGTCCACTATGTGGATGACACCTTTGTCATCACTAAACAAAACAAATTAGAGGAAACATTCAAGACCATCAATAACACCCTTTACTGGCATAACATTCACAAAAGAGGAGGAAAACAACAACAAACTGCCATTCCTAGATGTCACAGTAGAGCGAACAGCCAATGGGGAACTTCAAACCAGCGTCTACAGGAAAACAACACATACGGACCAAATACTGAACTACAGGAGCAACCATCCCAACACCCACAAACGAAGCTGCACTAGAACATTATTCCAATGAGCCACCACACACTGCAGCACAGAGGAACTACGAACAGCAGAAGAAAATCACCTATACAGCGTATTCAGAATGAATGGGTACCCTTTGAACACAGTCCGCCGATTTCTCAGCAATAAACCCAAACAAACTGACAAAACGGGCTCGGAAACCATAACCACTCTCCCCTACATCAAAGACATTTCCGAAATGACTGCCAGACTACTCGGACCTCTTGGCATCAGGGTAGCCCACAAACCCACCAACACACTAAAACAGCAGCTAATGAACTTAAAAGACCCTATACAGACAACAAATAAAACGAACGTCATCTACAAAATACCTTGCAAGAACTGTGACAAACACTACATTGGACAAACTGGCAGAAAGCTAGCCACCAGGATACATGAACATCAACTAGCCACAAAACGACATGACCCACTATCACTCGTATCCTTACATACAGATGAGGAACGATACCACTTTGATTGGGACAACACATCCATCCTAGGACATGTCAAACTGAGACATGCACGAGAATTCCTAGAAGCATGGCATTCCAACCGGAACTCCGTCAACAAACACATTGACTTGGAGTCAATCTACCATCCCCTGAGAATTAAACAGGAAATGACATCACCAATGCAGGAAATGACATCACCAACCCAAGGACACCTAACCAGATAAATAGAAAGCGGGACATAACACCAGCGCTTCATCGGAGGCTCACTGATGACGTTACCTAGAATGGTGATGAAACATCTGGGAACAAACCTTACAGCTCAGTGAACCAGCTCACATCTCGAACACAATAAAGACCCACTCTCTTGTGGACTGAGAGGACGAGAGTGCAGTCTTGGAGGTGAAAGGAGGACGTCGGGTTGGCTGTGCACCCTTGCGACCAGTGGATCTTAATGCTGGCTTCGGCCTAATGCTGGTTCAGGGGAGCAGCCAACCTGCAACGATGGCTGCGGCAAGTGCTCGTGCCCCAGGTCAGTGGGTCCGGAACACCATCCGTGTTTCCGTAAAGAAGGTGGATGAAGGTGCACCTGTGGACCGCACCTTCTTCGTGAAGAGGGTCCTGTTGGACTGTTGTGGGTTCGCTGCTGCGGACATTTACTGCCTGCAGGATTTCCCCGGAGGGGGTTTTTACGATGTGACCTTCCGGAGTGCCAAGCTTTGCGAGCGCTTCCTGGAGGTTTTCAAGGAGAAAGGAGGTGAGGGCCCCCTCTCTGTATTGACCGCTGTCCCACTGTTTGTGATGCCAGCACAGAGGAGCCGTATGGTGACTGTACACATGTACAACCCGCATGTGCCAGCAGTTGATGTCCTGACCTTCCTCGGAAGGTATGTGAAGGTGGAAGGGGACCTAACTGACATCGTGCACCCCTTTGGCATCTGGACGAGTAAGAGGCAGGTCAAGGTGACGCTGAGGATGGGCGCAGACGGGAATGTCGCACACCCACCGTCCAGCTTCGCGATCGGCGGGAGCAGGGGCTACCTGACCTATGCAGGGCAACCTAAAGTCTGCCATGCCTGTGGTAGGTCAGGTCACATGGCGGCCGACTGCAAAGTCACCATCTGCAGGAACTGCAGGGAGGAGGGACACCTTGCAAAGGATTGCCCACGAGAGAGAAGCTGCAACCTTTGCGGGGAAGCGGGCCACTTCTATAGGGCATGCCCGCGGCGGGGTACCACCTACGCCCAGGTCGCCGGCAGGGGAAATGCGGGGCCAGCCCCCCCGGAGGAGAGGAAGGCACCAGGGCCCAGCAAGGACCCCACTAATGTGCAGGAGGGCCAGGCCGTGCAGGAGGGCCCAGCCCTGCAGGATGGGCCCGAGGCCAGCAAAGCACCCCTGCAGGCTCCGATCCCCCCCGACAACCCGGAGCCAATGGAGGCGGCGACAGGCGACCCAGGGGAGTGGACTACAGTCCGGAAAGCGAGGAGGAAGGTGCGTCGACGGGCCCAGGAACCGCAACAATCAGGAGGGAAGAGACAGCTACAGGGGGGCTATAAGAGCTCCTCTGACGAGGAGAATTCGGAGAGGGCCCACCCGAAGCAGAAGTTAAAGGTCTCGAGGGGGAAGGAAAGCAGCACCCCGCTTCCAGGTGACGGGAGGCGTCCTGAGGCTCACTCCGACACCCAGTCAAGTGCCGCTGGAGCACTGGAGGGCCCCCCGGAACTTCCAGGCGGGAAGGAGGAAACAGCACGTCCCCAGCCTGATCCGGAGCCGGACCCTCCTGCCTCCGCACCCCTGACGGGGGGATGCCACCCGGAAGGCAGCACAGACGGTTTCCTGAGCCCAGAGAGCGTCCAGCAGTTAGCCCGGGCAATGGGCATGAAGGGACAGATGGAGGGGCTGGACCTTGGACTTGGGGAGGGTACTGCGGTCACTGCCCACAATGGGGGTACGAATTGCGAGCATTAATGTGCGCAGCGTCAAGTCAACCGCGAGATGTGTGTCCACGTTGGCCTATCTGACCACCGTCAGGGCGGACCTCCTGTTTCTGCAGGAGTGCGGGATACCGCACCTCGGCAGGTACGGGAAATGGTCCGGCGCCTGGACCTGTGGGCCTTCGATCTGGTCGGGGGGTAACGACTGTCGCTCCTCGGGCCTGGCTATTCTGCTGCGGGGGCACAACTTCACCATCTCTCAAGTTCAGGAGGTGGTGGGGAGGCGCCTCCTAGTGGCTGACATCACCTACAGGAATGCTCCCCTGAGGCTGATCAACGTGTACGCCCCAGTGGTACGGAGTGAGCGGTTGGACGTCCTGCAGCGGCTTCCACCCCTGCTGGCTACGTCCAGGCCGGTCATCCTAGGCGGAGACTTCAACTGCATCATTGATGCAGATGGAAGATCCGGCGTGGGGACAGCGGGTGGGGGGAGTCAACTGGACGTCACGTCCAGATTCCTGATGGGCACGGTGAAGGACGCCAAGCTGCTCGACGTCTTCAGCACCCCTGCAGACGGAGCGCAGCAGAGGTACACCTGGTCGCGGCCAGACGGGTCTATCCGCTCAAGGATAGACTTCCTGTTTGTGTCACGGACGTTCTCGGTCAGATCCACTGGTGTCGAGCCGGTGTTCTTCTCTGACCACTGCCTCCTGTTGGCCGACTGTCACTTACAGGACGACCAGCCGGCCGGCAAGGGGACGTGGAAGCTCAACACGACTCTGTTGACCCCAGAGAACGTCGAGGAGCTTAAGAGGGAGTACACCGGTTGGAGAACCGTGAAACCCCTCTTTGAGTCTCCAGGCGACTGGTGGGAGACGGTGAAGGAGAACATCAAGAGGTTCTTTGTCCTCAAGGGTGTTCAGAAGGCAAGAGAGAGGCGGGGAAAGCTGTCGCGACTCCAGAAAAGGGTGCAGAACCTGCTCCTTCTGCAGTTGATGGGGGTCGATGTCACGGAGGACCTCCGCGAGGTGAGGGGCCAGCAAGCCTCGCTCTTCGCCGCGGAGGCCTCCAGGATAATCTTCCGGTCCAGGGTCCGCTCCGTGGAGCAGGACGAGACGTGCTCGCGTTTCTTCTTTCAGAAGGTGCACAAAGAGAGCTCTGTGCTTAGCCGGCTGAAGGAGGACGACGGCTCGGTGACGTCGTCTCGGCCCGACGTTTTGAGGATCAGCAGATCCTTCTATGCCGGACTGTACGACACGAAGCCCACGGACAGCACGGCCTCCGAGTCGTTCCTGTCGTCTATCACGGAGGTCTTAGACGACGGCACGAGGGAGTGGCTGGACCGGCCGATATCCCTGGACGAGCTGGCCAGAGCCCTCAAGTCCTTGCAGAGGAATAGGACTCCCGGAAGTGATGGCTTACCGGTCGAGCTGTATTCTGCTCTGTGGGGCCTGGTCGGCCAGGACCTGCTGGAGGTGTACGATAGTGCGCTTCGGGCAGGGGAAATGTGCAAGTCCATGAGGAAGGGCATCATCACCCTCATTTACAAGAGGAAGGGGGAGAGGGAAGAAATTAAGAATTGGCGTCCCATTTCACTTTTGAACGTGGACTACAAAATCCTGGCCAAGGTCATTGCCAACCGGGTCAGGTCTGTCCTGGAGTCGGTGATTCACCCTGACCAAACCTGTGCTGTGCCGGGCAGGAAGATCGCTGAGAGCCTCGCGCTCATCAGGGATACGATCGCCTACGTACAGGACAGGCGGGTGGACACCTGCCTCGTCAGCCTGGACCAGGAGAAGGCCTTCGACAGGGTCTCTCATGCTTACATGAGGGACGTCCTCTCCAAATTGGGGTTCGGGGAGGGCATCCGCAATTGGATCCGGCTGCTCTACGCCAACATCGTTAGCGCAGTCTCGATCAACGGGTGGGAATCAGACAGTTTTCCTGTTAGATCTGGAGTCAGGCAGGGCTGCCCGCTCTCTCCTGCCTTGTTCGTGTGCTGTGTGGAGCCCTTCGCCGCCTCCATCAGGAAGGACGTGAGCCTGAGGGGCGTGACTATCCCAGGCAGCGGAGGCCTTCAGGTCAAGACCTCCCTGTACATGGATGATGTCGCCGTCTTCTGCACCGATCGTCGGTCGGTGAGTAGGCTGTTGGACATCTGCGGCCAGTTTGAACTGGCCTCGGGTGCCAAAGTCAATAGGGGTAAGAGCGAGGTCATGTTCTTCGGGAACTGGGACGACCGCTCCTTCATCCCCTTCACCGTCAGGACAGACTACCTGAAGGTGCTGGGTGTTTGGTTTGGTGGAGCTGGGGCATGCACTAAGACTTGGGAGGAGCGTATCTCCAAATTTAAGCAGAAGCTGGGCAGGTGGACGCTCCGGTCCCTCTCCATCGCGGGTAAGAACCTGGTTGTCAGGTGCGAGGGGCTTTCGGTACTGTTGTATGTGGCGCAGGCCTGGCCTATTACCTGGACCTGCGCCGCTGCGGTCACCCGGGCCATCTTCCACTTCATTTGGGGGTCGAGGATGGACCGGGTCCGCAGAGATACCATGTACAAAGACCTGGGAAATGGGGGAAAGGGCGTACCGAACGCCACCCTCGCCCTGACGGCTACCTTTGTGTGTGGCTGCATCAAGCTGTGCGTAGATCCTCAGTACGCAAACACCAAGTGTCACTACTTCCTGAGGTTCTACCTGTCCCCGGTGTTGCGAAGGATGGGCCTGGCCTCGTTGCCGCGGAACGCTCCGAGTAGTTGGACCGTTCCGTACCACCTGTCCTTCGTGGAGAAATTTTTGAAAGGAAACACCTTTGACCACAAGGCCGTCAGGCAGTGGTCAGCACGTAGTATCCTCAGAACCCTTCGGGAAAAGGAGAGGGTGGATCCCGTCGTGTGGTTCCCCATGCAGACTGCCATAGTCGTTTGGCAGAATGCCTCATCGCCAGAACTTTCAAACAAGCACAAGGACATTGCTTGGCTGGCGGTGAGAGGGGCTCTGCCAGTTAGATCCTTTATGCATGCCCGGAATCTCTGCACCACCGCACGCTGCCCTCGAGGTGGCTGCGGGGGGGACGAGACTGTTGATCACCTCCTTCTGGAGTGTGCCTATGCGCAGGAGGTCTGGAGGGGGATGCAGTGGTATTTGTCGAGGTTCGTCCCGAGCAGCTCCGTGACGCGGGACTCCGTGCTCTACGGGCTGTTTCCGGGGACGCACACCGAGACCAACATCAACTGCGCCTGGAGGACCATCAATGCGGTGAAAGACGCTCTTTGGTCTGCCCGCAACTTACTGGTCTGCCAGCTGAAAGAACTGACCCCGACCGAGTGTTGCAGACTGGCGCACTCCAAGGTCCAGGGCTACGTGCTGAGGGACGCGCTAAAGCTTGGGGCAGCTGCCGCCAAGGCGCGGTGGGGAAAGACCACCGTATGAGCCCCCTCGTCCAGAAAAGGGAAAAGAATCCTATCTGGTAACTGGGCCCAGCTGGCGCCTTCCCCAACTGGTCAGGGGGCCAACTGGGACTGTGCGGGGTGACGACTGCTGGGGTATTTTCTTTGCTTTGTTTTTTTTTCTGTTTTGTTTTTTTTTCCTTTAGTTGGTGTATGTACCCTCTGGGTAACCCGGAGCGGCTTGCATGACTGGGTAGGTGTGTAAATATGTTTTATTTTTTGTACATCTTACGAATAAAGTATATTTTTTCAAATAAAAAAAAAAGGTGACGAAACATCTGAAAACTAACCTTCCAGCTCAGCGAGCAACCTCACTTCCAGAATCAGCAACTATCCCAGGACAGTGACACTGGTCTCTGGGCAGCACTTTGTGTCCTGCTTGATTATGAACTGCTCCCAATGCTTGAAACCTGAAGCTGTTGGAAAGGCTAAGTTTCTTTATTTCTCTCTCTTTGCTATGAACCAGCCGATAGAGGACTCCATCCTCCTCCCTGATCCTCTTCAGAAACCTCAACAGTTCCTGTGCTGGTTTGGACCTCCTCATCAGTTGGGCTGTGTTGTTTGATGTTTGGCCTCCCAGTAATGGTGCAGCCCACAGTACATATGTCAATCAGATGAAGCTGTCTGATAATGTCAAGATAAACTGCAAAGGCGAAACCATACCTGACTTTTCCTGCTCCTCTGATGCTGCTTGTCCTGTTGTGTTCATCCAGCTCTACACCTTGTTATCTCAGATTCTCCAGCATCTGCAGTTCCTACTATCCCTGGCTCTACCTGTCTGGACCAGATTTTGATTTCACTCATAAGTGCAATGGTGATACTCTGCAGAATCTCAGTTGAAATGTCACAGGGAATCAGATATGGAATGCTGCCTTTGACTTGGGACATGATCACAGGCATTGGGTTAGCCACAGTCTGAAGCAGATAAACATGACAGGTGTCCCTCCTGTGGTTAGTCTTCCACAATGGGCATCAACATTTGCATTATTTTACCTGATCCAAAATCAAAATGGAATGGATTCAGCAGGGAATTGGCTCTCAAAGCACTTTAAAAGTTGCTGAGTGGGTTGAAGCAATTCAAACTCTGCCCCAGCCAGAGCGTCTCCTAACTTCTAAGAAATAACCTATCTCAAAGCTTGCAGTAATTCTCCTTATACCCCTTGTTCGACTTGAGGCTCCAACTGGCAGAAGTGATAACCATGCTTTTCTGAGCTCGAACCTGTGAAAGCACTGACCCTGGGCCAAGGAAATTGGCACTGGGTTCCAGTATGAAAAGGAGTTGGAAATTGGAGTAGCCAAGTCCAGGTGATGAGACAAGCTTCTCTTTGAGGGGGCAAATGGAATCTTCTCATGCTGGGGTCCAATTCCCTATGATCCTTTGTGAGTATTACAGCTCATACATTCTGTCACAGCCACTCCTTCAGCAAATTCTGATTTCCTTTACAAGTCGTAGAGTTGGGCAGCCAACTGTGCATAGACCAAGGAACCCTGTGTGTAATAAGCAGGGACTGCTCCTGAATAGCTCTCACTTTCACATTATTAGTAAAGAAATGTCTAAGGTACTGTACTTTTGTCCAGAAAAGTTGGCCCTTTTCTAGATTTACTGTCACGTTACACTGCATCAAATGGGTTAAGATAATATCCAGTTTTGTAGAGGTCTCCTTGAATGCTGAACCAAAGATGAGTATGTCATTGAGATAAACAAGGGGCAACTGAAAGTTAAGATAATCAAAAGCTTTATCTATCACACGACTGAAGGTGACATGGGCATTAGAGAGAGCAAGCAGCATTCTTGTAACATTGTAAAGTCCCCAATGCCAGTTTGGAATGTAATCTTTTCATTGTACTGTTTAGCGATGGATAATTGGTTATAACTGTGGGCCAAATCGAGACAACAAAAGTTCTTTGCATCTTTGAGAATTTGAAATGCTTCCTCAATCCTAGGTAGAAGGTAAACTTCATTGTGCATGTGAGTTTTGAGAAGATTTGTAGCTCAGGTTGAGGTTCTGGATGTGAGTTTGCTTGCTGAGCTGGAAGGTTCGTTTTCAGACGTTTTGTCACCATTCTAGGTAACATCATCAGTGAGCCTCCGACGAAGCGCTGGTGTTATGTCCCGCTTTCTATTTATGTGTTTAGGTTTCCTTGGGTTGGTGATGTCATTTCCTGTGTTGATGTCATTGTGCACCTTTAGTTGAGTGCTTGGTAATTTCCTCATCACTTTCATCTTTCTTCTTCACAAGGACTATGCGGCTGCTTTGGAGAATTGATTCCTGGATGACAAACCACCACAGAGATTTCTACAGGCAGTCTTGGACTTAAGGAGTGAGGGTTCTGGAGTGGGGACCTGTAAGCTTACAAGGCAACAGGATAGGTCGGCATTGCAATGCAGCTATTTTGATAAAGATGCCTCGAGTGGGACAGGAGAGATCAGAGTGTACAAGAATTGTAAAGGGAAACAAATACCAAAGGGCTTGATGCCTGTGTTGTGGGATCCTGTCAACTGCATCTGAAATTTAACATGAAATTTGCACCATGTTGATGGGCCAAATACCATGATTTAGGCATTCTTTATTTCACATGTGTGAAATAATTATGAATATGAAGGAAAATTAAGTTTAGGTAAGGATGTATCTACAGTATTTGCATGAAACAAAACCTGTAGCTTACATTGGGTGGCTAATCTTCTTCCCATGTGTCCTCCTTCCCCCAAAGACATCCTTTTACCAGAAACTGCCCATGTGGCTGTTCCAGTTGCCCACCTTCACCATTGCCACCTGCCATTAGAAATCCTTACACAACTGCTTGAGTGTTTGGATAAACAGTCACCAGATTCAAAACGTTCAGTTTGCTTTCTTCCCACAGATGCTGTCAGACCTGCTGAGTTCAGTCAGTAATTTGTTTTGCTTGAGTTTTCTTGCTCAGCATCCTCCCTAGCATTTGTCCCTTGCAGTTGCATTCCACATACACAGTAAAGAAACAAACCATTTGGCCTCAAAATTCCACACCAACAGTTATGTTGCACTTGTGAGTCTTCCAATCCCTTCTCACCTAAGTCACCCTTCACATGCTTGTCCCTTAGATACATCTAACTACCGGCGCCAACTACTCTCTATTGGTAATGAGTTCAATATTTTCACTACTATTTAGTCAAAAAAATTCTAAATCCCTTCTTAGTTTCTGTTTCACCCTTTTCCACAAGTGAAAATACACTTTCAGTGACTACTCTATTAAAATGTTTCAACATTTTAACATCTCAGTTATCACCCTTCAAAGGAAAGTCCTTTCCAGGAAGGTATAACCTATCACCATGATTTTTTCTTTCATCACCACAGTGCATCTACATCCATATTAAAAGACAGTGATGTATGACATGGTCAGAAAGTATGGCAGCTTTTCAGGTTCTGTGCTATCTTCATGCTTAGAAACTGAAACTTCTGCATCAGCAATTGGCAAAGCACAAAGCACGCAATAAACAATGGCCACCCACAGGATTACATTGTTGGACACTTGTTCATTGTTTGCACCACTGATTTGCTTGTAATGAAATCCATCAATTTTATACATACCACAAAACAAGAATCTGGCCTCTGTGGAAGACAAATGTTTTCACGAGATGTGAACATCACTGACAAGGTGAACATTTATTGCCCATCCTGGATTGCCTCTGAACTGTGTGGCTTGCTGAGCCATTTCAGAAGTCTATTAAGCCAAATTACTTTTGGGTCTAGGTACTGGGCAAGGACAGCAGATTTCCTTCTCTATAGGGCATTAGTGAGTATTTTGTTTTCAAGCAGCAATCAATGTTAGTTTCATGACACCATAGTGAGAGTAGCTTTCATTTCCACATTTTTTTAACAGAATTTAATTTCCACCAAATACCACAGAGGAATTTGAATCTGTGTTTTTGGGCTATTAACCTGGCCCTCTGAATTACAAGTCCAGTAACATTACCACTACACCAACACCTCTCCATATGATGTACAGTTTACTTTACAGGACAAATGGGACGTTGGCCAAGCCCATTAAAGACTGACACTTTGATCTTCCTCTTCAATATCCAGCGAACAAACAAAGTCCTGAAAATCACCATGTGTGGAAAGGAACTAATTCATGTCAAGACCTCATTCAACTGGGAATCATACTTGGCAGAATATCCCCAGCCAGATTATTAATGGATTAATATGATTTATAAACTTGCCAAATCCACATGGGGAACGCACATAAACAGGTACACTCACTCTTGTATATTCTACAGGGGATTATTACTCTCTGGAATGGCTATCAAGTCCAAGGTTAAGTCCATTGATGTCCAGCTGAATTCCCCTATAAGAGTTATCACTGGTACACTTTTACTAACATAAATAACCTAGCTGTCTGTTCTTGGAAATATTGAATTGCGCACTTATTCTAAAGGCAAGGTAAAGTTGTTTTAATGCACCATAGGGATGTTCTCTTGCTGGAGAGAGATGACTCCAATTCTTGTTGCAGTTATACAGGGTATTAGTAAAACCACACCAGGAATATTGTGGGCAGTTTTGGTCTCCTTATCTAAGGGAAGATGTTCTTGCAATGGAAGGAGTGTAGCAGAGATCTCCTAAATTGATTTCTGAGATGACAGGACTAATATATGAGGAGAGATTCAGTTGGTTACAATTGTATTCATTGGAGTTGGAAGAATGAGGGAGATTTCATATAAATCTATAAAGTTTCAACAGGGATAGTCAGGCTAAAGAGTTATAGGTAAAAGACTATTGAGCTTGATGATTAGCTATGATGATATTGAGTGGCGGAGCTGTCTAAAGGGATAAAATAGGCACACTGCTGTTTCTGGTGATGGTTTAACCTGAAGGTCACCATACCTCAGGTGATGAAAGAGATTGGAAAGGACAATCCTTCACGGTAACTTGACAGGTACAGGTATTGAACCCATATAATTGGCATACACTGCATTACAAACCAGCCATCCTGCCAACTGCGGTAATCGACCCCACATCAATTTGCTGGAGAATACAAATGCTACAGTATCAAAGACATGCCAATCCAAGCTGACTTATCCAAACTATCACCAAATCAATTTAAATCTAAAATCATTTTGGATCATCATCAAAGCTTGTCAATGATCTCTTCTCAACCTTTGTGGTCAATAATTCAACGCTTGGAAGTACTGTACCAATCAAAGTATTCCGTTAGAGCATCCAAAATCAGAGCCTGAAGGATCAAATCTTCCATGCAGAAAGTGCAGAACTATCAACCATCTCTGAACTGATACTGATAATACTACCTTTTGCACTGATGGAAATTTAAAGCATTCCCATTGTGTAGCTAGAACACTTCAATAAAAAATGGGCTCAAGAAAAATTCACAGTCAAGCTACAATATACTCACAGTATAACATTGGAGGCTGTAGCCTGGATAAATAGCATAGATAAGACAATAGACAATAGACAATAGGTGCAGGAGTAGGCCATTCGGCCCTTCAAGCCAGCACCACCATTCATTACGATCATGATTGATCATCCACAATCAGTATCCTGTTCCTGCTTTATCCCCATAACCCTTGATTCCACTATCTATAACAGCTCTATCTATCTCTTTCTTGAAACTATCCAGAGACTTGGCCTCCACTGCCTTTTGGGGCAGAGCATTCCATATATGACCAGACAGCTCAGAGCCAGCCCTTGGAGGGAGAGGACTCTCTGACACTCCTGTTTATTTCTGTCAGCCAGGGATCCCTGATTGGCACAGATTAACAATCCCAATCAAGAATCTCAGTCAATGAGATCCACCTGGCTATGGTTCCAATCGCTACAAATGAAACTTCTGCCCTCATCTTGTTCTATCAACAGAAGCTTCTATCCTTTCTCCTTCATTGGTGCTCCAGCCATCTCCTAAAGCATCAATCCTATTTCGCCTTGATATTCATAGTTTCCTTGCATTTTGCTTCAACTTTACAAAAGATGGTAACAAAAATGAAAACCGGAATTATGCACACATGGTAGTGGCAACCACTCATTAGTGAATATGATTGTCCACCTAGGAAATTCCATGTCACTGCTCATGGGTTCTGTGGGTCCTAGTCTGGATGATAAGCCTGATCCTAGAGTCACATCTACAAACATATGTTTGGCAGGTATTATCAGGAGATGAATTTGGTCTTTGGCCTTGAGTTCACTGGCATTCGATTCTCAGGTTCCTTTTTCAGACTTTTGTGGTCAACAGGTGAAGAATGGTGTCCTTTCACTCCAGAGTTTCCTCCAAATTAGCTTCTTTTGTACGAGGAACTCCCAGGCATTGACATCAATATTTCATTTCTTGAGGGAAGCCGTTAGAGAGTTTTTGAAACATTTCCTTTGTCTTTCTCTCATTCAAGTGTCTTCCTTGAGCTGGGCAATGATGATTTACTTTGGCAGTCAGAACTCAAGTATCAAGTCCATGGCCAGACAGCGGAGTTGGATTCAGATGACGTGGTCTTGGTGCTGATGCCAAAAGCTGCTTCAGGAATTCTGATGTTAGCGTACCTGTCCCCCAGATAATATGGACAATCCATCTCAAGCAGCATTGATGGTCCTGCTCCTAGAACAATGAAGTGGCGTTAATACACAGTCCAAGCTTCAGACCTCTATCGAAGTGTTGGAAGGACAACTATCTTATACACTAAGGTCTTGGTATCAGTATAGATATGCCCCATACTCCAGTGTGATCCAGCTTGATACAGGTTTAGCATAGCTTCTTTAATGATAAGGTTATCCCTCTTAAAAATAATCCCAGTCATCGGTTGCCTTCATTTCAATAGCCTTGTTAACCTCCAACATTATGTTAAGCGATTGGTGCACTTGCTCATTACTTCGCTCATTCACTCCATTTAGATTTATATATTCCAAATATTTGTAAGCATTGATTCCATGTAATTTGTTCCTATTTGGTAAAACAGGCAGCCACCTGGAGTGCTGACATTTCAGCTTCACAGCCCGACTGATGCGACTTTTTGCTGCTAGATCACAGAAAATTTCATTCCTGATCCATGTCACACACTACAATTGAATTCTCAGTTATCAGTGGAGTAGTGGCGTAATTCTTATGTATTCTGCTATTAGCCAGCTTTGATGTTAATATTTGATTAACACTGAAAATATTGATACCACAAAAATAAAGTTGCCTTATTCCAGTTGTTTAGAAAGCCATTTTCTAATTTTCCATCAAATAATCATATGTGTCCAATCTTTCCCTTTTCTAGCATGTTAGAATAGTTAACTTTTTCAGCTACTTATGATGAAAATTTACACTTTGAATGATAGACTTGAAATAATAGGACAATTTTCACAGGTCAGAAAAAGCTAATTTTGCAAACCTTGCTGTAATGAATAAAGAAAGTCTGTTTCCTTTGGCTGGGGCA
Organism: Stegostoma tigrinum; assembly: GCF_030684315.1. Taxonomy (NCBI): domain Eukaryota; kingdom Metazoa; phylum Chordata; class Chondrichthyes; order Orectolobiformes; family Stegostomatidae; genus Stegostoma; species Stegostoma tigrinum. Next base: position 24,762,375 of record NC_081365.1, on the reverse strand, counting down.
TCAGTAATAAGGGAGTTAACTGTTTAAAATCGCCATTGAGGAAAAAAATTAGAATGAAAATATGAACGTTTTTAGAAAATGGAATGCCTTTTGCAGATAAAGTAATTGAGGCAGAAGCCATTGTATACTATAAGAGGAAGTGAAATATTGTATAAGGTAATGAAAAGGGTTAATGTTGGAAACTGTATTAACCTCCACCCAATCTAACAGTGTCATTCAAGTTTGTGTGGGTATAAGGCAGAGCATCATGGGATTTCATGAAGTGAATACTTATATCTACAGATCTCTTTATAGTCTTAGTAATAACGTTTCCTAAAGTAATTAAAGAAGTTGAGAGTCTCTTCTCATTAAGACCCATTTGGTGGCTGCAAACTATCCCAAACACAAGCTTCCAATGGTTGAACCAAACACAACTTGGTGATCAGAAGTGTAGATCGGAATTTGTTTTAGCAATATGATACAGCATGGTGATCATAGCTGACAATACTGATTAATAATGCAAGGCAACAAAGCTGACAATTCCAGTAGACCCAAGGGCACAGAATTTTAGTGGATACAGTGGCAGACCTGGAAATTTGTGGTTTTAAGGACTTTAAGCCTTTATGCTCTGTTGGTAGACCTAGCATCTTACTTCAGAAGCAGAATATTGAAGAGGCTGCAGAGTGAGGCAGCCTGCAGTGAAACACATAGAAAGATCAACAAGGGAGAAACAGCACTTATTGATGATGCCTTTCACCTCAGACCTGGTAAGAAGCTCAAAAACATGTGTGAACTAGAAGCTGGTCATATCTGGCAGTTACAATTTCATCAAGAATTGAGAATCTGTAGGAGCAGTCCCAATTACAGGTTCAGAAAGGAAACAAAGAGATGTTGAACTCCATGAATAATGTTAAAAATCTGTTGGGCAAGGGAAACATTTTAAATTAATGGTGCAGAATGAGCTGAGAAGGCCAGCGGCTAAAAAGGGAGTGCTTAGAGCTCACAATAAGCATTGGTGCTAAAGTGACCAGGCACCATGCAGCACAGTTGCAGTAGGAAATCCAGGGTCATTGAAGTTATTGACACCGAGATTGCTGGGCAATACTATCATGACACCAGAAGGAAGGTGACTAATTGTGGATGATCAGCCATGATCATAATGAATGGTGGTGCTGGCTTGAAGGGCTGAATGGCCTACTCCAGCACCTATTGTCTATTGTCTAATGGTCAATTTAAAACCATAAATGGACAAGTTTTTAAGATATAGAACTGCTTCTGAGCTAAATACTAAATCACAAGACAAATAAATAAATACACCATTGTACTCAGCAGGACCTACAGCTGATAATATAGCTTTTCAAAACATAAAATAAGATACTTTGCTTAAGTTCTACAAGTTTCTGGCAAATGCTTTAGTCTGTGAAGCAATAAAATTCTTGAGAAAAGATACTTTAACAGAAGAGTTCACCATTGGGAGAATCCATTAAAATGGATTATTATCTCTACTGAGTGTGACAATTGAGCTTTGAAATCAATATTTATAAAAGACAGAATTATCGTCAGAATTACTGATGAGTAATTATATTATACTTTGCATAGAAACGCAATCCAGTTAACTTCTTCAGCTAAACTTTCTCATTTTGATTGTTTCCACCCTCCTCACATGGAGATGTTAGCAAAGTAAAATACCTTTGACCGAAGTCCATCAGGAAGTGGTCAGCATAACCTCCTTGAAACCCCGCAGGAAAAGGAGTGGGTGGATCTTGTTGGGTTGTTCCATGAGCAAACTGTCAAAGTCATTTGGCAGGATGCTTCATGACCAGCACCTTCCAACAAGCACCAAGACATCACTTGGCTAGTAGTGATATTAGAACTTACTATTTATCTTACAACTTAATTTTGTTTTTCTCTAGATTATTAATGCCAGTGAGCAATGCTGATTTCATTCCCAAAAGCTTCTACCTACACAATCAATGAATATGAGGTCTACGTTACTTTAATGAGTATATATACTAAGTGGTCACATTCTGGTTGTCAAGAGTAAGACTTTGGGGTGGAACTCATCTCCCATTTAGAATGGCTCTTCACTGTGTGCAGGATCACTACATTTAACCCAGAGAGAATAACAGAATGCCTACAGTGTGGAAAAAGGACATTCAGCCCATCGAGTCCATATCGATCCTCCGAACAACATCCCAACTGACCCACACCCCTACCCTATAATCCCACATTTCCCCTGGCCAACCCATCTAGCTTGCATATCTTTGTGTGAGGAAACCATAGCACTCAAAGGGAACCCATGCAGACATGGGTAAAATGTGCAAACTCCACGCAGACAGTCATGCAAGGGTGGAATCAAGCCCAGCTCCCTGGCTCTGTGAGGCAGCAGTGCTAACCACTGAGCCACCATGCCGCCCTATAAAGCTTTCCTTCCTTCCTCATATGCTGAAATTTAATGCTGCAATAATTACACATAAGAGCTTAATATTGGCATCTATAAGTTCAAATGAAGCTTCAACTGGATGTGAACATTGTAATTGCTTGACAATTGGGACATTGCCATATAAAAACACATACAATCATTGTGGTTTAATTCACAGTAATTATACAGTTATCAAAATCCCCGCGATACATTGTGCATTAGTGTTTTTGCCAGCTTTGATATTTCTGAAAATCAAGCACATCGAAGTACAATGTAATACATATTGATACTGATGAGGAGCTTCACTGAACTCTAAAAGACTCACTGTAACAATTTTATTGCAGACAAGAACCTGCTGATGGTGGCATATTGTCAAAAACATTCATTTGGATTGCATTAACTTGACTGACCACCAGATGGAAAGAAGTATTTATTTGCAATGTATCATGAAAGCAAGAACTCTGGGAAGATGCAGCAGGAGGATCCCATGAATTAATTCTGATAGTTGGTACATCTTTGGAATAATGAAGAAAGGGCTCAATTAATCAAATGCAATTTACCTGTGTGAATGTACTGCATATTTAATGTGCATTCATCGTTTTCATTAAACATCTGAAGGAGCTTTAAAGAGAAAACATAAATATCATAGTAAGGGGACTAAAGCAGAGGATAAGATTATTGTTAATAGGTAGGAAGGAAGTCACTGAAAGTTGCGATAATGTCTCCATAATAATGATAATTGTCTAATAATTAGCTGTGCATCAGGGATTTATTAACTCTGTGGATTCAGTTAGTTCAAGCTTTAAAACATATTACAAGTTATAAAGCAGCCAGTACAGCAAACCATCTGATTTCAGTATGCAGCTTGCAAACCCATAGCCAACTAACTGGCAGTCAGAATCATAACACTACATGCTCACAACACATAGAATCCTTAAACACAAACACTCGTGAAGGCAATGTACACACACAACATCCCCACCTTTCCAAAAGTAAGTGACTCAGTGATATCACTGAATTTGATGAGTTGCTTTCCTTCTGTTTCCTTGAATTCTTTCTTGGTTCTTTGTTTTTGGCACAAAGTTGTTTGCACTCAAAAGCTTTCTTTCATTCAGTGGGTTGAGAATTCATCCTTTCACGGTCTTTAAAGGCATGTTAGTTTTCCTACTATCGAAGATATGCAGACAAAACTAAGTGGAAAACAACTAGCTATCATTGGAGATTGCCCAACAAGAGAGAGACACACAGTGAGAGATTTTTTGTGTTCTCTCTTTACAGGCTAGGAAGTCTCTGGTACATAAACAAAGTTGCTGGAAAAGGTCAGTAGGTCTGGCAGCATCTGTGAAGAAAACAATCAGAGTTAACTTTTCGGGTCCGGTGACCCTTCCTTGATACATATTCTGGTCTCTGGTGCATATTCACCTGGTTAGGAGCTAAGTAGAATATTGTCCTTAAGCCCCTGAGTCACATACAAACTGGCATATGATAATCAAGTCAAGGAGTTAAATGTGTAGTTCCAGGAGTGGTAAGGGTGGAGCGGGTTTTAGTTTATGGGCATTGGAAGCAGTGCAGGGATAGAAAGCAACTATTGCAATGGAACGGGTTTCACTTGAACTGTGCTTGGGCTGGTTTCCTGGTGAACTTAATAATTAGGTTTCTTGAGGTAGCTTTAAACTAGTTAGGGTTGGGTATGACTTTGGAAGAGGGGAAATATAGGTTTTCAAAGCAAGAGGATATAGCAGCATTACAGGGCAGCTATTTGGATAAAACAATGCCCAAAGGGGACAGGAAATGTCTGAATATATAAGCAGAGAAAAAATAGCAGTGAACAGGTTCAAAAGGGGAAAAGTGGTTAGAACGGCAAAATTAATGGCTCTTTACTTGAATGCGCATAATATTTGGAAAAAAGCAAATGAATTAACAGCACAAATAATGGATCCATCCATATGATCTTATCACCATTACAGTAACATGGTTACAATGCAATCATCGCGAGGAACTAAATATTCAAAAGTGTATGCCTTTTCAAAGGACAGACAGGAAGGAAAGAATGGTGGGATGGCATTGTTGTTAGAGGATGGAATAACTATGATAACAAGGAATTATCTTGAATTGGAAAATGTAGAACCTATATGGTTGGACATAAGAAAGAAAAGGAGAAAGAAGACACTGGTAGAAATAGTCTATAGACCCCCTAACTGTGGTAATATGGTGGAATGAAGATTAAATCAGAACACAATGAGAACTTGTCACAAAGGTAGTACATTAATCACAGGTGACTTTAATCTTCATGTAGATTGGGATTGGCAGATTGGCAGAGGAAGACATGGAGAAGAAGTAACAGAGTGTATTTGAGGTAATCTCTGAGAGCAATATTTTGTGGATCCAACAGGAGTCAAGACTTTCAAATCAAGTGTTTTGGATCTGGCAATGTGTGTCGAGGCAGGTTTCATAAATGATAGCAGAATGAAAGATGCATTGGTGACCATAACATGGAAGAATTGAGCATTTAGTCTGAAAGGGAGCAAGTTGGGTCAGAATCAACTATACTAAACTTAAATAAGAGTAATTACAAAGGAAAGAGAGCAGATCTGGCTGGTGTCTACTGGGGAAGGAATTCAGTAGCAAAGGTAACAAAGTGTGGGGCTGGATGAACACAGCAGGCCAAGCAGCATCAGAGGAGCAGGAAGGCTAACGTTTTGGGCCTAGACCCTTCTTCAGAAATGGTGGAGAGGAAGGGGGATTCTGAAATTAATACGGAGAGAGGATAGAAGAAGGATAGTGGAGAAGATAGGTGGACAGGATACAGACAGGTCAAAGAGGTGGGGATGGAGCCAGTAAATGTGAGAATAGGTGGGGAGGTAGGGAAGAGATAGGTCCACCCAGGGAGGACGGACAGGTCAAGCAGGCAGATGAGGTTAGCAGGTAGGAGATGGGGGTGGGGCTTGAGGTGGGAGGAGGGGGGTAGGTTGGAGGAAGGACAGATTAGGGAGGCAGGGACGAGCTAGGCTGGTTTTGGGATACAATAGGGGGCGGGAAGATTTTGAAGCTTGTGAAGTCCACATTGATACCATTGGGCTGCAGTGTTCCCAAGCGGAATATGAGTAGCTGTTCCTGCAACCTTTGGGTAGCATCATTGTGGCACTGCAGGAGGGCCAGGATGAATATGTAGTGGCGTGGCTATGTGGACTAAGGCGCTGGTTTCAAGTTCCAATCTCCAGACAACAGGTATTAAAAGAGACGAAAGTAGGTAGAAAAGCCGTTACACCTGGTGAAGGTGTGAGATATCCCAAGTGAGTGAATATCCAAAGCACTACCCATTCCATCAGGGCCCCCAGGTGCCTACTGAGAAGTGAGCTACAAATTTTCTCCTGTCTACTACGTCCACGCAAATGTCTGGAACCGCACAGGGCAGCTCCAATTTATAGCGTTTGTCCAGATGCACAATGGAATTTTAAAGTTGGGCCTGGAACCAGAGATGCCAGTCCATTCTGGGATATCCCTGAAGTGGTGACTTGTTCTAAGTACACTGAGTGTTGAAATGGTGCTAGAATCAGGTGAGGGGCATCAGAGGGTGGGTAGATAGTTAAAGAGGCATGTTTGGCAAGGTGTGGTGAGAAAACTCACAGTGAAACATGCTCAAAATGGCTTAGCCAAAAAGAAAACAGTCAACTATTGTCTTTGTATTGATTGTAGTGTATGAGATCCTCGAACCTTGGTAGTCTCACTACCTTTGAGTTCATGTCATGCACCAGGACCTGATGGTCTGGAAGAAGTGTCTCTGTTGAGATTGAATGGGTTGGTAATCAGTCAGGGATCTTTCCACCACTTCCCCATTATTCTCAAAAATAAAACAAAGTGCGTGCAAAAATAAACTTGAATGCTGTAAATGCAGATGTTTTCAGTTTTTATTATTTATGATATCACCAGAAGGTTGATTTTCTAAGTTCATGCCTATGGGACCTGTACCCTGTGGCTGTGTGTAACAGGGTTGTGTAAGTAACACACCCATAATTTCATGAATAGTGCAGCCAGCAGTCAGTTTTCCCACCCATAATATGAATATGGAAACTAGACTTCGAATTGTATATTTTAGTAAATTTCCTGTAGAACGTTTCTTATCTTTAATATACACATTGAACACAATTTTATCCTCAGCTCTCACCGCTGATATTTATTGCATTCCTCGCGCCTAACTTAGCAAAGGGAGAGGCCCAAAGACAGGTTCAGTGCTGGAGTGAAAACTCTCATGTTATCCAAAGATTCCAGGCTTTAAATGAAAGAATTAACATGTGTTCCCTGTATTCAATTATATTAACTCACTTTTGTCAAGTTTTTTTGCAGTATAGTGTTGCTCTAACTTCTGAGGGAAATATTTATAAGTCGCAAAATTTAAATTCATACAATAAAAGTGGCCTGAGAGCAGTATGTTTACAATTACACTGATCTAATTTTATTGGGGCTCAATACACTAGGTTTTAGGAAACATAGTGCATTTACTTACAAACTGTTGTTGTCTGCCATTAGTTTATATGTGTTTCTTCTAAATGTTCATTTTTTTGTCCCATTTGTAGTGAGAGGATTCTGTGCTGCCATCCTTCAAAATTCCTGACCTTCTGTTACGAGCAGCATTGGGAAGCTCTGACCGTGGATGATTGGAGATAACCTTTCAACCATGACATCTGTTTCCCTGTGGAATAGCTCTGCACTTTCTCATTTGGGGATGTAACTGTCTGAGCTATGAAAATAAGCACAGCTGCCCAGAACTAAAGGTACACTAGTCGTGCAACATAGATTCCACACTTTTTGAACAGAATCTTGCTTTTGCCTTCAAATGTCAGATTTGTATTTGTCAAGGAATGTGATTTTGTATTGTATGCAACTATGTCTGCTTTATAATTACCTTGCAGTTCTTTTGTAAGAAAATCACCCAGCATCATTTTTGTTCATCCTAATAGCACTTTCATGTTCACCCAGACCCCAATCCAGCCACTTTTACAATATACACATGTCAAATTTAAAAAGCTCTGCTTTTCTCTTTGTTTTTTTCAAAGGGACAAGTCCACTGATATCATGCTCCGTGTATGTGCTGGGCTGCTCAGTGGCTCCCCCATCCCCAAAATGGAACCCATTGTTGTCTGATTTCAGTCAATTTAATCCTAAATAGAGGGAATAATCTCTATGAAGATACAAATGGAAACAGGATGAGGGCAACAATCCAATAACGGAATGAGCTAATCTCTATCTAGACATTTCAACATTGCCAAGAGATAATTAATAAGATGTCAAAAGGCAACAAGCCACAGAGCATTTTATCCTCTGGTCTTTTGTCAGTAGTAACATTAATGTCCACTTCAATTTCTTGCCCTCGTACAAAACCAGAATACCTTCTCCGTGGAAAATGTGAAAAGCACGGGTCCGATTTTTTCGAGGATGGAGAGCTACATTAATCCCGTGGTGCATTTTAGGAAAGCAGGAGAGGAAATGATGATGTTGAAATGAAATTTTCCAAGAGCTTTCTGAAATTGCAGGGGCCATCTATCATCAGGAAATTGTTCTCTGCACACAAACCTTGCCTGGTGGCACCAGACTTTGCAAGTGTGTGTTTATTTTCAGTTAATGAAATATGAAGACCTTATTTTCAGTAAATGTCATCAAGATGCATAACAGACTTTGTAGAAATGACATAAGAATGCCTCATCTAAGTGGTCTTTTTTCTCTGCAGATGCGAATCTGCTGTGTATTTCTGACCTTTTCTGTATTTACAATCACTTTATTTCTTAGTTGATATAAATGAATAGTACTTACCTCTAATGATCCTGCAGGATGACACATAGACCCATCTGCTTAAAGCTTTTATATACTTCTAGGGCTCTATTAATTGCCTTTGATTTGGTTGTTTTTACTAGAATAACCAGAAACACTCAAAACTGTGAAAGTCCATTCTGGTTTACAAAATGGACAGATGGTTGCAGGAAAGTTAATGGCAAATGTGGAAAGTAAACATGTTACTGAAATGTCAGCATTGCAGATAAGCATGTCTCTTCATTAGCTGCCATTTAGAGCTGAAATGTGAAGCAGAAGGCTAGACATCAGACCAGATGGCTGTTTCATGTCTTACCACTGTACAAGAGGGTACTCAAGCAGCAGTCTGGAGACTAATGATAGCAGAACCACCATCTTTCAGATATTCAAAATAACTTAAATTTTGGAATGAAGCCAAGACAAACATTAGAACATGTTATTTTCATTGGATTTTTTTTCCTCTGTGTATGTAATCCTAATGAACCAAAGCAGGGGTAAAAAAACGACTTGAAAGTTATGCAACATTTTAGCTGAGTTCACGAAATCATTGCTTTTCCATATCCCTCCCTCCCTGCTTTCAAAACAGTGACAACATATATATGAGTTTCCTATCTGTATATTGTAATTGTACTTTCAGTCTGCAAAAAAAGTATTTTGTTTTAAAAACCCTCATTTTACATCCTATTCCAGTGCATGTACAATGAACCATTGAACCATAGAACCATCAACACGATATAGTACAGAAGGGACCATTCAGCCCATCTTGTCCATGTTGACACAAAGTCCCTCCGGATACCCTTTTCAATCCCACCTACCTGCACGCAGCCCATAACCCTGCAGCTTACAGCACTTATGGTGCAGATCCAGGTACTTTTTAAAAGAGTTTAAGGTCTCTGCCTCCACACCAAGTCAGATAGCGAATTGTATTTTTCCTCACCTTCTCTCCAGCCATCCTGCCACTTAGTTTGAATCTATAATCCCTGTGTTTTTTTTTTAACTCTCTGTCAAGGGAAGCATGTTCCCCTGTTTACTCTATCACTACCCCTCAGAATTTTGTAAACCTCAATCATGTCACCCGGAGCCTTTTCTGTTCCAAGGAAAACAGCCCCAACCTCTCCAATTTTTCTTCATAGCTGCAATTCTCCAGCCCTGCCAACAGTTGAGTGAATCTTCACTGCACTCCCTCTAGAGCAATTACATTCTTCCTGCAATGTGAAGATCAGAACTGTACACAATATACCAATTGTGGCTCCGTTTGTATCTTAATACAGTTTCATTATTATGTTCTTACTTTTGTATTTTGTACCTTTGTTCAAGAAGGAGAGCATTCCAAATGCTTTCTTTACCACCTTATCTACCCATACTGTTACTTTTAGGGACTCATGCACTTGCAAGCCAAGATCTCTCACTTTAATTACCCCTCTCAGTATTTTCTCATTTACTGTGTGTTCCTTTTTACTGTTTGATGTCTTTGAAAGCACTTATCAGAGTTGACCTCCATATGGCACTTTCCTACCCACTCTACCAATCCATTTATATCATTTTGGAGTTTAAAGCTATCCGGCACACTACCCACTAGGCTGCCAATTTTTGTGTCATCTGCACATTTCTCAATTGTGCCCCTGCCACATTCATTTCCAAATCATTAATGTATAAAACAAACAGCTGGGATTCCAACACTGAGCCCTCTGGAGCACCACTTGAAGCCATTCACAAGGGAAACCGTTAACCATTGCCCTTTGTTTCGTGTTACGAAGCCACATCTGGAACCAATCTGACATATTACCCAGTATTGTTTTACTTTTTTGACAAGTCTATCATGCAGAACCTTGCCATGCCTTACTAAAATCCATGTAGACAACATCCACTACACTAAGCCTCATCAATCTTCCTAGTCAATTCTTCAAAGAATTCAATCAAATTTGTAAGGCATGAGCCTTACAAAGCCATGTTGACTACCCAGGACTAGCCCATGCCTTTCTAAGTGATAGATTATCCAATCTGTCAGGAATGATTCTAACAATTTACTGACCATCAAAGTAAGATCAATGGGGCCACAATTGTTTGCATTTCCTTTATACCTTTTTTTAAACATTGCAACCACATTTTCATTCCTCCAGTACTCTGACACCTCAACTGAATCCAATATGGATTAGAAAATAATCCTCATAACATCTATTATTTCTTCCCTGACCTTCTTCGACATCCTAGGGAACAATCTGTCTGGCCCTGGGAACTTCTCCACTTTCAAGGATTCCAACTCCTCCAACACTTCCTCTCTCATCATGGTTACTTCATCTAACACTTCACACTGCTCCCCTTGCAATACTATGTCAACATCACCCATTTTCTCTATGACTACGGAGACAAAATTTCATTCAAAATTCTTTCCATATCCTTCGCATCTTCACACAAGTTTCTTTCTTCATCTCTGACAGGTCCCGCTTTATCCTGAACTATCATTTTGCTCCTTATATACTGGTAAAACATCTTTGGGTTTTCCTTTATCTTGCTTGCTAATATTTCTTAATGACGTCTCTTTGAGTTCCTTATTTCTTTATTTACTTGACCCATGTACTTTCCACACACCCCTCAAGTGTTTTTCTAGACCCACAGGGGTCTAGATTTGGCAGCACTATACTTGTTTTTGGAAGGGACATGTCTGCATTGTGCCCTAAGGGTCTCACATTTTAGTTCTCCAACGGTTTGCCACTGATTTATCCTTTAGCAATCCTGGCCAGTCCACCTCAGCCAAATCACTTCTCAGTTTTGTAAAATGTGCTTTCCTTCTGTTTAAAACTTTTATTTCTGATTCATCTTTGTGCTTTTCTGTAATAATACTAAACCTAACCAAATCATGGCCACTATCTTCGATATGGTTGCTCACTGTCACTTTACCTAATTGCCCATTCTTCATTTCCGAAAACTGAACCAGAATTGTGTCTCCTCTTGCTGGGTTTGTTATTTATTGTTTAAAAATATTTCCTGGACAAAATAACTGAATTTTTTACCCTCAATGTTCCTCATATCGTTTGAAACCGAATTGATATTGGGATTGTTAAAATCTCCTGCTATTATTTTAGTTCTACAGGCAGAAATTTGTCCACGTGTATATTCTTCTGTCTCCCTCCCACTGTTTGAGGGTCTATGTTATACTCCTAGTACTGTAATTGTCCATTTTTTATTCCTAAACTCAACCCATAAATCCTCAATTTTCAAGCCTTTAGTATAATATCCTTTTTCACAAGTGTAATTGATTCTTTAACCAATACTACTATCCTCCCTTTTTGTTGTCACCCACTCTATCCAGCTCGAAAACCCTATATCTAGGGATATTTTGCTGCCAATTCTAGCTCTCCTTCACCCAAGTTTCCATTATAACAACAACATTCTGCTGCCATGTGTCTATCTGTGCCTCTAGTTCATCTGCCTTGTTTGTAATACTCCTTGCATTGAAGTATAAAAAGCTCAACCTTTGGTGAACACTTTTAAATTCTTATTTCTTTCATCTTTCTGAACTGCTGATTACATCACTAAGTAATATTTCACTTCCCGTTTCCTGATCTGAATCTGACCCATGTAAGCCTCCTCTCTGGTTTCCATCCCTCTGACATACTAGTACAGAACCTCACGAATACAACTAGCAAAAGCCCCCACTAGGATATTTGTCCAAGGTCTGCCCAGGTACAACCCATCAAGTTTGTACAGGTCCCATCTCCGCCAGAAATAGTCTCAATGTCTCAAGAATCTAGCCCCTTCCGGTACACCATTTCTCCAGCCATGCATACATCTGTTCCTCTTAATCCTACTCTCACTAACACATGGAACTGAGCGTAATCCTGAAATTACTACATTTGAGGTCCCTCATTGTAATTTATCTTCTAATTTCCTGTATTCAGCTTTCAGGTCCATACCTGTGCCGTTGGTACTTATGTATTCCATGACAACTGGCTGTTCACCCACCGGCTCCAGAATGTCCTACAGCTGCTGTGTGACATCTAGGCACCAGGGAGGCAAAATGCATCCCAGCTTCACATCTGCAGCCACAGAAGTGCCTGTCTGAACTCTTTACTATTGAATCACCTATCACTATAGGGCCTCCCCTTCCTGCAGCAGGGTCCCCTCTGGTGCCATGAACTGGTTTGATGCTACTTTCCCCTGACAGGCCCATCCCCGTCCCTCACGCCAACAGTATCCAGAGCAGTTTGTCTGTTTGTGAGGGGGTGGGGAGAAATGAACACAGGGGACTCCTGTACTTCCTTCCTGTGCCTTTTATTCAGTCTGATATTCTCTTTCTGCTTGTGTAATCCTCACCTGCGGTGTGAACCACTCTCTGAAGGTGCTGGCCACAATATTGTCAGCATTGCCGGTGCTCCACAGTGAGTGCACCCACAGCTCCAACTCTGAAAACCACCTAGCCAGTAGATGCAGATGTGCAAGTGGTCGTCAGGGACACCAGAAGCATCCCTTATTTCCCACTTTGTGTAAGAAGAGCACACCATGGATCTGAGGTCCTTCTAACTTAAGCTAATCACTCCCTTTATGATAATTTAGTTTTGCTGGGCGCTTTCCTTGATTTCAAATGCTTCGGCCTATTTTCCTGGAACATTGTTGGCTAAGGAGTGTCCTTGTAGACATTTAGAAAATTGTGAAAGGCATGGATAGGATAAATAGACAAGGTCTTTTCCCCACGGTGGGGAGTCCAAAACTAGAGGGCATAGGTTTAAGGTGAGAGGGGAAAGATTTAAAAGGGACACACGGGGCAACGTTTTCACACAGAGGGTTCTGCGTGTTTGGAATGAGCTGTCGGAGGAAATGGTGGAGGCTGGTACAATTGCAATATTTAAAAGGCATCAGCTAAGTATATGAATAGGAAGGATTCAGAGAGATATGGGCCAAATGCTGGCAAATGGGACTAGATTTGTTTAGGAATTCTGGTTGGCATGAACATGTTGGTCTAAGGGTCTGTTTTAGTGTTGTATATCTCTATGACTCTATCACTCTCTTATAATTGAAAGTTCCTATCTTTATTTACGTTAATATATTATGCTTTAGAAACTGTAACAAAATACTCTGAAGAAGGGTCCCGACCCGGAACATCAACTTTCTGACTCTGATGCTGCCTGACGTGCTGTGTTCCACCAGCTCCACACTGTTTTGTCACTTACCAATTGGCTGTTTTTGTTGGGACTGTGTCCCTTTCTGAGCTGCCCGAACTGAGGCTGAGCACCGCACTCAGTCTTTCAACTTCTCCTGTCTCACCTAACTCCCTGTTTTCACCCAAGTCCAAATCACTCTTGTTTAGCCAAGCAACACTCACAGACCAAATGGGTTTTTCCTGTCCTATATAAGGCTATGGTTTGCAATGTATATTTAGCTGGACATCATACTGCCCTGAGGAAGTGCTGTATTGTCAGGGGAACAATCTTTTGTAGAACTTAAACGAAAGCCTTTCTCATTTGAGGGCAAGTCAGAGATTCCATGGGACTACATAACATAGCGCAGGGAGTTATGGTGCCATTACTGACATTCAGTGTGGTCCAGAAACCACCACCGCCAGAAATGAGTAACTTCTTGCTATTTATACAAACTTTCTGACTGAAAGTAGTTGCTGTATTTGCTGTCAGAACGTCAATTATCCACTTCAAAGCTAATTACAGTTCATGAAGTGCTCTGAGACTTTTCCGAAAGATATAATTAGGTATCATATAAATGCATCTTTCATTTTTCTTTTTAAGTAAACCTTGCACACCCAATTGTTCAGTAGTTGCTTCAGGATACCTGCCATTTGAACCCACTTTTGTAGCTTTTCCAAAACCAGGAAGTAATTTACCCCTTTTGAATTTCTAAATCATTTTCAGATATATATATATAAATATATTCGCCTGGGCAAAAGCTGCACATCACTCACATCACATCACTAAATGGAACCATTTGTACTGTGCTGTAGAACTTAGAATTATAAAAATATTTCCTGTTTTAAGAAACAGTCTCCAGAGCCAGCTGTAATTTTATGGATATGACTAAACATTAGACACAGACTTTGAAGCAAGCACTACACATAAGCAATTCTGAATATTAGGTAAACACAGCAAGCAAGCAGAATATTAGTTTCTGCCTTGTAAAAGTTTTATATTGCAAGATGATCAGGCTGCTTCAAAGTTCTTTAGGATACAATATCATTCCATACAGAAAACCATACATTAATTCTTATGGTAATTAAAGGAGCATCTACAGGATTTGCCATATTTATTCTCAGTTTGTTGCATGCATGGTGCATCAGTTAAACTGCAAAGGTCACAGAGTGCTTTGTTCTTCATTGTACAATTGTTTGGTACAATCCTGGCTCTTCAAATAAAAAATTCCCAACTGTTGCTTTCACGGGAAGAGGAGGAAAAGGCTGAATGATAATAAAGTTATTCTTCTCCCAGAATGGAGCAATGGGCTAGTCATTTGCAACCAGTAGCACATTAAATGGAATTTTATGAAGATAAGACATTGTCTACATGTTCTTTTGGGCAGAGAGCAATGTATGAATGCAGGCAGATAACAAGGAAATAAATAACTCCAAATAGAAAGAGGAAAATGGCTTGAATGGGAGAATAAATTAAGATTTATCTTGCATCTTCCTGATTTCCTCTCATTATCTCTGAAGTCCAGCAATGATTATTCTTGGCCCCCCTTGCTTCCCATTAGCCTACATTATAGAATAGAATCCCTGCAGTGTGGGAACAGGCCATGCGGCCCAACAAGTCACACTGACTCCTGGACCATACCGCCCAGACCCATCCCCCTGTGACCCACCTGAATACTACAGGCAATTTAGCACAGCCAACTCACCTAACCTGCATATCTTTGGACTGTGGGAGAAAACCAGAGCACCCAGAGGTAACCCACGCAGACACAGGGAGAATGTGCAAACTCTACACAGACAGTCACCTGAGGGTGGAATTGAACCCAGGTCTCTGATACTGGGAGGCAGCAGCGCTAACCACTGAGCCACCATGCCATTTTTAGTTCCAGTTTCAGTTTAAAAATTCTCACCCTTATGTTCAACCCTCCCTCTCTCTGTAGCGTCCTCCCGACTGATGAGCCTTCAAAAACTTTGTTTCTACAAATGATGTCCTCTTGCACATCCTTGATTTCCTTTCCCTTCCTATTAGAGGGAGCACCTCCATGTGGAACTTAATTCTCTGCAATTCTCCCTCACCAAACTTAGCCACCTGCTATAAATATATAAGGACGCTTCTTCAAATGTTTGACAAAGCATTTAATCATTTGTCCTAATACTTCTGTGTGTGGCCTGGTGTCAGAGTTTCTTTGATTACAGACCTGTGAAGCTCATGAAATGTTTTGTCACGTTAAAGTTGCAATATAAGGTGTTATTTTTGTAAGCAGTAAACAATTTTCCACAACTACGTTCGGTTCTGAGCAAGTGTCACTGGACCCCAAATGTTAACTCTGACTTTTTCCTTCACAAATGCCGCCAGACCTGCTGAGCTTTTCCAGCAACTTTGTTTTTATTCATTAACTCTGATTTCTCTCCACAGATGTTTAAGTGACACGGTGGCTCAGTGGTTAGAGCTGCTGCCTCACAGTGGCAGGGACCTGGGTTTGATTTAACCCCTGGGGTGACTGTCTGTGCAGTGTTTGCACATTCTCTCTCTCAGTCTGTCTGGGTTCACTCCGGCTCCCTCACAGAGTCCAAAGATGTGCAGGTTAGGTGGAATGGCTTTGCTAAATCGCCCATAGTGTCTGGGGAGGTGTATGCTTGGAAGGTTAGCTATGGGAAATGCAGGGTTATGGGGATAGGGGTGGGTCTGGACAGGATGTTCTTTGATGGGCCAAATGGCCTGCTTCCACATTGTAGGGATTCTTTGCTGCCAGACTTTCTGTTTTTGTTTTGAAAGAAAGGAGCTGTTGCACTTTAAAGCACGGCATCGCAGTTTCGGATTGCACTGTAAGTGGATCAGGAGAGGGACATAATGATGTAGAGGGAGTGACACACCCCTCATGGCAACATCCATAGACATGGGCTGCCTGTGGCCACTGGCCATAGAGTGTGCCCTGTTAGTTCCCAGTGTCCAAAATGGAGGTCTGGAGGATCAAATGGCAAACTCAAGTCACCAGGGACCTGCTCTGAGTTTCTTGTCAGGAATTCTCAGGATCTGGTTTCTATTTAGTGCAATGACAGAGGTCACAAGCAATAGCCCCAATTAATAGGTCTCTTGTTGCTGGCAAGCGAGGATCTCATCTAGACATCCAGAACTTAGTTGGAAAGTGTGACTTGCTCCTGGTATCGAGAAAGGCCTTGCTGAATTTCTCATGTAATTCTCCCAGGTTTCCTGTCATAGTGCACATCATTCAGGACCTGGGAGGATTCTGTCTTGTAGCTTTAAGAGGGTCAGGCTTTCTTTGATAGTCCAATCAAGTGGCAGCTCAAAGTACATTGTAAACCTTTTGTCGTGGAACTTTTTTTCTTTAATTACTTGCCATGAAGAGTTCTTGGCCATCTTTATATGTTAATCCTCCACCGACGCTCAATAGCAACAGTGTGCACTATCCACAAGATGCACTGCAGAAATTTACCAAAGATCCTCAGAAATCATCTTCCAAATGCATGACCACTTCCAGCTAAAAGGCCAAGGGCAGCAGACACATGGGAACACCACCACCTTTAATTTCCCCTCCCAGCCACTCACCATCCTGACTTGGAAATGCATCTCCATTCTTTCTCTGATATAAGCACGTATTAAGATGGATGAACACAGCATACCAAACAGCATTAGAGGAGCAGGAAAGCTGACATTTTGGGTCTGGACCCTTCTTCAGAAATTCTTTCGAAGCCTTTTCTGAAGAAGGGTCCAGACCCGAAATGTTGGTTTTCCTATTCCTTGGATGCTGCTTGGCCTGCTGTGTTCATCCAGCTCTACATCTTGTTATCTCAGGTTGTCCAGCATCGGCAGTTCCCGCTATCTCCATTCTTTCTCTGTCACTGTGTCAGAATCCTGTCCTTCCCTGCCTATTGGCACTGTCGGTCTACCCTGAATGTGTGGACTGCAGCAGTTCAAGGAGACAGCTCATCCCACATTCTCAAGGGCAACTAGTGATGGGAAATAAATGCTAGCCAGCCAGTGACACCCATATCCCACAAATAAATAAAGAAAAAGAAATTCAAGCAATTCTGTCACAAATGTATTTGATTGTGAAACATCAAAGCCAAGGTGGGCCCATTTTTATTGACAGTCCACAAATATATTCAGCAGTGAAAGTCCTACCCCTGACAACAGACCCAGTGCCTGACCTTCACATGCTCCATATCCGGTGTCTCTCCTTTCCTGGCTCCACGCCCAGCAATCTCGCTTTCTCCTGCTTAGTGCACCCTTTTCCACTCCACATTCACAGATTCTAACCCCTTTCCCCAGTTTTGGATTTGCCATCTCCTTTTCCTCTGCTTTGGACCCACCACGTCCTCCCTTCGCCCATTACCGACCTGATCTGCCCTAATCGTCCCTATAAGACCTTGCTTTCCCCATTCTGGCCACAGTCTGCTCCTTCCATACCTCAAGCACCTACCTGACACCCCTGGGAACCAACACCCACCCTCGCCCAACTCTCACTGCACTCAATAACTTTCACTTCCCCAACCTAATGAAAACACTGCATCACTCTAGCCACATGGCACTCTCTACCCTAGCACCCGTCCCCCTATCCACTTCGCATTCAAACTACTTGGCATCCAGCCTCCTGACAACCTACCCCTAACCTGGCATACTCACCCTGGCACCTTAACCCCAACTATTTGGCATCCTACCCACCCGACACCTTATCCCCTATCCACTTGGTACTCGAACACACGTGGAACACCAGAATAAACATGGCATTCATTACTAGTTGAGATACAGGGTCTTTTTTTTATCTCATTCCAAAACCACACTTAACCTGGTTTGATAAAGACAAAAAAGTAAGCAATGGTTGCTGTTATACTGTTCTTAAGTACTCTCATTATAGATCAAAAGTGCACTTTGCTTTACCACCAGAATCTCAGTAGAATTGTGCTATCAGAGAGTGTGCTGGTTGAAAATGCATAACGTAGAAATTAAGCAGAGGTTTGACCCTGAGATGAAACACTGAAAGACATCAGCTCTGGTTTTATAACATCACTTGATCGATTTACTGTCTTGCAACTCACTGCCAGCCTTGTTTGTACTGCCTTGTGTTTACCTTTGTAATGACATAACAGAGATAAGAGAGAAAATGGGAAAAACAAACAAATGAAACTCACAATTTGGCTACTTAACCCTCTCTTTTCACTTAGAAACGCCAGAGGTTTGCTCCACACTGTAAGAAATGTTGTGAGAAGGCCCACCAAGACTTTTTCTTGATGTAACCCTGCACTGAGACCAACCTCCCCTCCCCGCGCCTCTGCCTCTCACTGATCCCTGCAATGTTCAGTATGATTAGATCTTCAGAAAGCACTTCTAACAACTCAAGTTAAAACAAAGTACTGGAAATATTTCAGTTTTCCACCATCTGTTGAAGTTTTCTTTTATTGTAAAGACTCTGAAACTTGATTTATAAAAGATAATTTGACTCCAAGGGATCAAGGTCTTTATGCCTTTCTGTTTATAAGGATACATTTCTTACTACTCAATAAATTATATTCTTACATTCTTAAAATTGATGGATTTGCTTTCTAGTGGATAAGAATCCCAAGAGCCATACAGAATTAAAATGGTAGATTAGTCCTAAACTTGAGGGAAAAAAGAATCACCAACATTAAAAGTAATTGTTTCAAAATAAATAATTATATATTGGACACTTTTTTTTCAGTATTTAACATCTGTATTCAACTCCAAGGTTGGAAAATTTGTTCAGGATAACCCACTCTTTATGGTTAACATGAACTCGTGGCCCTCTGATCCATGTTTTAAATCTGGGTGATAACAGTCTGGCTGTAGAATAAATATGGACCTAATCTGACATATGAATGGCTTTCTGATTGTCTCCATATGTTTCCAGCAACTGAACTGAACAGTAAAGGATGCCAGATGGTGATCTGTCAGTATTATTCTGACTTCCTTATGGTGTACCAACATAATTTGATATTACATAGACTGCTGTAGCTTTAAAGTCCTGGATGAGGCAAGCCACTGAACAATCATGTAGTCACAAGGCTCTGATGAAGGGTCTAGGCCCGAAACGTCAGCTTTTGTGCTCCTGAGATGCTGCTTGGCCTGCTGTGTTCATCCAGCCTCACATTTTATTACCATGTAGTCACAAGTGATGTATTTGGACTATTCGCGTGTATTTTTCATATGAACGGATAAAATGCTTTAAAATATGAAAATGTCAAAAGTCTATCTAAAAAGGCTACATTCCATCAAATATCAACATTTTCACAAAGTACTTTGAAAACAGAGGTTAACATAATACATACAGCTTACATAATAATATATATAAAGATACTTCATATCAGTCATGTGATTTAATGATATTATTAGATCCTATTTTTGACTTACCAAATTATATGAGTGACTACACTTCAAATGTCCCATTAGCTTTTAACCAATCTGGAACACCCTGAGGCATGATGAAATGCCATATCAAAGCAAGTTTCTCTTTCCTCCTTCTGTGTACCTTTATAATGAGAAATCAGATAAGAGAAAACATGAGACAAAATAAACAAAACTCAACACTTTGGTCAGTTAATGTACTAGTCCCACCAGGAGATTGGCTCCACTAACCAGGAGATAATGTCAGTAACCCCATGAAGACCTTTTCCTAACAATAATTCTGCCTCCATACTTCAAAAATTCAAACACCACACAAATCTTTCCTCTACCCCATTATTGAATTTTGTAGCTCTCTAGAGATCATGCCACTTTTTTGGCTACTTTTCATTATTTATCAGAGTGGACAGATGTTAACACCACCAACAAAACAGCTAGCTTTTGTATTATACCTTTCAGAAGTAAAACTTTGTAAGACACTTCACAAATATCAATAGATAAGGAAACGTCATGACAGTGAACCAAACTTCCAGCCAAAGAAGCACCTTAAGGGAGCAAAGAAGAAAGGAGACACTTACATGTGCATAATGCTACATGATGACTGGAAGTTCCAAAACACTTTACAGCCAATGTAGCACTTCTGAAGCGCAGTTAATGTTGTAAGAGATCTGGTGCCAATTTGTGCAAAGCAAGCTCCCAAAAACAGCAACGTCATAATGAACAGATATTTTGTTTTTTGTAATATTGTTTGAGAGATAAATATCAGTCACAACAATAAGGCCATCTCTTCCTTGAAATAGTGCCACTGAATCTTTTGCATTCAGCTGAGAGCACTGTTAGGGCTGTAGCTTGACATCTTACCAGCTCACCAACATCTTCTCGACCCCAGCTAGGGATGGGCAATAAATGCTGGCCAGCCAGCGACACCCATATCCCACAAGTGAATAAAGAAACAATCCCTAAGGAAAGACAGCACCTCTGAGAGTGAAGCCATTTCTCAGTATGGCTTGGGTTGGATTTGAATGAAGAACCTTGAGTCAGAAATAAGAACATTACTGTCTTATATGGGAGAAAGACAGGAGAGACAGAGAGGGATGATGAATGTAGCAACAAAATGCAGATCTTCGAGCTTAGACTGTTGAAGTCAGAGGCAAAATAACAGATTAAAATCAGAAATACACGAAAGATCAGAGTTGCAGGCACACAGAGAATCTCAGAGAGTTAAATGTATCTCAGGACCCTTTGTTTCCTTTCTTAGCACTTGCTCACTTTGAACTTGCTTGGATGCTCACAATATCTCTGCCTTGTCTTGCTTCATCCAGAACTTAAAGCTAGGTGCTCAGATATGGGGATTGGATGCCCTTATTGTATCTGCCTCCACCACCACCCCTGGCAGTGCATTCCAGACTCCTACCACTCTCTGTGTAAAAAACCTGCCCCTTAAGTCTCCTTTGAACATTCCCTGTCTCACCTTAAATGCATGGCCCCGGGTATTAAGTATTTCAAATTTGGGAAACAGATTCTGATCACCAACCCTATCTATGCATCTCATAATGTTATAAACTTCTCTCAGGTCTCCCCTCAGCCTCCATTGCTGAAGAGAAAATAACATGAATTTTTCTATTGTCCCCTCTAATCCAGGCAGCATACTGGTAAACCGCTTCTGCGTCCTGTCCAAGGGCTCCTTATCCTTCTTGTAATGTGAAGACCAGAACTGAAAACAATACTCTAAGTGTTGCCCAACCAAAGCCCTATAAAGCTGCAACAGGACATCCTGACTTTTGTATTCAATTCTCTAACTAATAAAGGCAAGCATTCCATAATCCTTCTTTACCACCCTATCTACTTGCATGGGCACTTTCAGGGAGCTATGGACTTGAAATCCAAGATCCTTCTGTACTTCAACACTGTTCAGATTCCTGCCATTGACTGCATACTTTCCCTTAACCTTTGAACTCCCAAATGCAGCACCTTACACTGACTCAGATTAAACTCCATCTGCCACTTCTCTGCCCATATCTGCAAATGATCTATATCCCGCTGTATCCTTGCAACCTATTAGTCTATCCACAACTCTGCTGATCTTCATACCACCTGGAATCTTACTAATCCACACATCTACATTTTCATCTGAATCATTTATATATATTACAAACAATAATGGTCCCGGTATGGATCCTTGCAGAACACCACGAATCACAGATCGCCAGCCTGAAAAATGCCCTTACACCACTGCCCTCTGCCTTTTATGGGCAAGTTAATTCTGAATGCACACAGCCAAGTTACCACGGATCCTATGCATCTTAACCTTCTGGATGAGTCTCTTATGAGGGACCTCGTTGAAAGCCTTACTAAAATCCATGTGAACGACATTCACCGTTTTACACTCATCGATCACCTATGTCACCGCCTTGAAAAATGTAATCCAGTTGGTAAGACATGACCTGTCCTGCACAAAGCCATGCTGACTGTCCCTGATTAGGCCATGCTTTTCCAAATGTGCATAAATGCTATGCTTAAGAATTCTGTCCAATAGTTTCCCAACCATTGATGTGAGATTCACCAGTTTATAATTTCCTGGATTATCCCTATTTCCCTTCTTGAATAAAGGAACGACATTAGCTACTTGCCAGTCCTCTGGGTCCTCTCCAGTGGCTGGTGAGAATAGCTATGTCAAGGCCCCTACAATTCCAAGGGCCTTGGAATTTGCCAGTCTGCAAAATTCAGTTGAGGTCAACTCCTTGCTCTGGAAGACCAATAAGTTTCAGGCAGACCAAGGAGCATCTTTCACCAAGTTGATGGTTCTCCAAGAGCGGTCAATGTTTATGCTGGTGTGCATCCAGGGAGCTGCTCAGGATAAATCTCAACAAAAATCACTGCATCTCTCTCCAGCCTCCCTTTGCAAAAGCACATTCCACAAAGAGGTGTGTGACCATCGCTATCCCTGTTCCCGTCCACTGCAGCAGCTTCTAGGGCAGCTTGCGGTGGCACAGAGAGTCCAGGCATACATGGAAGATCTCACAGGTAGTGCCCTTCTCACCACCAGCCAAGTGATGAGCAGACTATGAAAGTTATTTAGCAGAAGGCCTCATCACTACTACTTTCCAACAAGCACATTACCTGAAAATATAGTTGCAACTCTCACCTGTACCTTGGCTACAGTTTGGCTCTGCCTACCAATGTCCCTCACTCAACGTCATTAGGATCACGGTGGTGGTAGCTGCCCATAACCTCCCATCCTCAGTGGTATTCCATGTCTTCCCATCCACTATTATCTCTGCACCTTATCTTTCTTCCCTTCACCATCCCTGTCTGTTCTGCATTCCCGGTTTTTGCCTCTAATCTCCAATTCCCCCACGTCCCTGTCACATGTGGTCACTGCTCAAGGACTGTTCCCTGAGATATTAGTAATGGGTATACAAGAGGAGAAAAGGGCAGTCGTCAGGTAACCGCTCTGACTTTCAGATCAGCAATTGTTGCAGTCTGTTTTCTATCTGAGCAGCTGGAAGAATGAGAAGCTGATATTAACAAGGTGACAATAAATGATGTTGGGGCACTAATTCATGTGAATAGGTCTCTTGTTGCTCACTTGTGAGAATCTCATATTATCATTCAACACTTGGTTGGAAAATGGGATTTCTTGCTCTTGCTGGATATCTGACTCAATGTTCCCAACTTTCCCAAGATTCCAATCTGTATCTTTATCATCATGTTTGGGTGTATATACTGATTCTATGATAATTGTGTATCTTTCTGTGATTTCTAGATGATGCTATTTCAATATCCTTATTACTACAAAGACTTTTCTGCTCTGCTATGACAAGTCCAGTCCTACAGCTGGGAGAATCTCCATGGCCATTGGTTTGCCAACCTTCCAAATAAACCGTGTTGCCTTCAGGGAATATTTCAGATTGAACAACATCCGGCTGTCACTATTTTTCTGTCCCTTGAATAATACCTGCATTATATAGCTTTACTTCCAAATTGGATGTTTCATTCTGCATACTTAGACATCTTCCCCCCATTTCTCTATTTTGTCTATTTTGTCCCCTCTCTCTCGTCCCCTTCTCCACTTTCTTCCACCAGCTTGGCCTTGCATGCAGCGGGGAGTGTTTGGAAATTTCTGGCTGCACAATCGCAATTTTCCATCCATCTGAGCTGTGAGTATGGGCCTGGACAATGGCAATACAATCTGCAACTGGATAAGTGTTTGAGGCACCCACTTGCTGTCAGGATATGAGGACCAAAAGGTCTAAGTCTCATTGTCACCTTGATGGTTGGGCAACTGGTAAATTCAATCCCTATAGTGTGGAAGCAGGCCATCTGGCCCATCAGGTCAACACCGACCCTCCAAAGAGCATCTCACCCAGGCCTACACCATCCCTGTAACCCTGCATTTCCTACAGCTAATCCACCTAGCTTGCACATCCTTGGACACCATGGACAATTTAGCATAACCAATCCACCTAACCCACACATCTTTGGACTGTGGAAGGAAACTGGAGCACCTAGAGGAAACCCACACAGTCACAGGAAGAATTCTCAAACTCCACACAGTCATCTGAGGCTGCAGTCGGATACAGATCCCTGGTACTGTGAGGCAGCAGAGCTGACCGCCGATCCACTGTGCCAACCTACTCTGCAACTTGGCCAGCAAAAATTGAATATTTACCTTATATTTTTTATACACTGAATTAACCAAAAACAGAATGAAATTACTCTAAATATATGATTAAATCTTAGTTCTGATTTATTATTACACCATTATCTGAAGCTGTATTATAGCCCTTAAATTTATCCTTAAATTGTCCATTACTGTCTAAAAATGTTTTCTTGTATTTCAGTTAGGTAAACAGGTGAATGTGACACTTTACCTGGAAGACAGTAAAGCAGGCTGAAACCATTTATAGGACTCAAAGGAAAGCGAACATTAGGATCAAGCTGTCAAGCAAGGATGTTTTTTATAAATCTTACTCACTTCTGCAACTAAAGGGAAATAATGTTTGAAATTTACAGAAGAAGTGATACAGTGGACAGTGAAAAAGGTTAAGATTGCAAAAGGGATCTTGATCAATTGGGCCAATGGCCGAGAAGTGGCAAATGGAGTTTAACTTGGATAAATGTGAGATGTTGCATTTTAGTAATAGAAACGAAGACAGGACTTGTACGATTAAAGGTAGGGCCCTGTGTAGTGTTGTCTAACAGAGAGATCCAGTGGTTCCGGTACATAGTTCTTTGAAAGTTGTATCACAGGCAGAAAGGGTGATAAAGAATGCATTTGCCCAGACCATTGAGTATAAGAATTGGGATGTCATGTTGAGGTTGTACAGGACATTGGTGAAGACACTTTTGGAGTACTGTGTACATTTCTGGTCACCCTGCTATAGGAAGGATATTATTAAATTGGAGAGTGTGCTGATAAGATTTACAAGAACTGGAGGATTTGAATTATAAGGAGAGGTTGGATAGGCTGGGACTTTTCTCACTGGAGCATAGGAGGTTGAGAAGTGACTTTATAAAGGTTTATAAAATCATGAAGGGCATTGGTAAGGTGGATAGAAAAGGTTTCTTTCCCCTAGGGTGAGGGAGTTCAAAACTAGAGGGCACATTTTTAAAGTGAGAGGAAGATTTAGAAAGGACCTGAGTGGCAACTTTTTCACACAGAGGGTGTGTGTGTGGAATGAACTGCCAGAGGAAGTTGTCAATACATGTATGGTTTCAGCATTTAGATGATATTTGGACAGGTACATGAATACAGCTAGTCCTGCTACAGCTGCAGAGGAATATGTGTTTAGAGGAATATGGGCCAGACAAAGACAAATGGAACTAGTTTTTTTTGGGAAACTTGGTCAGTGTGAACAATTTGGACCTGTGTTGTATGACTCTAAGAAAGCAAATGATTCAAACCCTATTTTACTCTTATGCTGTTAACAGATATTTTAAGATGCTGTTTTCTAGTTTTCCAGTTTAAAAAACTTTTGTAATTGTGTGACTTCAGAAATCATTGACAGTTGCAGTATTCATCATAGCCCTGTTAACTTTGACTAAAAGTTTTCTTTATTTTCTACATTCAAGGTAATGTGTCTGGCGTAATGTTTGAACGTTCAAATGAGAACTCCAGAAATGCATTGATATTTCCTAGAGAATGCTGCCGACAAAGTTTTAAAAAATTGATATCGTGCACCAAAAGCCTTTTTTATTTGCAGTTGGAGTAGCCGAGTTCAAACAGTGGGTTGTCACTTTTCATGCATTACTGCTGAATTTGTGTTTGAATGGTTTTAAAGGTAATATTTGAAATCGGTTGTAAAAGTATTAAGATGAAAACAAATGGAAGGACAGATTTTACAGATAACCCATAAATTCTAGCTGGTAAGCAGTTCCCTGATCTATCTTTGAAGATACTATCTGTGCCACATAGAAAATAAACAGATTTCATGAACTTACAGATCTCAGGGCCACTCAGCTCCTGACCTTACTACAGCTTTGGTTCAAACATAGACAAACAAGCTGAATTCCATGGGTGCTGTAAGAATCAGCATTCTTGACTTCATGACCACATTTGACAGACTGTGACATCAAGGAACCCTTGCAAAATTAGAGCCAGGAAAAATCAGTGAGAACTAAGGAAGATGGTTATGATTGTTGAACAGCCAACTCAGTCTCAGGACATCACTGCAGGAGTTTCTCAAGCTATTTCATCAGTGACTGTCCTACCAAATCAGACTTGGGGATGCTTGCTGTTGAATGCACAATGCTCAGCACTGTTCATTCACCACTTTGCAGCTGCTGAAGCAGTCCATGCCTGAAAGCAGCAAAACATGCATAATTTCCAGGCTTCAGCTGACAGGTGGCAAGGAACATTATGCTACACAAGTACCAAGCAATGACCATCTTCAACAAGGGACAATATAACCAGCACCCATTGACATTCAAAAGCATAAGCCTTGCAGAATTCCCTACAGCTAATATGCTAAGGCTAACACAAACAGTAATGAACCAGTTAGATAGACACTGCTATGAGAGCAGGTCAGCGACAACAGTAGGTCCGAGACTAGGAATACTGCGGCAAGGAATTCATCTCCTGAATCCCCAAAGTCTGCCAACTGTCTATAAGGCACAAGTCAGGAGTATGATGGAATACTCCCCACTTGCCTGGATGATGCTGCTCAAACATCTCTCAAGAAACTTGAAACCATCCAGGACAATGCAGTCACTCGATTAGCCTCATATCTACAAATGACCCCAACCTCCGCCACCGACACTGTTGCAGTAGCCTGTATCATCTATAATATGCATAGCAGAAATTCACCAAGGCTTTCTTGACAGCACCTTCCAAAGGCATGACCATGATCATCTAGAAGGACAAAAGCTGCAGACACACCAGAACACCACCATCTGCAAGTTCGCCTCCAAGCCAGCAAATATCGTGATTTTTAAAAAAATTCATTCATGGTTTAAGGGTGTCACTGGCCGGGCAGCATTTATTGCCCATGCCTAATTGCCCAGTGAGCAGTTAAGAGTCAACATTATTGGTGTCGGTCTGGGGTCACATGTAGGCCAGACCAGGTAAGGACGATGACTTCCTTTCCCTAAAGCGTATTACTGAATCAGACAGGTTTTTCCCCAACAATCAACAATGGATTCATGATCATCATAAAACTCTTAATTCCAGATTTTTTAATTCCACAATCTGTGTGGCAGGTTTCAAACCCTGTACCTGGTGAGTCTCCGAATTAACAGTCCTGTGATTACACCACTGGGCCATTGCTGCCCCATCTTGGAGTTTTGAAACTATAGCGACATTTCTTCAGTGTGTCTGGGTTAAAACCTCAGGACTCCCTCCCTAATGACATTGTGGGGATACCTAAACCAAATGGACTGCAGCGGAAGCTCAAGAACACCTTTTCAAGGACAACTAAGGACGGACAATAAATGCCAGCCCAATCAGTAATGCCCACATCCCATAAATTAATTATAATAAAAATTTCTTTTGAATATGCTGGACACACAAATATAAGAGAATCAACTAGATAAAGTTACTGATTTCTGAGGTTCAGGAAAGGAGCATTGGTGTACCTTAGTGATTTAAAAAATGTTTTTCTAAAAATGAATATTTATTATAAAGTACCCATAATTCATAAATAATTAATGATTGATCCAAGATTGAGAACTGGATATAATCAAAACACCAGCATTTGTAGAATGCAGAAATTTACTTGGAGAGCTTCAGAAAAATTGATTTGGGCAGCAGTAAGGTTGGTTCTGTTTGTTTTCTTTGTTTTACTACTGTTACTGGGCATTTATGAGGCCATTATGTAGCGTTTTGGTGACCTTACCTAAGGAGGAATCTACTTACCTGTGAGGGAATGCTGCTTTATAGGTTTCTGAAAGAGTTATGTTTGGTGATTGCATTATACTCCATGCTATATGATGACATCATACATTCCAGGATGGAGAATTGAGGAGTTCAAATTGAGATCCTGACATGGTCAGTCATATCTTGGGAAGGGAAGGTGATGGCTGGACTCTAAATTCAGAGACCCTGGGGACCTGGGTTCAAAGCCTGCCATAGTAGATGGTGGAATTTGAATTCAATAACTTTCTGGAATTAAGAATCTAATGATGAGTATGAATTCATTGTGATTTTTTTGGAAAAACCCATCTGGTTCACTAATGTCCTTTAGGTAAGGAAACTGCCATCCTTACCTGGTTCGGCCAACATGTGACTCCAGACCCACAGCAATGTGGTTGAATCTTAGCTGCCCTCTGGGCAATTAGGGATGGGCAATAAATGCTGCCTAGCCTGTGACGCCCTCATCCTGTGAATGATTAAAGGAAAAAAAAACATATATTGCTCCACATAGTCTTAATAATTGTCACATTAGCCAATGTAATGTGCATGTATACCTATCATGCTATAAACTACAGCTTGTTAGTAAAACAAGCACAAAGTCTGGCAATGCTAATCTTAACATGAGGAACATCTCATCCATGTTTTATGCTTTCCATGAGCAATGAGTTTAGTATGTTGGGACCCCCTGAGGGGCAGCAATCCTCTTGAGCGTGGTCTGCTGACAGCGATAGCAAGTATCCTTCCTTTGTGTGTGCTATACGGCAAGGCAGGGATGTTGTGAATATTTAGGCAGACAATTAGCGAATTGCTAATTAAGGCTGGTTATTTCTTGTTCAATGCCTTCTTGATGACCCTGCTTGCCTCATTAACATGCAACTTTCTATCTTACCAAACAAGCTGGATGTCGAGTAAACATGACATGGAAACAGCGGTAGCTACCTGTCAAATCCAGCTCGCCATTGTTCTGAAGAACTTCCATGTTGGACACTGGCCACTGACATCAAAAGCACACTCCATGGACACACACCTCATATCCACGGACATTTACAAGCCTCTAAAAATCGTCATGGCGCATTTCTGATCCACTTACAATGCGCTTATACACTTCAATATTGCACCTCAAGCTGCATTGGCAAATACCATTGCAAGGCTGCAGCAAGGGTACCCTGCACATAGAAACATACACCCAGCTCATGGACTGGGCCAGGCTGTATCTCTGGCCACTTTGTTCGCTGTTGTAGCACTCGCTCACTCCGAGCCTGCCTAAATATTCACAACATCTCTGCCTTGCCGTATAGCACACACAAAGGAAGGGTACTTGCTATCGCCGTCAGCAGACCAAGAGGATTGCTGTTCCTCAGGGGGTCCCAGCACACTAAATCAAGGGCAGCCTCAATACCAGGCCGGGTATTTGGAAATGCACAGACTGCCAGCAAGTGAGGGAAGATATTGCAGGAATGATTGACAGTGGCATAGCATTAGCTGAGTGAAAGATGGGGATAGTGCCAGAGGTAGAGTGAGTGTGAATTATCGGAGAGAAGATGGCAGCACTTACAATGGTGGAGCACTGAAGGTCGTTATCCTATATTGCACTCCTCCTCACAGCTGACCTGGACTGCAAGGTCAGGCAAGGCGGGCATATTCTAGTGATATGATCTCCGTTCCAGATCCTGAGGGAACAAGAAGTTCCACTCCTGCACCAGCCCATCTAACAGGATCTCCAGGTCCCTTCCCATAAAGTAGGGCATCCATTTCCTCTGTTGGATAATCTGGGGCAAAGTAGAGGAACTGTGCAGGGCAGCTCCAGATAGACGGTGCTTGTCTGTGTGCATAATAGACTTTTAAAGATAGCATGAGCACAAGGCATGCTAATGAAGTCTGGGATATCCACTGAATGGGGAGTTGATTTGGAAATGGTGGGTGGCACAATGGAACTGGAATCGGATGTGAGGGATGCCATTGGGGATGGGGTAGGTAGTTAATGAGGTCGTTTGAGTAAGATACAGTGAGAATACCATTATACCTTGTGGCAGAAATCCCTCCAAAATGACCTGACACAGATTGGACTTAGCTAAAAACAAATCTGAGCTCCAGTCCATAGGAACAGGCAAGCCTGCTCTGCCATTTATTACAATCATTGATGATTGAACCCCTTAATGCCTTTTGTCTAAACTATTCCCATTACACCATTGGTAATCAGAAATCTATCAATAGCTACTTTAAATGCACTCAAAGACTGAGCTTACACAGACCAGTCAGGGTAGAGAATTCCAAAGATTCATATGTCTTTGAGTAAAATCAACCTTCCCCTTTTTGGTCCTAAATGGATCTCCTTTATTTTTGCGTTGTAGACCTCAAAAACTAGCAAAAACACCTTACCTGCATCTACCCTGTACATCCTCAATCCCACTGTATGCAACTGTCTGTGTAGAGTTTGCATGTCCTCCCCATAACTACGTGGGTTTCCTTTGGATGCTCTGGTTTCCTCCCACAGTCCACAGATGTGCAGGTTGCGTGGATTAGCCATGTGAAATTGCCCGTAGTGCCCAGGGATGTGTGGGTTAGGTGGATTAGTCATTGGAAGGTTACAGGGAGAGGGTAGCAGAGGGTGACTCTGGATGTGATCCTCTTCAAAAGGTCAGTGTGGATGTGATGTGCCAAATGGCCTGCTTCCACACTGTAGGTAAGCTATGATCGCTCTACATATGGTGTAGATTTCAACATGACCATTTCTCATTCTTTGAAACTCTAGAGAATGACAGTCATTCATGCCATGCTGAAACCTGGTGAACCTTAGTTGCACTCTTTCTCTGACAATAACACCTTTGCTGAGATAAGGAGCCCAAAACTGTACATGATATCCTTTCTAACCAAGCTGTTGTACATTTGAATCAAGACTTCGCTATTCTTATGCTCAAACCCTCTTGTAATAAAGACTAACATTCCACTAGCCTTCCTAATTATCTTTTAGTCACTCATTGACAAGGACACCCAGGTCCCTTTGCACATCTACACAGCTCAGTCTCTTAAAAAAAATACACTGCATGCTTGATTATCCTACCAAAGTGAATAACCTCACATTTTTCCACATTATATTCCATCTGCCAAGTTTTTGCCTGCTAAGCTGTCACTCATTATCTGTCAAATCCCCCAAAACCACTTTACAACTTCCTTACAATATACACTTCTGCAAAATTGGAAATATTACATGTGGTCACTATGTCCAGATCATTGAAAAATATTGTGAACAGCTGGAGCCCAAGTACTGATCATTGTGGCATCTTGCTCAACCCAGCCTGCTAACACAATTTTCTTTATCTATTCCCTCGTGGGTTATTTATTGTCCATCTATAGTTGCCCTTCAGAAGGTGGTGTTGAGCTGCCTTCTTGAACTGCCATAATCCATTTGGTGTAGGTACACTGACAAAACTATTATGGATGAAATTTCTGGATTTTGACCCAGTGACAGATGGGAGGGCAACATATTTCCAAGTGTGAATGCTGAGTAGCTTGAAGGGAACTTGCAAGTCGGGGTTTGCCCATATATCTGCTTCCATGCCCTTCTAGATAGTGGTGGTTGTGGTTTTGAAAGGTGCTGACTTTGGAAACTCAATGGATTTCTGCAGTAGATTGTACACATTGCTGCTACTGAGGGCTGGTGGTGAGGAGAATGAATGTTTGTGGTTGTGGTAGTCATTATATGGGCTGCTTCAGCCTGGACTGTGTAAAGCTTCTTACAGGTTATGCAGCAACTCATACTTATTGTTTTCTGCCTGTCAGCCAATCTTTAACCCATGCTAGTACATTACCTTCTACACTATGTGTTTTAATTTTGTTATCCAATCTTTTGTGGGAGATCTTAACAAAAGGCTCTGATGAAACCAAGATCCTAAGTCCATCAACACCATTTTATTCATTTTGTTACTAACATTCCCAGAAAACTCTATATAGTTGTCAAACATGATTGTCTATTTGTGTATTCATGCTGATTATGCTAATCAGATTTCTTCTATTCAAGTGTCCGTTTATCATATTCTTCATGGTAAGTTCTAGTAATTTCCCGATAAGGCTGATGAATCTACGTTCTCTGTTCCTCTTTTGCTCCATTCTTAAATAGTGGGATCTCATTTGTTAGCTTTCAATCTATAGAAATCATCCCAGCATCTATAAAAGTTTGCAAGCTCTTCACCAATATGTTCATTAACTATACAGCTACTTCTTAACACTCTGGGGTACACTTGCATGTCCCAGGGACTTATGACCTTGCAGACCCATTAGCTTCTCCAGTAAAACATGCTAACTATTAATATTAATTTCCTTTAACACCAGATTGATGCAATTCTTCTACAAGGAGTGATTGATGAGATTGGGTCTATGTTCCTAGAGTTTAGAAGAATGCAAAGTTACCTAATTGAAACATGTACAATGTTATTCGCAGTGTATCATGCAAACTCCCAAACAGGCCAAAGGCCACCACTTTCAGATCTTAAAAGTGTCTGGTCTACCTCAAATTGGACTGGAAATGCAAAGTTTCTTAAAAAATGTGAACACTGGGTTATGCAAACTGTTTCACACTGATACTATTCAGTCCCTTATCAGGTGGTATTTTCTACGAACAGTATATTTCTGTCAGTACAAAAAGGTTTTCTGCCTACTACATAAGTGAACGATGATTGTCTATGAATTTCAAAGCTGGAATTATGTCAGTTCGGTAAGTTCTGTGTCTGAATAATTGGCTGATCAAATGAATGAAAATTTTCCTTTAGTTACTTGCAATAGTACAGATTACTCAGCCTGCCCACACTTGGAAAACCAAAATTAAAAATGTCTATTGTTAGACGTGACTCTGTGAAGGGTCTGAGGAAGCTCTTCAGTGATACCCGAATCACTGGCAAAGTGCAGCATTCCCACAGACATTTGGGAATCACCGGCCCAAGATCGTCCAAAATGGAGGAGGAGCATCCAGGAAGGCACTGACCACCTCGAGACTTGCCATTGGGAAAGAAACGGAAGCCAGGCGAAAACAGCATAAGGAGCGCACTTGCTACACTAATGTCCCACCCTTTCCCGTGACCACCTTCTGCCCCAAGTATAACAGAACTTGTAATAGCTGCAGGTCTGTACAGCTACCTACGGACTCATCCTGACAATGGAAGACAGTCATCCTCGTATATGAAGGACCACCAATGTTGATGAAGGGACTTGCTGAACAATCTCGCGCATGCTAATAACTACATTAACAAATAATGTTAAGTAATCAATTGAGCTCGCAAGATTTTTCATTTACACCCGCTACAAATGACATATATCCACACAATGGGACATGCGAACAGAAGGAATATATTCAAGTCTTACCCATTTTTTGAACTACCCAAAGGCTTACGGAACTTCTTATTCAGGCTATGGAGATAGTAGTAACTACCGATGCTGTAGAATCTGATATAACAAGGTGTAGAGCTGGATGAACACAGCAGGCCAAGCAGCATCAGATGAGCAGGAAAGCCCCTACCTCAGCCCCACCCCCATCTCTTACCCACTAACCTCATCCCGCCTCCTTGACCTGTCCGTCCTCCCTTGTCCGACCTATACCCTCCCTAACTCCCCACCTGAATACACCTCTACTGGCTCCAACCCCGCTTCTTTGATCTGTCTGTCTCCTCTCCACCTGTCTTCTCCTTTATCAATTTTCTATCTGCATCCCCCTCTCTCCCTATTTATTTCAGAATCCCCTTCCCCTCCCCCATTTCTGAAGAAGGGTCTTGACTCGAAACATCAGCTTTCCTGCTCCTCTGATGCTGCTTGGCTTATTGTTCAGACTGCCTTCTCCATGAAAATGCCAATCAGAGTCGACTTGCCAAACATCCTACAGTGTAAATTATTGCGAATGCTAGAAGTTTGGCATTCTTGCTTTTGACATGATGAGAACAAAATGAAAAACACTGGAAACATGCCTTTCTTTTCAGCAATATTCACATATACTGCTTACACTCAGTAGTTAATTGAAAAATTGTTTTTCTAACAGTGTTGTTAGTCCCATTACAATTTCCCTTGCAAGTTACTTCAGAAAATAAGTTGCCTTTAAACTATTGATTGTAAGCAACCTCCCCTTCTGTAGAAGGCAAAATAAACTTTCATTTTTCGACAGCTTTGTATATAACACTGAACCGAAGATCAGGGATACTAACTGGGAGGAAAGAGGCTGAGAAGAGATGATTCCTCACGGTTGAAGCCAGTAAGAAGATTAAAATCAGTTGCTAACACAGTTCCTGTCACAGTGCGTACAGCACTATATCCAAACCTGTGCAATTCCGAAGTGCTAAGCAATTTTATTGTGTATTTCAATATAGGATCACGTGCTGGGCAAGAAATGCTTGTGTCCACCATGAAGCAATATTTAATATTAAAACAGTTTTCCAGGAGAATAGCCATGAATTATAGCAGCAGATGTTTTAGATTCTTGATTGGTGGGGGCATCAAGTGTAACAGGGAAAGGGCAGGAAGGTGCACGTGAGGAATGTCGGATAAGTCATGATCTCGTTGAATGATGGAATAGGCTTGAGGGGCCAATTGTCTACTCCTGTTCCTATTTCTTATGGTTTTATTGTGGTCTTATGGTCAAACACATGAGGAAGATGGTAAGTTAATTGGTGGATTCTACACATTTTTATCACAGCCTTGGAAAGGTGTTAGGAGACCATTGAATGAAAAATGCATGGATCTGCTTCACTCATTTCAAAACATTCCTTTTCTTCAGAGAATAAGAAATAAAAGCCATACAAATTTAAATTTTGTTATTGATGCCCTCTCACTGACTCACTGGACTAGATAACCATCCTTATGCATTAGCGAAAATAAAAGGCGAGTTGCCAAATTTACATCCCTCCCAATTTTTATTTTCATTGAGTTCAAAGTTGATGTTGAGTTGCATTCACCTAATTCACTATAGCACACATGGTCATTATGTATCTGAGCTTCTTGTCTGGATCACAGATTTCTTGCGTTTAATGATTGTTGAAGCCAATATAAGCAGCTCACTTTGGCCGAACCAAGAGAACAAAAAACAGATTCTGACAGATGTCACCCAAGGGAAGAGCTCTTGATATGAAACAGGAGCCGCTGAAAACTGGGGAACAGGAAGCACTGGGAAAAACAAGTATTTTCTGATTTGCATTATAGTGTTCACTGCCCCAACACCCCAATTTTAGTAATTACATTGACTGTGCACTCTTGTTTATAAAGTTCTCAGACTAGTAAATATAGACTGGCTGCTCAGAAATATTACTGACAGTGATTGCCAAGCTATATGTAGACAGCTCTAGTCCAGCCAATAAAATTGACTAAACATTTGAACATCTTTGTAACACTGCATTTTACAAACTCTAAAAGTAAACTTATACGCAGTTCCCACAAAAACTAAGACTGCTTGGTTTTTTAATAAAATGTCCTACACGTTGTTAAAGGAAAATTTTTAAAAAAGACTGAATGCAAAGCATTTTAAATCAAGGATAAAGCTTACATATATTGTATGTGTATATAACATTGCAAACATTTGTCAGCCTTAAATAAAACATGCCAGTTTCTTATGGTGTTTGTTAGATTTGATGATCTCTTCAACTTTTTTGTTGAATGTCTCACCTTCTAACAAAACAATGCCTAGAATACACAATTGCTTCAGAAGAATACTGACAATTTAGCTTCAATAAAAGAATACCGCATATATGGATTAAAAACACAATCTAAATGTTTCTCAAGTGTAATACTTTCAGCCCTTGGATGAATGGCTGCTTACAATGTCAGCTATGTCAGCAGTTAAAAAGTTTACAATTCTCAAATGAAAATGATCCAATGAACAATACTTCTTTTACAAAGGTCTTCATGCAGTTATTATACACAGAATCAATTAACTTTTGCGCTGTTTTAAATTACACAGATATGTGAACAAATTCTTGGCCTTGCACTATCCAAATCAGCTTTGCATTTGAAAGTTAGATTAAATATTTTTCAGATATGTTCCTGAGAAACTTTACAAAGAAATACTAATGGAAAAAAATATAGCAAGCAATTTTGCCAGCTTGATGTGTGTCCCTTTGAGATAAATCACACTGAAATCTAATTCTGGTTGAGAACTGAAATCAACACTGGGGTTCCAGACTACCAGAAGTACACAGCATCTTCTGAATAATATCTGATGTAGGAAACTCAGGACCACATGTTTCTTTGGGTCTGTCCATTTTTAGTTGTATCGTTTGATTCCGTTTTCTCAGCATCTGACCAATGCCCATCATTGGAAACTTGCCCCTACTTTTAACTAGATAAGGATTGCCCAGTTCAGTGGATCTTGCATTATTGGAAACAGATGGAATATGGGACACCATCTGGGGTGCCATAAGGTCTTTCTTTTCTTCATACGATGGAATGGTGTGACTAGGATGACTCAGTGATTTCATGGATCTTAAACACTCGTGCTGCTGAATTGAAACTGCAGTCTGATCAGTGGATGAGCAAGACAAAATCCCAGAAGGTCCCACGGCTCTCTGCTGAGGAATTAGTTCAATTCGATCTTGCCCCAGGCAAGAAGGATATTTACTGTTCACAATGGGGTATATGTCCTTTGCTCTGTGTTTTGCGCTCACAGTTTCTAGTGGCTGAGAGCCATGTTGTCTGATAGGCATTGGGGTCCTGGGGAGAGGACAGTTCACTTCCAAATACTCCAAGGATTGTGAGTTGACATATCCATTCTTGCTGGCTCTAGCTTCACCTGCTGGCATAGGTATAGGAAGGCAAGGGTCCAGAATCAGTCCTGTAGACAGAAGGTTAAAACACAGTTTGAGAGTTCGGATTTCCTCACAACAATAGTACTTCAGACAGCTTATTCTCTCAGTAATTTTGCAATCAAAAAACAACATACAGTGAAATATTTCAGATATTCTGCAGTGACAACAGCAATCCCTCATTTTAAGATTTAACTACACTGTTTGACATTATTGTTTGAATGCTTTGATACTTGATACTTGAATGCCTTGAGTACTTTGATACTAAATTCATCCTCTGTTATAATTGAGAAGCTATTTATTTTAGAAATCTAATGCTGAAACAGAAACCAATCATCTATATAAACCACAAAACAGCAAGGATCCAAACAGTGACCCCTCGTTTAGAACTTTGATTTCGGGTCTTTTATTATCCTTTTCCATAACAACCTTGAATTTATTGGAGTTATGCTTGCTGACTGCAAAATGTTCCCCTACTGATACTTTAATCACTTCCCCAGCTTCATCACCAAAAATTAAGTCCAGACCTCCCTAGCTCTGTCCATCAAGATGGCGGCAGGGTAAGGTGCTCCATTTGTTGCTCCACTCTGCTCACTAGTTCCTTTTCCTTTCCCTTTCTTTTCTCTTCTTCTCTCTCTCTCTCCTCTCTGCAGTAATTCTATCCCCCAACCACACTTACCTAAGGAGTCAGGTCATGACAGGGAACCATATGACAGGAGCTGAATGCGCGGGCCGTGTCCTGCAGTGACAGCAGCTCGAGCATGGGCCGAAGTGACAGTGAGAGCGGGACCGGTGAGGGGGGAGTGGACGGTACGAGGGCAGTGGGTGGAGAGAGTGGGGCCTGTTGAGGGAGCAGCAGTGGGCGGTGAGTGCGGGCCAGTGCTGGGTCAGCGGTGATGGTGTTCTCCTAGATGTCCTAGCAATTGGAATGGTGCCTGCACCATTGTGGAGATGAGACCTGGGACTCAGATCTGAACTTGTTTCTTTCTCCAGTTTACTTTTGGGCTCTGTTAAATCTTTTAGTTCTGGTTTTTGTACCCGAGTGAGCAACTTTGTGTAATTTTTGCTGTACTTACGTGTTCCTACACTTCGTACATGTGACAAATAAATATATCCTATATCTAAATCTTATAGGGCCTTTACTGTACTTGCTTAAAAAGCTGTCCTGGATACATTTTAAGAATTTCTCTCTTCTCAGCCTTTCTCACTCTGACTACCCAAGTTGATGTTGAGGAAGTTGAAATCCCCTACCATTATTACTTTTACTTTTTACTTTACTTATGCACTTCTCTGAAATTTGCCGCTCTTCTTTTTCTCTTGAACTGTTAGGAGGTCCAATTGTTTAGAAATAAAATAAAATGTCTGTGAATAGAAAAGAATATGTGGTTGCAGCTTCAACAGTTGTTTGTTAACACAGCTCTAGATGCTATCATTATAACACTGAAAAACAAGTATACTGTTTTGGATACTGTTGGGGGGGGGGGACTTACCAGGGGCATGCAGTAGGGTGCAGGTCTCTGGCACAGAGTCTGTCCCTCTTGCACAGAAGGGAAGGGGGGATAGGAAGAGAGTGATAGTCAGTGGGGACTCAATAGTTAGAGGGACTGATAGAAGGTTTGCCGGGAACGAAAGAGAATCACGATTGGTGTGTTGCCTCCGAGGTGCCCGGGTCCGTGATGTCTCGGATCGTGTTTTTGGGGTCCTGAGGGGTAAGGGTGACCAGCCCCAAGTCGTGGTCCACAGAGGCACCAATGACATAGGCAGAAAGAGGGATAGGGATGTCAGGCAGGATTTCAGGGAGCTAGGGTGGAAGTTGAGAGCTAGAACAAACAGAGTGGTCATCTCTGGTTTGTTACCCGTGCCACGTGATAGCAAAGAACAGGGAGAGGTTTCAGCTGAACACGTGGCTGCAGGGATGGTGCAGGAGGGAGGGCTTCAGGTACATGGACAATTGGGGCTCATTCTGGGGAAGGTGGGACCTGTACAAACAGGACGGTCTCCACTTGAACTAGAGGGGCACTAATATCCTGGGTGGGAAATTCACTAGTGCTATTCGGGTGGATTTAAACTAGCTCAGAAGGGGGATGGGAAACTGAGGTGTAGTCCTAGTACACAGGAGGATGAGCGTAGGGAGGACATGGTCAGGACCTCACTGTCACAGGAGTGTGCTGGCAGACAGCAAGCTGGATTGAAGTGTGAAGGAGTATCCGGAATAAGGTAAGTGAGCTTGCAGCTTGGATAGGTACCTGGGACTTCGATGTTGTGGCCATGTCGGAGACATGGATACAGCAGGGTCAGGAATGGATGTTGCAGGTTCCAGGGTTTCGATCTTTCATTAAGGTCAGGGAAGGTGGTAAAAGAGGGGGAGGTGTGGCTTTGTTGGTCAAGGACAGTATAACGGCGGCTGAAAGAACCTTTGATGCGGACTCGTCTACTGAGGTGGTGTGGGCTGAGGTTGCCGAGGAAGGTTTGTCGACTGAGTCAGTATGGGTGGAAATTAGGAACAGCAAGGGAGCAGTCACCTCATTGGGGGTTTTCTACAGACCCCCAAATAGCAGTAGGGAGATCAAAGAACTCATTGGCTGGCAGATTGGTGAAAAGTGCAAACGTAGCAGGGCTGTTGTTATGGGTGACTTCAACTTTCCCAATATAGATTGGAACCTCCTTAGTGCAGATGGTTTGGATGGAGCCGTTTTTGTCAGGTGTGTTCAGGAGGGTTTCCTTACTCAGTATGTGGACAGGCCGACGAGGGGGAGGCCATTTTGGATTTGGTGCTCGGCAATGAGCCAGGACAGGTGTCAGATCTCGTGGTGGGAGAACACTTTAGTGACAGTGACCACAACAGCCTCACATTTACCATAGCCATGGAAAGGGAAAGGAGCAGTTACTAGGGGAAGATATTTGACTGGGGTAAAGGAAACTATGACGCTATCAGACAAGAGTTGGGAAGTACAGATTGGGAGCAATTGTTCCACAGAAAGGGCACAGCAGACATGTGGAGGCTGTTTAAGAGCAGTTGTTACGAGTGATGTATAAATTTTTTCCTCTGAGACAGGTAAGAAGGGGTATGATTAAGGAGCCTTGGATGACGGGTACAAAGGTGCTTCTTGTCAAAAAGAAAAAGGCAGCGTACGTAAGGTGGAGGAAGCAAAGGTCTAGCACAGCTTTAGTGGATTACAGGCTTGCTCGGAAGGAACTCAGAAGTGGACTGAGGAGGGCCAGGAGGGGGCACGAGAAAGGCTTGGCAGGAAGGATTAGGGAGAACCCAAAGGCATTTTACTCATACGTGAGGAATAAGAGAATGATCAGGGAGAAGGTAGGGCCAATCAGGGATAGCGTAGGGAACTTGTGCGCGGAGTCTGAGCAGATAGGGGAAGCCCTAAATGAGTTTTTTTGCTTCGGTTTTCACTAAGAAAAGGGACTTGTTGTGAATGAGAACTTTGAGGAGCAGGAAAACAGGCTTGAAAAGATCAAGACTGAGGAAGTTGATGTGCTGGAAATTTTGGCAAACGTTAAGACTGATAAGTCCCCAGGGGCAGACCAGATTTATCCTAGGTTGCTCCAGGAAGCGAGAAAGGAGGTTGCTAAGCCGCTAGCGAAGATCTTTGCTTCCTCGCTGTCCACGGGAGTTATACCGGAAGATTGGAGGGAGGCAAATGTTGTTCCTCTTTTCAAGAAAGGGAATAGGGAAATCCCTAGAAATTACAGACCAGTCAGTCTTACGTC
The DNA here is from genome assembly GCF_030684315.1 of Stegostoma tigrinum. Classification (NCBI taxonomy): domain Eukaryota; kingdom Metazoa; phylum Chordata; class Chondrichthyes; order Orectolobiformes; family Stegostomatidae; genus Stegostoma; species Stegostoma tigrinum. The sequence goes on along the minus strand of NC_081365.1, from coordinate 24,721,806 downwards.
TGTGGTCAGCAAGGTTTTGGAAAGAATTCTGAGGGATAGGATTTATGACTATTTGGAAAAGCATAGCGTGATTAAAGGGAGTCAGCATGGCTTTGTGAGGGGCAGGTCATGCCTTACAAATCTTATTGAGTTCTTTGAGGAAGTCACGAGACAGGTTGACGAGGGTCGAGCAGTGGATGTGGTGTACATGGACTTCAGCAAGGCATTTGATAAGGTTCCCCACTGCAGGCTCATTCATAAAGTCAGGAGGTATGGGATACAGGGTGATTTGGCTGTCTGGATTCAGAATTGATGGCTGAGAGTGATTGTAGATGGTAAGTATTCTGCCTGAAAGTCAGTGCTGAGTGGTGTCCCGCAGGGATCTGTTCTTGGGCTTCTGCTCTTTGTAGTTTTGGAAGGTCGAACTTAAATGATGAATATAGGATTAAAGGCAGGATTCTCGACAGTGTGGAGGAACAGCGGGATCTTGGTGTTCAAGTGCATAGCTCCCTCAAAGTTGCCACCCAAGTGGATAAGGTTGTTAAGAAAGCATATGGTGTTTTGGCTTTCATTAATAGGGAGATCGTGTTTAAGAGCCGTGAGGTTATGCTGCAGCTTTACAAAACCCTGGTGAGACCACACTTGGAATACTGTGTCCAGTTCTGGTCGCCTTATTATAGGGAAGATGTGGAGGCTTTGGAGAGGGTGCAAAGGAGGTTTACCAGGATGCTGCCTGGACTGGAGGGCTTGTCTTACGAGGAGAGGTTGACTGAGCTCGGACTTTTCTCTCTGGAGAGGAGGAGGAAGAGAAGTGACCTGATCGAGGTGTACAAGGTAATGAGAGGCATGGATAGAGTCGATAGCCAGAGACTTTTCCCCAGGGCAGGATTGACTGCCACGAGGGGTCATAGTTTTAAGGTGTTAGGAGGAAGGTATAGAGGAGACGTCAGAGGGAGGATCTTCACCCAGAGAGTTGTGAGCGCATGGAATAGTTTACCAGTGGTAGTCATGGAAGCGGAGTCATTAGTGACATTTAAGCGACTGCTGGACATGCACATGCACAGCAGTGAATTGAGGGGAATGTGGGTTTGGTTATTTTATTTTCGGATTAGGATTATTCCACGGCACAACATCGTGGGCCGAAGGGCCTGTACTGTGCTGTAATTTTCTAGTAATCTAGTAACACTATTACTGCTTGACTGATTTCCACAATTTAGCATTATCACAGTGAGAAAGGAAACTAATTGTAAACTGAATTGTGATCAACTGTTTGAAGAGTTTATTGAAGGATTAGCTGCCTTGGATGTGGGGTTAGCAATAAAAATATTTGTTTTTACGAGGGTGTAAGTAGTTGACGGGCTTTACTTGGTGTTGAACGGGGCTTCACTAAAGAGATGAGTTTTGTATGATGAAATCACCACCACAAGCCCAGCACCCCTTTCCAGAACAACGTTCTTGTCACTTAGGGAAATTTTCCTGAGGCAAGTAATGCAAGCTAAGGCATTTCCTGATTTTCCAAACCCACGTTGGGGGTGAAAATCCAGACGATATCTTTATTTATAAAGTCCAGGAAGCCATATCTCCACCTTCAAAGAGTCATGCACATTTCAGTATTCCTAAGAGATAGTAAGAACTGCCGATGCTGGAGTCAGAGATAACACAGCTTGGAGCTGGAGGAACACAGCAGGCCAGGCAGCATCAGAGGAGCAGGGAAGTTGACGTTTCGGGTCGGCACCCTCGTGTTTCCTGCTCCTCTGATGCTGCCTGGCCTGAGTACTCCTAACAGTCTCTCTTCTTAATACTAAATCATTTAGTCTCGCCTTACCCTTCCTATCAAAATGTATCACCTCATATATTTTTATGTTGAGTCTCATTTACTGGCTTTCCCTTTCAACCTGTCTACACGCTCTGCAAGTCTCTTAATAACTTATTCACCATTTATTACATTCCCAAGTTTTGTTTCATCTTCAATTTTCAAACTGTGTTCGGTACCTACAAGTTCAGGTAATCAACATGTACCAAGAATCACCAAAGACCTTATAACTCAAACTCTGAAGTTGAAATGCAGCCATTCACCACCATTCTCTCAGAGATAATAGGAACTGCATATGCTGTTCAATCCGAGATAACAAAGTGTGGAGCTGGATGAACACAGCAGGCCAAGCAGCATCTCAGGAGCACAAAAGCTGACATTTCAGGCCTAGACCACCATTCTCTGATTGCTATCCCATAGGCAATTTTGTATCCAATCTGTATTCCCTCTTCCTTAGGCTTCTGTTATCTAGACATGCCTCATATATGGTACTTTATCAGACACTTTTGAAAGTTTATGCACAGATACATTGCATTCATCCACTTACTTTGTTATGTCATCAAAAAATAAGATCAAGTTCGTCAACACAAACAAATCATTCTTAGTTCCCCTTTATTAGTCCATGCTTGTCCAACTGGCTCTTAAATATGGGCCCCAGCTTTGCCTGCCTCTTTGTAGGTTACGTGGAACAGTCCCTCTTCCACACCTACACAGGCCCCAAACCCCACCTCTTTCTCCGTTACATTGATGACTGTATCGGCGCCGCCTCTTGCTCCCCAGAGGAGCTCGAACAGTTCATCCACTTCACCAACACCTTCCACCCAACCTTCAGTTCACCTGGGCCATCTCCAGCACATCCCTCACCTTCCTGGATCTCTCAGTCTCCATCTCAGGCAACCAGCTTGTAACTGATGTCCATTTCAAGCCCACCGACTCCCACAGCTACCTAGAATACACCTCCTCCCACCCACCCTCCTGCAAAAATTCCATCCCCTATTCCCAATTCCTCCGCCTCCGCCGCATCTGCTCCCACGATGAGGCATTCTACTCCCGCACATCCCAGATGTCTAAGTTCTTCAAGGACCGCAACATTCCCCCCACAGTGATCGAGAACGCCCTTGACCGCGTCTCTCGCATTTCCCGCAACACATCCCTCACACCCCACCCCCGCCACAACCGCCCAAAGAGGATCCCCCTCGTTCTCACACACCACCCCACCAACCTCCGGATACAACGCATTATCCTCCGACACTTCCGCCATCTACAATCCGACCCCACCACCCAAGACATTTTTCCATCCCCACCCTTGTCTGCTTTCCGGAGAGACCACCCTCTCCGTGACTTCCTTGTTCGCTCCACACTGCCCTCCAACCCCAAACACACCCGGCACCTTCCCCTGCAACCGCAGGAAATGCTACACTTGCCCCCACACCTCCTCCCTCACTCCCATCCCAGGCCCCAAGATGACTTTCCATATTAAGCAGAGGTTCACCTGCACATCTGCCAATGTGGTATACTGCATCCATTGTACCCGGTGTGGCTTCCTCTACCTCCCAGTCGCAAACCATTTCCATTCCCCCTCCCATTCTTTAGATGACATGTCCATCATGGGCCTCCTGCAGTGCCACAATGATGCCACCCGAAGGTTGCAGGAAGAGCAACTCATTTTCCGCTTGGGAACCCTGCAGCCCAATGGTATCAATGTGGATAATGAAATGAGAGGCTGGATGAACACAGCAGGCCCAGCAGCATCTCAGGAGCACAAAAGCTGACGTTTCGGGCCTAGACCCTTCATCAGAGAGGGGAATGGGGTCAGGGTTCTGGAATAAATAGGGAGAGAGGGGGAGGCAGACCGAAGATGGAGCAATGGGAGACAGATTCCCTGAGGTTGGTCCGGAGGGAGGAGGGTAACCTCTTCAGGTTAGGCATCCCTGGAAGAGGCTTCGCAGTGAGGTTAAAATTGTACCAGTGATAATGGGAACTGCAGATGCTGGAGAATCCAAGATAATGAAATGTGAGGCTGGATGAACACAGCAGGCCTAGCAGCATCTCAGGAGCACAAAAGCTGACGTTTCGGGCCTAGACCCTTCATCAGAGAGGGGGATGGGGTGAGGGTTCTGGAATAAATAGGGAGAGAGGGGGTGGCGGACCGAAGATGGACCAATGGGAGAGAGATTCCCTGAGGTTGGTCCAGAGAGAGGAGGGTAACTTCTTCAGGTTAGGCATCCCTGGAAGAGGCTTCGCAGTGAAGTATCAATGTGGACTTCACCAGCTTCAAAATCTCCCCTTCCCCCACCGCATCCCAAAACCAGCCCAGTTCGTCCCCTCCCCCCACTGCACCACACAACCAGCCCAGCTCTTCCCCTCCACGCACTGCATCCCAAAACCAGTCCAACCTGTCTCTGCCTCCCTCACCTGTTCTTCCTCTCACCCATCCCTTCCTCCCACCCCAAGCCACACCTCCATCTCCTACCTACTAACCTCATTCCACCTCCTTGACCTGTCCGTCTTCCCTGGACTGACCTATCCCCTCCCTACCTCCCCACCTATACTCTCCTCTCCACCTATCTTCTTTTCTCTCCATCTTCGGTCCGCCTCCCCCTCTCTCCCTATTTATTCCAGAACCCTCACCCCATCCCCCTCTCTGATGAAGGGTCCAGGCCCGAAACATCAGCTTTTGTACTCCTGAGATGCTGCTGGGCCTGCTGTGTTCATCCAGCTTCACATTTTATTATCTTGGATTCTCCAGCATCTGCAGTTCCCATTATCACTGGCTCTTAAATTTCTCCTGGTTTATCGGCCCAGATCTTCCTGTGTCTGTATCACCAGAGACTGGATGTATAACTTAACATGTATGTCATGATCTCATGGATATCTGCAATAGTCTTACCTCTCTCAGGATCGGGAACTTTTTTCTCCTTCAGCACAGCTTTACCGGCGTTTAAAGGTTTAGAGCTTTTCTCTGCTTTTCTTACAGATGGTTTTTGAAAAAACTCCACTCCTCTTTCTGGATTCTTGGGCTTCTTTTCCTGCGAGGTGAAGTTATATAAATTATCCCCTTAAATGAAAATGAATTTTTCAGGACATTATACATTAGTGGAGGACATGTCCCCATATTCCTCATCCCCAAGTAAGACTTTTAGATATTTAAGGTCTTAGAATAGTGCAACCAGCATGTATTTCTAAAGGTCACAGCAGATATTCTTTTGTTCAGGACTCTACAGCAGTTTAATAGTTGCTGTTACCAGAGATCTGGGGATATAACAGCATGGCAGCAATGCTTAAACTTGACTGGCATTGTTTTTACACATTGAACTATTCCTCAATTTTACAACTGATGGAATCCTGAAGACTGCCCAAGGGATTCATAAAAGAAGTAGCAAAGAAACAGAAAAAAAGAAAGAAAATAGAAGAGACACAAATGTGTGATTATTTTAGCGTTTATATTAAAACATTATGAATACAAGTAAAATTAAATGAAGTATACAGGTGGTTCTGTTTAATAATTGATGGCTGCACATAGCAAAATATACAGACAAATGAGAACACAAATTAAAAGAATATAATGTACAGGAGATGATGGAGCACAGATGATGGAGTGGAGGCTACACACTCTGTGTCACATGTAGATCAGAGAAGCAGCACAGTGAGGAATAGCTGGGCAAGGATAAAATGTCCAGCTATTTGGCAGCTGTCTTGAGATAACAGTATGGCTGTTTCATAAAAGTATGATGGCAGTCCTATGGGAGCTGAGTGTACTTCACAAAAGACAGCAATTTTTAATGTTATCACTGCCACAAAATTTTCAATTTGTCAATTAAAAAGGGCTTATCAACTTTAAAATTATTGCATAGAAAAGACCAATTGGTATGAAAAGATATACTCTGTCCAATTATGTTAATTTACCGTTTATGGGTAAATCAAGAGAAATATTTACAAAACAGTTTATCCAGGTAACATTTGGAAGAACTAGTTTCACGACAAGTCTGAAACAAAAGCACTGTGGAGATTTTTCCTATGAGAACAGTTTACTTAACAAAAACATTAAGATTGACAAGTCGCCAGGCCCAGACCAGATTTGTCCTCGACTGCTTTGGGAAGCGAGAAATGCAATTGCTTCGCCACTTGCGAAGATCTTTGCATCCTCGCTCTCCACTGGAGTCGTACCTGAGGACTGGAGACAGGCAAATGTAATTTCTCTCTTCAAGAAAGGAAATAGGGAAATCCCCGGCAATTACAGACCAGTAAGTCTCACGTCTGTCGTCTGCAAGGTGTTAGAAAGGATTCTGAGGGATAGGATTTATGACCATCTCGAAGAGCATGGCTTGATCAAATACAGTCAACACGGCTTTGAGAGGGGTAGGTCATGCCTCACAAACCTTATCGAGTTTTTTGAGGATGTGACTAGAAAAGTTGATGAGGGTCGAGCTGTGGATGTGGTGTATATGGACTTCAGTAAGGCATTTGATAAGGTTCCCCATGGTAGGCTCATTCAGAAGGTCAGGAGGAATGGGATACAGGGGAACTTAGCTGCTTGGATACAGAATTGGCTGGCCAACAGAAGACAGCGAGTGGTAGTAGAAGGAAAATATTCTGCCTGGAAGTCAGTGGTGAATGGGGTTCCACAGGGCTCTGTCCTTGGGCCTCTACTGTTTGTAATTTTTATTAATGACTTGGATGAGGGGATTGAAGAATGGGTCAGCAAGTTTGCAGACGACACAAAGGTCGGAGGTGTCGTTGACAGTATAGAGGGCTGTTGTAGGCTGCAGCGGGACATTGACAGGATGCAGAGATGGGCTGAGAGGTGGCAGATGGAGTTCAACCTGGATAAATGCGAGGTGATGCATTTTGGAAGGTCGAATTTGAAAGCTGAGTACAGGATTAAGGATAGGATTCTTGGCAGTGTGGAGGAACAGAGGGATCTTGGTGTGCAGATACATAGATCCCTTAAAATGGCCACCCAAGTGGACAGGGTTGTTAAGAAAGCATATGGTGTTTTGGCTTTCATTAACAGGGGGATTGAGTTTAAGAGTCGTGAGATCTTGTTGCAGCTCTATAAAACTTTGGTTAGACCGCACTTGGAATACTGCGTCCAGTTCTGGTCGCCCTATTATAGGAAAGATGTGGATGCTTTGGAGAGGGTTCAGAGGAGGTTTACCAGGATGCTGCCTGGACTGGAGGGCTTATCTTATGAAGAGAGCTTGACTGAGCTCGGTCTCTTTTCATTGGAGAAAAGGAGGAGGAGAAGGGACCTAATTGAGGTATACAAGATAATGAGAGGCATAGATAGAGTTGATAGCCAGAGACTATTTCCCAGGGCAGAAGTGGCTAGCACAAGGGGTCATAGTTTTAAGCTGGTTGGTGGAAAGTATAGAGGGGATGTCAGAGGCGGGTTCTTTACACAGAGAGTTGTGAGAGCATGGAATGCGTTGCCAGCAGCAGTTGTGGAAGCAAGGTCATTGGGGTCATTTAAGAGACTGCTGGACATGCATATGGTCACAGAAATTTGAGGGTGCATACATGAGGATCAATGGTCGGCACAACATTGTGGGCTGACGGGCCTGTTCTGTGCTGTACTGTTCTATGTTCTATGTTCTAAAAAGACTCAAATGCAACTTATTCGCCAAAAACTTCAGTCCAACAAAGGCAATCCAAGGTCACAGACCGAGACCCATCTTAACATCCTCCCAGGAATGCTGCATTGTGGGCAAATTGCCCCAGAATGGCAAGAACATCAGCCACACTGACTACAGCTGCCATCAAAGAACTGGTTGTGCATTTTACTACAATGCAATATCAGGCGGTGGGAGTAAAACAGGAAGAAATCGTTATGAACTGCTGACGGCTAACTCCAGCATCAAGCAAAGAAGCTCAACTTTGACCTGGATCATAGGCAAGAGTGGGGTGTCAAGTCCAATTTTACTTCCACAGTCTCTGCAGCTAACATCGTGATTTTATTCTTGAATCTTCGGTTTCCTCCCAGAGTCCAAAGATATGCAGACTAGGTGGATCGGCCATGCTAAGTTGCCCACAGTGTTCAGGGGTGTGTGGGTCATAGGGGGATGGGTCTGGGTGGGATGCTTCAAGGGGCAGTGTGGACCTGTTGGGCCGAAGAGCCTGTTTCCACACTGTACGGAATCTAATCGAAAAAAAATCTTATGATTAAGTTCCTTCTTTAGCTATCAGTGTATGTTCTCATTGTCTTCCTCTTGCTCAACTTAAGGTCACCATTCACAACCAGTTGTTTGAGGTTCCCGTAGTATGAGTTAAAGGATTTTAGTTGTCTCTTCACAATAAATGTAAATAATTTAGATGGGGAGCTAAATGTAATATCTCCAAATTTGCAGGTGACACAAAGCAGGGTGGGAGGGTGAGCTGTGGGAAGGATGCAGAGATGTTGTAGTGGACAGGCTGAGTAAATGGAAAAATGCATGGCAGATATAGTATATTGCGGATAAACATGAAGTTATTCACTTTGATAGCAAAATCAGGGAGGCAGATTAGTATTTGAATAGCTGTAAATTGAGAGGAGGGAATTTTCACGAACACTTAGATGTCTCCGAATGCACCAGTTGCTGAAAGTAAATGTGCAGGTGCAGACGCAGGAAAAAAGAAACTGTTTGTTAACTTTGATAAAATGATTCAAGTTCAGGAACAATGAAAACAAAGTGTGAAGCTGGATGAACATAGCAGGCCAAGCAGCATCTCAGGAGCACTAAAGCTGACGTTTCGGGCCTAGACCCTTCATCAGAGAGGGGGATGGGGAGAGGGTTCTGGAATAAATAGGGAGAGAGGGGGAGGCGAACCGAAGATGGAGAGAAAAGAAGATAGGTGGAGAGGAGAGTATAGGTGGGGAGGTAGGGAGGGGATAGGTCAGTCCAGGGAAGACGGACAGGTCAAGGAGGCGGGATGAGGTAGTAGGTAGGAAATGGAGGTGTGGCTTGAGGTGGGAGGAAGGGATGGGTGAGTGGAAGAACGGGTTAGAGAAGCGGAGGCAGTCTGGGCTGGTTTTGGGATGCAGTGGAGGGAGGAGACGAGCTGGGCTGGTTTTGGGATGCAGTGGGGGAAGGGGAGATTTTGAAGCTTGTGAAGTCTGCATTGATACCATTGGGCTGCAGGGTTCCCAAGCGGAATATGAGTTGCTGTTCCTGCAAACAAAGGGGGTGGCCATGGGTACCCGCATGGGCCCCAGCTTTGCCTGCCTCTTTGTAGCTTACGTGGAACAGTCCCTCTTCTGCACCTACACAGGCCCCAAACCCACCTCTTCCTCCGTTACATTGATGACTGTATCGGTGCTGCCTCTTGCTCCCCAAAGGAGCTCGAACAGTTCATCCACTTCACCAACAACTTCCACCCCAACCTCAAGTTCACCTGGGCCATCTCCAACACATCCCTCACCTTCCTGAACATCTCAGTCTCCATCTCAGGTAACCAGCTAGAAACTGATGTCCATTTCAAGCCCACTGACTCCCACAGCTACCTGGAACACACCTCCTCCTAACCAACCTCCTGCAAAAATTCTATCCCCTATTCCCAATTCCTCCACCTCCGCCGCATCTGGTCCCAGGATGAGGCATTCCACTCCCGCACATCCCAGATGTCCACATTCTTCAAGGGCCGCAACTTACCCCCCGCAGTAGTCGAGAACGCCTTTGACTGCGTCTCCCGCATTTCCCGCAATGCATCCCTCACACCCTGCCCCCGCCACAACCGCCCAAAGAGGATCCCCCTCGTTCTCACATATCACCCCACCAACCTCCAGATACAACGCATCATCCTCCGACACTTCCGCCATCTACAATCCGACCCCACCACCCAAGCCATTTTTCCATCCCATCCTTGTCTGCCTTCTGGACAGACCACTCTCTCCGTGACTCCCTTGTCCGCTCCACAGTCCCCTCCAACCCCAACACACCCGGCAACCTCCCCTGCAACCGCAGGAAGTGCTACACTTGCCCACACACCTCCTTCCTCAACCCCATCCCAGGCCCCAAGATGATCTTCCATATTAAGCAGATGTTCACCTGCACATCTGTGGTATAATGTATCCATTGTACCCGGTGTGGCTTCCTCTACATTGGGGAAACCAAGCGGAGGCTTGGGGACCACTTTGCAGAACACCTCCGCTCGGTTCGCAATAAACAACTGCACCTCCCAGTCGCAAACCATTTCCACTCCCCCTCCCATTCTTTAGATGACATGTCCATCATGGGCCTCCTGCAGTGCCACAATGATGCCACCCGAAGGTTGCAGGAACAGCAACTCATATTCCGCCTGGGAACCCTGCAGCCCAATGGTATCAATGTGGACTTCACCAGCTTCAAAATCTCCCCTTCCCCCACTGCATCCCAAAACCAGCCCAGTTCTTCCCCTCCCCCCACTGCATCACAAAACCAGCCCAGCTCGTACCCTCCCTCCACTGCATCCTAAAACCAGCCCAGCCTGCCTCCGCTTCCCTCACCCGTTCTTCCTCTCACCCATCCCTTCCTCCCACCTCAAGCCGCACCTCCATCTCCTACCTGCTACCTCATCCCACCTCCTTGATCTGTCCCTCTTCCCTGGGCTGACCTATCCCCTCCCTACCTCCCCACCTATACTCTCCTCTAAACCTATCTTCCTTTCTCTTCATCTTTGGTCTGCCTCCCCCTCTCTCCCTATTTATTCCAGAACCCCCTCCCCATCCCACTCTCTGATGAAGGGTCTAGGCCTGAAACGTCAGCTTTTGTGCTCCTGAGATGCTGCTTGGCCTGCTGTGTTCATCCAGCTCCATACTTCGTTATCTTGGATTCTCCAGCATCTGCAGCTCCCATTATCACAAGTTCAGGAACAATGATGTCTTACTGCAATTACAGAGGGCATTGGTGAGGCTGCATTTCGTTTTGTGCAGTTCTAGTCTCCTTATCTGAGGAAGGATGTTCTTGCTATAGAGAGAATGCAGTGAAAGTTTACCAAATTGATTCCTAAGATGGCAGGAGTGACACATGAGGAGAAATTGAGTTGGTTAGGATGATATTCCCTCAAGCTTAGAAGAGGAAGGATCTCATGGAAACTTTAAAAATTCTAACAGGACTAGATGCAGGAAGGATATTCCTCATGGTGGGGGAGGACAGGATTAGGGTAATGAGTTCATTGATCAGTCACAATCATATTGAATGGTGGAGCAGGCTCAAGGGATTAAATGGCCTGCTCTTGCTCCTGCTCTTACCATCTATCAAATTAATCCCATGGATTTAGTGCCCTCAAAATGTCCCTGTTCGTAATGTGTGTTATCCAACTAATGTCCATTGTATGCTTCAGAAAACACTCTTCTGTTTAGTTTTCATGCTTATATTCCAACTTTCACATTGATATAGTAATGTTGAGCAGATGTTGAGTGATAGAACATAGAACATTACAGCACAGTACAGGCCCTTCGGCCCTCGAAGTTGCGCCGACCTGTCATACCGATCTCAAGCCCATCTCACCTACACTGTTCCATGTACATCCATATGCTCGTCCAATGACGACTTAAATGTACCTAAAGTTGGCGAATCTACGACCGTTGCAGGCAAAGCGTTCCATTCCCTTCCTACTCTCTGAGTAAAGAAACTACCACTGATATCTGTCCTATATCTTTCACCCCTCAATTTAAAGCTATGCCCCCTCGTGCTTGCCGTCACCATCCTAGGAAAAAGGCTCTCCCTATCCACCCTATCTAACTCTCTGATTATTTTCTATGTTTCAATTCAGTCACCTCTCAACCTTCTTCTCTCTCATGAAAACAGCCTCAAGTCCTTCAGCCTTTCCTCGTAAGACCTTCCCTCCATATCAGGCAACATCCTAGTAAATCTCCTCTGCACCCTTTCCAAAGCTTCCACATCCTTCTTATAATGCAGTGACCAGAACTGTACACAATACTCCAAGTGCAGCCGCACCAGAGTTTTGTACAGCTTCAATATAACTGTGTACATGGACACCGAGATCTCTCTGCTCATCTACACTGCTAAGAATCTTACCATTAGCCCTGTACTTTGCCTTCCGGTTACTCCTACCAAAGTGCAACACCTCACACTTGTCTGCATTAAATCCATTTGCCACCTCTCAGCCCAGCTCTGCAGCTTATCTATGTCTCTCTGCAACCTACAGCATCCTTCGTCGCTATCCACAACTCCACCGACCTTAGCGTCGTCTGCAAATTTACTAACCCATCCTTCTACGCCCTTATCCAGGTCATTTATGAAAATGGCAAACAGCAGTGGACCCAACACCGAACCTTGCGGTACACCACTAGAAACTGGTCTCCAGGATGAACATTTCCCATCAACTACCATCCTCTGTCTTCTTCCAGCAAGCCAATTTCCTATCCAAACTGCTATATCTCCCACAATTCCATTCCTCCGCATTTTGTACAATAGCATATTGTGGGGAACCTTATCGAACGCCTTGCTGAAATCCATATACGCCACATCAACCGATTTACTCTCATCTACCTGTTTGGTCACCTTCTCAAAGAATCAATAAGGTTTGTGAGGCACGACTTTCCCTTCACAAAACCGTGCTGACTATCCCTAATCAATTTATTCTTTGCTAGATGATTATAAATCCTATCCCTTGTAACCTTTTCCAACACTTCACCAACAACTGAGGTAAGGCTCACTGGTCTATAATTACCAGGGTTGTCTCTACTCCCCTTCTTGAACAGGGGAACAACATTTGCTATCCTCCAGTCATCTGGCACTATTCCTGTCGACAATGACAAGTTAAAGATCAATGCCAAAGGCTCGGCAATCTCCTCCCTGGCTTCCCAGAGGATCAGAGGATAAATCCCATCCGGCCAGGGGACTTATCTATCTTCACCTTCTGAAGGATTTCTAATACCTCTTCCTTGTGAACCTCAATCCCACCTAGTCTAGTAGCTTGTATCTCAGTATTCTCCTTGACAAAATTGTCGTTTTCTAGAGTGAATACTGTTAAAAAATATTCATTTAGCGCTTCCCCTATCTCATCTGACTCCACACACAACTTACCACTACTATCCTTGATTGGGCCTAATCTTACTTTCATCATTCTTTTATTCCTTAAATACCTATAGAAAGCCTTAGGGTTTACCCTGATCCTATCCGTCAACAACTTCTCATGTCTCCTCCCTGCCCTTCTGAGCTCTCTCTTTAGAGCCTCTCGTAGCCCTCAAGTGCCCTAACTGAGCCTTCACATCTCATCCTAACATAAGCCCTCTTCTTCCTCTTGACCATTTTCATTTTAGGGATATAAGCATTATGATGAATTAATGAGAGACTTGGGAGTGGAGATGACATTTATAAACAGGACGGGCTAGAGAAGTAGAGAATTGAGTAAAGGGGAGTTGGACAGGGTGCAGAGTCTCTCTGAACTCAGACCACAGGATTACAATGCTTCTCTGAATGAGGCATTAATGCTGACAAATGGTTGCTTAATTTTGGTGAAATGCTGCTTTGGCTCTCGATTGAAAATTTGAATATTATGATGTTATTTCTTTCCTTTAGGATCATCAATCAATCAATCAATTGTAAAGTATAAAATGAATTTGAATGCATCATTTTCAATGCAAAATTCAATATTTTCCAAAGGAACACAGCCCTGAATCCATTTCAACAACTGCAGTTCCCTTTCAAGTCTTCGTTTAATTTGTTTCATTCTTCTCCCATGCAATTGAAGGAATGTTGATCGCACCCAGTGTTAAGGTCGATCCTGTGTAAGCACTTATTTTGAAATGTCATAGGCTTGTAATCAGGGCCATTCTCAAATTGCCAGCTCTTTGGGGCCTCTGTCAGTTTTTTTCTAAAGCTGTTGGTCTGGCTGTACCAGTTATCTAGATTAGCATGTGTGTTGGTAATTACATCAGTCTCAGCACACTCCCAATTGTGCCTGATTTTAGTGTGAATTTAGCTATTAAGAAAAACTGGAGAGTTGAAACAGTTCCTTTTAGGATATTTGTCTAAAGCACTGTAGAAGGGATTTAAAACACAGAAACATGAAACTACAGTACAGCTGCTCTTTAGAGGAATCCCATAAATGTTTCAGGACACTGCAGAGCAAACGGAAGAGTTTAATCTTCAGGTCAAATGCTTAAGAACAGAAATACCCCGCGTAAAGAGCAGCTGCAAACTGTTCACTGAACTGCTTCAGGCAAATGCGATGGTGACTGGACAAAAGAGTCAGTCTATTCAGTGAAGCGAGTAAAAGACAGCTTTCTCTAAGCACCCATGATTTTACCTAAGCTGATAGAGGGCACACTTTTCATCTCAACGGATGGAACAAACTGCATGGCAAAACAATAAGGGTTGAATTGTTTCCAAAACCAACAAAGAACCATTAATTATGAGCTATGTAAGCACCTTTTTTCAAAAAGTCTCTTTATGGCACTCAGCCCTTTCTACTGTATCCTCATGGCATTAACATCCTGGAAACCACAGATATACATTGCCTGACACAACTATGGTTGGTGCCTCGACAGCGAGAGACAAAAGTGCAAATCTTGCAGACAGCAATTAGGTTTTCCAACCAAGTGGGCTGTCCTAGAATATTTAAGAACAGAAACATGGAAGGGAATTCAAGAATGGAATTTTCTCCAGAGCACGTTACTATGAACTACTCAGGAGAGAAAATAACAAGGAAACATTAAAAAGTTTGCCTTGGTTTAAAATAGAGATAACAAGGTGTAGAGTTGGATTAACACAGTAGGCCAAGCAGCATCTCAGGAGCAGGAAAGCTGACGTTTCGGGCCTAGACCCTTGGTTACAGTACTCGTTGCAGGCATGAGAAAGACAATTTGACTGACAGTCATGGATCATTTGATTGGGTAAAGAAGAATTTGTTCAATTTCCTGTTGCCTTGGGAAGGCGACCAACTATAGGAATGGACATGCTGGGTGACCAATGGTGAGAACACGGGAGTGGAATTACTGGCAATCATGTGGTGTAACCCTGCAATAGATTTGTTCATCCTTTTAAATATTAATCAGATCATCCCAGCCTTGTAATTTCAATGGTCAGAGCATTACATGGGCATGCTACCAGGCACTGAGCAGCCCAGCTAGTGATTTCTAAAGTATGACAGGAAAATGAAGCAAAAATAATCAATTTTGACAGAACTGTTTGGAGACAAGAAGTCTGATATTTGAAACAGTTGTACTCTGAGAAAAGCAAGAGTTTTAGGAAGTAAAAACTTAGAGAAGCAAAAATCTTTAAAGAAGTCACATCAGATTGGAAAGCTGCACAGTACTGCATACCAGAGTCATACAGTTTGACTATAAAGGCCTTTCATCAAGGCAGTAAGGCATCATAATCATATTCAATTGGAAGAGGTACTACTACTTACAACAAAATCACTGAATCTCCACCTATATCAGACATGGCCCAACAAGTTTACACCACCTCTCTGAACATCATCCCACGTAGCTCCATTCCCCTACATTTCCCATGTCTAACACATCTAACATAAACATCTCTAGGCACTGTGGGCAATTTAGCATGGCCACTCCAGCTACCCTGCACACATTTGGACTGTGGGAGGAAACCCACACAGACACTGGGAGAACATGCAAACTCCATGTAGACCATCGCCCAAGGCTGGGATCAAACCCAGGTCCCTGCACTGTGAGGCAGCAGTGCTAACCACCATACTGTTTCAAACTGCTGGCAAGTTTATTAGATATGGGATAGTGTACGGGGAGGGGCTTAGATTAGTTCACAGGTCGGCGCAACATTGAGGGCCGAAGGGCCTGTTCTGCGCTGTATTGTTCTATGTTCTATATAATACTGTATTCATCTGTACATACACTAGGTATCATGCTTGTAGGTGCAGCTACTTAACAGATCCACTCTATTCTAATTTATGATGCTTTTTATTCCTACAAACGGCCTCCTATTAACTTTCTTAATTTATCACCTATCCCTTTATTTATTTTCATGGTATAATTTTATTCATTATAAAAGAAATCTTAAAAAAAACACGCAAAGTGATACTCTATTTCCTCATCACACTTGTCAGATCCATGAGGTGCACTCTGTCCAAATGGACAACATAATGCGAGTTCAGCAAAAAATTACATTAAATGTTTTTTCTTTGCTGATTTAGCTACAAAAGCAGTTGAGCATATTATAGAACATAGAACAGTACAGCACAGAACAGGCCCTTCAGCCCACGATGCTGTGCCGACCATTGATCCTCATGTATGCACCCTCAAATTTCTGTGACCATATGCATGTCCAGCAGTTAAATTGTCTCGAGGGAAAAAAATGTCACATTTGATGGAACTGCAGTTGCTGTCTACGCTGCATGTGTAGCATTGACAGGCACTTCAGGTGACGATCCAAATTTGTCAGTGATGGACATTAAGGGGCACTCATTCCTCTGCCTCCATGCAGCTTGACTGCTTTCTATTCCCCACAGTCATTCATAGCACTGGCAGCCTCAGCAATGCT
This sequence comes from Stegostoma tigrinum, assembly GCF_030684315.1. Classification (NCBI taxonomy): domain Eukaryota; kingdom Metazoa; phylum Chordata; class Chondrichthyes; order Orectolobiformes; family Stegostomatidae; genus Stegostoma; species Stegostoma tigrinum. The sequence continues at coordinate 24,705,573 of NC_081365.1, read as the reverse complement.
GAGAAGAGGTTTTCCAATATAACTAAAACAAAACTGAAACAACTGTTTAAGGAATTCTAAACGTAATAGCTTTCAAGTGGTAGATTAATGAAATCAAAACGAAGTTCGGTATTTTCTGTTTGATGTAGCTTAGTCCAGACTAACACCTTCAATCAAAAGTAGAAATGTTGATGTAACTGTAAATTGTGTACGCCTGTGCAAATAAACATGGGCAAAGAAAATGAACAGATAAACCTGTAGACAATGTACCTCCTGTATTCCCTTGAGCCTATATTTTTCAGACTGATGCACCAGATTCTTGTAGCAAATACCATTTGCTAAGTCTCGTTTCTATAATAGAGTGAAAATAGTTAGAGTTAACATAAAAGTACTGGGAGAAGATTTCCTCCATTTGTTAGGCAAAGTAAAGCAATGAGTGTGTCTTGAAAATGCTATCAAGTTTTTCAACACAATCTATCTTCCTGTAATACCTGTTTAGTTAACAATGTAAATTGCATAATCTGCTTGGATCTGTGCCAGGATGTTCTGATCAGCTGGTACAAGACCCATGAAAATGTCCAAATCCATTCTAATGAGTGGTTGTAAATATTTTGTATATTGAATTAACATTGTTTTCAAAGAGTGTATTCAAACATTCTCTATTTAAGACCAACAAAGTAATTGTGTGTCATTAATTATGAATCAGTCTCAGGGCCTTGTTGAAAAAAAGTTGCCAAGAGCTTGGAATGATTTCAATGGTTTCCTTTATTCAGTCTTTCAGTTGATTCTTGGCTTTGGTAGTAACTGCTGAGGTAAGAGTCATTAAGAACTGCGAGTAGGGATGTGATCAGTGTCACAGAGCAACTCTCTTGTCTCACAACTTCAACAGAAAATGAATTAAGTCAACTTTGTACTGTCTGGCTACGAATCTGACTATCCTTCCAACCAATTCCCTTAAAGCTATGACCATGATTTGCTGTTTGAACAAGAGATTATGCAGAATCTCATATTCACCAGCAGTTTGTCTTTTCTAAAGGTTTACTAACAGTAACACGACAGTATAATGTATTGCAAAAGGAAAGGCATGCTTATAAAAAAAGTCAATCACTATCAATCTGTAAACAGACTGTAAATACTGTTAATAATTAATTGTTAATAATTGCAAGTGCAAAAGCACAAACAAGGTACTACAGGTGTTTTCACTGAAGTGTGTCCACATGACCCAAAAAACACACATAGGAGATGCTATCAAATTGTCATTATTCTAACATAAACATAACTGGAGGGACAGAGGGAAAAGTTTACATGGTGACTGTTACGTTGATAATGTTTACAATCTTGAACACTTCTTTTGATGAATGAATTTAAGGAATGATCAAATAAAATAAAACCCACACTCTAGAATGATAACCTGAGAATATGATGTAATCACTATGCCCCCAATTACCATCACTAAAACAGAATATCTGGCAAAATAAAAACCGAAAGAACTGTCGATGCTGGAAATCAGAAACAAAAACAGAAATTGCTGGAAAAGCTCAGAAGGTCTGGCAACATCTAAAGAGAGAAATCAGAGTTAATATTTTGGGTCCAGTGACCCTTCCTCAGAATGCTATCAGAAATTGCTCAGAATATCTGACAATATCATTATGTTATTTAAGGGGTGTTTCAGTGCACAATTTAGCTGTTCCATTTTCTACATTGCAATAGTGTCTACACTTTGAAATTACTTCATCAGTGTAAGGTCAATTAAGACACTCTAAAGTCATGATAGGTGCTATATACAATGCAAATTTTTCTTTTTACCTATTTCACATGAATCCAGATAAAAGTATTGCTGACGTATCATAGCTCAACCTTATCTAACCAGCATCCAAACACATTGAGGTAACTAGATAACTGACAACAGCAGGAAACTCTGGATAATTTTCTTTTATCCCTGAAGTGGTAGGAGTGGGTTACAGTTCCATTCAGGGAATCTGAACCTCTGTGGCTCCATATTCCTTCCCATGTGTTGTAGTTTAGAACTGTGTATAGTGCTGACAGATGCTCTTCTCACCCAGCATTGGTGCATTTTGGAAGGATTTACAAGTGGACACTCAACCTGTTTGACTGTGTAAAGAATGTGCCTTCTTGGCTTATCACGTACTAGACTGGGACTTGAACCCGAAAGTGTTTGAGGCAGGGGTGCTACCCATTCTATCATAAGACCTCCCACCTTGAATTGCTGATGTTAAATGCAAAGGCCCATCTGAGATTGCACAGCGCAGAATGTGGATCAAGACTGAGTCCATGTAGTCTGTGGTTCAGTTATCTATTGTATTAACTAGCTACGCTATGTCTTACACTAAAATAATTGTGAGATATTTCTGGCCAGTTTATACTTCTTAACTTAAACATACTTCCCATAAAAAGAATCACTGCTCAGATCATTACTTACTTGGATGCTTTTAAAATAGTAATCCAATTTCTTGTTGAGCAGAAAATAAATGGAAAGGATGTGGGAGGCTCTGTTTGCTAGCACAGTATTTACCACTTCAGTATGTTTATATCCCAGCTTCTCAGTCATGTGAAGCAGCACATTCTGATTCAAGTCTCCAGGATGAAGTCTAAATAAGTAGAAATCATCAGGTAGTTACTAACTACTGTTGTGACACATCGGAATAAACATATTATTTAATTAACTGACGGATGTTTTTGACTAACAACATATGATTCCTGTCAATGGTAAACAGTCATTAATGGTCAACAGCTTAGATAGATATCAATAACGAAGAATGGATCATTACCAGAACATATTACTCCTGTATTGTAATGGAAGCAGCAAACTGTGTGAACAATGTGTTCTTATGGAATCTGATTGTAAAGAAATTGAACAGTTTCTCATTACAGTAGTATTTCATTGTTTTAAAACGGTGCAATGGATAGTCGAAATAATTACAGGCTGGTCAGTCTGCCTCCAATGGTGCAAATTACTAAAGTTAACTCTGAGACACAGGATAAACGATCACTCCGAAAGCATGGAATAATCTGGGATAGTCAGCATGGTTTTGTTAAGGGAAGGTCATGTCTTAGTAACTCAAATGAATTTTTTGAGAAAGTAACAAGACGGATTGATGACACAAGTACAGTGGATGATATCTACATGAATTTTAGCAAGGCATTTACCCAGGTTCAACACGGCAGACTGGTCAAGAAAAAGTTAAAGTATGTTGGATACGAAGGGAATGTAGAAAGTTGGATCCAAAATTGTCTAAGTGATAGAAAATTTAGGGTAGTGATCGATGAATATTTAAATGAATGGAAGGTGGTTTCCAGTGTTATTCCACAGTGCCCAGTGTTGGCTCCTTGCTGTTTGTCACTTTTATGCTAATGACTTGGATTTGAAAGTAGTTCTAAGAATTTGCAGACGACACAAAAATTAGCTGTGTGGTCCATAGTGAAGAGGATAACTGTCAACTCCAGATTGAGGTGAAAGGGTGAAAAACTGACCAATGGAGTTCAATCTGGATTAGTGTGACTACTGTATCTTGGCATGATAAATAAAGCTACAGAAAACACAATAAATGGGAGAGACTGTAGAGAGCATATCCATCTGCCCTTGAAGCCTTAAGATAGGTAGATAAGCTGTTAAAAATAACTCATAGAAAGCTTGCCTCCATTGGAGAAAGTATAGAATAGAAATCTGGAACATAATGCAGAAATGGTATAAGATGAAGATTAGGCCACTGTTGGAAATTTATGTATAGCTGTGATCATTGCATTAAGAAAGGTCATAATGCTCTGGAGAGAGTAAACGGGAGATTTACAAGAATCATAGAATCCCTACAGTGTGGAAACAGGCCCTCCGGCCCAACAGGTCCACAGTGACCCTCACAGCATGCCACCCAGACCCATCCCCCTGTAACCCACCTAATCTACACATCCCTGAACGCTACGGGCAATTTAGCTTGACCAATCCACCTAGCCTGTGCATTTTTGGACTGTGGGAGGAAACCACAGCACCCAGAGGAATCCCACGCGGACATGAGGAGAATGTGCAGACTCCACACTGAGGGCAGAATTGAACCTAGGTTCCTAGCGCTGTGCGACAATGGTGCTAACCACTGAGACACAGTGCCACCTTTTTGCCAGGAATTAAAACTGAAGCTATGAGGAAAGATTGTATAGGCTGGGGTTGCTTTCCATAGAACAGGAGGTTGAGGATGATTTAACTGACATATAAAATTGAGATGGGCTCAGATAAAATAGACAGTAAAGACCTGTCTCACCCCCAGAGGAGCGCTCCAAGGACACAGATTTAAGGTGAATGGATTTGAGAGGACATGAGGAAAAACAATTTCATTCATAGAGTGATGGGTGCCTGGGATTCACTGCCTAGTTTGGTAGTGGATGCAGAAATCCACAACTCATTTAAAGGGAAGTTGGATCTGCACATGAATGGCTATAACCTGCAAGGCTACAGGGAAGGTGCTGGGAGGTGGCATTCAAAAAGGCAGCTAGTTTCCTTCAGCTGGCGCAATTACAATTTCCAGAATGGTCTCTTTCTGTGCCAAAACTTTTCTATGGTTCTATAGATTCAGAATGTCAGAATCTAAATATTAGGTTCTGACTGTGAATTTTAGTCTCTGAACCAAATGCATGCTTTAAAGAATTTTACTTTTCTGATTTAGTAACTTCATTTTTAAAACTTTCTTTGATGGATCACCTCTGGAATTGCTCACACACCACAGATGTGATATATAATCATTCACTTGGCTTTTTCTTTTAAGACTCTTGCTGTATGTGGACATATCAAGAAACTGTAGCGAATTAGAAATCACTGAGATTTGAATTCTTTTGCACCTGTAACAAAGTATGATGTATTAATGGCTCAACTATATACTTTATCAGGCACATTCTTCAAAACAGCATTGGCAATGGAGAGTTTACTTAGCAGAAGGACAAATCAGAGAGATAGAAACAAAGACATGAGCTACACATTGAGCACACTGGCCTCCACATTCATTTGTCAATTTCTCTCTCCCAATGAGCAAGGCTAAGTGCTTGGAGTGCTAACTTTTAAATATACAACATATGGATTGCTGTCCAATAGCACTGTGCAAAAGGAGCCAAGTCCACATGCAGTCTTCCATTGGAGTGTGGTCTTATCTCAGAATCCAGACCCCTGTTTAATATCTTATATTTTAGCCCTAAGTTTATATAAAGTTTCCATTTTGTTTTATTAAGTATTGCTAAGTAACACAGGCTAATGTAATTTGGAAAACAGAGAGGGTTTGGAGATGGTGGTATTCAAAATGGTTACAGTTATATGGGGAGACTGGAGAGGTTGGGAATGGGTACATGGGGGAATATGAATGTGCACAGGAGAATGGGAGCATGGATAGAGCATGTGAGGCGGGCGGAGAAGTGAGGAATGATGGTTTTTAAGTGTAAAACTGGGTCAGTAAATGGAGGTGTGTATTCCCACCTGATAATTTACATTTACAATCTATTATCCTCCACAATTAACATCTTGGGGAGGGTTACCCTTGACCAGAAACTCAACTAGACTCACTAGATAAATACAGTGGTTACAACAGCAGTTCAGAGGCTAGGAATACTGCAGCAAATAACTCACCTCCTGACTCCCCGAAGCCTGTGCACCATCTACAAGGCACAAGTCAGGAGTGTGATGGAAAACTCCCCACATGCCTGGATGGGTGCAACTCCAACAACATTCAACAAGCTTGAGAGCATATAGTACAAAGCAGCCTGTGTGATTGGCACCACATCCACAAGCAGCCACTCCCTTTACCACTGATGCTCAATAGCAGCAGAATGCACTCTCTATGAGATACACTGCAGAAATTCACCCAAGATCATTAGATAGCATGTTCCAAATCCACAAACACTTCCATCTAAAAGAACAAGGGCAGCAGATACATGGGAACACCACCATCTGTACATTCCCCTCTCAGCCACTCACTACCCTGTCACTAGGTCAAAGTCTTGGAATTCTTCCGTAATGGCATTGTAGATCAACCTAAAGCAAAGGGACTAATAGCTTCTCAAAGGCAACTAGGAACAAGCAAAAAATGCTAGGTCAGGCAGCGATGCCCAAATCCTGTGAGGGTATAAAAAAATCCCAACTACCTGCAGTCCTTGTTGTCATCTCAGGCCTATGTCTAGAAACTCACACCTCCAGCAAACAAAATTTGGAGGGAAAGGTACACCTAAAAGGAGAGAGGTCTGTCAGATTGGGGTGCTCCTCAACTCCACAGTTCTGCCTGCTCCATGGCAGTATTCTCTACAGTAACGCTGTGGCATTCGAAACTTCTCCTGCCACTGCAGGCATTTTACCCATGACAGAGGAGGCAAGCATCATGAGCAGCCTGTTAAAGAGAGTCCCTGCTCATGGGGCATATTTTTCACTTTGAAGGCAGCTATATAACAGTTTCCCCCAATTGTATCTTTACCCTTTCCAACCACGGCCCTGTCATTCCTGAACTCTCATTCCATCACATGTGACTGCCAAGCTAAGACCCCAACCCTATGTAAGTCCAGGTTGATGGTGTCTCCTCTTTGGGCATTGCCTGCGGACCTTGCAGTGGCATTACACCCAATCTTATTGCTTGGTCAATTATCTGATCCTATATAAAAATCAACCCTACATTAACACCACTCAGCATGCTGAGAAATTATAAATGCAAAGCAACAATTCCTTTCTTTATGTTAACTTCAGCTTTTAAGTGAGTTTTTGTTAGAAAACCATAAATATTAGTTTCAGTTCCGGTGAAATCCTTAGCAGGAAGTAAAATTGGCTAGACAGAGAATTCAGCTGGTAGGTATTCAGCGGCAAGTTTCCTTTGTCCCGGTCTTGTATAGATATCATACAGCTGTCTTCCTGCAGATTAATTCCTCCAAGGACACCAAGATAGAGTGCAGGCTCTGAGCTCTATTGGAACTAGAGTTATGGCATTTGATTGCATGAGATCTGACTTTTAAACATATGGATTTTCACTTAATTGAGGTAAAAAAAAGTAATAAAGTTGTTAGTTGTAAAGTTGTAAAGTTGCTAAAGGTGTTAGCATTCCAATAGCTTGCAAGTACCCTTGAGTCAAAAATCTGGGCCACAGTTACCATCTATCCTAAGTCTGATCCTGAGCACAAATCAATTTATAATTATCATTATCTCTGTGTAATTGTTGATAAAGATTATCAGTAAATAGGTGTTTCCCACCCAAGACAATAAATGTCTCTCATTCTATCTTGTAGAATAGCACAAAAATGTTTAAGTAAAAACAACCATAACCTGTTTGTAATTGTCACGTCCCTTTATTATAAGGATATAGCAGTTTACAAGAGACGTATTCTTACAAACATGCAACACAAACTTCAACCGGGATTTTTCATTCTGGAGTTAACGTCTGGCTACTGGCATCACATCTGCCACAGTGTTTGACTCTCGGCTGATCTCCTGCTCTTTGGTTAATTTGATAAGTAGCAGATTCTGGAGTGAGCTAAATTCCAAATCTTGTGTGCTACTGCTCCTGCTGTCTCCTCGCTGCAAACCAAGAACTCCAGAACAGACGGTGAACATTGTCCCCACCAGTTCCTGGAGATGTCTGCAAGCACCATTAGACAGCCCCATGCTTAAATATTGCATCAAGAAGGCTCCAGCCTAGCCAGGTCAGAAAAGTCCTTTTCCCCTTTCAGGACTGAAACAAGCCCTTCAGACAAGGGCTGAAGGCGTACAGGAGGTCGGCATGCCTAGTAGGTACCTACATAGTGGGATCCCTTGCAGGAAGCAGATGAACAGTCTCCTTTATCTCACAAGGGTGACTGCCACAATCTTCTCTACATAACCATACACTCAAAGGGCCATCATTCAGTCTAACTGAGCTACGGTATACCCATGTCCACCTCACTATCACATGTATGATGGGCACTAAAGGGCTAACACCCACCTTATGCTGGCAATTTCCTCATGCTTTTTGGGCACTGCGCAACCTATTCACTCCCTGGGGGTGCTCTCCAGCCAACAGGGCTATGAATGCTTATCAAGTGCTCGTGCACACATTCCCAGTACACTTACTTATCTCTTTCCCTCATTCCCTCAGATCAAACTGACACACAAAAGGAGAGGGGTCAGACTGGCAGAGGCTTTCCTGATCTTCACATCCTGGGGGCACATTAATAGTAAAATGCTGGTGAAAAGAAAACAAACTAAGCTTTTTGGGACCGAAGAGGGTATTTATGCATGGAAGCAGAAAGCATAACTGAGGCATTAAATCAATACGTTGCACCTGTCTTTACCAAGGAAGCAGATGGTACCTATACGATGGCAACACAGGAAGAAATCCTGTCCCTGCAGGAGTTCAAAGTTAACAAGGAGGAGAAATCAGATAAACTGTTTGCGTGGTGACTGAATGAGATATGTCCAAAGATACTGAAGGAAGTGAAAATGGAAATTGCAGAGGCACTGGACATAACTTTTCAGTCTTCCTTAGGCTTCGAGGTGGTGCTATAGGATTGGACAATAATAAACATTACACCCTCGTTCTGAAAAGGATCTAAGGATAAGCCTGGCAATTATAGGCCAATCAGTTTAAGTTTGGTGGTGGGGAAACATCTAGAAATGATATTCTAGGTGATTAATAGTGACCTGGACAAAGCTAGATTAATTAAATACAGCTAACATAAATTTCTTATGGGAAAATCATGTTAACTAAGCTGCTTCAGTTTTTTGAAGACCTAACAGAGAGGGTTAATGAAGATAATGCTGCCGATGTGATGTATATGCAGTTCGAAGAGGTGTTTGATGCAATGCCACACAACAAACCTGTGGTTAAACCTACAGGTCATAGAATAAAAAAAAAGTAACAACATGCATACAAATTGTCCGAGGGGTTGGAAAGACAGAATAATTGTCAAATGGATATTTTTCAGGGTGGAAGGTGTTTTGTGGTGGAGATCCCCAGGGGCTCAGTATTGGGACACTTGATTCACCTGCTATATATATCAGTTCTGCGCCGTCATTCACTATGATCATGGCTGTTCATCCAACCTGTTCCCACTTTCTCCCGCTGCCCCTTGATCCCGTAAGCCCTAAGAGCTATCTCTAACTCCTTCTTGAAAACACTCAATGTTTTGGCTTTTCTGTGGCAGTGAATTGCACAGGCTCACTACTCTCTGGGTGAAGAAATTTCTTCACATCTCAGTCCTATATGGCCAACATCCTCAAATTGTTAGCCTTCGTTCTGAATTCCCAGGTCATCAGGAACATCCTTCCTGTGTTTACCCAGTTTAGTCCTGTTAGAATTTTATAGGTTTCAGTGAGATCTTGCCTCATTCCTTTGAACTCCAATGAATATCATCCCAACCGATTCAGTCTTACTTCATACATTAGTGCTGTCATCCCAGGAATCAGTCTGGTAAATCTGTATTGGATTCCTTTCATAGCCAGATCATCATTCTTCATATAAGGAGTTCAAAACTATGCACACTACTCCAGATATGGTCTCACCAAGGCTCTGTTCAGTTGCAGCAGGACATGTGTGCTCCTGGACTTGAACCTACTTGCTATGAAGGACAGCATACATTTTATACATAGCATCCATTTAGAACTTGGAGTGTAGAGTCATTGAGTCATAGAGATGTACAAACAGAAACAGACCCTTCAGTCCAACTCGTCCTTGCTGACCAGATATCCTAAACAAATCTAGTCCATTTGCCACTATTTGGCCCATATCTTTCTAAACGCTTCCTATTCATAGACCCATCCAGATGCCTTTTAAATGTTGTAATTATACCAGCCTCCATCACTTCCTTTGGCAACTCATTCCATACATGCATCACCCTCTGTGTGAAAAAATGTTGCCCCTTAGATCCATTTTAAATCTTTCGCCTCTCACCTTGAACCTACATCTTCTAGTTTTGAACTCACCCATCCCAGTGAAAAGATCTTGTCTATTTATGCTGTCCATGCCCCTCATGATTTTATAAACCTCTATAAGGTCACCCCTCAGCCTCTGATGCTCCAGGGAAAATTACCCCAACCTATTCAGCCTGTCCCTTTGCACAAACCTTCCTATCCCCGCAACAACCATGTAAATCTTTTCTGAGCCATTTCAAGTTTCACAACATCCTTCCAATAGCAGTGAGACCAGAATTGCACACACTACTCCAAAAGTGGCTTAACCAATGTCCTGCACAGCTGCAATATGACCTCTCAACGCCTATATCAATGCATTGGCCAATAAAGGCAAGCTTACCAAACGCCGCCTTCACTATCCTATCTACCTGCGGCTCCACTTTCAAGGAACTACGAACCTGCACTCCCACACCCCCAAATCGGCATAAATACCGCCCTTTCCCAGCTATTTTCAATTCTCGCAAAGGAACACAACATGTTAATTCTGCTTTTCTCCCTAATGTTGAGTATTTCTAGCATTTTCTGTTTTTATTTCAGATTCCAGCATCTGCAGTTCTTTGCTTATGTCATGTGTTAGGGGTTGCCCTCTAACCATTAGTGGGAGGTCACTAAGAGGAGCAAGGGGATTCTGAAAGGTGCAGGTGTCTGTCAGTGTTCCAGGATGTGAGCACTGAAGTGAGCTGCCCTCTGCATTACATGCACAGACCTCCATGACCCAGCTGCTGTGGTCACAGATGATCTGCACATCCACAAAGCGGAAGCCTTTCTTATTCATGAAGACTGCCAATGGAATCATAGAATCCCTATATTCCACACAAAAGCCATTCGACCCATCAAGTCTGCACCGACCCCCGAAACAGCATCCTACCCAGTCCCAACATCCCCATGATGTCCCCATAACCCTGCATTAATCATGGTCAATCCACCTAACCGGCACATCCTTGGATACTATGGGCAATTTAGCATGGCCAATCCATGTAACCTCCACATTTTTGGACTGTGGGAGGAAAATGAAGCACCCAGAGGAAACCAATGCACACACAGGGAGAATGTGCAAACTCCACACAGTCGCCCAAGGCTCAAATCAAGCCCATGTCCCTGGTGCTGTGGGATAGCAGTGCTAACCACTGAGCTACCATGTTGCCCCTGCCTTTGGGACGCCCTGATGTATGTTTGGGTACATAACAATTGCCTCACTGGCCCTGTGGAAATTCTGCCCTGGCAGCAAAGCTGACTGCTCTAAGTGCGCAACCCACAGCAGGAAGTGAATAAATTGGTCAGCCTTGGCTAACACAGCCCCAGAGACCATATGGATACGGCTGGGAGAGGGTCCCTCGGAGAATTTACAGAGGCCCCACTGGCTCTGTGATATGATGAGCTGACATAGAAACTGACAGCCACCATCACCTTTAAGGCAACCGAGAAAGGATTCCTTCTTCATCCCCGAAGTTGTAGGTGCTCATCCAGCAAATGGTGAATGTAGGGTCCAATGTCTTAGTATGTCCTGAGGTCTCATCATCAATGACAGTCCGTTAGAGAAACAGCTCTCTCGTTCTCTGTAGATTCAGACCTGGCCCAATGCTTACTGCCTATGTGGACTGTCTCAGACAGACTGAGCCTCTGAAGCTGTTCCGCAGCCAGTGCCAGCTCCTGCTGTTGCTGGAGCTCTCGCTCTTACTGCTGCTACTCGATCAGGTGATGCTGCAGTTTATTCTGAGGGGTAAGATGGCCAGAGAGACAAGGTCAGTCTGTGCTATCCTGCTGTTGCTTTCAAGAGATTTGCAGAGACACAAGCAGTGTTTCTCTTAGGTATTTGCACCGCCAGCCTTCCCCATCCTGCCTCGGAGAATCTGACTCCTCATAATGTTTCCCCATCCTGCCTCGGAGAATCTGACTCCTCATAATGTTTCCCAGTGACCTCATCCTCTCATACTGACTGGATATACACACATTCCCGCCTCCCCCCAGTTCAGACTGACTGGAGCAAACCATCGCCTGAAATCTCCACCCTCCCTTTCATGGTTCCCTGTGATTCAGGCACTGCCACTCCCCATTTCTCATTTCCCTTCTTCTGTGCAACTCAACTATCTGCAGCTATTTGGAATGTGTACTGAAGCTTCCTGGTCAGCCATAATCTGCCCTCTGTTTGCTGTGGGCTAGTTCATAGAATCATAGGATCCCTACAGTGTGAAGCAGGCCATTTGGGCCATCAAGTCCACACTAATCCTCTGAAGAGCATCCTACGCAGACCCACACCCCAGCCCTATCCCTGTAACCCTGCATTTCCCATGGTCAATCCACCTAATCTGTACAGCTTTGGGCTGTGGGAGGAAACCAGAGTACCCGAGGAAACCCACACAGACACAGGGAGAATGTGCAAACTCCACACAGACAGTCGCCCGAGGATGGAATTGAACCCTGGTTACTAGCATTGTGAGGCAGCAGTGCTAATCACTCAGCCACTGTGCTGCACTAAACTAAAGGTGCCCAGCATGGGCTCCAAGCACAGAACCCCAAAGTTAAGAGTTCCATGCTGTGCCGACTGAGCTGGCCAAGTCTGACCTGTGTACAGAAATGGCCCAAAGGAGGCAACCTGCCTTGCTCCATTTGGGCTGGTCATCTGTATTTGGAGAAGTGACAGCACAAATCACTGTGAGCATCATTTACAGTTGTCTCACTAGAAGGACAAAGCAGTAATGGGTTTTTCAGATGATGGTGACAAATTGAAATTCGCCAATTCCACGCCAATTTTTGCTATCAGTTTCTGAAGCATCAAGTTTGTCAGTTGGGTACAGGTTATTCGAGAAGGTGAAGTTAACTCTTAATGAGTTGTGGTATTAATGAGATGTAGATATGCAAACACATGCAGAGAGGGTCCACACTGTTTTCTGGTGACACACTTGACCCATTATCTGAAGCAGGGGAACTTTATCTGGAAGCTTCTCTCGACAGCACTGAATCTGATCTTTGACTCTCAGCCAATTAGATTCACCCACTACCATCGTTTTTGCCATGTTGGGGAGTGGGATATCTAGTCCACAATGATGTGATAAAAATTGTGGAACCAGTAAATCTGCACAGTACAGAATCCTCACAGTTCAAAAATATCAATGTGTAACACGCAAATAATATTGAAATGAATAAATCATGAATAAATGGAATAGTTTCCATTTAAGTAGATCTTTGGCATACTTCACACCTTCTTGAAAAGGACTTTCTCCAAAACATCAATTGTTGCTCCTCTCAACCTGAATCCCCAATTGAGAGATAGTAAGAACTGCAGATACTGGAATCACCTGTCACCATCCCACCTACATTCCCCAGCCCTCCTCTCTCTATTTTGTTCTGAGCTCCCTTCCCCTCCCCCATTTCTGAAGAAGGGTCCCGATCCGAAATGACAGCTTTCCTGCTCCTCTGTTGCTGCCTGGCCTTCTGTATTCCTCCAGCTCCATACTATGTTATCCCCAACTGAGAAGATGTGTGACTGATTGAGATTTCTGCCCGTAGTGCTCATGAGCTGGGTTTTGGGCAATGCATGGCGATGGCAAGGTTTGATTCACCTATCTCTGCACTTTTTCCTTCCCCCAAAACTTCAATGGAAACCTGAAACTGATGATGTAAACAATGACAAGTGTGAAAACCTAGGCTTTCCCATCCTATAATGCCAGTGGGTTAGGAGTCAAAACTAGAGCTAAACTGTGAATCAATTACGAGACTGGGATTGTGGGCGGACTCTCCTCAATACTAAAGCAAATGTGACATCACAAAACCTTTTGACATGTTTAATCAATTTGCTGCCTGGGTACAAAAATGTTGTTTCAAAATCCCCAGAGACTGCAAAAACTCAAACCAGTTATCTGTCACAAGAAACTACTTGTTCTATTTGTTATTGACAAACTGGGCTTTAATGTCAAAAATGCAGAGGGAAATGGGTCAAATTTAAAATATGCATCAAGTATGCTCTTCTTTATTTGGTTGGAATTTATTGTAGATTCTTCATTCTTGTGTTATTTTGTAGTATTAACCCAGTTGCTTTAGATTGACTAATACCACCACATCAAATTAGCACATTAAATGTTCACTTACTATCATTGCCCATTACTTGATCTTTGACCAGTGAAGCACATATTTTTGTATATCACAGTGGTATGAAATCTAAAACCTAATTAATTTTTGAGAGGAACTGATTAAACCATATTTGTGTGACAATTCTTTTGTTTGCTAAATATCCTACAACATTCTTGAAATGATATCTTTGTCTATAGTGAGGTTTCAGGCTCCTGAATCTAGCAAAGATATTTTATCACTGTCCACTTTTAAAAATAGAAAATAACGTAGCTGTGTCCCAAACTATACAAGGTAGTCTGTAATAGGTTGCTTTCAGAAGTCAGTAACTTCTTGACTCACAAAGAAGTGAGTTTACTCTCTCTCTGCTATCAGTGGCAGGCTGATGTCATTCTGTGTCTTCCTCATAATCTGCTTGGCTCAATCCTGAATTAGCTATAAATGATCAGTTCTAACTTTTCTTGATTTGTTGATCATTTTTACAAATGTTATGCCCCCCTCCCCTTCTCGAACTTTCCTCGCTACACATCATTCTCTGACTGAGAGGATCATGTGGTTACAATGACCAGCTCCCAGGCTTCTTCCAAAATCCATTCCTGAATCAATTATCAGAGACATATGTGACTCAGGATCCAACTTCCTTGTGGCTCTGTATCCTGCCACAGTGTATGGATGTCTAGCACATTGACCCATCACACAGTCTCCTGTTAATCCTCTCTGATCTTAATTTAAAGTGAATACTCCCACCAGCAGAGAGGCTTGATTTGAATTCTCTGATCTAACACCCACACACCTTCTGTGCTGTAATTTTTAAGAACACCAGAGTGGAGCTTGTAATTCAATTACATATAGGTGTCCTTGAATTCTTCTATTTCTTTTTAATTGAAGTGTGTAAAGCACATAAACAGATACTCGATTTAGATGGTAACCACTGAATGCAGTTTTGCAACATAAATGCGACAGAATCAGCCCTTCCAGATGGCCTGGTTATTGTGCAGGGTCTTTAACGATTTTTCACAGATCATCTACTGACCACGGGGATGGGCAATGGACACCAAAGTATGGACAGGTACCTGATCTAGATAGCATTGAACGGTATTTTCCAGTCTGTCCTCACAACAGGGTGTCAACCATAGCTCAGTTGTCACATATTCACTTCAAATTTAGAAGCTTGTGGGTTTAAGCCTCACTCCTGAAGCTTGAGGGTAATATCTGAGGTATTATATGTACAGCAGGAGTGTCATACTGTTAGAAATGTCTTATTTACAGTCAGACATGAAAATAAAGCCCTGTCTGCCTTCTGAGGTGGTGATAATAATTTATGAAGAGAATTATTTTGAAGAGAAAGGGTTTTCACAATTGTGTCCCATGTATTTTTTAAAAACAATAGCACCTGTAGCAACAAAATTTCCAAAAGTACTTCGAGGAAATTATAAAGCAAAGCAGATATCCAAGTACATTGGATATTGGCTGACTCTTAAAAGGCAAACGGTGGTACATAGCATAGACATAGAACATTACAACACAGTACAGGCCCTTTGGCCCTCGATGTTGTGCCAACCTGTCATACCGATCTCAAGCCCATCTAACCTACACTATTCCATGTATGTCCATATGCTTATCCAATGACTACTTAAATGTACCTAAAGTTGGCGAATCTACTACCGTTGCAGGCAAAGCGTTCCATTCCCTTACTACTCTCTGAGTAAAGAAACTACCTCTGACATCTGTCCTATATCTTTCACCCCTCAATTTAAAGCTATGCCCCCTCGTGCTCGCCGTCACCATCCTAGGAAAAAGGCTCTCCCTATCCACCCTATCTAACCCTCTGATTATTTTATATGTTTCAATTCAGTCACCTCTCAACCTTCTTCTCTCTAATGAAAACAGCCTCAAGTCCCTCAGCCTTTCCTCGTAAGACCTTCCCTCCATACCAGGCAACATCCTAGTAAATCTCCTCTGCACCCTTTCCAAAGCTTCCACATCCTTCTTATAATGTGGTGACCAGAACTGTACACAATACTCCAAGTGCGGCTGCACCAGAGTTTTGTACAGCTTCACCATAACCTCTTGGTTCCGGAACTCGATCCCTCTATTAATAAAAGCTAAAAGTGGACAGAAAATATTTAACATGGTGCTCAGTTACAAGTGGTGTACCAGAAGGATCTCTTCCGGGTCCTCTTCTATTTGTGGTTTTTGTAAATGATTTGGATGAAGGGAGAGAAGGGTGGATTTGTAAGTTTGTGGATGATACGAAGGTGGGTCGAGTTGTGGATAGTGCGGAGGGCTGTTTTAGGTTACATAGGGTCATTGGTAGGGTGCAGAGCTGGGCTGAGAAGTGGAAGATGGAGTTTAACCCTGAAAAGTGTGAGGTGATTCATTTTGGAAGGACAAACTTGAAATCAGAACACAGTGTTAACGAAAAGATTCTTGGCAGTGTGGAGGAGCAAAGGGGTCTTGGGGTTCATGTTCACAGTTCCTTGAAAGGTGCCACCCAGGTAGATAGAGTTGATAAGAAGGTGTATGGTGTGTTAACTTTCATTAATAGAGGGATCGAGTTCAACAGCCATCAAGTTATGCTCCAGCTATAGTAAAGCCTGGTTCGGCCACATCTGGAGTATTGTGTCTAGTTCTGGTCGCCTCATTACAGTAAGGATGTGGAAGCGTTGGAAAAGGTGCGGAGGAGATTTATCAGAATGTTGCCTGGAATGGAGGGTAGGTCTTATGAAGAAAGGTTGAGAGAGCTAGGGCTTTTCTCTTTAGAATGACCAAGGATGAGAGGTGACTTGATAGAGCTGTACAAAATGATCAGAGGTATAGATAGAGTGGACAGCCACAGACTTTTTCCTAGGGTGGAGATAGCTATTACGAAGGGGCATAGTTTTAAAGTGAGTGGATGTAGATATAGCGGAGATGTCAGAGGTAGGTTCTTTACTCAGAGAGTGGTAGGGGCATGGAATGCTTTGTCGAGAAGGTAGTGGTGTTGGCCTCATTAGAGGCATTTAAGCAGCTATTAGATAGGCATATGGTGATAGTATAAGGTAGGGGTAGAGGTTAGATAGATCTTAGGATTAGGGTAAAAGTTTGGCACAACATCATGGGCCGATGAGCCTGTACTGTGCTGTAACGTTCTATGTACATGAACAAATAATGGGCAAAATAATGAAAAGCTAATCCTGTGTTAAGTTTTATGTAAGCTGTAAAAAAGAAAAACAAGATACACTGATGGTAAAGCTGAGAAACAGAATTCCAGAACTGTTGTCCAGGCAGCTGAAGGCCCTAATTCAACGGTAGCACAAATGAAATTCACAAGATGCCTGAGTTAGAGAAATGCTAAAATCTCAAAGTGTGTGAGGCAGGATGGCATTGTAGAGACATGGAGCAGCAAGGCCTTGCATTGAGGGGCGTTTGAAAACAGGAATGAGAATATGCAGGAACTGATGCATGGCACCAAATAGGGTGATTGATAAAACTCTGTGCAAGTTAGGACACGGGCATCAGAACTGTGGAATAGTTTTGAATTTATGGACCAGGTCTGAACTAGTCAAACCTTGAGATAAGAAGACTAAGCATAAGGATTTCAGCAACAGTCAAGCAGGGACTGGAGTAGAGTCAGGAGATATTGCATATGTGAAAAACAAGTGACCCTAGTGATGGTGCAGCCTTATTCAAGGATGATAATGGCAGATCACTAAGGTCATTTAGTTTACCTGCAGTAGTAACTGAAGGCCATTGTAGGAATCTAGATCTGACGTTGCCCTCTCCCTTGTTCCCCATCTGCCTGATTTGTCCTCCCACCAAAAAAGTGTGAAGATTTTTCACTATCAGCCTCTAACACTTCTCCATAATCATGTGGCAGAATGCCTGCTGCTGTGAGACTCAGGCCTAATATGGCCAATTGAAACATAAAGTGCTACTTAACAGCAGCTCATTACACCTTACCTGTCTGGGTAAACATTGCTGCATGTGGGTGTCCCTGGATGGCTGTCATTCAGCCAGAGATCAGACAGTACCTGCTGGACATTGGGCCTTTGAACAGGGTCAGGTTCGAGTAAGGATCGCAGAAAGTTAACGGCAGCTGGAAAAAGAATATTGAAAATGGTCATACTGTAACGATTGATCATTGTGCCGATAAATGTGCTGAAGTATTAGATGTTGTACAATCCACACAAAAACACACACCAAACCCTGCATTTTCACATTTTAAAATTGGAGCTTTAAATTTGTGCCAACTGATGCCTCATTTTGTTTTTCAAACATTTTAAGGTATCCACCTGATTCACAATAATATAATGTTAAGAGCAGATGGTTTAAACCTCTGACAATGATTAAAAGTTTTGCAGCCTAAAATATACAAATGAAACTTCAGTTAAGATTATAAAGTTACATCAATGGGCTACACTTCTACCCCTCAATGCATTAAATATATAACATTATCAACTTTCATCTGAACATACATGTAAGAAGCAAAAAATATTGACAGCCCAAAAAGGAACAGCTCTTCTGTTAGATTTGAACTTTAACATTGATTTTAAAAACACTGCATGCTTACTATTTCCTCTTTACAACATTGTCTTCAGCATACGAAAATTACCAAAGAACTGCAGATGCTGGAAATCAGAAACAAAAAGAGCAATTGCTGGCAAAACCCACCAGATCTGAAAGCAGAGATAATGCTCTTCAGTTCTGAAGAAGTGTCACTCAAACTGAAACATTTTCTCTCCACAGGTGCTGCCGGACCTGACAAGATTTTCTAGCAATTCTTGTCTTCATGATTTCGTGATTGCATTCAGTAGGCTTTGTGCATCTCCTGTGCAGCTGTAACTAACTGCATATGCCGCACTCTGTCTAAGCACGCGTCCTCGTTTGTTATGAACTGCCTGTACTGCTCACAAAATAAAACTTCTCACTGTACTTGGTTACAAATGACAGCAATAAATCAAGTCAATCAAATGAGTATTACAGTAGTCAGTTATATTTCCTTTCCTTTCCCATGTTTTCCCCACCAACCTTTAGCAGCCATTCACTAAACTCAGCTGTAAGATGAGTGAATTCTCTTTGCAAGCTTCCATTAATACAGTCCTAACTCAGACATTGGGAAATGCATGCCTATGATCACATTTTTCTCCTGTAAGAAACAAGTAGTCCTCAGGTAGCCTCTCACAGCGTTGCTGTCCAGGTCAGATGATCAAAACTCCATTACATAAGTTGTAGAAACTATGTTTTCTTATATACTGATCCATCACTTTTACTGTGAAAACATATGGAAAGATGAAGCAGGAGCATTTTCCTTATTTTAACAAATAGTGATTCTCAAGTCAACAGGAAATAAAGGGATTTTGCCTTCTGACAGAATGGAAATCAAAACAATATAAATAACCTGTACAGAAAGAGTTCTATATATTACGAAGATAAGCAAGTAGCCTTCAATTAATGTATCCTTGACTTAAGTTCTTCTGCTGTTAATTATAAGTTGATTTTCACCATATGGTAAGAATGCAGGCATATCTTTCAAAACTCTGGAGCTATTTTAACCATGCTATATTATTTTAAAATATGGCATTCAATTCTAATTGCTGGTGACCATTGTTTCTGCAGCACTAAATATACAGGATTGTTTTAATTCAAACCTGAAATAACGCCACAGAGACTGATATCCCATCACTAAGTTACCCTTTATTTACACGTGCACAGTACTGATCCAGCTCGCTCAGTGTCAGTTCTCAGAGTGAGCAGAACCTCTGACACTCCTGTTTTATATCTGTCAGCCAGGGCTCCCTGATTGTAACAGGTTAACTTCTTCATTCAGGGAATTGACTGACCTCATTACAATCACTGCATTCTTTCCCCCTCCTCTACATCCAGGGACAAAGACCTGTTGTTTTTCTTATGGCCTCTCCTGGGGTGGTTCTACACTGGGTCTAGTTCCTCTGACTCAGCCTTGGATAAGGAGTGGCACGGTGGCTCAGTGGTTAGCACTGCTGCCTCACAGTGCCAGGAACCTGGGTTCAATCCAAAAATGTGCAGGTTAGGTGGATTGGCCATGCTAAATTGCCCATAGTATTCAGGGGTGTGTAGATTAGGGGGATGGGTCTGGGTGGAATGCTTTGAGTGTCGGTGCGGACTTATGGGCTGAAGGGTCTGCTTCCACACTGTAGTGATTCTATGATAAGGGCAGTGTGTACCAGTCTGCAGTATGGCTCTTGCACCCAGAGCATCTTGGAAGCAATCCATTCTCTTCTTCAGGTGATAAGGGTGTTGGAGCTGCAACATTTGCCGTATCCATCTCAGACTCCAAGGTTTCTTCGATGCCAAATGGAGGAGGAGAACTTGCAACTTCTGACAGCCTTGCTGGATGTTCTGAGGGGCTGTGTATGTTTTGCCCCTGCCCCATTTGTGAATTTGCAGTTTTCATGTTATCAACGTGCTTGTTCAGGACCACCTCATTTGCATGTCACAGGACCTGACCTTGCCTCCTTACCACGCAGGGCCATTTCCATGGCTTCAGCACCAAACTTCGTCCCTTGAAGTCAAATGACTCTCTCACGTAGAGTAATCGTGGTCCCGGCATTGGCGTTCCTGAAGCCATTTCATCACCCCTGCTCCCCACAAAGTCCAGGAAGGTCAAATCTAATCCGGTGAGGTGTCCCTACCCATTAGCAACTCTGTTAGAGCTAATCCTGTAGTTGCATGAGGAGTGGTCTGATAACCAGACAGGAACTGGGACAGTCTGGTATTGAATGACATTGGAAGCTGTGTCTTTAAGCCTGCTTTCAAAATTTGGACTGCTCGTTCTACCAGACCATTGGATGATGGACAGGATGGTGCTGTTCTTATACGCCAAATGCCACTCGACTTTAGGAAATACTCAAATTCTCTGCTGGTAAATGACATCCCATTGTCTGTGACCTACACTTCCAGGAGCCCATGTACTGCAAAAGATGCACACAGCTTTTCTACTGTCATCCCTGCATTTGATAGATGGACTGTGTGCGTGTCGAACCACTTTGAATGAATGTTGAGCCCGTGAAAGGACTTGCATAGTCAACCTGTAACTGAGTCCAACATTTACCCAGCCATTTCCACAAACGCAGGGGAGCTGCTGGCAGTAATTTCTGTTCTTGTTGGCAATCAGGGTACTGCTCCAGTAATGCAGCTACCAGGCATAACTTCCTGCCAACATCTTCATTTTGGACATACCTGGATGGGCCAGGTGGAGATCAGCAACTTTTGCCTGGGGCAATCAGTCTTGCTCCCCACGATAAAATGCCGTACTCTATGATGACCTGGTCTCACTGCATCCAGAAAGATTTCAATTCTGTTTGTAAGGGCCTTTTTGTTTCCCCCATCACCACCAGCCATTTTAGTTTTGCTAGGCCAGGCCTTTTTGTGTCCTCAGTTTGATATTGTCAGCAGTGACTGAAAAGGTGCCCAGAAAGTTTAAAACCAGAATGGACTCTTCCAGTGGCAGCACCGGTGGTATTTGCGAGTGAGGGGCAGCTTAAGACATCTGCAGTTGTTACTTGGCCTCCCTGACTGTTCCAATTTGTAATTTTACGCACTTAGAATGAGAGTCCACCACTGAATTCAACCTGAGGTTATGGAGGTCAAGGCATTTATTACTATTGCAAATTTACAACCGTAAAGGCAATGGTAGAACGTTCTCACAACAAAGAATGACTGCCATACCTTCCTTCACTATCTGGGCATATTTCCGTTCAGCCAAAGTCTGGGAAGCGTATGCTGTTGCGTGTTCCTCTCCATTGGGCCATCTGTGAGCCAACATTATCCTGATATTGTACAGAGTGGCATCACATGTCAGCACCAAATCTCGCTTGGGATTATGGTGTCCCAACACTTCACACAATGATAGCTGCTTCTTCACTTCCCTACAGGCTACATTTTGGGTACGAGATCATCCGCTGAAAAATGGCACAGGCTGATGATACTCCAAATGGCAGTCTCAAATATTAGTACAAACCCTTATTACTGTCACATGTACTGAGATTTAGTAAAAAATATTGTATTGCATGCTAACTAAACAAATCATACATTACATAAGTGCATCGGGGTATTATAACAGAATGCAGAATATAGTGATACAGCTACAGGGAAGGTGCAGAAAAGGCTCTAATATATGATAGATCCATTCATAAATCTAATAACAGTGGAGAAGAAGCAACATTGTATTTGTATATGTTTTCAAACTTTTACATCTTCTGCCTGATGGAAGCGGGTGGAAGATACTTTAACATTTAATTATGTTGGCTGCTTTCCTGAGGCAGTAGGAAGTACAGATAGAATAAATTGAAGGACATGAAGAACAGCCATGAAATTAGCCCACAGACAATGCTATCCTCTGAGATCTCCTGCTGCTTGGTGTTAGGGTAATGTCTAACTTGTTCAGTAATTGATGTTTAGGCAACTCAATCTGCACCTCACCCCACAAACAGCAGCTGTTACACCAATGCATGAGATCGAGTCATACAGTCACAGAGCTGTACAGCATGGAAACAGACTCTTTGGTCCAACTTGTCCATGCCAACCCGATATTCTACATTAATTTAGTTCCATTTGCCAGAATTTCATCTATATCCTTCTGAAACCTTCCTGTTTGTATACCCATCTGGATGCCTTTTAATTGTACCAGCCTTTCCCTGGCAGCTCATGCCATACATGCACCACCATCAGCATGAAAAAGTTGCCTCATAGGTCCCTTCTAAATCTTTCCCCTCTTATTTTAAACCTATGTCCATTAGTTTTGGACTCTCCTACCCTGGGGAAAAGACCTTGGCCATTCACCCTATCCATGTCCCTCATGGCTTTACAAACCTCCACAAGGTCACCCCTCAGCCTCTGACACTCCAGGGAAAATAGCCCCAGTCTACTCAGCCTCCCCCTATAGCTCAAACTCTTCAACCCTGGCAACATCCTTGTCAATCTTTTCTGGACTTTATCAAGTTTCACAACATACTTCCTATAGCAGGGACACCAAATCTTAGGAGAACTCTTTTGTAAAAGGGAAAGTTTATATTTTTTTTATATTCATTCATGGGATGTGGGTGATGCTGACTGGGCCACCATTTATAGTGCATCCCGAGTTGCCATTTTGAAGATGGTGGTGAGCTGCCTTGTTGAACCATTGCAGTCCATGTGCTGTACGTAGGCCCACAATTCCATTAGGGTGGGAGTTTCAGAATTTTGATCCAATGACATGGAGGGAATGGTGGTATATTTACAAGTCAGGATGTTGAGTGGCTCAGAGGTGTGGTGCTCTCATGTACCTGATACCATTGTCTCTCTAGATGTAAGTAATTGTACGTTCAGATGGTGCTGTCCCAGGTGTATTGGTGTAGTGTATTTCTGCAATGTAACTCACAGATGGTACACACTGCTGCCACTGATCATCGTTGGCAGAGAGATTGGATGTTCATTGATGTGGTGCCAATCAAGTAAGCTGTTTTGATCTGGATGGTGTCAAACTTCTTGAGTGTTGTTGCAACTGCACTCCTCCAGGCAGTTGGGAGAATATGCCAAAACATTCCAGACTTGGGCCTTGTAGATGCTGGATAGGCTTTGGGGAGCCAGGAGATGAGTCATTTGCCACAGTATTCCTAGCCTCTGACTTTCTCTAGGAGCCACAGTATTTATATGGCTAGTCTACTTCAGTTTCTGGTCAATGGCAACCCCGAGTGCTGATAGTAGGGGATTCTGTAATGGTAATGCCATTGAGTAACAAGGAATGATTGTTAGATTCTCTCTTGTTGGATTTGGTCATTACCTTGTGCTTGTGTGGCACAAATGTTACTGGCCGTTGTCAGCCCAAACCTGAATACTGACTAGGTCTTGCTGCATTGGGATATGGATTGCTTTGGTATCTGTGCAGTTGTGAATGGTGCAGAACCTTACATAGTTGTGCAATTGAGTTGGAGAATATTTTCACTTATTTCGCTTCTTGTAGTCTCATTTCTGTTAACTTTCTGCCGTCACTCCATTTCCTTTACTTGAAGATTAAGGAAGACAAAAAGAAACCTGGGTTATGAAAACAGAAAGTCATTTTACAGTTAGGTCTGTGTCTGCCAATGTTACTTCTCCAGTGAGATGTAGCAGAGGGGATACTTATGCAATGCCTTATGTATATGTGCCCCAACTTGTAAACATGTGAAATCAATTGAACTGAAGTTAATTCAGATGGTGAGGTCCATCTGGAATGCTATTGAGAGCCCCCATCACCTCCCTTGGGAATGGGGAACATAGCTCTCTAATGCTGAACCTTTCTCAGGATCTGCGAGGCCGAAAAGACACGAGGGGTAAATTTTCTAATAGAGGGTGGTTTGTGTATGGAATGAAGTTACTCAGGAGGTGGTAAATGTCGGTACAATTACAATGTCTTAAAAGCCATTTGGATAAGTACATAAATGGGAAAGGCTTGGAGTGAAATGGGTCAGGAATAGGTTTCACTAGTTTAGTTTGGAATTATGTTCGGCACGGACTGGTTGGACTGAAGGGTCTGATTCTATGCTGTACGATCCTATGTCTCTTCTTTAACTCAAACAGCGCTGAGGAATGGTGATGGCTGTCTCTACTGGTTAGGATCAGTGAACGACCCAGACCATAAATAAGTCATGGCAGGATGGGGGTCCAGGGATGGTGAGCGGGCTGGGGGGGGTGGCACCGACAGCATGGTGATGGTTCTCAAGGACCTGTGCCACCAGTCGTTTCCTCCTTCCAATGCTTGGTCATGATAACCAGAGATTTGGTTTTCAGGCCAACAAGCAAACATGAAAAGATACGTTTTTAGGTTTCCACATGATGACAGCCTTAATCCTTCTCAGTTGAACAGCAATGTTGGCTGAATGATGACTCTAAGTAGGCATTAGTTGTTCAGTTAAATGCCTCAATTAAAAGTGCGGTGGTAACGCCATCCATTAGCCTTCTCATTCAGATTTAAACAGGGTAAAGGGAGGAAGGTTGTGGGATCGAATCTGGCACCATCCCACGTGATTAAATGAAATTCCATTCTCCAAAGCTGCCTGAGGGAGTGGATTAATTCCTCCCTCAAGTTAGGAAATAGCTGAATTCACGAGTGTCTATTACTGCAGAGAAAGAAACAAAGTGCAATAAATCTATTGTCACCTTCATTAAAATTACAGCTGCAGCTTAAGAGAATCATTAGAAATATCAGCTTTCAAAATTTTCTCTTACAACCTGCATGCTTTTCCCTATTTGCAGTCCTATTTCTAAAACAAAACAACATTTCTAAAAGATAAAATGGAAAAATCCATAACATATGTCATAGATTATGGCCTCTTTTTATTCAAAAAAGGGGCTTTGACAAAGACTATTTTTCCATGTCTGGATCCAATCTGGTTTGTTTAACACAATGAGAAAATAAAGTGACATAAATTTAAAACAGACCTCAGACACAGTGGGATCATATTATTTGCAGTCAGCCTTGACGTGACTCATTATGACAGTGCTCCAGTGGGTTCCACAGTGTATCATGTTGTTGAAACTGACAATATCTGACACACCTCACTTAACATAAAATAAGGCCAGTTAGTTGGAATGAATTTCGTAGTTTCGGATATAATTCTGTGGTGCTCTTTCAATATTTAAATTTGGAATTGTTCTTGCATCTTTGTGGTATGGAGCACAAAGGTTTTAACGATTAATGTTATAGGATGGTAAAACCATGGTTAATAAAACCAACACAGGTTGGATTCAATCTTCTCACTTTAGGGAATTATCTCATCTGATAACAAAGATTAGGTGAAGTAATGAACAGGGTGATACCACATCCTTTGCTTACCATAACCAAGAGAACTATGAAAAGGCAAACAGTTTGACAATTTTAGTGGAAATACTAAATATTGGGAACTCTTTTCTGATTGGAAAATTATCTCCCTATGGTGGCTTCACAACTTCAGTGAAAGATCTGGTGACAATTCTAGACCTGACTTTTCCATATTTTAACAGTAAGAAAGGAGGATCTTATCTCAAGAGCACGCATCTTCTCATAGCCAATTCAATAACAGCATCTGATTATCATGAGCTGGGCACCATATTCACATGGAGGTCAGACCAGTTATTAAGAATGAGTTGGAAAACCAAATGGACAAAAAACTGTTTTGAAATAGATATTGAAAAGGAGAGGAAGTATTAAATTCTCCTGCTGACATCTAACTAGTGGCCTGTATAAGTTCACCAAAACTTTCCTGCTGTTGTACACTATGGCCTTACACCTTGTGCCAACCTCATACTTCTCTATATTAAACTTCATCTGCCACCTATCTTCCCATTCCACCAACTTTTCAGTGTTCTACTGAAGTTCTACATTGTCCTCTTCACAATTTACAATTCTCTCAAGTTATGTGCCAGACACGAACTTTGAAACTGTTCCCTGCACACCCAGATCCAAATCATTTATGTACCTCAGGGAAAGCAAGAGTCACAGTACAATCCCTACGGGAACTCAACTACACATCTACTCCAAACCAAAAAATATCCGTAACTATTACTCTGTTTTTTTAAATCCCTCAGCCATTTTTTTAAAATCCATGATGCTACTGCACTTCTTATTCCACAAACTCTATCCCATAAGCTGGAACTTGCCCAGCATGGCTCCTGTGTGGCACTGTATTAAACAATCTTTTGGAAATGAATGTGCACCACATCACCTACCTTGCCCTCATCAATCCTCTCTGTTGTTTATTCAAAGAGCCCCAGAAGGTTGTTGGCATGATATTTCCCTATGAAATTCAAAAATCCCGACACATTTTTCCATGTGGCTATTAATTGGATCCTGAATAACCACTTCAAGATGATTCACATCACCAAAGTTAGACTGACTGGATTGTAATAGCTCTTCAAGGCATTTGGCATAATGTCTGCAATTCTCCACTCCTCTGGTACCACCCTGAACCCAAGGAAGATTGAAAGAACATTGCCAGTTTCTCTTCAATTTCCACTTTCTCTTTCTTCTATATTGCTGGATGCACCTCACCCGGCCCTGGTGACTTATCAACTTTTAAATGCTAACAGTTCATTCCAAACCTCTTCCCTATCAATTTTAAACTCTTCTAGTGACTGAGTTTCCTCCTTTGTCATTAGGGATTGGGCAGCATTTGCCTCACAGGTAAAGACAGATGCAAATTATTCATTTAACACCTCAGCCATGCCTCTTGTCTTTATGTTAAATCCTCTTTTCGGTTCCTAATGGCTGTAATCCACTTTTTACCAACCTTTTACTGTGGATGCGCTTTGAGGAGAGTTTGGAATCTCCCTTTATGTTATCTGAACATCTTTCTTTCACAAACCCTCTTTGTTTTTCATATCTACTTTTTCTTGACCTTTTCTGAACCTCTGTATTCAGCTTGTTTCTCAAATCACTAGTTGACACCTCAGTTCTTCTTTGGCTTCATTTCTATTTCCCTTGTCATCCAGTCCATGGATGGGATCCGAATCCAGAACATTAGGCTTGAAAGTTAGGGACACTGTCCACTGAGCCTGGACTGCAGAAATATTCATATTACTACATCCACAATAATAGGAAGGGCCAGGACATAGAAACTGATGTGATTTTAACCCGAACAAAACCCATGCAGTGACACATTGCTAAAACCAGGCCCCTAAATGTGTTAGAAAACAAGCTGGAGTAAAACATGTTCACAGAGTTAATTTATAACCGGCTTGAGAAAGCTACTGCTCAGATTGTGGACCTCAGTGAAAAGTTAATGATTACCCTTAACCAAAACATTCAAAATGTGGAAGTGAGTGGAATCCTTGCAAAACGTTGAGCCACAGTGGCCGTAAGATTTGTCTAGGTTCTATTTCTTTTTTGTGTTTACTTGTGTCTGGATTCAATCTATCTCGGAAGTGCTGCTCTTACATCGCCTGAAGATGTTATTAAATTATTTTGAATCATTTAAGTACTTGGAATCAGAGTTCCCTGTGCTGAGAATCACTGAATTTCAACTGAGTTTAAACTTCTGACCGAATGTATTTATGTTCTTCGGAAAACATGCTTAAAGCAATCAACAAAAGAGGGTCAACTTATCTATTCTTTACAAGTTGTTCAATTGATTCACATCAGCCTGTTGCATAATTGCTATCATAATTGCTACTATGGTTAGCCCATAATTAACCTCAAATGTTATGCTATTGACCACTTCCACAGAGGCAATTACGATGGGCAATAAATGCTGGCCTTGCCAGCAATATCCACATCCTGTGAACAAATTAAAAAGACTGCGCAGCTTAATCATGATTCAATGAGTGAGTTAGCCTATTTCCCACTAAAAATCCCTTAATGGTTCAACAAGCATATCTAGTGAGTAGATGAGTCACTCAGACTAGGAAGGTGGCTAATTCATTTCTAGTGTATGCTTAGCTACGTGACCTTTGGTTGCGCTATAGGTGGGAATTCTAAAATTAACCTCGACACCTTCCCCAAGAAGAGAATCAATTAGGTAACGTGCTCATGGTCATTATCTAGTGAGCCCCTTCTGAAGATATGTGTGTGTGAATACCAGGCAAAGACAATATCGAGCTTAGTTACAATCCAACTACAATTAAAAACTGAAAGAACTGTGGATGCTCGAAATCAGAAACAAAAGTAGAAATTGCTGGAAAAGCACAGCAGGTCTGGCAGCATTCAATAGATAATAGAACCCCTATGGTGTGGAAACAGGTTGGTCAGCCAACAAGTCCACACCAACCTCAGAGCATTACACCCAGAGCCATACCCCTAATTTGCACATCCCTGAACACTATGGGCAATATAGCACAGCCATTCCAAGCAACCTGCACACCTTTGGACTGTGCGAAGAAACTAGAGGAAACCCACGCAGACACAGGGAGAATATGCAAATTCCACACAGACAGTCGCCTGAGGGTGGAATTGAACCCACATCCCTGGTGCTGTGAGGCAGCAGTGCTGACCACTGAGCCACCATGTGGACCAAAATCAGAGTTAACATTTCGGGCCTAGTGACCCTTCCTCAGAACTAGACTACAATTAATCTGGGCATCAACATACACATTCAAGGTTTAATGATCACCAAAGCAGACACTGGTATTTGCGTACCATATCCCAGCAAGAGGTCAAGAGGGAGGAAGGGAGATGAGAGGGAAGAAAGCAGTTGTATTTTCTCATGTAATTTTTAAATAAAGAAATGTGTCATCATTATTCTGGATTATTATTGTTCGATTTGCTTTATGTAGTCCGAAGTCAGCCTTCTTCTCACCAGAATATGGACCTGGATGAACACAACAAGCCAGGGAGCATCAGAGGAGCAGGAAAGCTGACGTTTTGGGTCGGGACCACATCAGTTTAAGAGCCCCATGAGAGGGGCTTGGTATTAAATTGACTCACTAACTAAACGGATCACTCCCAGAAGTGTCTACATTAAAACACAGCTTGAAAGAATTACAATTAACCTGATAAATGCATAAACTTATCTTGATAGGATATCCATCAGCAAATGAAGGGGCTTTCAAATAATAAATTGCATTCGCACTTGGGTCAGAAATGTATATTAAAACCAAAATAACGGGAGTAAAAGAAACTGAAATTTGCAACTGGATTTCCTGTTGATAATTTGCTTTAACTGTACCGCGACAACTGATCCCTTAGCATCGTGTATTAAATAACTGAATAGATCGGCTCTTTCATAATAGAATCATTGAACTGTTATTACCTGATGAGAGATGAGCAGGTAGGGGATTGAGATCTTTATCCACCATTTTCTGATGCAAAGCTCTCAGGCTGAATGGCTCCACAGTGAATGGTAAAGTGCCAGTCAGCATCGCATAAGCATTCACACCACTGAAATTCAAAATTCAAGTTTTAACACGCATACTATCATAAATTGGACAGAACTGTCGTTCCTTTTATTTCCCTGACCAGATCCACCACCCTACCGTATCTCTGGTAAATCAAAGTGTGGGCATTGGGGTGGTTGTGAGTGTAATTGAGTATCTGGTCTGTGTGTGTGGTCTTTCTACATACGCTAGTCAGGAGTTCTCTATTGTTTTTGTACCCACAAACAGAGCTGCGTCAGGACACTATTTAAATGAGCCACAACACATTGCAGCAACCCGGAACTAGGCAAAGCAGAACAGGAGCACCTTTATGGAGTCTTCAAAAGAAATGGATACCCAAAAAGTACAATCCACCATTATCTCCAAGACAGACCACAACAGGAAGACACAGCATAACCAGGCTCATTAATCACCCTACCGTACATCATGGACATTTCAGAGATGACCACAAGACTACTCAGACCCCTAGGTATCAGAGTAGCTCACAAACCGACAACCATCCTAGGGCAGCTACTGTCCCATACCCAAAACCAGCCAAGCATGGGTAATATACAAAATACCATGCAAGGACTGTGTGAAACACTACATAGGCCAAGCCGGAAGAAAATTGACGATATTCATACATGAACACCAACTAGCCACCAAGAGACACAATTAATTCTCACTAGTCTCATTACACATGGACATTGAGGGACACGAATTCGACTGCAATATCCTTAATTGCACAAGCCAAAGACAGACATGCCAGCAAATTCCTGGAGATCCGGTATTCCAACGGGAGCTCCATCAACAAACACTTGAATTACACCCTTTGGATAAACCACTGAAAAATGGAACCGGAAGTGATGGCAACCACCGCAGAAAACCAAAGCATATAAATAACAAGCAGGACAGAACACTGATGCTTCACTGGAGCTGCACTGATGATGTTACCCAGCAGGGTGACAAAACATTGGCAACCAAACACACCAGCTTGGCGAGCAAGTCTATAACTTCATCCACAACCCAAGTTACAAATCTTTTCAAAAACTTTAAACTTTCCATTTGTAATTGAGGGCTACAGTGCCCAGTTGATCACAACGTAAAAAAAATCATAAAAAAAGAGAGAAGGGGTGTTGTAGTGCAGTGATGGTGTCCTTAAGTCTGAGCTTGGAGACCTGGGTTCAAATCCTACCTGTTCCAGAGATGTGTGATAATATCTCTCAACTGATTGATTAGAAAACATTAAAAAAAAATGAAACAGACTTCATTGAAGCATAAATAATTCTGAAGGAGTTTGACAAGGCAGGCACAAAAAGGTTGTTTCCATGGGCTGAAACCTCTAGAACTTGGGTACACAATCAGAGGCTAAGAAGGAAATCATTTAGGGTTGAGAAGAGGAAAATTTTTGTTCATTCAAGGGATTGTGAATCTTTGGAATTCTCAAAAATTGTGAACACTCCGTTGTTGACTATATTTAAGGCTAGGATGGACAGATTTTTAGTCTTGGAACTGACAGATAAAGGTGGTGGGCATGAATGTGAAGCTGAAGCTCTAGATCAGCCAAATTGAATGACAGAGCAGACTCAATGAGTCATGCGGGCTATTCATGCTCCATTCTCTTCTGGCCTTGGAATTAGTTTAAAAGAGAAACAAAACCCTAATTTGGCCATTGAATTTGGTTTAGGGCGTCTAACAGGAAGATTCAGATCATTAGGAACAGCTGGGAGAGTTTGTAAACTACAAAACATGATTTAGGAATTATCATGCATTAGAAAACTAACTGCAAATATAACATGCAAAAAAACTCACAAATGCAGTGAATGCATAACAAGAGTTCAAATCTAAATCAACATAAAGATACAATATTTTTAGACAGTAAGATAAGGTAATAAGGCTGTAGATGTTTGCTTTCATTGAATGAGTATCATTTAAATCCAATTTAAAATATGGTGAAACCACTTACATTGACCATATATCCACTTTGGGACCGTATTTCTTGCGTGCTAATAGCTCTGGAGCTGCATATGCTGGACTCCCACACTGAGTGCTGAAGGGGTCTGAATAACCCAAGATACCAGCACAGTTACTCAATCCGAAATCTGGTGAATCCAAGGAATAGAGTATCAAGGTAGGGGTAAATTTTTACAATCATAATCAGTCTCCCAATACAATTTATGACGGAAAAAATTTCATTTCCTAAACAATATTCAGACATTTGCATATGTGCAGATATAAAGCAAAATGTATCATTTTCTTAGTCTTATCAATTTACAGTCTCTTGATAGAATCTTCTTATTAAAATTAAAGAGTAGTCAAATTCCAAATTCAACACAATTTCTGTTTCCACCTACAATCTATCTGTACATATTTGAAGTCACTGCCTTCCCAGAATGAATTGCATTTAAATTGTATCCATAACCGACAGTTCACCTCCGATTATGTGCATCCAATTTATCTTTAATTAATCTCACAATACTGATCAATCTTCCTGAACAGGATATTCATTTCACAGTTAACTGCTTAACAACTACATTACGAAAAGCAGGGTAAATTGGCAAGAAGTTGACAGAAAGCAAAGCATAACAATTTGAATCTGATCCTCATCTCAGGTCAATTGTCAAACCCAAAGTGTACCTCTCCTTTGTCAAATACTGACTGACCTGCCATCCTTTTATTTTTAGTACTTTTGGTCCATATAGCACACGTCTGGCACTTATGCTCTTTTCCTCCAAATATCTCCCAAACGTTATGGTCTAGTTTCAAATTCTGCTTCCATCTTTCGCAAAACAATGTTCTATTTTTTGTTTTCAATCTTTCTAATTTCCTGGCACAGTATTCCCATTAAATAGTTCCTTCAAGTAAAAGAATTACATAAAATGGAAAATAAGATATAGGCCCTCCCAGCTCTGAACAATTGCTGACAGACTGTACCTATTAATTTTATATTGTTCTTTTCATCCAGTAAAAGATTTTCAATCTTCAGATCCCTGCAAAAAACAGAAAAGAAACTCAAGAATTCATTTAGAAAGCCTTTTACTGTGGTACAGGGAAATAATTAGTATTGAGATTTTTAGAAGAAAACTATCATATTTCCAGAAGCGAAGGAGAGTTGTCATCAAAGTGTTGAAGTTTTTTTCTAAAAATACGTAATTATTCAAGGTCAGTGCATTTACAAAATGCGAATAAAGCTGTTGAACACTGGGTGAGGTGTTTATTGCCTGTTAAATGTGTAGGGTTCCTCTGGGGAACTGTCAAGTTTGTTTTCGGTGAGTTAGACATTGCTAGTTACAAAGAAATGAAAGATATCTTTGTTCTCTTCCCTCGAAATATTATTTCATGGCACCTCTTAATAAACCATAATTGATGCACTACTAAGTGTAGGCCCAGGGAAATTTCAACAGAACTGGGATTAAAATTCCTGTAAAATGCTGGTTTTAGTATACAAGTTAATGTAATTGCTTCGAACTTTGGGAAAGCAAGTTTATTGATTATTTTTAGAAATGTACAGGGAATAAATCGAAATGCAACAACTGTTTGGTGCAAAGAGGAATTTTTTCTTGTAAGTGTACTGAAATTTTCTATTCTCACTTTGGTAGCATCGCAACTTCAGACCAACATAACTGTGTATAATTTGTGACTGCAATAAATAGCTCTGTTTTGTGGTGCATTGGGGGTCGAAATCCATCTAGTCATCCAAAGTAATAGCACTGGAGGCCATGAAATTTTCTGCAAGAGCTCTTGATTTACAGTTTGATCTGCAAATACAAATTCTCTTCACACAACAAAGTTACAGCTTAATTAACCATGTGACTCTGGCAACCCCATTACATCATCATCATGCATACTTCTGATGTTAATTCCATTAACAAGTTTTAACAGTGACACCTCCAGATTCTAATTACAATCTAGAAATAGATTAAACTTCGGTCATTTCAGATTCTAAACTAGCTCGTTTCTAGCATAGATTGACATGGTTTTGCCCTGTGAGGTAACTTCTGCTCAGAATTACATGTATATCAGTACAAAATCTCATAGTGCGATCTGTGCAAGCACAATAATAATAGTTACTTAATCGGTTCAATGTATCATTCAGCTCAATGGTTGTTGTGATGATGGTGAGGTCAATAACTATGTGCAAATTTTCTGCACTTTCATTGTGGAGAATGAGTTTCAATCCTCCTATTTCTTGATTTTCTAATCTGAGTATATACATCATGAACATGTAAATCTAAGATAATATGGGCACCATAGATTGTCTCCAAATGAATCACAGAATCCCTACAGTGTGGAAGCAGGCCATTTGACATATCATGGCCAAATTAATCCTCCGAACAGCTTCCCACCTAGACATAGACCCCTGCCCTATACGTGTAACCCTGCATTTCCCATGGCCCATCCACCTTGCCTGCCAATTCACCTAACCTGCATATCTTTGGACTGTGGGAGGAAACTGGAGCACCCGGAGGAAATCCACACTGGCATGGGGAGAACGTACAAACTCCACACAGATAGTCGCCTGAGGCTGGAATCCTCATTCTGAAACTATTACCCTCTAATTCTAGATTATCTGCTGCGTAAAATTCCCTTAAAAACATAAAAACCAAAAGAACTGTGGATGCTGTAAATCAGGAACAAAAACAAAGTTGCTGGAAAAGCTCAGCAGGTCTGGCAGCATCTGTGGAGGAGAAAACATAACTAATGTTTCAGGTCCGGTGACCCTTCCTCAGCTTCATGATTTGAAAGCAATAAAGCCAAAATCATATCTTTCTTCAGGCTATGAACAGATTTCTGAAATAGATGGCACACTAAGTTTTAGAGAAATCGATTGAAGATAATTTATATCTTTACAGCTTTGAAGCCTGATTTAGTGGCACATTTTTCCTAAAATAGTTAACAGGCAATAAACACTGTGGCATTTACTTTCATGGAGTCAGGGTGACTTGAGAGGATTGTAAAAATGACAGGGGGACCCAATTCCTGGTTTCTCACCCTGATCCCTGACATCAATATTCACTGCACAGAAAAAGGGTGCTGGTAGTGAGCTAACAATCCACATTTCTGACCTAGATATCTCAATTGTGAGGGTAGATAACTCATACCACCACATGCCACCTCCTCCATCTCCTCGATTTTCATGGGATCTGCTCAGCTTCTTAAGGACTCATGGTTCACAACCACAGCTCCCCACCACCCACCCCCACCCCTGCTGCCTGAGTTGCTCATAAGACCATAAGACACATGGGCAGAATTAGGATATTGGGCTCCTTGAGTCTGCGCCACCACTCAATCATGGTTGATACCTTTCTCAATCCCATTTTCCTCCCTTCTCCCCATAATCCTTGATCTCCTGACCAATCAAGAACTATCTATCTCTAACTTAAATACACTCAATGACTTGGCTTCCACAACCTTCTGAGGCAATGAGTTCCACAGATTCACCACCCTCTGGCTGAAGAAATTCCTCCTCATCTCAGTTCTAAAGAGCCATCCCTTCACTCTGAGGATGTGCCTTTGGGTCCTAGTTTCTCCTACTAATAGAAACATTTTTTTCCATGTCACTCTATCCAGGCCTCTCAGTATTCTTTAGGTTTCAATCAGATCCCCCTCATCCTTCTAAAAGCCTCAAGTACAGACACAGAATCCTCAACTATTCTTCATACGACAAGCCCTTCAGCCCCCGCATTATTCTTGTACATCTCCTCTGGACCCCTCCAAAACCAGCATACCTTTTCCTAGATACAGGGCCCAAAACTGCTCATCATATTCCAAATGTGGTCTGACCAGAGTATTAGACAGCCTCAGCAGTACATCTCTGCTCTTGCATTCTACTCCTCTTGAAATTAATGCTAACATTACATTTGCCTTTCTAACTGCCAACTGAACTTGCATGTTAACTTTAAGAGAATCTTGAACTAGGACTCCCAAGTCCCTTTGTGCTTCAGATTTCTGAAGCCCTTCTCCCTTTATAAAATAGACTGTGCCTCTATTCATCCTACTAAAATGCACAACTTTACACTTTTCCACATTGTATTGCATCTGTACCTTCTTTGCCCATCTCCTAGCCTGTCCAAGTCCTTCTGCAGCCTCCCCCACTTTGTTAACATTAGATGCCCCTCTACCTATCTTTGTGTCATCTGCAAATAATCATATTATGGATGTGAAAATATACTGTAAGAAACGTTTAAGATTTCTTACCCGTGTATCCTCACATGCCCTATGCCCCATGAGCCCTCTATGTATCTTCATGTGTCTGTGTACTTTCCACACCTGTGTTCTCCAAGCTTATTCACCAAGATGCACTAATTGCATAAACAATAAGCTAAATAACAAGTCCTGAAGTACTAAGGAAAAATGCCCCACCAGTTTTTAACTATATAAAACTGTCAACCAGACACAATCATTCATATTTCAACAAGAGAAGTTTCATCCAACTTGATTCCTCTTAATATTCAAAATTAATATACATTGGTAAAACAGACAAAAGAAAGAAAAATGTTCTATAACCTCATAAGGGTGTCTATCAACCAAAACTAACACACCATTTCAGACTGTGTAAACAGTTCCCATTAGGGAGTCTTGGAACACAGCCAAGTGTTCATTAATAGGCCTCCCAGAGAAACAGACATCTCGCCATCTGTTTCTGTTGATTTCCCGACCACTTACTTGTCTCTGCTGCCAGCAACAAAAACAGTGTACGCCGGGTATTTATATGGAAACAGGTCTACTGCATGGACTTTCATTTCTTGATAGTAAATGTCAATTTCCACATTTCAAAACACATTAAACAAATTCTCCATATCTCATTGAATTGATAACTGCATTGAATGATCACTAGAATAATGTGTATTATTGTCAGAAAATAATGCGTAGTTGGAATTATAATATTACAAAATCAACATGTCTGAAATGCAAATTATTCATTCAAAATACAAACTGTTAAAGGTTCTTTCAGTAAAAATACACCTTTTGGCATCCGACAAATTATTTTTGTGCCATACTGCAAGAACGAATTATTTACTAAATCATGAGTGAATATATATCTGAAGAAAATGCCCAATCTCAGGATGATTTTCCTGACACATCAGGATCACACCATCAACTTTAATTGTGAATAGCCTGAATGTTCTTGCTTCCATTACTTTATTTGGTGTGTTATTGCAAACCTGATTACTACATGAGTTTATTATGCTACGCATTCAACATTTCCTTGATCACATTTCTATTTGTACACTACTTTGTTGAAACAGTTTTAATTTGGTTGACAGAAATTACACATAAAACTCTTCTATTATCCCACCTGTAATTTCAAGGTATGTCCGCTGACATATTTTCATGTATTGGCATGTCTCTTTGATGTTAAGTACAGAACCACTCAGCGAATATACATTCAGGGTAAGTACAGTACTCGTTGCTATGCCCTATAATGATAACTTCTCATTGGATTCTTTTACAAGGTCATATACAATTGTTGACAGCAAACAGAAGTTTATGAAACTGTTAAGAGTTCAAACACATACACTCTCACATACCTGTGGACCACTCCTGCCCGGTGTAAATGTTCCACTGCTAGAGTGAGCTGCCTGATGTATCGACATACCTCTGCTTCTTCCAATATTTTTCTGTCATATATTTTGTGCATCAGGTTGCCTCCTGTGCATAGCTCCATTACCAAGTAGTAACTGTTCTCTGTTTCTAATATGTCCAAAAGCTGCGTAATATTTGGATGCCTAATCATCTGGTGAATCTGCCCTTCTCGTCGTAGATTCTTCGTAACATAGGAGTCTTTCCTGGCTTTCTTCTTATCGATGACTTTTACAGCCACCTAACAATTTATAGAAGTTATGATTAATGTTCAACACAGATAACACTCCAGTCCATCTATGTAGATAACTGATTAATAAAGTTATTGCAGAGAGATAATGTCTCAGATTTTCTGATCAAAATCAGAAATCCAATTTCTGAGCCTGGGCAGACACAAAAATACACACACTTACCTTTAAAGAAGGTTAATCAGGAGTTAGAGGCGTTTGTAATTCCTGTCACTTTCCCTGGTTAACTATCCAGGGGGAGGCCATCGCACCGTGGTATTGTCACTGGACCACTACTCCAAAGACCCAGATAACACACTTGGTGATACAGGTTTTAACCCGGATGCAGTGGATTATGCAAACTGAATTTTAACAAAATTTGAAATTAAGAGCCTAATGATAATATCAAATAATTGTCTTAAAAATCTATCAAGTTCACTAATACCCACTACGAAGGAAATTCACTGGCATACACGTGGCTTCAGAATCACAGCAATGTGGTTGACTATTAACAGCTCTCTGCTGATTGGCACCTACCTGCCAATGTGAAAAATTGCCCAAGTATGTGCTCTACACAAAATGCCAGACAAACCCAACGTGGTTAATTATTGCCCCATCAATCTACGCTTAATCATCAGTAAAATGTTGGAAGGGGTCATTAACAGCTGTATTAAGCAGCACTTTCAGGAGTAGACCATTCATCTCCTTCAGTCGGTTCCACCATTCAACGAGGTCATGACTGATCTGTGGTCTAACTTGATATATCTGCCTTTGACCCATATCCCTTATGGAACTTTCCCAAACAACTTGTTTGGAGATGTTATTACAGACCTCTGGAGCAGGTGGGACTTAAACCCAGGTATCCCAGTCCAGGAGTAGGGACACTAGCACTGTGCCACAAGATGGCCCAACCCATATCCCTTAACACCTTTGCTTAACAATTATTTGTCACAGATTTAAAATTAATAACTGAGCTACCATTTATGGAAGAAGAGTTCCAAACTTCTTTCATCCTTTGTATGTAGAAGTGCTCCCTAATATGTCTTCTGAAGAGTCTGGCTTTAATTCTCAGACTATGCCCCCGGTCCCAGAATAACCAAACAGTGGTTTATCTTTAGCTACCCTGTCATTATCTTGAAGACTTCAATCAGATCACTCCTCAGCCATCTAGATTCTACAGAATACAGGCCTAATTAGTAAAATCTCTCTTTATAACTTACCCCTGAAGCCCAGGTATCATTCTTGTAAACCTATCTTGTACTCCCTTCCAAGCCACTATATCCTTTCTAAGATGTGGTGTCCAGATGTGCTTACATTACTCCAAGCAGGATCTATCTGGGGTTTTATATAGGTGCAGCATAACTTCCAAATCCTTCGGTTCCAGTCCTCTAACTATAAAGGCCAGCATTCCATTAATTTTCTTGATTATTTTCTGCACCCATTTGTAACATTTTAAAAATCTATGCACCCGAACCTCCAAGTCTCTTTGTTCTTCCACTACATTTAACTTCAAACGATACAGAAAATACTCTGACTTATCCTTTCTTACCCAAATGGATAATCTCGTACTTGCTTACATTGAAATCCATCTGCCAGTTTTTCCCATTCACCTAGTCTGTCAATACGCCTTTATAATTTTATGCTATCATCTACACCTTCGACAATGCCACTTTGTCTTTGTGTCATGAGAAATTTGCGTATATGACACCACAACTTCTCATTACAGCATTGGTTCAAACTTAGACAAAAGAGCTGATTTGGACATGTGAAATGGGAGTGACTGCCCTTAACATCAAGACCACATTGGACCAAGTGTGGCATTAAGAAGCTCTGACACAATGGGAGTCAACAGGAACCAGGGGAATTTCCTCTGATAGTTGCACAAAGTAAAACGGTTGGGATTGTTTGTCAGTCTTCCCAGCTCCATGATATCTCTGCAGAGCTGTTGACAGTATTTCAAAGTGTACACTGACTAGGATTTAATACATCTCACGTATAAATTCTATTGTCTCAAATTCTACAGTTCCATATAAAGGCTTATATTCTGTAAGTTTTTTAATGACTTTCTGTGCCTGTTCATAATATTTTAATTACTTATGTACCTGGGTCTTCAACTGACATCGAACTGTCACTGTTTCTAGCTTTCCACCACTTAAAAAGTTCACTATTCTGTTGGGTCTAAATTGGATGACCTCTTATATGCCTGCATTATTATCCACCTGCCATTGTTTTGCCATTCTTTTCAATTTATTGAAAACTCTGTACATTTATCTACACCGATTACAATGTCATCTACCATTGAGGCATTGACAAATTTGCATATTTGGCATTCTACCTGTCACCTAAATCATAAATGAATGCAGTAAAGGTTTCAACACAGATTGTTGCACTCTGCACAATCATACCACTCATCATATCCTATCAATGACAGTACATGCCCATTGTCCCTATTTTGTGTCTCCTGTCGCTCAGCCAATTTCCCAACCAAGCCACATATTTGCTTTCATTTCCATGAATTTTAACATTAGCCAACAGTCTCATATGAAAGACTTTGTCAAATGTCTTCTGAAAGTCCATGTATTTGAATAATTCTATGCTCACTAAGAATGTAAATGAATGTGTGCTGCTATCAAATGGCTTTGGTTTATCTCATCATGTCTTAATTTGAAAATAAGTTAGAATCTAACTCCAAGAGAGTCCCACATTTAACATAAATTGCTGGAAAAACTTAGCAGATCTGGCAGCATCTGTGGACAAAAATCAGAGTTAACATTTCGGGTTCAGTGACCTTTCTTCAGAACAGCTAAGTTGAATTTTCATGGCTTAGTTATTTTTCAATGAGCTATGTTGTGCAGGCATGATTACACCTACATGAGCCCATTCAAGCTTCAATTTGAAGAGACATTACAACATCCACATTTTGATGAATTCCCAATATGGGAGGACAAAAGAAGGAACTTTCAGAATGGGGCTCTAACATTCCAAGTCTACACACTTGTGGGAGGGCCAACAGCGTCTTACTAAAGCATGGGTTCATTCACCAATAGTCACTTTGCATTACTTTCAATCTGTATTCAGAATTGAGAAGAATGATGTAGGTTTCAAAATCAGGGTGAGGTACTGCGCTTATTTGAACAAGACAGCATCCAGACAGAGGCCCTATTAATGGTTTTAGCAGGCTTAAAAGTGAATAAATCCCCAAACCCAAACGAGGTGTATCCCGGCCATGGTGGGATACAAGGGAGGAGATGACAGAGACTCTTATATTAATTTTCAAATCCTCACTCTTCGCAGGAATGGAGGTACTATTATTCAAAAAAGCTGGTGGGGATAAATCAGGAAACTATAGGACGAAGAGTCTAACATCAGTGGTGGGGAAACTACTGTAAAGAAATCTAAGGGAAAGAATTAATCTCCACTTACAGAATGATTAGTTGGGGAGATCACAGTAAACAAATTTGATTGAAGTTTTCAAAGAGTGCAGTTGACATTGTCTACATAGATCTCAGTAAGACTTTTGACAAAGTCTCACTTGGTCCAGAGGGAAGAGCCCATGGGATCCAAATCAACTTGATAAATTAATCCAAAATTGGTTTTGTGGAAGATGGTGATGTTGAATGCTGCTTTTGTGACTGGGTGCCTGTGTCCACTGGCAATACCGCAGGATTCAGTGCTGGATCCCTTGCTGGGTTGAGCATACAGTGATGATTAGACATGAATAGAGGAGGTAAATTCAGTACCAATGCAGATAATCTTCAAAATGGTGGTGTGTTAAGTAGTGAAGGGCAAAGTCTCAGACGAGAGAATTGAATAGGTGGTTCGTAAATTGGGCAGAATAGTGACAAATGGAATTTAATCTGGAAAGTGTAAGATGATGCATTTTTTGAGGAAAAACAATGTAAAAGGATACCTGATGTGTGGTAGGACCCCAGTAAGTAGAGT
This sequence comes from Stegostoma tigrinum, assembly GCF_030684315.1. Lineage (NCBI taxonomy): Eukaryota > Metazoa > Chordata > Chondrichthyes > Orectolobiformes > Stegostomatidae > Stegostoma > Stegostoma tigrinum. Next base: position 24,664,056 of record NC_081365.1, on the reverse strand, counting down.
GACCAGAAAGACCTTGGTTTACATGTCCTTCGATCCTTGAAGGCAGCAGGACAGAGCAATAAGGCGGCTATAAAGGTACATGGGATACTTGTCTTTACTACTCAAGGTATTGAATTCAAGAGCGTGAAAGTTTGGATGGAGTTGCATAAAACTTTAGTTAGATCATGATGAAGTACGATACGCAGGTCTGGTCACATTGCTAGAAGAAGAATGTCATTGCACTAGAAAGGGCGCAGAGGAAATTCAGTGAAATGTCATCCAGGATGCAGTGTTTTGGCTACAAAGAGAGACTAGAGCAGACAAAGCTGACAGGTAACCTGTGTGAGGTGTGCAAAATTATGAGGAGCATAGATAGGATATATAAGACAAAACGTTTCCCCTTAATAGCAGAATTAATAACCAAGGCACATAGATTTAAGGTAACAGGCATGAAGGAAATTTGAGGAGATTTATTCTCAGCCATAGGGAGGGGCTATCTGGAACTCACCGACTGAAAGGTAAAGAAGCTGGAACCATCACAAAAGTTAGGTACATGATGGACTGAAGGGCCTCTCTCCACGCTGTAAAACTTTATGACCAAACATGCTTCAACACACAATTTGGAATATGGCTGATGATGTTATAGTTTTCCAAAGGGTAAAGGTAGCAATAAATACTTATGAAGAGGTACTGAAAGCCTTTGACAATTAAGCCTCAGACTAATATTTTATTAGGTAGGCATATGGATGATAGTATAAGGTAGGGGTAGAGATTAGATAGACTTTAGGATTAGGGTAAAAGTGGGTTGAAGGGCTGTGCTGCGTTGTGCTGTACTGTTCTATGTACTATGTAATAAAAATCTTGATAGATGAAGATTTAGTAGGTAAATTCAGTATCCGGGGACTCCAAAGAAGATTTAATTATGACTTGTATAGATTCACAGAGAAATGTGACTTCCAATCAGAATTCATAAGAGAAAAAAAATTGTTGTGGGAATTGCTGATGAATCTTTGTCAAATTTATTGCAGTCAAAAGAAGACCTGACTCCATAGAAAGCCATTCAGATGATGTGAAGCTGAATTCCAAAAACAACACAGATCAATCCTGCGAGAAGAAGATTAATTTTGGAGATTAGTTAAGTCCATTTAATTCTTAAAGTACAAAACTACACACAACATGCATGGGAAATCAGCACAGCAAGTAAGACAGGCACCAGGCAGTAAAATGTGGAGCAAAGAAAACTCAAAAGCATAGATAGTGCCCAGTTAATAAAAGTGAATGCTTTATCTGTCAGATGATAGGTTACTTTAAAAACAATGCAGAAGTGGAACATTGTTTCAGAGAAGCTAGAAAAAAAAATGACTGACACAGGAGAGGTTAATGATGGAGAACAGTCTGTGACAGAACAAAGAACTAAATTGTTCCTTGAGGAAACAGGTGATCCAGATCTTAAATTTTGGCAAGCTGATATATATGTCAATTGTAAGTCAGACATTAGATTGGGATGGAGGGCATGTGTCCCTATATTATATGATAGTTAAATGCTATCTACAATGGCAAACAGTGCAACTATATTGAATAAGATATGCTGCAAGCAATCCTCCAATATAGGGGATGCCAAACAGTAGTAAGCGTATGCCTACTTCATGATCGTGAATTCTCACTCTTGTGTTAGAAGTCATGTCTTGACCTCAGTCTTCTTCAGATGGTGGAAAAAGTTAAAAGAATTCCAAGTTATGGAGCTACTGGTCATCAAACAACCAGCCAGAAGATAGCTGATTGAGGATCTCATAGGGGTCCCCAAATTCATGATGGTCCCTAAATGAAAAACAGATTAGGTTATGTGGATATAAGAAGTTTATTTCATTTGGTAACAAGATGGGAACCTATGACTAAACTGGGTTGGCACAAGTATTTTCTACTGCCATAAATACCAAAGAGTATTCAGACTACAAGAACGAGCAAGGTTTGCGAGGAAAGTCAACAAAAGAGACAGCCAATCAAAGCTTTCCTGATTTGAGCTAATTAACAAATCTATAACTTGGAATTCAAACCAACTTGCTGAATGAATAGTTGTGGCAGGTTCAAGTCTGAGCTTAGATGCTGAGGTGACTCAGAAGAGGCAAGTTTAGGCAGAATGGTCCATTACAAGTCAAAAGCAATCCCCAGATAGCAGAACTCAGGAAGTGAATATGTTGGTTTCATTAATAATATTGGTAAATGAGAGAGTCCAAACCAATCAACATTCTGAATGAAACACTTTACATCCTTCAGCATAAACCTATGGATAGCTTTAGAATAAAAATCAGCTGAAACAGATGTGGTGCGTGTAACTCTATGAAAGCCACCAATGAAAGGGGGATGACCAATGTCCAACTATTGAAGACACTTCAAAGAAGGGATAGCCTGCTTCAGAGAGAAGACAAACTCTGCAAAGGAAATCAAAGGGATTAAAGCCACTCCAGTTTAAACGGACTAACAGGCTTCAGACTGTCAAGAGGAAAATCAAAAACAACAGTCCTTCACATAGCAAAGCTACCAGTTTTCTGATCTGAGGATATAAGTTTAAAGTTTAAAACTGTAGAACAGTTAGAGGAAATGTTAGAGTTAGATCTGCTGTAGGAGCTTGCACGGAGTCCTCAGGTGTTGGCACCATCCTGCATGAATCTGGGAGAAGAGCCAAATCTCCTTAATTTGTAAATTCCAAAACTTGTGGCAGATGGAGTAGTAGTAAATGTAATTATTTACACTACTGTACAATATCAGTAATAGACAAAACAACCTGGTGAGAGTTGTGTATGTCTGAAGGCATTAATACTGAAGATTGTAACAACTACCACGCTACAATGGTGTCATACAGAATTGTTCTCAGAACAGCTCAGGGTCACAAAAGAATAACTTTAAGTTTTCAAAGTCTCGCTAATAATATCTATGCGACACAGATAACCTGTATCTAGTTGCCAACATGCATCAAATTATATCTTGAGTGAGTGTGCAACAAACCCATACAAACATGTGTTCAAAGGAGAGTGTGCCAACTTTGAAAAAGTAGTACTCTGAGTGAATTTTAAAGGTGCAGCAATTCAATCAACCTTAGAAGTACAGAGCCATGAGTAATTTTAAAATGTAATTTGCATGTTTGAACACACTACTTTGGACAAACAAACTGGTGGTCTTAGGGAAATGTTCTTGACTGATAAATGACTGAAACTTGTAAGTGAAACCAAGTAAGTGATCGTTGAAGGTTGGTCAACAGCAGAAGAGTGTTGTCACACTATTGGATTCAATGCCAAGAGTGGTCTAATGATTAATCAGAGCACAGAAGTGAGAACAGTGACCTATTCAGCTATATCTTGATATCTGTATCACGCCGAACCCTTCACCTCCGGTTTTTCTTGCCAACTCCAGAAGTCCTGACCCCCAGATTCAACACTGAACTCTGTGCACTTCCTCACATCCTATCTATCCAACCATCACTGAATCTCAGCCTGATCTTTAACCAGTTACGTTTCCCCCTCACAACCATCTTCAATGCTTTTCATCTTTCATTCAATGCATCCCATTATTTTCATAAGGAAATAAGAACAAAAGAAATAGGAAAAGCAGTAGACCATCTGGCCTCTTGCTCTATATGATTATGCCTTGAGTTCCACTTTCTGCCTGTCCCTAGAACCCTTGACTCCCTTGTCGATCAAAAATCTGTCTAACTCAGGCATGAATATATTCAATGATCCCATTTCTGCTGTTCCTTATGAAAAACAGTTCCAAAGATTAAAGACTTACTAAGAGAAGAAATTTTTCCTCATCTCAGTCTTAAATGAAAGACGCCTTGTTTTGCTCCCTTGTTCTAGTTTCCCACATGAAAGGAAATATCTTCTCAGTATCTACCCTGTCAAGCTCTTAATATATAAGATGTTAATGTTCATAAGTTATATGTTAATAAGATCACCTCCCATTCTTCTGTATAAATTAAACCAGACAACTGCTTCATCCTTGGAATTAATACAGTGAACATTCTCTGAATTGCCTTCAGTACAAGAACATCCCTCCCTAAACAAAAAGTGTGAAATATTCCAGATACAAACTCACCAACTACCTATACAGTGTAGGAAGATGTCCTTACTATTATATTCCATCCCCCTTGCTAGAAAGGCCATCATTCCATTTAATCCTGAATTGTTTGTTGTACCTGCGTTGTGTTTCAATCAACATACCAAAGCAAACACTTTACGCCCTTCAGCATAAATCTACGAGCAACCACTGGAAAGGGATGACCAAAATCCAACAATTCAAGATTCCTTAAAGAAGAGATAGCCTGCTTCAACAGAGAAGACATTCTCTGCAAAGGAAATCAAAGAGGTTAAAGATTCTCCCACTCAAAAGAACAAGTGGACCTTAGGCTGTCAGAAGGAAAATCATGTATGGAGCACTCAGATCCCTTTGAATCCAGCATTTTACAGTTTCTCTCCATTCAAACAATATCCTAATTTACTCGTCTTCCTGCCGAAGTGAACAAACTACCTCTACTGGACAATACATCCACTGGTATCACATGCTGCTTGTTACATCCTCAAAAGACGTTGGTAAAATATGAATTCCCTTTCATAAAACTATTTTGACTCTGCTTGATTATATTACTATTTTTGAAATTTCCATCTCGTACTTCCTTAATAACAGATCCCAGCATTTTCCAATGACAGAGATTAAACAAACTGACCTATAGTTTCTTGATAATAAAGTGTGAATCTGGATGAACACAGCAGGCCAAGCAGCATCTCAGGACCACAAAAGCTGACGTTTCGGGCCTAGTCCCTTCATCAGAGAGGGGGATGGGGTGAGGGTTCTGGAATAAATAGGGAGAGAGGGCGAGGCGGACCGAAGATGGAGAGAGAAGAAGATAGGTGGACAGGAGAGTATAGGTGGGGAGGTAGGGAGGGGATAGGTCGGTCCAGGGAAGACGGACAGGTCAAGGAGGTGGGATGAGGTTAGTAGGTAGGAGATGGAGGTGCGGCTTGGGGTGGGAGGAAGGGATGGGTGAGAGGAAGAACAGGTTAGGGAGGCAGAGACAGGCTAAACTGGTTTTGGGATGCAGTGGGTGGAGGGGAAGAGCTGGGCTGGTTATGTGGTGCAGTGGGGGGAGGGGACGAACTGGGCTGGTTTTGGGATGCGGTGGGGGAAGGGGAGATTTTGAAGCTTGTGAAGTCCACATTGATACCATTGGGCTGCAGGGTTCCCAAGCGGAATATGAGTTGCTGTTACAGCAAGTCATATTCCGCTTGGGAACCCTGCAGCCCAATGGTATCAATGTGGACTTCACCAGCTTCAAAATCTCCCCTTCCCCCACTGCATCCCAAAACCAGCCCAGTTCGTCCCCTCCCCACACAACCAGCCCAGCTCTTCCCCTCCACCCACTACATCCCAAAACCAGTCCAACCTGTCTCTGCCTCCCTAACCTGTTCTTCCTCTCACCCATCCCTTCCTCCCACCCCAAGCCGCACCTGCATCTTCTACCTACTAACCTCATCCCACCTCCTTGACCTGTCCGTTTTCCCTGGACTGACCTATCCCCTCCCTACCTCCCCACCTATACTCTCCTCTCCACCTATCTTCTTTTCTCTCCATCTTCGGTCCACCTCCCCCTCTCTCCCTATTTATTCCAGAACCCTCACCCCATCCCCCTCTCTGATGAAGTGTCTAGGCCCGAAACGTCAGCTTTTGTGCTCCTGAGATGCTGCTTGGCCTGCTGTGTTCATCCAGATTCACACTTTATTATCTTGGATTCCCCAGCATCTGCAGTTCCCATTATCTCTGATATAGTTTCTTGATCTCCTTTATCAGGATGTCAGGAAGATTCACAGATGATCCTACATCAATCATCCAACTGACAACCACAAAGAAGGTCTTGGATGTCAGCAGATTGTGATGTGCTTAGTCACTGGAACTGGGGTCATGAGGACTCTTGGCGACAAGTAAACAGAACTAAATATTACACCACCACATGGCATCCAGCTCTCACTCATGTTGACATGATGCTAGCAAAGAGGGAAATATTATTAAAACAAGCTTCTTCTTACCTTGACAGATCTAATTCATGTCTTGGCCCTCTCACAAGTGTCTGACAAAGGATGATGCTAGAGGATAACATCTATTCCTCAAAGGAAGTCACTCACTCTGACCATGTACTGTCTCACAGCTCATTAGGGCCATACACTAACTCTGATACTCACATGTCAGTGTGACAGGTAAAACAGGAATTCATCTGGTGATTAATTCATCACAAGTGATTTTTGCAGAAGATTGGGAGGGGGAGGAGGAACAGCAATGGCGAGTCTTCATCAAGCTCCATTCATTAGCCAGAAACTGAACTGACTTGTCATATAAATATTTTTGAAACAAGACCAAGTCAGAGTCTAGGATACCTGCCATGAGTAACTCATGTCCTAACTCCCCAAAGCCTGCTCATCACCAATAACACTCAGGTCAGGGGTGTGATACTATTTTCCCACTTGCCTAAATGAATGCAGCTCCAACCACATTCAAAGAGTTTGGCATCATCGAGGAAAATGCAGCCTGCTCATTGGCATCACATCCTCAAACATTCATTTCCCCCATCACTGATGCTTAGTAGCAACACAGTGTATCATCTACCAGATGCACTGCAGAATTTCACCAAAATACCTTTGGCAGCACCTTCCACCTGCAAGTTCTCATTCGAGATACTAGCAACCTTACATGGAAATATATTGTTCCTTCACTGTTGCTACATTAAAGTCGTTGATGCGCACCCTTAACAGCATTGTAGGTGCACATACACCAAGTGACTGCAACAGTTGCAAAAGGCAGTTCATTACCACCTTCTAAGGGCAACTAGGGAAGGACAATAAATGATGCCCACATTCCCTCAATGAATTCTAAAAATTGACTGAAACAAAAGCTACTGCATGTTTTCTATTTTAATGGATAAGTATCCCTATCCATTTTCTTTCCGCTACAATCAATTGTATCCTGTGCTATCCTCCTTCAGCAGAAGCATGAGATTAGACCATTTTATGGTCTTGTGATTGTGCATTCTACAGAATACTTGTAGTCTGCTACTTTAGAGACATGCACTTAGACTGCAGGGATTACTTCCAACATTGATTTGACACTCCCATTCCAGCACCAAGCTGACTAAAAAGTCTTTTGAAGATCACCAGGGTAATCAGGGTGATGTTAGCTGAGTAGAGGTTTTTAGTTTAAACTGAACAAATCTTTGGAATTTGCACAAAATGAATATTTTGAATTCACCACTGTTATTACAACTCTCGCTAGTCTAGACTTCAACTAAAATTATACAGAATTTTATATGCCCCAAATGAAAGGACAAGATGAAATGGCATTGAATTAACTGGATTTGTAAAAAAGGGTCTGTGCAGCCCAAATAATCATTGGTATTCTTTGTTATAAGTTAAAACAAACAGAATTCATAAAGGAAGATGAGTGTGCAATCAGCACGTATTGGAATAGAAACTCACAAAAATTGTTTTTGAATTTCATTCAGTGCAGGCCCTGCTAAAAAAATTGACAGAAAGCTTATTCAAACAGTGTCAGCTGCCCTTTCAGTTTAGTTAATTTTATCCAATCTATTAGCGTTTCAATCATCTCTTAGTGTTAATTACATGAAGATAGGATAATGGAAATTGGGTACCACGGCTGCAGTCATGGGTGGAATCAATATTTGTACTGATTGTTAATTGTCATTCAAGCTCAACATTTTCCTGATCAAAAGTCACTGACTTGAAATGTTAAGTTAATTTCTCTTTTCACAGATGCTACCTGATGAGCTGAGTATTTGCAGCATTTTCGATTTAATTTCTCTATCTGTTTTATTTAAACTGGTTTTGCCTTAAAGATGGGGAGATTTTAAAGTCCAGTCCCACAAATAGCATTTTCCTTTCAACAGAAAGCAGGTACAAACCTGAAAATTTTCTCGAAATGCAAGCTCAGTATTACATTGACGACCCACTGGACAAGATATGATGGCTTTTAGCGCAACGGTGGGTCGTACCCTCGGGAGTCAGGATGTAGTATCATCAGGCCAGAAGGATGTAGTGAAGTACATTATCTCAGCACTTTGTGCTGCCAAACTGCTGTGAGAATAGCAAAATTCATCAATCAGACCTTTATGAGGTCAGCAGGGATTTGGGAAGTGGGAGATTTGAAATTAAAAATAAATGTTGGAAATGTGTTGTCACTGAAAGCACATTAACTCAAATGCTAAAGGAATAAGCTAACACACTCCTGGCCAAGGGTTCTGTCAGATGTTAACACATTCTGAACAATGATAGAAATCACAATTAACCACACCTCTCTGACCATGGCGTCTCAATCACAGCTTCAGATATGGATTCTCTTCATAGATTATTTGAGAGTAGCATGGTGGCTCTGCGGTTAGCACTGTTGCCTCAGAGTACCAGGAACCTGGGTTATATTCCATTCTCAGGCGACTGTCAGTGTGGAGTTTGCACATTCTCCCCGTGTCTAGTTGGGTTTCCTCTGTGCTCCCCGTTTCTTCCCACAGTTCAAAGATGTGCAGGATAGGTGGACTGGCCATGCTAAATTGCCCATAGTGTTCAGGGGTGTGTAGATTAGGGGGTTATGGGGGGGGAGTGGGTGGGATGGGATGCTCCAGGGGTCGGTGTGGATTTATTGGGCTAAAGGGCCTATTTCCACACTGTGGGGATTCTATGATCACCCCACCTTCGACAGAGGGGCTCTCTATAGCAACCATCACAGGTTAACACAGTGACCAAGGGTCTCCACGATTTGATGGACTGCTGGCCAAATGTGTAACTCAAAGGGGAAGGCCTGCTGAGAGCAGTTCTTCCTGGAATGGAAACAAGCCTCTGACCTGCATCCATCACAAGTTCACATTAACTTTGGTCCAACGGTGTCTATTAGAGATTAGGAGACTTCTGACTAGTGGTATCCACCAGAAATATTGAATTTACCGCCTTCCACCTAGATGCCGAATATGTATTTCCAACGCAATGTGGAACGGGGAGTGGGGATTATTGAAAGGCACCATCAATTGTCATTGCAACTGAAAACACCGGAGTTTGCAGCGATCTTGCCTGTACGTGTGAAAGTATTCACAACACACTTTTGTCTTGGGACATACAAACGCTACAGCCAATTGACACGCAAGGATCCACGTGAACGTAAAATTCAAAAGCAGAAGCGAGCCGCGGGGGGAAAACTTACCCTTTCCCCGGTCAGGACGTGCAACCCTTCCCTAACTTTGGCGAAAGATCCCTCTCCTAACTTCCTCCCAATCAGGTAACTTCCAACCCGCTTGGTGTGGTGGAAATTCCGGATCGCCTCTCGGGAAACGCGGGCGACGGGAAGGGGAAGGTGAAGGTCCGAGGTGGAAATGTGCAGATCTCCCAGGGCGGGATTGTCCAAGCTGTCCCCGGCAGGGGCTGGCATTGCTCCGGGCTGCTGATGGGCAGAGGGTGCCTCTCCCGGGAGGACGGTACTGACAGACCCACTCCGGCTCCCTCCGGCCACTCACTAATGCAGCATTGCAATCAACAGTGCAGCCTTGGAACCAACTTCCCAGTTACTTTCCACTCCAGTCATTGAACAAAGCGAACACACAGGCAAAAAAAAGATGTTATTCCGTCCACCAAATTCCTCTCTTTCTTTGTTTTGTTTTCCCACAATGTTTACATCCGAGGCGGTTGTTTCTCGGCTCATGTCAAGCGCAGATCTTCAGTCCGTCAGCGCTGGAGTATTTCCTGTGAGCCGGGGCAGTTTGAACTTTCCATTCAATCAACCTGACTGCAACTTTTTGCATTATTACTTTTTGCATATTTTCTCGTGCACCTCCAGATATCCTTCTCTCCCCTCCCTTTAGCCTATTCGGGCCTCCGTTCCATGTCAGCAATTATTGACTGGTGCTGACCACCTCCCCGGGGGGATTTAAGAGAGAAAAAAAGACGTCCCACCCCCCCGCTCCCCGATTGCTACAGGAACAGATGCGGCGCTGTAATGTTCTGGTAGGATTTGGGTTTGGAGGCGGGGGGGGGGGGGGGCGGGTGCTGGGGAGTGGAGTGTTTCAGCCGCTGGAGCGCTGTGCGCGCACACACTGAGCCGCTGAAAGGAAAGCCCACCGCTGATTTCATCTTTCAAACTTCTCAGATTTCCAGAAGGCGGGAGCCGTGTTGGTTTGTAAACCGGGAGGAATGATTCGCCGCTGAAGTTTATGCTGATTGTAAACCCTCCCCCCGCATCCCCTAAACCGCCTTATTCTTACCTTATAGTTTCAGAGTCTCATCTGCTTCTTTTAAAGTCGTTTTATTTTTCATCTAGTTTTCCTCCTGTTTTCTCTTCCGTTGTCCTGCTGATTTGATGGATCCGTTTGGCTGATGCATCTCCAAGTTTGAGGAACAGGAATAGGTTATACCTTTCCTCCAGCGTTTTGTCCTTCCATCACCTTTTTATGCTTTAACTGAAGGAGAGTCACATTGAACTCGAAGCGTCGACCCTGTTTCTCTCTCCACAGATGCTGCAGGGTCTACTAAGCCTCTCCAACGCCTTCTGTTTTAATGTCAGACTTAGAGCATCTGCAGACTGTCACGTCGGCCTGTTTTCACTCTTGCTTTCTCTCCTCCAATTTGGTGTTCCCTGTCCTCCTGATGTTTTGCAGTTCCTGGCTGTCACCTCTGAGACTCTTCCTTGGTTCTCTCGCTATCACTCTTTTTTCATTGAATCCTTACAGTGTGTTTGTTTCAACATTTTCTCTAATTTTCAGCCCTAATTTCTCTTTCCCCATCCCCTCCTTCATTTCTTTTCCTATCCTTAACTTGTTAACTCTTTTTCTTCTGCTTAACTCTACTTAAGTCCCATTTTGTTTTAAGCTGTTTATTCTACATTTTTTCTATTTAGTTCTATTTAGCTCTTTAGTTCTCAATCTCCACAGATCTCATACTCACCTTTCTTTAAAGTCATTTCATCCTAATGCTACTTGCTTCCAACTCTTATTAATAGGTCACACTGACCAAAAGCTAATTCTACATCTCATTGGATTAAATATTTGTTTCCATGTAAAGTGGTGCACGGATAGTGTTCCTGCCTCTGTGCCAGAACCTCTAAATTCAAGACTCACTCCAGAGCTTGATGGTCAAGGATGTGTTCATAACACAGCAAAACAGGCTCAATATTAACTTGCAAACTCTTCCCAGAAATGCTAATGACAAGCTTGGGAGAAATCTCTGGAAAGAGATAGAAAGATTGTTTAAGTCTGATACCTCCAGACAACAAACACATAGGAAAGTGCACGTTGCCACAGCAACTGGGATTCCCTGAGAACTGTAACACCATCCAAGTCACACTTCATTGTCAGTATCTGTGTAAGTGACGTCCTCCAATTATTCTGATATATTTTCTAAAGGTGCTGAATGCTATTATCTGTGGATACGGAAAAATCACATTTCTGTGATGAGAGTGTTACTGTATCATTTACTTTTGGCAAAAGTGAGAGGTGCAATACATTTCATCATATTGGGAGCTTTTTTCTGAACCACCGTACTTCAGTCAGTTCTAGCAGTGCTGGATCCTTTTTCAAAACCCTCAACCATCTAAGGCCATGTTTTCATATGATTCTTTGTAGCTTTCTGTTTCTGCTTTTCTGATTTGGTGGGGAGGTGTGCATTGTCTACAGAATTACAGTCAAGATTTTTACACATTCAAAGCACATCCACCTGCATGGAATTAAAATCCAGCCTGACCTTTTTGAAAGAGAAGACAATACTTATGAAGAGTCAGCTTCACTCAGCTGTTAACACCTCTGAATCAGCAGTTTGCAGGTTCAGTGCTTTCGAGCACCATAATGAAAGGACTGCTGTACTGTTGAAGGTGCTATCCTTAATTCCAAGGCAAGGCTCACTATTTTCATGTGAATGTTTCAGACCTCATGGTCTCATTTGAAAAACAAGGAATTTTGTTTAGTGTCATAGAAAACATTCCTTCCACAGCTCAGACAAAATGTTCATTCATTCACTTATTCTAGTTTGGAAGATCATACTGTGTGCAGAATAGATGCATTTGCCTACACAACATCTAATTGATTATAATTGCATGTTGAAAAGTTTCTGTCTCTTGCAGGTAGGTATAACCACATATTGGTTATTGGACTAGCCTGGGAAAGGACCAGCCTAATAATCTGGAGGCAGTTTGAATCTGCCATGGCACTTGGGAATTTAATTAAATATATGTGGCGTGAGTATCTACTAATAATAACAGGGAGAATAAAACTATCAGACTGTTGTTAAAATCTTATTTGCTTTACTACTGCTTTGCCAGCCTTACCTGCTCTGGTCTATATATAACTTCCAACCCACAGCTTTGCGGTTGACTCTTAACTGTTTTCTGCAATGGCAGTCAATTATATTAAAGAAGACAGCTCAATTCTATTTTCTTAAGGGTAATTGGAGGTGAACAATAAATACTAGCATTATCAACAACATCCACATCCTGCGAGTGAATTAAAAGCATTTGAAGATAATTGTGTTTTGTACAAAACGTATTAACCAAAATGCAGTTTGGGAAGTACTAATTGATAAAATATATTAAGACCTTATGATTCAGCAGAGGCAATGAGCATAAACCACTATTTTATATTAAGGATGCATTTTATTTGAACATTCTATATGCTGGAGGACTGATGTTCAGTGATAGATCTTGTAAGACGCGATACAACATCTGAAATTAAACAGCCGTAGTTTCAGTCAGGCAACTTCTTTTGTGAACTCCACTCATTTTAGGTCTGTACTGAGGATTGTCTCCCTGCTGAAAATGTACACTTTCAAACTCGAGAGTATTTGTAGATTATATGCATATGAATGAAAAACACAACATTCTCAATATATATCAGAGATAATGGGAACTGCAGATGCTGGAGAATTCCAAGATAATAAAATGTGAGGCTGGATGAACAAGCAGCATCTCAGGAGCACAAAAGCTGACGTTTCGGGCCTAGACCCTTCATCAGAGAGGGGGATGGGGAGAGGGAACTGGAATAAATAGGGAGAGAGGGGGAGGCGGACCGAAGATGGAGAGTAAAGAAGATAGGTGGAGAGAGTATAGGTAGGGAGGGGATAGGTCAGTCCAGGGAAGACGGACAGGTCAAGGAGGTGGGATGAGGTTAGTAGGTAGATGGGGGTGCGGCTTGGGGTGGGAGGAAGGGATGGGTGAGAGGAAGAACAGGTTAGGGAGGCAGAGACAGGTTGGACTGGTTTTGGGATGCAGTGGGTGGGGGGGAAGAGCTGGGCTGGTTGTGTGGTGCAGTGGGGGGAGGGGACGAACTGGGCTGGTTTAGGGATGCAGTTGGGGAAGGGGAGATTTTGAAACTGGTGAAGTCCACATTGATACCATTAGGCTGCAGGGTTCCCAAGCGGAATATGAGTTGCTGTTCCTGCAAACTTCGGGTGGCATCATTGTGGCACTGCAGGAGGCCCATGATGGACATGTCATCTAAAGAATGGGAGGGGGAGTGGAAATGGTTTGCGACTGGGAGGTGCAGTTGTTTGTTGCGAACTGAGCGGAGGTGTTCTGCAAAGCGGTCTCCAAGCCTCCGCTTGGTTTCCCCAATGTAGAGGAAGCCACACCGGGTACAGTGGATGCAGTATACCACATTGGCAGATGTGCAGGTGAAACTCTGCTTAATGTGGAATGTCATCTTGGGGCCTGGGATAGGGGTGAGGGAGGAGGTGTGGGGGCAAGTGTAGCATTTCCTGCGGTTGCAGGGGAAGGTGCCGGGTGTGGTGGGGTTGGAGGGCAGTGTGAAGCGAACAAGGGAGTCACGGAGAGAGTGGTCTCTCCGGAAAGCAGACAGGGGTGGGGATGGAAAAATGTCTTGGGTGGTGGGGTCAGATTGTAACTGGCGGAAGTGTCGGAGGATGATGCGTTGTATCCGGAGGTTGTTAGGGTGGTGTGTGAGAACGAGGGGAATCCTCTTTGGGCGGTTGTGGCGGGGGCAGGGTGTGAGGGATGTGTTGCCGGAAATACGGGAGACGCGGTCAAGGGCGTTCTCGATCACTGTGGGGGGAAAGTTGCGGTCCTTGAAGAACTTGGACATCTGGGATGTGCGGGAGTGGAATGTCTTATCGTGGGAGCAGATGCGGCGGAGGCGGAGGAATTGGGAACAGGGGATGGAATTTTTGCAGGAGGGTGGGTGGGAGGAGGGGTATTCTAGGTAGCTGTGGGAGTCGGTGGGCTTGAAATGGACATCAGTTACAAGCTGGTTGCCTGAGATGGAGACTGAGAGGTCCAGGAAGGTGAGGGATGTGCTGGAGATGGCCCAGGTGAACTGAAGGTTGGGGTGGAAGGTGTTGGTGAAGTGGATGAACTGTTCGAGCTCCTCTGGGGAGCAAGAGGCAGCGCCGATACAGTCATCAATGTACCGGAGGAAGAGGTCGGGTTTGGGGCCTGTGTAGGTGCGGAAGAGGGACTGTTCCACGCATGGGCCCCAGCTATGCCTGCCTCTTTGTAGGTTACATGGAACAGTCCCTCTTCCGCACCTACACAGGCCCCAAACCCCACCTCTTCCTCCGGTACATTGATGACTGTATCGGCGCCGCCTCTTGCTCCCCAGAGGAGCTCGAACAGTTCATCCACTTCACCAACACCTTCCACCCTCCAGCACATCCCTCACCTTTCTGGACCTCTCAGTCTCCATCTCAGGCAACCAGCTTGTAACTGATGTCCATTTCAAGCCCACCCACTCCCACAGCTACCTAGGATACACCTCCTCCCACCCACCCTCCTGCAAAAATTCCATCCCCTATTCCCAATTCCTCCGCCTCCACCGCATCTGCTCCCACGATAAGACATTCCACTCCCACACATCCCAGATGTTCAAGGACCGCAACTTTCCCCCCACAGTGATCGAGAACGCCCTTGACCGCGTCTCCCGTATTTCCGGCAACACATCCCTCACACCCTGCCCCCGCCACAACCGCCCAAAGAGGATTCCCCTCGTTCTCACACACCACCCTACCAACCTCCGGATACAACGCATCATCCTCTGACACTTCCGCCATTTACAATCCGACCCCACCACCCAAGACATTTTTCCATCCCCACCCCTGTCTGCTCTCCGGAGAGACCACTCTCTCCGTGACTCCCTTGTTCGCTCCTCACTGCCCTCCAACCCCACCACACCCGGCACCTTCCCCTGCAACCGCAGGAAATGCTACACTTGTCCCCACACCTCCTCCCTCACCCCTATCCCAGGCCCCAAGATGACATTCCACATTAAGCAGAGGATCACCTGCACATCTGCCAATGTGGTATACTGCATCCACTGTACCCGGTGTGGCTTCCTCTACATTGGGGAAACCAAGCGGAGGCTTGGAGACCGCTTTGCAGAACACCTCCGCTCAGTTCGCAACAAACAACTGCACCTCCCAGTCGCAAACCATTTCCACTCCCCCTCTCATTCTTTAGATGACATGTCCATCATGGGCCCCTGCAGTGCCACAATGATGCCACCCGAAGGTTGCAGGAACAGCAACTCATATTCCGCCTGGGAACCCTGCAGCCTAATGGTATCAATGTGGACTTCACCAGTTTCAAAATCTCCCCTTCCCCTACTGCATCCCTAAACCAGCCCAGTTCATCCCCTCCCCCCACTGCACCACACAACCAGCCCAGCTCTTCCCCCCCACCCACTGCATCCCAAAACCAGTCCAACCTGTCTCTGCCTCCCTAACCTGTTCTTCCTCTCACCCATCCCTTCCTCTCACCCCAAGCCGCACCCCCATCTACCTACTAACCTCATCCCACCTCCTTGACCTGTCCGTCTTCCCTGGACTGACCTATCCCCTCCCTACCTCCCCACCCTTACTCTCTCCACCTATCTTCTTTACTCTCCATCTTTGCTCCGCCTCCCCCTCTCTCCCTATTTATTCCAGTTCCCTCTCCCCATCCCCCTCTCTGATGAAGGGTCTAGGCCCGAAACGTCAGCTTTTGTGCTCCTGAGATGCTGCTTGGCGTGCTGTGTTCATCCAGCCTCACATTTTATTATCTTGGAATTCTCAATATATAAGCTTCTTCTCCATATTGCATAAACATGAAACTATGTTTATTCTCTAATGTTAAGTGCTTGTGTGTTGAACTCATTTAGCCATTTAAGGTGTTTGCACTAACTTTCATGTAGAAGGGAGAATCGGTTATTGCTCAGTTTCAATATTTTAAATTTATATATCTGGGTGGCAATAAACACATCACACTTATCTTCAAGTTATGTCCTTCAGGTTTTGAAACGAGAATAACCTTGAGCAAGTTAAACCCTTATTTTTGCACTCTTGCCATTCTTCTGTTCCATATCATCTATTACCAGCCTGTGTAGCTTGATGATAAAACTCTATGTATGAAAACAGGATGGTTTCATTAAAATTGCCTTACAAAAATAAACTGTTTCAAAAACACAGATTGTTGGGCGTGCTGCTTAAAATGACACTGCTGTGCTAAGGTCCATGTAATTGTCTTGTGCATAGCATTGTGGTTAAATTCAGCAAAATATCTTCAGGCTTTTTACATTCAAGGAAAGCTGGCATACTTTCTGACACAAAGGCACAAAATGTATATTTATTGCACTTTGTGTTAAAGTAGCCCCTTTATTCTGGTTGTTTTTGAGCAGAGTTGTGATTACTCACATGAAATGTATCCTTAAACTGAATACTGATGAGTACTACGATTTTAATATTTTTCAACTCCTAGGCATTAACTTCCATGTTTAAGTGTGTCACCTGATCAACAGTAATAATATGTAGGCCCCATTACTTTCCTTGGATATTACATTGTCCATTAACTTGCTGTGTGCCCCATGGTTTCTTGGCTGAGTTTAACAATTTGTTAATGAATTCATACTTAATAATGGTAAAATAAATTGGATGGGTTGTTTAAGGTCATTAGTGTAAAAATTCCAGTTGATTGAAATAGATTTACTCAAGTACAGTAGGTGAGCAGGATGGTGAATTGGGATACTGATGAAGTCACCAGGCCCTTGCTCCAGCAGTGCGCCAATAATATAGTGGTACCTGTTGTTCATTAAAGATTCCTGCAGTTACCCTGAAGTCATAACCCACATAGACAAACGTGCAAGATTTCAGCATTTATATTACAGATTACAGATTCATACAGCACAGAAACAGATCATTCAGTCCAACCAGTCCATTGCTAAACATAATCCCAAACTAAACTTAATGCCTCCCCATATCTCTTCAAACCATTCCTATTCATGTACTTATCCAAATGTCTTTGAAATGTAATTGTACACACAGCTACCACTTCCACAGAAGTTTATTCTACAGGCAAACCACCCTCTGTAAATCATTTAGACATTCACAGCATTTCTAATGAAACAAGAGCAAAATGTTGACTGCTAACCTGATGTGGATGAGATGAGATTTCTTAAATCTGGATTCTTACAAGTTGTTAATAAGTAATTGTTTGCACTTTTTAAAAGACTTGTGCTTGTGTGTAATCCATTTCTCAATTTTCTAGGTGAAAAAGATAGGAAAGTCACATTGGAATACATGTGCATGCTTACATCTTTCATAACCTCAAGCTCATCTTAGTAGACACAGGAAGAACTACCTGAAATGTTTGAGGAGCATTATACTTGGAGGCTAAGGTTTAGTTGGGAGGTAGCTATGTAGAGCTGTGCCATCTTATGCAAACAGACCTGCGTTTATCCTCAATTACAGTGAAAGCACAATAAGTGACAGGTAAGGTCAATACTGCACAGTGTTTTCTTGTCTCCATAGGACCCATCTGCAATCTCAGCCACATTTTAGTACACAAGTAGATCAAACAAATCACTGAAATATTGTTCAGCAGGACAAACTTGTTCAGCGTTTTTACAACTGAACTGAATAATGGCATGTGGAATAGTGAATATATTTTAAGTGGTTGGATTCACCAAAACACTGAAAATTACTGATGATATCCAAGGAGCCATCTTGAGATCTCCACACAATTCTTTGAACTAGAAAAAAAGTGTTCCATTATTTCTATTAGTTTGTGATTATCCAAATCAATACTTTCAGCTAACGCTTGTCATTTGTCACCATTATGTGAAGACAAATGACAAGACCTCTAGCTTCCATAAACTTGCGCCCATTCAAACTCCACTGCCCTTGTTCTTGACCCCACCAAGAGCCATTCACCCAACACTTCTGTGCTCACTTTCGCCTGGTTAGACAATTGTAACATTTTCAGCATTGCCTTCCGGTCTATTCTTGGGTTTGCCCATTCCTCTCTCTGTAATCTGCTCTGGTCCCAGCCCCTCCAAAAATATCTGTGGTCATAATATTTGTACTCGTCAACATCCTTGATTGGAATTATTTCACCATTGATAGTTATTCCATCAACTGCCTATGTCCAAAGCACTAGAACTCTTGACTTAAACTTCTTCACCTCTCTAGTTCCCTTTCCTCTTTTAATGTGTTCTTTAAAACTTTGTTGCCTTAATTTCTCTGACTGTAGTTTGGAGTCAGATTTTGCTTTAAATTGTTGTTAGTAGTACTTTACATTGAAGTGTTTTGTTACATTTAGAGGCAATATATAAACGGAGACCTATGTTTGTCCATTTCCTGATTATATTTGAGGTTAAGCTGCCCTGTATGCCCTCCACAGATATTAGATTAGGCCTTCCTCCAGTGCAGATTTTATTCCATCTGCCGTGAACCCACCGAGAGGTAATGATAAAATGTTGTGAACATGTATTGTGCACTGTACCATACAAAATATAACAGATTACAACCACCAACTGCAGGCAATCCATCACGTCCACCTGACCATGAAATTTGTCTCCCTGAAACATGTTCTTACAAACCAGTTTTTTTGGTTTCATTCCTTAATGACCTCTATTTTGAGAACATGGAAATGAACTCTTGACAGCCTCTGAAGAGTAATATCAACTAAAAGTTACTGTTGATGTTAATAATGGGTGAATAATTAATATGTTCATATAGCATTCCTGTCTGCCGTTTTGTGCAGATAATAATTGGTTTGTTTTAAATGGTTAACACCATGCAATAGTGTTATTCAAATACATTAACCAGTCATTCACTATTATTACTAGCTCTAATTTGTAGTTTCATGCACTTTAAGACTTTAACAAAAACTTTTTGAAGAACTCAGCAGTTTGATCAACACCTTAAAGAATAAATGACAGGGTAGTGCTGTGGGTGTGAGCCTACATCAAAGATTACGAAGTATATGAAGCTGAAAGAGATCTAGGAGTCTTAGTTGGCGAGAAGCTCAACAAATGCCACTAAAGCAGTGCAGCAATTAAAAAGTCAGTAGCATATAGAATCATATAACCAAAACAATGAGCAATGGCGAAGAATTAGACCTAATATTGAGTACTGCCATAGTCTCAGGACAAAAAAAATGGAATAACAGGTAAGAGACAGAGCACCCAGGTGTTTGGATACTGAACTCTAGGCCTTCGGTGGAAAGGAAGAGAAATTGATTGACTCTGAACTGCCCTCTGAGCAATTAGGGATCGGCAATAAATGCAGACCAGCCAGTAAAGCCTTCATCCTGTTAATGAAAAAATAAAAAAAAACAAAAAAACTCAAGTTTCCACTGGGATCCAAGAGACTGTCAAGGCACAGACTGGGATCATGTAGCTAAGTGATTCAATTCCCAAACTGACCCTGCAGACTTGACTGTAGTCCATGAAAAAGCTCAATGACCTCATAGCGGTGGTCAGAGTCAGTGGATGCATTGCCAAACAATATCTCTTATCTCAACTGGTCGTACCCCAATCACTGCCTGATATTCAGAGGCATAAATTCATCATAGGTTGCTGCCAGCCCCTCACCTACATAATGGTGCTTCTACATTCACTCAGCTGTTCAGTCATAGCAGATACATAAAGCAAACATATTGCAACATAATCACTGACATTCTTTCCTCTGTCTTCCATGATGGGTTGGTCTGTAACCATAAGAAGTGGTGGTGAATCGGCATTCCCTGCTTTCCTGAGCTTTTTGGACAAGATGATTCCCTATATTGTTGAGCAGCTGCGACTGAGGCTATTGCATCCAGCGACCCTGAAAACCTATCCTATCATCCATCCCTTCCCAAATTCCACTTCATCCCCATCCCACATTGGAAACAATGTGCTGAGTTGTTTCCCACCCAAACCCCTATACCCTCATGCTAACCTTCAACTTTTGTATGTGTGGTAGAAAAACACCTGGAGACGCAGAGAGTTCCCCAAGAAAATAAACTTTTATTTGCAAATAAAAGCCGTGACAGTCCGGAAGTATCCTTCAAGAATGCCCCCTGAGCTACTCGGGCTTACCGTTCTTATACCTTTTTGTTCTCACATTTCTTGTCTGGCTTATCAGCACATGCAACTGTGTTAGCCAGGGTTATCTCTCAGTAACCCAATGATGTTAGTCCTGTTATCTTTCCACCTCCGCCACTATGGTTTTTTCTTCCTCTACTTAATTCATAGCATAATGATTATGCATCTCTATTTCTGCCACAATGGTTTTTTCTACTTCAGAGTTATCTCTAATTTATTCTATTAAAATTAGATGTCTGCTGCTATCTTGCCGCAATGGTTTTAAATCCCTAAGTGGTCTCAATTACCTCATACTAGTATTTGCTTATCTACATTTATTCTTAAACATGCTGATATGAGTGTCTGGTTTTAATTAGACTACTTGACTAAACTAGAGTTAGTCTGCCTGACTAATTGATCAAATTCAGTTGTCCTGTGTTTATTTAATACAGTCAATTGTGTTGAACTGATTTATTAGCTCTTGTTCCCCGTTCTAACCCCCTATGGTTGTATTATACTTTTATTAATATATAGCTGTTTAATTGAGGTGATCTTGTGTAACGCCTTGTCAAGTTTCACATTTTATTTTCCATATATGTCTGTTTTCAGATACCCATGAGTTTCTGCTTGAACAGCCAATCCATCACTCAATCTCAAGCGAACAGTTAACAACTCAAGTATTGCCAGTGGAAAAGACCTCAGCGGTTCATGGAATCAAATAGCAAGGACAGGTCAAAGGTTAGGTATTCTGAAACAAATAACTCACTGCCTGTCTGTTCATTGCCTGTACACCATTTTCAAAGCACATTTCAGGAGTGTGATGCAATATTCTTATCGGGATGAATGCAGCTTCAGCAACATTCAAGAAGCTCACCACCGAACAGCGCTTGCAGTGTCAGGTTACTTACTTTTAAGAAATGCAGCAATCCTTGGCTTTTAACCCAGTCATTTTTCTATTTCAGTCCAGAATCAAAAACTTTTTAAAACTGTCTTTAAAGGAGTCACTGGAGGTCAACTATGGCAGGTGTCATCCCTAAGGCACATTAGGAATCTAGAGGGGGTTTTACAACAATTGGTGAAAGTTTCATGATCACTGAGACAAGCTCTAAACTCTAGATTTATTAATTGAATTTAAATTCCACCAATAGCTGTGGTGAGATTCAAACCCATGCTCCCACAAATTAGTCTAGGCCTTTTGATTACTAGTCAAGTGACATTATCACTACACCACGATCTTCTGCTTTGCATCATTCATTATAGGCAAATTGTGTGGCTGGGTGGCAGAGGGAAGTCATAACCCATGTATGGAGTAAGTAGTTCTTCTCATCTGGCATCCAAACTATGAATCTTCATGAAGATCTTTGGCAGGCATGACCATCTGACACAGGACAAATTTGTAGAGGGTACTGTCAGGTTAGCAGAAATTTCCAATCACAACTTCTGATCATAGCTGCACACCAACTGGTCCCTATGCCTTGCTGGCTCTTGCATCACAAAACATTTCCCTTTTAACACGGGGATCCACAAATCCATGTGGTCACTCTTCCAGCCAGTGAGAAGATTGTGAATACCCTTCTCGTACATAGAACCGCTATCACCTCCCTGAAAGAGAAATGGAAGGTAAGATGTTGCTAATGTATTCTGCTGCCACTTGGTTGGATCTTAAGGGCCTGGACATGGTGACAGCCACTGGTCACACTGTGCTGTTATTCTATGCTGTTGCAGACATTGGCACAGCTTAGTCAACACCTCTTTGGTAAAACTCATGCATTCTGCACATTGGCTGAGTGAGTAGGGAGCAGGGAGATGTGTACACTAAATACAGAAAGCGGTTCTAAACTTTAATGAGAGTCTTTCACCTTTTCTTCCCTCTGTGTCCAACTTTCCATTTCTGCTACCTTCACTCAATATCAATTCTGCAACCCATGAGACACTGCAGCTAATATTCTCTTACTCAAGTAGGATTGTGTTCGTTTGCGCTCCTTGGCCAATTTTAACTTCCAAAATGTTTACAAAACTCTTCAAACGATAATCAGCATTATGGGATGAATCCAATATGTTTTTGGCTTAGGCCAAGTAGCATCAAAGTTCTTGAAGGGTTTTTTTTTTGCCATGTGGGCTAGCGCGCTTTCTTGCCTTATCTTATTAAATCGCCACTTTAATTATGTACCATGTCCCATGCTGTCTCGTACATCAAATTTCTATCCCATCCAAGTACGTGCCATTCCCAAAACAATTCATGACTCAGCAGGCATGTGCCAAAACGCTAGCATCGCCTATGGCTACACCATCTTTAAAAGGCTGCTGTGTACCTGGATGGACACTGATGGATGGATTCTGAAGCTGCCCTGCTCAGTCAAGGACAGTCTGAAGAAATCAAGGAAGTGAAGGATAGCACCGTAATTTTCTGACAGGGATCTGTCAGAATGAAGAGAGCTGTCTGTTTCCCAGATGATCAGACAAAGAGGCCATGCAGTGAGAGTCTGCCAGCCTCATTTGAGGTCACCACCTGTGTCAACGCCATCACCAGGCTCTAGAGGAATGGCCATCAGTGAACAAAGAAAGAAATGGCCCTGAGCTGCTGACACACTGAGGATTGATGGAGATCAGGCACCAGCTCAGCTCGTGGAAGGAGATGACCCTGTGATGTCAACAATCAGGAGCATCAAACAAATGCACGGGAGGAGCAGCAGCAACAGGTAGGTATCAGGGACATAATGGCCCTCATCACCCAGGAGCTGCAACACAGCAGCATATCATGCAACTACCTGTTTGTCTCCACATCAATTCTCAAGAAGAGCCATATCAGACTCAAAACGTCACCTCTGATTCTCTCCCAATCTTCACAAATGCTGCCAGACCTACTGAATTTGTCCAACATTCTCTGTGTTTGTTTCAGATTACCAGGATCCATCATATATTGTTTTTATTTAACAAGTTAATAGAGTGTTCATTCTAGAAGAAGTGAGATTAGAGAAATAGTAATGGAGCATAAGGAAATGATGGTTGAATTCAACAAGAATTCTGCATCAGTTTTCATTATAGAAGATAGAAATAATATCCCAGAGCAGTGATAAAAATGGAATGGAGGGAAGGATCTCAGGAGATTTAAGCTTTGGGCTGACAAACATCCATGTCGTGATGATCTCCATCCTAGGCCCTTGATAAAAATGGCTACTGAAATAATTGATACTCTCAGTTGATAATTGATGATAGATTTTCTACACCTCTCTTGATTCAGGGGTGGTATCATTATATCATTATATTGAAAGATAGTTAAAGTTGCCCTTTATTTAAAAAGGGAGCCAGACATAAAGTAGGAGATGACAGAATAGCTAGCTTAACATCTGTAGTAGTGAAAATGTTAGAAGCTATTATTAAATAAGTTTTAACAGGCCAGTTGGATACATCCAAGGTAATCAGGCAGCATCAACATAGTTTTGTGAAAGAAAAATCATGCTTGACCAATTGTTGGAGGGTCCTATGTCATGGCCTCCTCTGCTGATCATCTCCTCTCTTCCAGATTATGCCATCCACCAGGACTTCCAGATCCCATGAGAAAATCACAGTGCCATCCTCCCTTACTCTGATATCTTCAGATTCTGACCTTGGCCAAGCAGGGCAGTTTCAAAATGGCAGTGCTCATTCAGGTACAGACAGGATTTTTAAAGATGGTGTAGCCATAGGGGATTCTGGGCATTTCATGTGTTGTAGTTCTTTGAGGATGTAACGTGCTGTGGATAAAGGGGAATTGATAAATGTACCGTACTTAGATTTCCAGAAGGCCGCATAAAAGATTATTGGGAAAAGCTCATGGTGTAGGAGGTAACACTTGGGCATGGATAGAAAGTTGGCTGAGAAACAAGAAGCAGGGTCTGAGCATAGAATAGTCATTTTCAGGTTGGCAAAATGTAAAGGGTGGTGTATCACAAGAATCATTGGAATCATTGAGCCTGAACGTCAACTGATTACAATTTATATAAATGATTTACATGAAGGAGTGGAAACTGAAGTTGTTGATGATACAAAGGCAGGTGAGAAAGTAAGTTGTGAAGATGACAAAAGGAAACTACAGAAAACTGTAGACTGGGTAAACATGGAAACAAAGAAAATAGGAGTAGGAGTAGATCATCTAGGTTTTTGAGCTTGCTCCACCCACTCAATATGATCATGGATGATCCTCTAGTTCAATGTCACATTCCCACTTTCTCCCCAAACACCTGATATCTTTAACATCTAAAAAATATCTCTTTCCTGAACATATTCAGCATCTTGGTCTCTACAGCCTTCTGTGTTTTAGAATTCCACAAGTTCACTCTCTATTGAGTGTAGAACTTTTTCTCACTTCAGTCCTAAATGGTCTACTCAGTATGCTGAGATTGTGTCCCTGGTTCTAGACTCCCCAACCAGGGAAAACATCCTCCCTACATCTAGCTTGTCAGCTCTGCTAAAATTTTACATGTTTCATTCAGTTTCCCCTCTCATTCTCCAAAACAACAGTGAATAACAGCCCAGTTGAATCAATCCTGCCTCATACGAGAGTTCTACCATTGTCATTATGAGCCTAGTGAACCTCTGCTGCACTTCCTGTATTGCAAGTATACCCTTTCTTAGGTAGGGAGTCCAAAACTGCATGCAATAATCTCACTAAGG
This sequence comes from Stegostoma tigrinum, assembly GCF_030684315.1. Lineage (NCBI taxonomy): Eukaryota > Metazoa > Chordata > Chondrichthyes > Orectolobiformes > Stegostomatidae > Stegostoma > Stegostoma tigrinum. The sequence goes on along the minus strand of NC_081365.1, from coordinate 24,639,074 downwards.
CTCTCACTAAGGCTCTGTATAATTACAATAATATATCCCACTTCAGAACTCCAATCCTCTTGCAGTAAAGGCCAATATACCACTTGCCTTCCCAATTGCACATTGCACCTGCCTGTCTGCTTTTCTTGACTAGTGTACAAAGGCACCCAGATATGTTCATGCATCCACACTTCCCAAATATCACCATTTAAATAATACTCAGCATTTCTGCTTTTCATACTGAAGTATAAAAAGTATATTTAACCACATCATACTGCATCTGCAATCCATCTGCCCACTCACTCAATTCATCTAAATCAGCCTGAAACCTCTTTATATCCTCCTCACAACTCACAAATCACAAAGTTTTGTGCTGCAAGCAAATTTGGAAAAGTTGCATCTGGTTCCCTCTTCCAGGTCATTTATGTGGATCATAAATAGCCAAAGCGCTAATCCTGGTGATACCCTACAAGTCACTGCCTATCACTCAGAAAAATACTCTTTTATTCCCACTTTCTGCTTTCAGTCTATTAGCCAATTAATTCATACAAGCCAATGCATTATTCCATTCCATGTGCTTTAACTTTGCCTACTAACATCTTATGAGGGACACTATCAAAAGTCTTCTGAAAATTCAAAAAATCCATTGGTTCTCCTTTATCTACTCTCCTAACTGTATTCTGAAAAAGCTGTATTATCTGCATAAACAAAGTATCACTTCATTTCGTCAGTATGAACGGTACCTAGAAGTCTTTGGACCTCTATTTTTAATGTCCTCAGTGACTGCATCCACAGCTGTCTGAGGTATAGAATTGCAAAGAAACACAGCTCTTTTCAGTTCTAGAGATAATGGGAACTGCAGATGCTAGACAATCCAAGATAATGAAATGTGAAACTGGATGAACACAGCAGGCCAAGCAGCATCTTAGGAGCACAAAAGCTAAAGTTTCGGGCCTAGACCCTTCTGATAACATAGGAAGCAACTTGGTGATTTTCTGTCCCTATCAAAGCATCTCTATCTTTTAAAACAAGTTATAGCTCTTTAAAAGCAACCTTTCCTTTTGAACTTCGAACATTGCAATCCTTAGCGATGTATGTAGCTGACCCTGAATCAGCTTCTTGTGTCTGCATTTTATTTAAACAGGAAAGCTGGGCTTGCTTCCTTAAGTTTGACCCTTCAGCACCCAAACGACAGGCACACACCTGAATTCAACTCAACTTTAGTCTAACTTAACCCATGTTTTCCTGGGAAAGTGAAGTCATAGCTTTCATGTCAACCTCTATCAATCCATTGGGACCTTTTATTATGTTAATTACAGAAAAGTTAAAGATTTTAAAGTCAATTTAGGAATGTATCATCCCTCATTTCATTAAATAGGTCAAAATACTTCCAATGGTCTCACATCTCTTGCCTGTTTGCCTGAGTGAAAGTTAAATGGCCTCCACCATGCTATATCAATCTATAAAATTACTGAAAAGTTACACTGCAAATTTATATCAAAATCAAATTATCAAAATAAACTGTGCAGAACAACTCACCTATTAGCACCTTTTCATAAATTAAGATTATCTATTCATTGAAACACTGATCTCTAATTTTTTATTCAAAGTATTGTCATTCTTTTTCATAAATCATACATCAATTTTTCCTTATAATGTGAGTAAAACACATTTTTGTCTTCTGTTAAGTTATATCCATAATATCTTTGTTTTTTGACCTTGAGGGACACTGCATTTCACAAGTTAAAACATCTCCAGACCCACTAATGATGTGTTGTCTGGTGAATGACCCACCTGACCAAACTGAACTGTGGCTATGCTGAAGTGAATAAACTTGATGAGAACATTGGCCAGCTATTGTGCTGCTTCCAATTGGAAGCTGAGGGCTTGCCCGAGTGAAGGCATGTACATTGAAGGTGTCACTCAAACTAATAAAACATCAGGCTTAAGTCAGACTCAGATAGAGTGCTAAGATAAAGAACAACTAAACTTCAGCAAATTTGTCGTTTAGTGTGATATTTATAGAAGGGTAGCAGTTCTGCAATCATTGCTATATGTCATCTGTCAACCACTTCAGGCAACATAGGAATATTTTTCTGAAATATAATTTGATCACTTACAGGCAAAGAATTGGCAATGCAGTCAAAGAGCTCTTGCACCAATTGCAGCCCTAATTGAATGCAAAGTTGCCATAGTCTTACCAGACCGCAGGCCTGCAGAGAGAGACAACTGGTGGTGGTTTTATCCAAGTATCACCACACCACAGGCTATGGGACAGGTTCAGAGGAAGAGTCCATCATGGTGACCTCAGCCAGTGTGGAATATGACTGCTATCATATGGGGAGGCAATGGCCTCGTGATATTATTGCTAGACTGTTAATCCAGAGACCCAGGTACCATTCTGGGGACCCAGGTTCAAATCCAGCCATGGCAGAAAAATATCTGGAATTAACAGTCTAATAATGACCATGAATCAATTGTCAAGAAAAACCCATCTGGTTCACTAATGTCCTTCAGGGAAGGAAACTGCCATCCTTACCTGGCCTGGCCCACATGTGACTCCAGACCCACAGTGATGTGGTTGACTGACCTGCCCTCTGGCTAATTAGGGGTGGGCAGTAAATGCTGCCCAATCAGCAGTGCCCTCATCCCATGAGGAGAAGAAAACAGTGCAGCAAGGTCAAACTTGGTATTTTTTCCCCTACTTTTCTAATTCACTTCAATTCTTATTTTTACTTCTCTCCTCCCAACTCAACTGCGCACCATTTGTCTTGCTCACAGGCTGAATATGCAACCTGTTCCCTGGCTCTCCACTGTGTAATTAGCTGAAAGAATTATGCATGTGTTGATCGATTTGCTTCTTCCCTGTGGAGAAATTCTTTGACTCTGGTGTGCTCCCTGATTTTCCCAAATCGCCAAGTGGAATCTTCGGAAAAAGAATGGCAGACATTGATCTCTGCGTTGCTTCTGTGTGGTGTAGACTGTTAACGTATCAGTTTGCAGCACTCCCCCAACCTCATTTTTAATGTCTTTAGTCTCACATGACCACCTTCTACTGTATTTAATGAGTATGACCTAATTGTACAGTTCAAATGATCTTATTTGCAGTAAGGCAGCAATTAAAACTAATTTAGAAATTAATTCTTGAAATTAATCTTTAATATGTTGAAACTTTGCTATATATTCATAGAACACCCAATTAGGCTTTATCAAGCAAGATGTTAGTGTTGCTGATATTAGTGGGAAAATGCTCACTGTGTTTGTATAACATTTCCAGAGCCATTTGGAAGAAACTGAAGAAAGTTTGTGTTAAGATATCAGCAAAATCTTATAAAAATGCATTTTTGCAGTTACCTGTTAATGTTGTCACCATTGGTTTTTAGCTTTTAACTTCACATACGTTTTAAAATTATGTACTACCTCAATAGCACAGTAGCTGAATGTGGAACACTTAAAGTTTAAGTGGTTGAGATCAACTAACACAGTGCAACCCAGCAATCAAAGACAGGGCCTTTCCTGATAGATAATATTCTATCACTGTGAGCAGTGTAGTAACTGACTAAGACTCCAGCAACATTCTTCACAGGGATCATTCTTAATTTTGCCAGGATTTGCGAATTGTAAACTTACCTCTCCCAAATACTTTGGGGTTTGTTTTTTCAAGCATTGACTATAATCTGGGCAATGCGGTTTGACAGACATATTTTCATCATGGCATTCCTGCATCCAAAATACAGTTACTCAGTGTGAACCTTTGACAGGGTGTTTAGATCCAATGTCAAGAAGAACAAAGAAACAGCCACATGCAATTTCAAATAAGGAGTAAATCTTTCAAAGCTTCCTTTAACAGTTGCTGTAAAGGTACATTTCATACAATGTAATTCTAGATGACTTTCTATTAGATTTTTTCCAAGCATTACATGCAGGACTGAATAGGATTACATAGAAGCCGAATTCCACAGATGCTTTGCTTTGCAGTATGTGAAACCCAAACTGTTGTAAAAGTCAAAATTGATGGCATTTGATGAATCACCTTTACCCTATGGTTAGTGCCATGAGTAAATCAAATCATTTTACTATATCAATTACTATCCAAAACTTTAAACTATCAGCATGGAGAAAAAAAGAAAGACAGAGAAGTTGTTGGCACTCTTTTTATACTAAAGTTTCACTGCAAATTGAAACCCATCAGGCTTAGAGACATAGAGATATACAGAATGGAAACAGATCCTTCAGTCCAATTCATCCATGCTGACCAGATATCCTGTATAAACCGAGTCCCATTTGCCGGCATTTGGCACCTATCCCACCAAACCCTTCATATTCATATACGCAAGATAACAAAGTGCGGAGCTGGATGAACACAGCAGGCCAAGCAGCATCTCAGGAGCACTAAAGCTGACATTTCAGGCCTAGACCCTTCATCAGAGAGGGGGATGAGGAGAGGGAACTGGAATAAATAGGGAGAGAAGGGGAGGCGGACCGAAAATGGAGAGAAAACAAGATAGGTAGAGAGGAGAGTATAGGTGTGGAGGTAGGGAGGGGATAGGTCAGTCCAGGGAAGATGGACAGATCAAGGAGGCGGGATGAGGTGGTAGATAGGAAATGGAGGTGCGGCTTGAGATGGGAGGAAGGGATGGGTGAGAGGAAGAACAGGTTAGGGAGGCAGAGGCAGACAGGGCTGGTTTTGGGTTGCAGTGGGGGGAGGGGATGAGCTGGGCTGGTTTTGTGATGCAGTGGGGGGAGGGGAAGAACTGGGCTGGTTTTGGGATGCAGTAGGGGAAGGGGAGATTTTGAAGCTTGTGAAGTCCACGTTGATACCATTGGGCTGCAGGGTTCCCAAGCGGAATATGAGTTGCTGTTCCTGCAACCTTCGGGTGGCATCATTGTGGCAGTGCAGGAGGCCCACGATCAACATGTCGTCTGAGGAATGGGAGGGGGAGTGGAAATGGTTCGCGACTGGGAGGTGCAGTTGTTTGTTGTGAACCGAGCGGAGGTGTTCTGCAAAGCGGACCCCAAGCCTCCGCTTGATGACATTTCCATCATGGGCCTCCTGCAGTGCCACAATGATGCCACCCGAAAGTTGCAGGAACAGCGACTCATATTCCGCTTGGGAACCCTGCAGCCCAATGGTATCAATGTGGACTTCACAAGCTTCAAAATCTCCCCCTCCCCCACTGCATCCCAAAACCAGCCCAGTTCGTCCCCTCCCCCCACTGCACCACACAACCAGCCCAGCTCTTCCCCTCCCCCTACCGCATCCCAAAACCAGCCCAGCCTGTCTCTGCCTCTCTAACCTGTTCTTCCTCTCACCCATCCCTTCCTCCCACCTCAAGCCACACCTCCATTTCCTACCTACCACCTCATCCCGCCTCCTTGATCTGTTCATCTTCCCTGGACTGACCTATCCCCTCCCTACCTCCTCACCTATACTCTCCTCTCTACCTATCTTGTTTTCTCTCCATCTTCGGTCTGCCTCCCCCTCTCTCCCTATTTATTCCAGTTCCCTCTCCCCATCCCCCTCTCTGATGAAGGGTCTAGGCCCGAAACATCAGCTTTTGTGCTCCTGAGATGCTGTTTGTCCTGCTGTGTTCATCCAGCTCCACACTTTGTTATCTTGGATTCTCCAGCATCTGCAGTTCCCATTATCACTGATACATATTCATATACCCATCCAGGTGCCTTTTAAATGTGATCATCCCAGCCTCCACACTTCCTCTGGCAGCTCGTTCCATATATGCACCACTGTCTACGTGAAAAAGTTGCTCCTCAGGTCCCTTTTATATCTTTCTGTCTCACCTTAATTCTGTGTGCTCTAGTTTTGGACTCTCCCACCACCAGGAAAAGACTTTTCCTATTCACCCTCTCCATGCCCCTCATGATTTTATAAACCTCTATAAAGGTTACCCCTCAGCTTCTGACGCTCCAGTGAAAATAGCCCCAGTCTACTCAACCTCTCCCTGCAGCTCAAATTCTCCAACCCTGGCAACATCCTCGTAAATCTTTTCTGAACCTTTTCTGCTTGTTTGAATTTGGTCCTGCTACATGTAATGTGGATTTTCTAATCAGTTGTGCAAGGACGGGGAAGGAGCACTGGGACGAGAAAATTGGGTCAGCAATATTTAAGTATTGTTTATGCCAGATACATTCTGATACATGATTTTCTGTCTAGTTGTACTACTTTCTTTAATATACCTCATGCAATCATAGCTAATTTTGGTTTCTACTGCTCAGAGAAATTAAATGGACAAACAATTAGAATGATCCTGATCGTTTACCAGACAGCCACTAGGAACTCACCATTCAATGACACCCTGAAAGCTGCTGGGCTCTCATTCTCATTCAATTAAATTAAATGCATGGCTCCCGATTACTGTCTCATTTGCCAGTAAAAATGGATTTGCCTGTTTACCTACTAAACCCCATATAATACTGAACACGTCTAACAGGGGTAATCTTAACATTCTTTCTTCCAATGAAAAAGCTTTTCCTCATACTAAAGAAATGTATGATCCTTTCTAATCCCTTCTGGTCTTTCTGTATGGATTTTGCATTTTTTTTAGTAATGTTTCCATCAATATCACTCCACATAGGTCGCCCAGTCTGAGGCTTGTCTTCTGCTCTGTTTCAAGTGTGTTGGTCTTTCAATGTGCGCTATGATCCCAGCCGATGTTACTACTGAGCAAATCAGATCCCAGACTGGAATCTGGCTTGATCAATCATTTTTTAAAATAATTTCAATAAAGTGGTAGATCACTGAAACACAAACAGACAACATTGCAGAGTTTGTTTTAACAATAAAACAGAAAAAATTGATAAAATGGAATAAACCAATCTATTTACATATAACACAAATTCAAATATTTTATAAATGTGTGATAAAGGCAAAATCTCATTAATCCCATTGCACTTATTTCCAGAACCCAAAATATTTCTCGCACAGTTCCCCAAATCACTCCTTGCCCAGTATATACATCAAAGGAAAATGTGTTCTTTACTATATCGGAAGGCTTAAGATAACCACAGTTTCAATTCGCAATCTCCAATCCTGGAGCTTTCATACACTTCAATTTAAATGTTTCAAGTGTACTCTTCACAGTTTTATCCAAATATTTATGGTTGGAACTATAACTAGCTCCTTACTCTAAAGTAATCTATGTTTACTATTTTCTCCTTCCCATTGCAGGAGCACTGCTTCATACAATTATCTTCATCCAAGGACTTTGCAGAACTTCCTAAAACTAAAAGTGAAAAAGCAAATGTCTTTAAAAAAGTATGAAGTCTATAAATTTCTAACAGAAACCTTGAGGTACAGCCAAATGTCATAATTCAAAATTCAAAAATCAAACTTACACAGACAATATTAAAATATATATAGAACACAGTTTAAATCACATCACACTGTGGATTTTGTGTATTGGAGTCTCCTCCATATGCATGATCTTAGCTTGAGTTTCATACCACTTTGATGCAGAAATGGTTTACCGGCCTTCATTTTTTCTACTTAAAAAGAAGCTAAAAGCTCTATGTCTTCATTTACATCCTTTGCTCTTTGGTAGCATATGTATAAATAACTGTGATTTTGTCTGGGCATCCACGTATGAAGCTCTACCTAAAATTGAACTTGCTTCTTTTATAAACCGTAGTAAGTTTAAAAGACAAATTCTGAAGATAGAAACATCTAAAATAAGAAAGAAGGAATGACATATTCACTGGCACCGCTTTATGGGCACTAGGATTGCAATTCACAATCTGCCTTCAGCCATTTCCCTTGAGGCAGTCAACACACAAAATTCAAGCAACCTTCTTCAGAAATGGAGGTGTCCAGGAGGATAGGGTGCGTTGGAGGCAGGAGAGGGATCTGTAGTGAGTGGATTAGGCTTTCAGTTAAAGAAGTAGGTGTGGAGGTGGATGCGGTAGAAAAACTGTTCGACGTCCAAGCATGAACAGAATTCATTGATGTGTGGGTGGAGGGGAATGAAGGTGAGTCCTTTACTGAGGACTGATCATTAGTCCTCAGTGAGTGGGAGGTCTGGGGGATGGTAAAGATCCAGCAGGGCTTGGGGCTGGAGCTGGCTGTGGGGGCAGAGTTAGTGACGTCATCAGTGAGGTCGGCGATGGGTAGGGCAATGTCGGCAATGGGTGGGCGACGGGTCCCAACCCAAAACGTCAACTTTCCTGCTCCTCTGATGCTGCCTGATCTGCTGTGCTCCTCCAGCTCCAAACTGTGTTATCCCTGACTCCAGCATTGGCAGTTCTTACTAAGTCAAATTCAAGCGGCCTCCTTAGTTTGCATAATTTAAGCTTGTAGCTAATGCAACCTGTGCTGCTGTCTGGCTGCACACACAGCAGGAGGTTGACAATATGTGAGATTAGCACATGCTCCAATTCACCTCCACTGTCACCTACTGAAGGGAATTTACTCTGAATCAGTGGAAACTGTTACTGCCTGTCACTAAGGCATTTGAAGGGAATGGGGAAGAGAGGAGCACTAGGAGAGAGAGTTGTCTGTGAACAGGAGGAGAATGCATGCTTCCTTGAAAATGGGTGGACCTTCTATTACAAAGAACATAGAACATTACAGCACAGTACAGGCCCCTCGGCCCTTGATGTTGCACCGACTTGTGAAACCAATCTGAAGCCCATCTAACCTACACTATTCCATTATCATCCATATGTTTATCCAATGCTCTTAAAGCTGGTGAGTCTACTACTGTTGCAGGCGGGGCATTCCACACCCTTACTGCTCTCTGAGTAAAGAATCTACCTCTGACATCTGCCCTATATCTATCACCCCTCAACTTAAAACTATGTCCCCTCGTGCTAGCCATCACCCTCCGAGAAAAAAGACTGTCACTGCCCACCTTATCTAATCCTCTGATCATCTTGTATGCTTCTATTAATTCACCTCTTAACCTTCTTCTCTCTAATGAAAGCAGCCTCAAGTCCCTCAGCCTTTCCTCATAAGACCTTCCCTCCATACCAGGCAACATCCTAGTAAATCTCCTCTGCACCCTTTCCAGTGCTTCCACATCCTTCCTATTATGCGGCGACCAGAACTGTACGCAATACTCGGTGTGGCCACACCAGAGTTTTGTACAGCTGCAACATGAGCTCATGGCTCTGAAAATCAATCCCCCTACCAATAAAACCTAACACACCATATGCCGCCTTAACAACCCTATCAACCTGGGTGGCAGCTTTCAGGAATCTATGTACATGGACACCGAGATCCCTTTGCTCATCCACACTACCAAGAATCTTACCATTAGCCCTGTACTCTGTATTCCTGTTACTCCTTCCAAAGTGAATCACCTCACACTTTTCCACATTAAACTCCATTTGCCACCCCTCAGCCCAGCTCTGCAGTTTATCTATGTCCCTCTGTAACCTGCAACATCCTTCCACACTATCCACAACTCCACTGACTTTAGTGTCATCCGCAAATTTACTAACCCATCCTTCTACACCCTCATCTAGGTCATTTATAAAAATGACAAATAGCAGTGACCCCAAAACAGATCCTGGCGGTATTGAAAAGGAATAAGAGAAGGTACTCAGGGAGATCAATTCCCAGACTGCTGGAAGAAGATTATGACCTTCTTAACATGGTCAAAGTTGTTGCATCATGTAGTAGTTCTGAAAGGGTTAATGTTTGAGATTGCATTAAACTCCAACCAATTTGATGATGTTATAGAGGCTTGGATGATAATAAGGCTAAACATTTTAGGATTTCATGGAGTGGAGACCTATGTCTTCAGCACTCTCCCTCATCTCAATAGCAATACCTGACTAGCAAATGTAACTTAATTTATGCCTTGTTAAGACAAGAGCCTCTTGTTAAATTGCAGCAGTGGTTGATACAAATGTTGCCTCTCAGCGGCGTGGCTGAGAAGTCACTCTGAGGTCCCTCCAAAGTTCCGCACACGCTGAATGTCCTTGCAAAGACGATGACTTCTGGTTTCAGAAGTCACTGCCCTGCAAAGACCTCAAAGGCTTGTTCACTGAAGGAAAGGGAGTATTGGTTGATATCCTACCACTGTAAACCAAAGAGGTTCTTCAGACCTAGGCTAAAAGGAAAGAGGATTGCAGGCAACATCCTTATAGCCAGAGAGATCAAGGGCAGAGAGATCAAAAGATCATACAACTGGTGTGTGTGAAGTGTCAGATGATAAGTCTCTGCAGGTGGCCAAGAGCATTAGACAGTTTGTAAAGTGTTTATACGGTCCCCCACAATATCACTCGGTGATCAGCAATGGGCCTGGTTACTTATTACCACAAGGGACAATGGCATTGGAACCAGGAGAAGATATTTTGCAAAGGCTAAGTGAGCTTACAGCTTTAAAGACTTTATCACTTTATTCACATAGACAGTCAGAAGCTGCAATTGTTTGAGAAAACAAATAGTCTGCAGGAATTCCTGGAAAGACCTACTTGGGAGAAACAACACTACAGGTTCAAGTCTTTACCTCAGAACTGATAAGAAACATAGGAAGAGCAGTGTGGGCTAGAAAGAGCTAAAGACTAGTCAGTAAAGGAATTACAGATTCCATCGAGAAGTGAGAAATCACCCAATCAGCAAACATATTCGAGCTCTGTGAGTAAACTTGAAAATCCCTATTGGGCAAGGCACCAAAAAAAAATCCTTTAAATTAACAACACAAAGTAACAAGCTATGAAGGTTAGAAGTTAAAAAAAAGTACTTACAGCTCACGATGAAAGTTGCCCCAGTAATGAGCAGAAACCACGATGAACAGCTACAATAGGGAAATCAGAAGCCGTAAAAGTAATCTATACCAATGTTGCAGCACCCAGTAATATTGCAAAGCAGAATTAAGGTGACAAATTGACATGTTAAAAACTAAAGCAGATACAGACTGTCTAAGATAGTTAGAGATAATGGGAACTGCAGATGCTGGAGATTCCAAGATAATAAAATGTGGGGCTGGATGAACACAGCAGGCCAAGCAGCATCTCAGGAGCACAAAAGCTGACGTTTCGGGCCTAGACCCTTCATCAGAGAGCTCTCTGATGAAGGGTCTAGGCCCGAAACGTCAGCTTTTGTGCTCCTGAGATGCTGCTTGGCCTGCTGTGTTCATCCAGCCCCACATTTTATTGTCTAAGATAGTTAAACACTTTTAGGCTGTGATAAGAGCATGAGATTCATTATTTAAATCACAGCTTGGAAAGAGGAGTTTATTATCTAACAGGGCACAAAGCCTTACTTGGAAAGTCAGAATGTGACACTGATACTGACACTCTCTCTCTCTCTCTCTCTCACACACACACACACACACACGCGTGCGCACACACACGTGCGCACACACACACTCTGCCTCTATCCCACATATATACTCACAGACAAATCTAAGAGGTGAATCATTTTATCCAAGATATTTGTTTATTTGCAGATACAGTCTATTTTGTTCAAAAAACACACAATTAGTGGTCATAGTCAGTCAATGTGGCATCTTATAAATTCCAGCTTTCGGAATAAAACCAGCTTGACTCCAGGTTAAAACTCTGAGACAGATTCTGAACAAAGCCTCAGACCTACAATTCAGTGTCCGACCTGAGATGTCACCTTTTGTATATTCCTATGGCTCTGTCTGATTGTCATGACAGCACAGCACTGACATTGACTTTATAAACACTTTACTCACTGTCTAACACTCTTGGTCACCTGCAGAGACTTATCATCTGACTCTCACTCATACCAGTTGTATGATCTTTTGATCTCTCTGCCCTTGATCACTCCGTTTATAAATTCTGGGTCTGTGTGCCCTGCTCCCTCACTGCACCTGCCAAAGGGGCTACGCTTTGAAAGCTTGTGTGATTTCCAAATAAACCTGTTGGACTATAACCTGGATGATAAAATGTGAGGCTGGATGAACACAGCAGGCCAAGCAGCATCTCAGGAGCACAAAAGCTGACGTTTCGGGCCTAGACCCTTCATCAGAGAGGGGGATGGGGGGAGGGAACTGGAATAAATAGGGAGAGAGGGGGAGGCGGACCGAAGATGGAGAGCAAAGAAGATAGGTGGAGAGGGTGTAGGTGGGGAGGTAGGGAGGGGATAGGTCAGTCCAGGGAAGACGGACAGGTCAAGGAGGTGGGATGAGGTTAGTAGGTAGCTGGGGGTGCGGCTGGGGGTGGGAGGAAGGGATGGGTGAGAGGAAGAACCGGTTAGGGAGGCAGAGACAGGTTGGACTGGTTTTGGGATGCAGTGGGTGGGGGGGAAGAGCTGGGCTGGTTGTGTGGTGCAGTGGGGGGAGGGGATGAACTGGGCTGGTTTAGGGATGCAGTGGGGGAAGGGGAGATTTTGAAACTGGTGAAGTCCACATTGATACCATATGGCTGCAGGGTTCCCAGGCGGAATATGAGTTGCTGTTCCTGCAACCTTCGGGTGGCATCATTGTGGCAGTGCAGGAGGCCCATGATGGACATGTCATCAAGAGAATGGGAGGGGGAGTGGAAATGGTTTGCGACTGGGAGGTGCAGTTGTTTGTTGCGAACTGAGCGGAGGTGTTCTGCAAAGCGGTCCCCAAGCCTCCGCTTGGTTTCCCCAATGTAGAGAAAGCCGCACCGGGTACAGTGGATGCAGTATACCACATTGGCAGATGTGCAGGTGAACCTCTGCTTAATGTGGAATGTCATCTTGGGGCCTGGGATGGGGGTGAGGGAGGAGGTGTGGGGACAAGTGTAGCATTTCCTGCGGTTGCAGGGGAAGGTGCCGGGTGTGGTGGGGTTGGAGGGCAGTGTGGAGCGAACAAGGGAGTCACGGAGAGAGTGGTCTCTCCGGAAAGCAGTTGCCTGGTGTTGTGTGACTACGGACTTGGAAAGTCAGAAAAGAGTGAACGTTATTTATTTGGCCATGGAAGGTGACAAATTGTCCATATTATGCAAAAGAAAGCAGGGAAGTTCTGTTTTGGCCTTAGAATGCGGGAAACCTCCATTTTTACAGTGAGAACATGGGTAAAACATCCAATAAATTGTACAGATATACAATACAGCTGCTTAACAGAATTAAATAATTTAAAAGAGGGTAAATATTATGCTATGCTATACTGCAAAGTTTAGAAGTTTTAGCATAAGGAAAGTAAAAATGCAATTCTATTTCCAGAATTAAAAGTCTTCAAGAGAAAGGCATTATAGCAGTGTGAAGATGCTGCAGAATTCAAAAATTGAAAGTAAGGCAAGTAAATAATTGCACCGAGAAGTAAATAATTGCACCGGGAAGACATAACAGGACAAAGCTTCATAGATTCCCTCAGCCCAACAAGGCCACACTGACCTTCTGAGGAATATCCTACCCAGAAATCCCTGTACCCTTTCCCTGTAACCCTACATTTCCCACAGCTAACAATCTAATCTACAGATCCCTGAGCACTATGGACAATTCAGCATGGCCAATCCATCCAGCCTGCACATCTTTGGACTGTGGGAGGAAACCGAAACACCTGGAAGAAGCCCATGCAGGCACAGGGAGAATGTGCAAACTCCATAAAGATAGTTGACCGAAGGTGGAATCGAACCCAGGTCCCTGGCGTTGTGAGGCAGCAGCGCTAACCACTGAGACACTGTGCCACCCATAATACTAAATGCAAGAATATATATCAAAGGTGGACCAGTATGGTTCATGAGGTACAGAATTGTTTCAAATTTAAATATTAAACCACAAGCTGAACAGGTAAATAGATTATTGAATTTAATAGGACCTAGAACTGATGATGCTGCAAATTCCCGGATCATAAAACAAGGCACAGATATTTTTGAAATTGTTCTAAAAACTTTTGACTACTTTAAATACAACAAATAAAATATTGCAAGAGCAGGAGTTAACAGAAGATGTCAGCTACAGGGGAATTTAGATAATCTAATTCAGGAACAGATTGGTGAAAGACTGTGACTATGGACCTTTGAAATTAGAATTTAAAAGGAATGGAACTGATTTTGATGAATATTTGGCAGTTTTGTTACTATCTGAAGAAGACTTGACTTTGGAGAAAACTATTCGGAGTGTGCCAGAAGCATTAATTTGGAAGAATCACAGCCAAAAGCAGAAAGGATAACTTTATCACAGGAGAGCAATAGAACTTACCAAGACAAGGTAATGCAAAAAGTTAAACAGCAAAAATGAACAGACAGTATCAATGCACTGGAATGAAAGAAAAAACCTCTTGGGCGCAAGCAATCTTAAAATTAATTTCAAGTTTGATACAGGTACAAGTGTCACTGACATATTACATTGAATACCACAGCAGAAATTACAGTCCACAGAAATTAAAATACACTCTCTAAGTGGCGTAACGCTCAAGATTAAAGGCATACTACAAACAATGCTGCAAATAAAGAGTTTAAAAGAGTACAGAATGTATATGAGATTTGCAATCAACTCTTCTCACCTCAAGTCCACATGCATGTTATGATCTCAACATCCTTGAAGTGACTAAAGGAGTTCAGTTCATTCCAAGGGAAAATAAACCTGTCAAGAGAAACAAAATTATATTAAAATATCTAAGTGACCACCATGGAAGATTTCAATCAGTTTCCTAAACTCATAATAGAGTGCAAAACAGAAGAATCTATTGAGATTACTCATGATAGCAAACACAAAGAGTTTCATAAGGTCATGAAGAACCAATGGAGAGTAAGCCAAAAGAGACTCAAGTTAAGTTTGACAAGAATAAAAGTGTGATCAAGAATAGTGCTACCTTTCTCTAGTATTGTGTTGTAAGTTGGCCAGGCCATAAGTCCGATGAATTTGCCAAGAGCACATTTTTGAGCAATGAATGCATACAAAGTATTGATAACTTATTAGTGTGTAGGAGACTAATTATTCCAGCTTCATTGTGGAAACTTGTTTGAAAAATAATATATTGGCAAATAAACTACTTCCTGTTGAGTGTACACCTGAGGCTCTATCAGCAATGTGGGGGCCAAAGATCATTAAAGAGCTTGAAGATCCTGTAAGTCATTGTGAAATCAGCAATTGTCCCAGATTGTCAGGTCTAAAAACAGTCCTATCAGCACTGAACACAGAAGGCGAAAGTTAGCAAGGTTTGCAAGAAGAAGCTGCAAACAAGAATGTGTGAGAACTCTTTAAGTGAAGTCTTCCATACAGCAAAGCCATCTGCAGAACAATTGGCTATCATAGACTCAAAGGTGAAATCAGATGATATGATGACACCAGCATTAAAAAAAAGCATTTCAACTTTTCATTTCCCAAGCACATTAATAGTGACAGAGCCAAATCATCGGCAATCCTCAAGTAACGTGAGCAAACATAGTACATAGAAAAGTACATCACAGGAATTGGCCCACCATGTCTGTGACATGATTCGAAATTAATTTCATCTGCCTGCACATAGTCCATATTCCTCTGTGGCCTACCTGTTCATGTGTCTGTATAAATGCCACTTCAAGATTGCTATCGTGCCCAGATCCTTCTACTTCCCCTGATAACACATCCTAGACACCTACCACCTTCTGTGTAAGAAACCTGCCTTGCACATCTCCTTTAAGCTTTCCCCTTCTCACGTTAAATCTACACCCCATAGTATTTGATATTTCCACTGGGAACTCTGACTCAGACTCTGACTATCCATGCCTCTCATAATTTTATATACTTCTGTCAGATCGCCCCTCAGCCACTGCTGCTCTCGCAAAAACAATCCAAGTTTGTCAAACCTCCCCTTATTGCTAATGCATTCCAATCCAGACAACATCCTGGTAAACCTATTCAATACCCACTCCTACAGTGTGGAGACCGGAACTGCATACAGTACTCCAAATGTAGCCCAACTGAAGTTTTATACAGCTGCAACATACTTGCCAACTTTTATACAAAATGTCCTGACCAATGAAAGCAATCATGCAAAATTTCTTCTTTACCACCTTATCCACTTGTGTAGCTACTTTCAAGGGAGCTATGGATTTGGAGTCCCTGATCCCTCTGTATATCAATGCTTCTAAAGGTCTGGCCATTTACAGTGTACTTTCCTCTTGCATTTGACCTCCCAAAATGCATTACCAAACCCTTGTCCAGAATAAATTCCCTTTGTAATTTCTCCACTCAAATTTCTAACTAAGCTGTGACTAGAAAAGTTGATGAGGGTCGAGCTGTGGATGTGGTGTATATGGACTTCAGTAAGGCATTTGATAAGGTTCCCCATGGTAGGCTCATTCAGAAGGCCAGGAGGAATGGGATACAGGGGAACTTAGCTGCTTGGATACAGAATTGGCTGGCCAACAGAAGACAGCGAGTGGTAGTAGAAGGAAAATATTCTGCCTGGAAGTCAGTGGTGAGTGGGGTTCCACAGGGCTCTGTCCTTGGGCCTCTACTGTTTGTAATTTTTATTAATGACTTGGATGAGGGGATTGAAGGATGGGTCAGCAAGTTTGCAGATGACACAAAGGTCGGAGGTGTCGTTGACAGTATAGAGGGCTGTTGTAGGCTGCAGCGGGACATTGACAGGATGCAGAGATGGGCTGAGAGGTGGCAGATGGAGTTCAACCTGGATAAATGCGAGGTGATGCATTTTGGAAGGTCGAATTTGAAAGCTGAGTACAGGATTAAGGATAGGATTCTTGGCAGTGTGGAGGAACAGAGGGATCTTGGTGTGCAGATACATAGATCCCTTAAAATGGCCACCCAAGTGGACAGGGTTGTTAAGAAAGCATATGGTGTTTTGGCTTTCATTAACAGGGGGATTGAGTTTAAGAGTCGTGAGATCTTGTTGCAGCTCTATAAAGCTTTGGTTAGACCGCACTTGGAATACTGCGTCCAGTTCTGGTCGCCGTATTATAGGAAAGATGTGGATGCTTTGGAGAGGGTTCAGAGGAGGTTTACCAGGATGCTGCCTGGACTGGAGGGCTTATCTTACGAAGAGAGGTTGACTGAGCTTGGTCTCTTTTCATTGGAGAAAAGGAGGAGGAGAGGGGACCTAATTGAGGTGTACAATATAATGAGAGGCATAGATAGAGTTGATAGCCAGAGACTATTTCCCAGGGCAGAAATGGCTAGCACGAGGGGTCATAGTTTTAAGCTGGTTGGTGGAAAGTATAGAGGGGATGTCAGAGGCGGGTTCTTTACACAGAGAGTTGTGAGAGCATGGAATGCGTTGCCAGCAGCAGTTGTGGAAGCAAGGTCATTGGGGTCATTTAAGAGACTGCTGGACATGCATATGGTCACAGAAATTTGAGGGTGCAGACATGAGGATCAATGGTCGGCACAACATTGTGGGCTGAAGGGCCTGTTCTGTGCTGTACTGTTCTTTGTTCTATGTATTCTATGACCAAGCCAATTTTGTATCCAACTTACCAACTCATGGTGGATCCCACGTTAACTAATCATATGGACCAGCCGACTATGAGGGACCTTGTCAAATGCTTTGGTAGAAAACCATTTAGACAACATCTCTGCCCTATCCTCATCAATCATCTTGATCACGTCTTCAAAAATCTAAATCAAATTTGTGAGACAAGACCTCCCCTGTACAAAGCCATGCTGATTATTCCTGATAAGCCCATACTTTTCAAAATATGACAAAATCCTGTTCCCAAGAATCTTTTCCACTAATATCCCTACCACTGCTATTAGGACCATCGGCCTATACTTTCTTGGATTGTCCCCTTTGCCCTTTTTGAACAAAGGAACAACTTGGTTGTTTTCCAGTCTTCTGGGACCTTACTTATGGCTGAAAAGGATACAAAGATCCCTGTTAACAATCACATCCTTTGCTGTCCTCAGTATCCTGCAACAGATCCCAACAGGCCCTGAGGACTTATCTAACTTAATCTTTTTCAAGACACCCAACGGTTCTTCCTTCTGCAAAACAAAATGCCCTAGATCACCAATATACCCCTCCCTGATCTTACCATCATCTGTGTCCTTCTCATTGGTGAATGCTGATACAAAGCACTCATTAGGAACCTTATCCATTTCTGCTAGCACCATGCATAAATTAGAACATAGAACAGTACAGCACAGAACAGGCCCTTTAGCCCACAATGTTGTGCCGACCATTGATCCTCATGTATGCACCCTCAAATTTCTGTGACCATATACATGTCCAGCAGTCTCTTAAATGACCCCAATGACCTTGCTTCCACAACTGCTGCTGGCAACGCATTCCATGCTCTCACAACTCTCTGCGTAAAGAACCTGCCTCTGACATCCCCTCGATACTTTCCACCAACCAGCTTAAAACTATGACCCCTCGTGCTAGCCATTTCTGCCCTGGGAAATAGTCTCTGGCTATCAACTCTATCTATGCCTCTCATTATCTTGTATACCTCAATTAGGTCCCCTCTCCTCCTCCTTTTCTCCAATGAAAAGAGACCGAGCTCAGTCAACCTCTCTTCATAAGATAAGCCCTCCAGTCCAGGCAGCATCCTGGTAAACCTCCTCTGAACCCTCTCCAAAGCATCCACATCTTTCCTATAATAGGGCGCCCAGAACTGGACGCAGTATTCCAAGTGCGGTCTAACCAAAGTTTTATAGAGCTGCAACAAATTCTCTCCTTTGTGCTCAAGCGGACCTCCCTTTTCCCTGCTTGCTCCTAATATACTCATAAAATGTCTTAGGATTCTTCGTAATCCTGCTTGCCAGAGTTATTTCATGGAGAGAGCAAGATATTTCATAGCCCCTGTTAGGCCTCATAACCCCTTATTTAAGTTCTTTCTTACTTTCATTCTTTTTCTTATCAACTAAACTTTCAATATCTGTTGTCACCCAAGGTTCTGAAATCTTGCTATCTTCATTTTCCATTCTCACAGGAACATGCTGGTCCTGAACTCTGATCAACTGGCCTTTAAAAGATTCCCATATGTCAGATGTGGATTTACACTCAAAAAACCGTCCCCTGCCTAATTTCTCCAGTTCTGATCAACACTGTTATAATTGGCCTTCCCACAGTTTAGCATTTTCACCTGAGGACGAGACTTATCCTTATCCATAACTATTTTAAAAGTTACGGAATTATGATCACTAGTCCCAAAATGGTCCCCCACTGAAACTTCACCCACCTGGTCAGGCTCATTTGCCAATACAAGGTCAAATACAGCCCATTCCCATTTGGACTATCTGCATATTATTTCAGTAAATCCTCCTGGATGCCCCCAATAAACTCTGCCCTATCGACAACACTGGCACTATGGGAGTCCCAGTCAATATTGGGGAAGATAAAATCACCCACTATGACAACCTTGTTGTTTTCACGTATTTCCATGATCTACTTAAACATCTGTTCCTCAATCTTCCATGGCTATTGGAAGGCCTGTAGCATAACCTCTTCATGGTGACTGTACCTTTCTTATTCCCGAGTTCTACCCATATGGCCTCACTGGATGAGTCCTTCAAGATGTCCTCTCTTAGTGCAAACTCCATCAGTAATTAAACTCCCAGCTCTTTTACATCCCTCTATATCATGCCTTACATATGAATGTGTTGAATTCACCAGTAAAACAATCACAGAGCGCAAATGAAGTTGTTCAACCAAAAAAACAAGGTGAAGTGAAGTGTTTACTTACTTCAACGGAAATCTTATAAACAGATTGAAAATAAATACTTTCTTAAAGATTGAAGATGTGCTGAACTGGGTCCAACTAATGTCCGCATAACCAGGATACTGTCAAGAAGAATTTTCCCGGATTAGAAATCTAGAATAATGCAAAAATATATCACTTGTTTCAACAAGCAGCTATGTTCCACAAAGGAAATTCATGAGGAGATCAAGGGTCTTCCAGATAATATTGTGGACTGACTATCTGGTTCAGCAGGAACAACATCCTCAGTGAAAAAAAAGGTCCTCTAGTGGAGAGAGATTTTACAACCCACAAAAGGTTAAGAATAGAACCAAAGACTTAAGCCAAAAACCTACCAACCACTCAGGTCTGAAAGAAGTGTTTTGGGAGAATTGTGAAACTGCCTGAATTTGTGAAGTCAGTGTCTTGGTGGGAGATGACCAGCTGATAAATTTAATTATATACGGGAATGCATAAATGTTACCTGTGTGAAAGAAAGCTTGGTGGGAGATGTTGCATGAGCTAATCATTCTGCAAGTGTTAACATTGGAGACTGCACTAAGCTCCACCCAATCTAATGATATTGTATAGGCTTAGGTTTTGATAAGGCAGAACATCTTAGGATTTCATGCAGTGAAAATCTATATCTGCACCTATTCTCGTAGACATTTGAATAAATCTGTTCAAATGTGCATGACACATTTTTGGGGCAAGGTGGGACTTGAATTCAAGACATCTTACCCAGAGATGGGTACGTGCCAACTGCAACTCAACAGCCCACAGCTATTTTGCATAGCCTCAGTAAAAAGGCATCTAGATAGCTATTATAGCTTGTACCTAATTGCTGTCATGCAATAGCCTAAGAGATGAGTCTCGTCTTGTTAAGACTCAATAGGCTTGATTATAAATTAAATATACGCAATCAAGTGAAGGTGGCAACAAATTTTTACACACAAATACCACAAAGGTCAATTAATGAATCTTCTAAGGACTTGTTACCAACCATCTCTCAGACTACTTAATTTACCCCAAATCTTATCACTCACCCCAAAACATCCACATTCTCTAACTCACTCGTAGCGAGGTACACCATGGAAGCCCTCATCTGAGTCTCTGCTATCACATTTGATTTTACCCTCCAGTGAACATATATTCTATTCTCAAACCTTTCTCTGTAGCCTGATTGCATAGCTAGAATGGTAGCTTTTGCAATTTCTATTTTACTCCCTGTTCATGAAGGGAGCTCACACCATCGAGAATACTACTATCCAGCCAATTACTAACCCACTTCATCTCCTTCTCCCTCCTTGGAGACAATTTCATGGACACCCATCCCCTCGAATGGGAGTCTTCTGAAAGAGAGTCAGAATAGTGTTATTGTTTGTGATTGTATGCTTTGCCTACCGTAGCTAAGAGTTAGATATTTTTGGAACAACAGAGAAAGATAAGTATGAGGCTGACTTCTTTGGAAGATGTACAAAAGGTGGAGTATATGAATTTGAGATAAAGGTCCCATCTGATAGTGTGTAGTGTGCATTGAGTCTCACATAAACCTAATGGTGTCCTATGTATGGCAATTTATGTGAAGATATTTTTACTGGCTTTGACCATCTATTGCAAGGTCATTAAACATCTTGGAGTATTGCTTCCAGTTCCTTGGGGCCCAGACTGCTTGTTGTGCTCTTCCTTATTTGCAATTCTGCAAAGTGCACAAAGTGCTGGCAGCCTCAACCAGAATATTAAAACAAACAAACAAGGAACAAAAGTAGGCCACTCAACCTTTTGAGTGGTGGAGCAGGCTCAATAGGATCATGGCTGATCTGATTGTAACTTCAACTCTACATTACTGCATATCCCTGATGATCTTTCAAACCCTTGCTAATCATTAATCTATCTACATCTGCCTTAAAGATATTTAAATATTCTGCATCCACTGCCTTGTGAGGAAGGAAATTCCAAAGACTTACAGCCCTCTGAGAAAAGGAAAATGTTTCTTCTTCTCTGTCTTAAATGGGCTAGATGTTATTTTTAAACTATGATCCCTAGTTCTAGATTTGCCCACAAGAGAAAGCACCCTTTCAACTTTCACCCAGTCAAGTCATGTCAGGATCTTATTTATTTCAATAAAGTCACCTCTGAATCTTCTAAATTCCATATCTGTGTGTGTAACAAACGGTGGCTCCTGCACTCAAAAAATGGTGCAGGCTGATTAACAGCAAAATTGAAGGCAGTAGAAATCAGGAGACAAAAGCACAAAGATAATTACATGAAAAGAAACAAATGTTGCATTACTTTCACCTCAAACATTAAAATGAAATCATTTAGACAAAACGGCAGAACAATGTTTGCTTAGTTTTATAAGGTCGTGATGTAGAGAGAAGCAAATTAAATTTTAGGAGGTATTTAATAGATGCTGTAATCTCTCATTTGGCTGGGATATGTCATTTTCTATGAACGGTTTGAGTGAAATTCATACAAATGTTTCACAAAATGTTATTCTGTCCTAAATTTCTCAAAGCTAATCTTATATCTGTTTCATATTATTCTTGAATCAAAGGAAATTAATTACTGTAGTGAGTGAGCAAAAGGCAATGAAGCCACAGCGCAATGTCACATTAGCAATAGTGTTTCTGAGATCACTAGCTTTACCTCTCTCATTTGTTTTCTATAGACATATATTTATGGTACCTGGAGGCTGGACTGGCATAAATTCTTGCAGGTTGTGACATTATCCTTCCAGTTCTGCCTTACTCTGAAATGCTAACAGGATGAAGACTGGCAAGTAACCAGTCCTGCATTAAACTCTGCTGCTGAATGGCCCCAAGCAAACACAGAGTATGCTGCGATAGTCAAAGACTTTTGGACACATTTCAGGTCCATTGGAGGCTTCAGCATTACTGTCTTTCTCATCCAAACACTGACAGACTTCCTGCATTTCCCGGCATTTTCAGATTTAACACTTTAGATCCTCCTGTAAGCCTACGGTAGAGATGGTCTATGATTGTGAGGTCGTCAAATTCTGATTGCATTAGGGCTTGTACAGAATTCACCATTAATTGAAGGCACAAAGTGTTAATTAATCCATTTTATGAGTGCAAACCAGATAAAAATGTATTACCTATAAAATAGAAGATGCATTAGCTGACAATCTTCTCAATACGCACATAAAGAGCAGCGAGGGAAATAAAACAAGGAGGGTAGGCAATCATAGTTCTTCACCACGTAGTTCTACCCAGTTTTATCAAATTATCCCCAGGATAGATTGCTTTATCTCCATGAGTCTAAAGAATATGAGTTTCTTAATTTTTTAGGGAGATGCTAGCTGGAGTTCCTCTTCAGCAATTTTAGCAAAGATTAATAAAATGTGGTATTTCATCACATTTTATAAATTGCTGGAAATATATATCAGGTCAGTTACCTTCTCACTAAATTACTGTTGTCAAGAATTTCGGTCCTGATGTTGTGCTGCATCATCAGAATGTCAACTGGCTTTGGCTGCTTTCTCCAGAATCAATTTGTTTGGATAGGGTGATAAATATCTGCAAGTTATATTCCCAATCTTGCCTCCAACTGATCTCACCAAGCTATCTAATGTGGAACTAGTGTCAACAGGGTCACTATTTACAGTACTGTTTTACCTATTGCTAGTCATAAAAACATAGTCAGTTGCAAGGCAATCTAAACACACAGTCTCCAAGTGCGTAAATTATAATGTATTTCATTAATGTAATCATGACACTATAGACCAAAATATCTTGAGACTTTCCATGACCTCTTTTGGATAATGTCCTAGACCCAACGATCTTCAACTATTTAATTAATGATCTTCCCTCCAACACAAGGTCAGAAGTTGAGATGACTGCAAATGACTGCACTTAACATCAGTAACAACCTCACGGACTCTGAACCAGTCAATGTCTGCATGCAGTAAGATCTGGACTGTGTTCAGACTTGGGCTGATGAAGGCAATATTTCCAACAAGTGCAGATCCAATTTTTCTAACAGTATTATGAGTCTACCCACACCTGCAGCAGTTCAAGAAAGTATCTCACCACCAAGTTGTCAAGGATTATTAAGGATTGACAATAAATGCAGGTGCAGCCTGCAAAACTGACATCCCATGAATGAATAACTAGCAAACAAACGAATGATCATTCAACAGCATTAATATCACCGAATCCCTTCCTACCAACATCCTGGGGGTTATCACAAATCAAAAATTTAACTGGACAAGCTTCAACATTTATGTAATCGATCGAGAGGAGGTCGAAGTTGAGAATTTTAATGCAAGTAATTCACTTCACAACTCTACAAAGCTTGTCCACCACCTACAGGCACAAATGAGGAGTGCACTGAAATAATGGAATATTCTGCTCGGATGAATGCGGCACCGCTAACCCTCAGGAAGCTTCCTGTTCGAGATGAAGGCAGCCTACCCGATTGACACACCATCCGTAACTGACACACAATGGCAGCAGCATGCTCCATACGGAAAATGAACTACAGCGACTCCCCAAGGTTCCTCCAACACCTTCTGAACCTATAACTTCAGCACCCAGAAAAACAAGGGCAGCAAGTACAAAGGCAGCCAAGTTTGCAGATGACACTAAAACCGCTGGGAAAGTAAGTTGCAATGAAATAAGAAGATTACAGGTACTTATGATTAGCTAAGGGGGAATGGGTCAAAATTTGGCAGAGTGAAGTTTAACATGGATAACTGAAGTTATCTATTTTGGTCAGAAGACTAGAAAGGCAGCGTATTATGGAGAGAAACTTCAGAGTGGTTCGGTACAGGGTGAGTCTGTGCATGGATTGCAGAAAACTAGTATGGAGGTACAGCAGGTAATAAGGAAGGCAAATGGATATTTGGCATCTATTGCTAAAGTAATAGAGTAGTAGAGTATCACATATCGTTTTGGTCCCCTGACTAGAAGAAGGATGTAGTTGCCTTGGAGGAAGTTCAGATGAGGTTCACGTGATTGATTCCAGAGATATGGGGCTTGTTTTAGGAAGAGAGATTGAGTAATTTAGGCCTATGATGTCTCTGGAGTTTTAGGAAAAAAGAGACCTAACTGAGATATTTAAGCTATTAAAGGGGATTGACAATGCAGATGTAGAGCCAATATTTCCCATTGCGGAGCAATCAAGAATGGCAAGGCATAGTTTTAGGAATAAGAGATGACAGGTTTAAAACAGAGATTAAGAGGAATTACTTCTCAAAGTGTCGTGAATCTGTGGAATTCATGATGCCAGGACACTAGTAAATTTAAGGAGGAGATAAATTTTTACTAATAATGTGTTGAAGACAGTGAGGAGGAAAGTGGAATTGAGATCAGCCATGACCATACTAAATGGGAAAGCGTACTCAAGGAGCTGAATTGCCTATTCTTGCTTCTAGTTCTTCTGTTCCAAGTACACAGGAGCACCACCACCTACAAATTCCACTTAAAATCATGTAAACTTCCTGACTTGGAACTATTTTGTAATTCATTTATCCTCCCTGGGTAAAAATCCGAGAAATCCATCCCCAGTAGTATCATGGTATATCTAAACCACAAGGACTGCAGATGTTCAAGAAGACAACTGCTCAAGAGCAATAAATACTGGCCACTTCAATGATGCTCTCAATTCAGGATTGGATTTTTAAAATCCTTTGTTTAAAAAAAAGTTATACTTTATGACAAAAATGGTACTACTCATAACCGTATTTTGGGTTTTAAAAATTGTAAGTCTATTCATAACATCATATTTTAACTCAGCTGAGGAAATGGGGTTGTGCAGTGGTTGAACAGAAAAGGGAGCTGTTGGAAGCAAACAGAAGTCCTGCTGAAGACAGAGTCAGAGCCTGGCAAATTTTATTAATGGGCTTCAGTTGAATATAGACGTTCAGAAATCAGATGCTGGTTGAGAGCACAACCAGATGACCTTGTGCACCTTTTAGCACGAGAAACATAGTCAGCAGCAAGGTCATGCTGGGTGCAGGTGGGAGGGGTGGTTTTGGGACAATTCTGGTCATCAAACCCACTTGTAAAATTTGTTTTAAGTTATTTCTGCAGTACTCACCGCTACACTTGCTCCTCTCTTTATTCCACCCTCACCCACAAAAACCAAATAGCCATTCATTTGACAGACAAACATGGGTGCAAGGCTCAGGATGTCAGTTTAGATACCACTAGGGTCCTATAGTGCATCACAGAATACTGAATAATGCTTAATAATTGGAACCTGGCAGGAATCTTAACTCTTGCCCATTTGGAAGGCAGTTTAAGCCAAGAACAGGGCAAAAAATGCAACAGCTGTTTGAAGATAATAAAGTGTGAAGCTGGGTGAACACAACAGGCCAGGCAGCATCTCAGGAGCACAAAAGCTGACGTTTCGGGCTTAGACCCTTCATCAGAGAGGGGGATGGGGAGAGGGAACTGGAATAAATAGGGAGAGAGGGGGAGGCGGACCGAAGATGAACAGAAAAGAAGATAGGTGGAGAGGAGAGTATAGGTGGGGACGTAGGGAGGGGATAGGTCAGTCCAGGGAAGACGGACAGGTCAAGGAGGTGGGATGAGGTTAGTAGGTAGGAGATGGAGGTGTGGCTTGGGGTGGGAGGAAGGGATGGGTGAGAGGAAGAACAGGTTAGGGAGACAGAGACAGGCTGGACTGGTTTTGGGATGCAGTGGGTGGGGGGGAAGAGCTGGGCTGGTTGTGTGGTGCAGTGGGGGGAGGGGATAAACTGGGCTGGTTTTGGGATGCGGTGGGGGAAGGGGAGATTTTGAAGCTGGTGAAGTTCACATTGATACCATTGGGCTGCAGGGTTCCCAAGCGGAATATGAGTTGCTGTTCCTGCAACCTTCGGGTGGCATCATTGTGGCACTGCAGGAGGCCCATGATGGACATGTCATCTAAAGAATGGGAGGGGGAGTTAAAATGGTTCATGACTGGGAGGTGCAGTTGTTTATCGCAAACCGAGCGGAGGTGTTCTGCAAAGCGGTCCCCAAGCCTCCGCTTGGTTTCCCCAGTGTAGAGGAAGCCACCCCGGGTACAATGGATGCAGTATACCACATTGGCAGATGAGCAGGTGAACCTCTGCTTAATATGGAAAGTCATCTGTTTTAACCTCTCTCTGCACTATTCACATTGAGTAGGAAGGATAAACTGATTGTGTCAAACACTCTGAAAAAACAATAGCCTTATGCAATCTCCTGAAATTCTCATTAATGGCATGGTTGCAATGAAAAAGGTTGATTACGCTTTTCATAATCTTAATATGCCCCAAAGTGCTTTTATTGTCAATAATGCTCTTTTGAAGCACAATAATTGTTACGATCTCAACTGCTGTAATACTGACAAGACAAATCCTAGAGTGAAACTCACCTTGATAGACTTGAAGGCCTTTTTTTCAAAAAGTTGTGGAGGTCAATTACTGAAAATATTCACGAATCTGCCAGTGTATTTATCACACAAAAAGAATAAAATATTTGGGCTAGGATGGGCTACATCCTAGAGTTCTGAGGGAGGTGCTGAGGAAATAGCGGAGGCTTTGGACGTGATCTTTCAAAAAGTCATTGGAGTCTGTGAAAGTCCCAGATGATTGTAAAATTGCTGTTGTAACCCCCTTGTTTAAGAAAGGATCAAGGCAAAAGATGGAAAATTATAGGCCGATTAGTCTAACCTCGGTTGTTGGTAAAATTCTGGAATCCATTGTTAAGGATGAGATTTCTAAATTCCTGGAAGTACAGGGTCAGATTAGAACAAGTCAGCATGGATTTAGTAAGGGGAGGTCGTGCCTGACAAACTTGTTAGAATTCTTTGGAGAGGTAACAAGTATGTTAGACCAGGGAAACCCAGTGGATGTTATCTATCTAGACTTCCAAAAGGTCTTTGATCAGGTGCCTCATGGGAGGCTGCTGAGCAAGGTGAGGGCCCATGGTGTTCGAAGTGAGCTACCGGTTTGGATTGAAGATTGGCTGTCTGACAGAAGGCAGAGAGTTGGGATAAAAGGCTCTTTATCGGAATGGCAACTGGTGACGAGTGGTGTCCCGCAGGGTTCAGTGTTGGGGCCGCAGCTGTTCACTTTATATATTAATGATCTGGATGAAGGGACTGGGGGCATTCTAGCGAAGTTTGCCGATGATACAAAGATAGGTGGACAGGCAAGTAGTAATGAGGAGGTGGGGAGGCTGCAGAAAGATTTAGACATTTCAGGAGAGTGGTCCAGGAAATGGCTGATGAAATTCAACGTGAGCAAATGTGAGGTTTTGCACTTTGGAAAAAAGAATAAGGCATGGACTATTTTCTAAACAGTGAGAAAATTCGTAAAGCAGAAGTACAAAGGGATCTGGGAGTGTTGGTCCAGGATTCCCTAAACGTTAACTTGCAGGTGGTGTCCGTGATTAAGAAAGCGAATGTAATGTTATCGTTTATCTCAAGAGGGTTGGAATATAAAAGCAGTGATGTGCTTCCAAGACTTTATAAAGATCTAGTTAGGTCCCATTTAGAATACGGTGTCCAATTTTGGGCCCCACACCTCAGGAAGGACATACTGGCCCTGGAGTGTGTCCAGCGGAGATTTACACGGATGATCCCTGGAATGGTACGTTTAACGTACGATGAACGGCTGAGGATCCTGGGATTGTATTCATTAGAGTTTAGAAGGTTGAGGGGAGATCTAATATAAACTTACAAGTTAGTGTATGGCTTAGAAAGGGTGGACGCTGGGAAGTTGCTTCCATTAGGCGGCGGGACTAGGACCCGTGGGCACAGCCTTAGAATTAGAGGGGTAAATGTAATACGGAAATGAGGAGACATTTCTTCAGCCAGAGTGGTGGGTGTTGGAATTCATTGCCATGGAGCGCAGTGGAGGCCGGGACATTAGATGCCTTCAAGGCAGAGATCGATAAGTTCTTGATCTGATAAGGAATCAAGGGCTACGGGGAGAGTGCAGGGAAGCGGAGTTGAAATGCCCATCAGCCATGATTTAAATGGTGGAGTGGAATCGATGGGCTGAATGGCCTTACTTCCACTCCTATGTCTTATGGTCTTATGTCTTATTAAGCAGCAGAGGATCTTTTACCATAACGTTTTTGAAATTCACTAAACTATTAATGTTCACATCTTTAATTCAAGTTTGTAAAACCCCATTAAAAAGTGCCTGTACAGAAAAGGAGTCTCCAGGCTTCTCAGTACCAAATCACAAGAACAACTCTAAACTGAAACCTAAACCGTGCCTCCCTCCCCTTGACACACAACATATAAACTTCAAATTATACATCTCAGGGGAGAGCAATGGCCTGATGGTATTCTTGCTGGACTGTTAATCCAGAGACCCAGATAATGTTCTGGTGACCTGGTTTCAAATCCCACCATGGCAGATGGTGGAATTTTAATTCAATAAAGATCAGGAATTAACAAGTCAATTGTCTGAAAAAACCCTTCTTGTTCACTAATGTCCTTTAGGGGAGGAAACTGCCATCCTTACTTGGTCTGGCCTACATGTGACTCCAGACCCACAGCAATGTGGTTGAATCTTAACTACCCTCAGGGCACTGAGGGATGGGCAATAAATGCTGCCTAGCCAGCGATGCCCTCATCTCGTGATTGAATAAAAAACATTATTCCTAACAATTGTTTCCTTCATTAAACAAAGGCACAAAGCAAATATATGGCCACAAGGAGCAATAGGCAAAACACGTGTGCAAATATACGTTTAGCACTTCAAGATAACTAAGAATAAACTTGCCTTTTAGTGCAATTTGTAGTAATGGATAAAATGTAATTGATTTTGATTCTTTCAGACATATTTTTCCTTAAAAATGAGAGATGGCACTATTACACAAGAATTATTTAATTCACAGTGATGTTTTATTGACCACTTCAGATGGACAAAATATTAGTCTTCCATAATATCCAGGGCAAGAAAGATCAGAAAAAAAAATATATAACCAAACATACGAAAGCAGAACAAACCTGCACAAGTAATGATCTTAGGCTAATAATTTAAGCCTAAATAAAAACCAAAAGAACTGTGAATGCTGTAAATCAGTAACAAAAACCAGAAGTTGCTGAAAAAGCTCAGCTGGTCTGGCAGCATCTGGGGGGAGAAATCAGAGTTAACATTTCAGGTCAAGTGACCCTTTCTGTTCTGAGGAAGGGTCACCTCGACCTAAAACGTTAACTCTGATTTCTCCCCAAAGATGCTGCCGGACCCGCTGAGCTTTTACAATTTAAGCGTTGAATCCGATCATGTATAATAGCAGGTTATTTGCAAAACAAAGTTTCACAAGACTGATGAAATCACAAGACTCAAAAAAGGAAGAAACTAGAAAGACAAAAAGTTTATTACATTCAGTGAGTAACACAGCTTGATATCCAAGTAGCAAAAGTTATTACAAACAGTGAAATAATTGATATTTCAGTAACATAGCAGTCAATACGTCAATAAATCCAAAGTTGAAAAAAAGTACACACGACGATGTTTCTGAAATGATGGCACTTTCAAGTTCTAGTGTGATTTTATTTCACTCATTCCAGAATATGAAAACTTCAAATCTCCATTTATCATATACTGAAAATAAATATTTCACTTGCTCCTTTACAATTGCTAATTTTTATAAATACAAACCGTAGCTCTAAAGTTGCTGGGAAAAAAAGAATTCACATCTATACGTAAAGGAAACACATTCTCTGAAGAACACATTAGCATTTTAGTCAAAAACTGACCTTCATGTTATTGTTATAAAAAAGTAATTCACATGCTTTTAAAAAAAAAGACAGAAAACATACAATATATAAAAGATTCCTATTTGGGTGGCATGCTTGATTGTGACTGAAGTCTGCGTTAAGGCAGAATGTACACCACAATCAATGGTTGTTAATGACGGGCTACGCTATGACTTTCCTTACCCGTTCAGTGAAAACAGCTCAAAATCTATTGTTTATTCGTTGCTTACTGTGTCATTAAAAACTAGTTTTGTACAACTCCAATGGCAGTTGAAAGGTAGTTAACCAAAAGATAACACTAACTTATACAGAGCTCAATTGTGTATGCGGTTTAAAAAAGTGATCCAATATTGCTGGAAACAGTTCGAACACATTATCTTGATACAACAGAAAAAAAAATATAGTCACTGTGTTAAGCTCAAATGTTGTGCATAACTTCATTTTATAATATTTTACAAACGAAAATGAATAATCTTCTGCTTTTAGGTTAAACATAGGGCAGTCTTGTTTATCTGAATTAATGGACCCAGTCTTTGGGATTTCTCAATACCTCCATAATTTCTGCCTCTCTTGTGCCCTTGGCTGGATTATGCATGTATTCCCATCTGAGAACAAAGCAAACATGAATGAAGTTCAAACCTAATACTGAAAAGAATCTCAGCAATATTATCAAACTTTGTGCCTTCAGTGTATACAGGTAAGTTTGAACCAGCAATCATTCACAGTCTAGAATTCATATAACTAGTCAGTCAATGTCATTCCACATGGCAAGACACTGAACATGAGAGGTAGAAACACTCCTGCAGATGTGCCCATTTAACAATCAGATTGAAGGATCATGAAATTGACTGCATTGAGTATGAACAAGGAAATGGATGAAATGATTGCCAAATCAGGTACATTAAAGAAAAATTAATGGATGGGATATAAAAGGTGATTAAGTCAGAAGTAAAAGACTGAAAAAGGAAAACAAAAAAGACAAGTTAGAAAGCAATTAGCACCAGATTTGATTTCACTTTTGTAATAAAAATATTTCCAGTGCGCGGCATTATCTGACAATAATTAACACTTCTACAGTGTTAAAAGGATTATGTAAACTTCAAACAACAATTTCATTGGTGAATTTATGCCATACTTATTGTTCAAGTGCAGAATTTCACATCATTTGTGATTTATTTTGTTGCATTTTCTGAAATGACTTTCTTTAGCAGTTTTGTAATATACTATATGAGCTACAAGAATGTTTGTGCAAAAAAAAAATCACACCACTTAATCATTTGTGTGGAAAGCCAGAGAGTGACAGCCTGCTTTTGTGCAGATAATGATGAAGTTGCACATTATCAAATTTTGCACAGCTTTATCTGAAAGTCCTGTAGATTTGAACTTAAATACTTCTTTCAACAGCAATTTTTAAACCAATATTGCTAAAAAAAGTGACAAATTTCATATTCCTAGATTGTGACGGAATCTTTCTGTATCGATGGTGGCTTACAGGTGAAATCAAGACATGAGAAATCTTTATCTTTCTTTAAAGATAGTAATAACTGCAGATTCTGGAGTCAGAGATGACAGTGTGGAGCTGGAGGAAAACAGCAGGCCAGGCAGCACCAGAGGAGCAGAAAAGTTGACATTTCAGTTTGGGACCCTCCTGCTGTTCCACACTGTTATCTTTATCTTTATTTTTTTTCCCTTTGCTCTTAAATTATTCAAAATGGCACCAGGTTGTGGTGAAACTGAAAAAGCTTTTCATTGTACTTTATTGTTCTTCTCATTATAAGATATATGCGACAACAAATCATTCATTCACATTAATATGTTCTTCTGATGTTCTGGGTTTGTCTCTCTCGTTTCTTGTCCTCTTTCTCGAATTTCAAACTTTCATCACCTAACTCACGTTTTACATCAAAATTCAATTGCTGCTTACTCTGAACTTTGAAATACATTATCCATTGGAGATGTTCTTTATCACAGCCTCTGCATTGACAAAAATAGTACCTTATTGTCATCTCAGCAAAGCTAGAGAACACTAGTTAGCCATTAGATAACCGAGAAGACATCAATGCAAAGAAGACATTAGGGAAAGTACTAAGGAGAAAGAGAGGGACTATGTGGCATTGTTAGCAAAGGAAGGTATATTTTTCAGTGACAAATCCCATTTGGAATATATTATAGATGCATTTTGAAACATGGGATTTCAGAGTTAGAAATATTAAGATCATCTTTCGATTTCAGCCTATAAAATAAGAATAAGGGTTACACTGTAGGGAATAGCAGCAACCTTGGCATACGTTGTTTTCATATCTTTGCTAATAATTCAAAATATTTAAAGATTTGAGAATACACATTATGCTAATATGATTAATTAAAACTGTACAACTTCACTTAATCCATCAATCTCACTCAAACCACTTAGCTTATTTGATGTCACCATATTTCGGCATAAAACCAAAAAGGTAAATTGACAGGTAATGGTGAAAGTGAGATTATCTGCGTTGACCCCTCACCTGGCAGTCAGTGGGAGAGACATCAGAATGCTTTCTATCCTAGATCCCGGAGTTGCAAGACCAAACTTTGTTCCTCGATCATAAACTAGATTGAACTCTACATATCTGAAAGAGAAACCATTAGTAGTAAAAAGGAGCTAACAATGTTAGCTCAGATGGCAGAGTAGCTAGTATGTTTACATTATGGTCATGGGATCAGAAAATACGGGAAATACTCAGCAGGTCTGGCAGCATCAGCAGAGAGAGAAAAACAGATTTAAAGTTTCAAATGAGGGATTCCTGACTGAAAACATTAACTTTCTTTCTGTCCGTAGATGATATCTAATCTGTTGAATATTTCCAGCATTTTGTTTTAATTTCAGATTTTTCAATTTCTAAAAAGTGTTTTGCTTTTGCACATCAAAGTAATGCCATATTGCAGCAAAACAAAGCCAGCATTACCTTTCTGCACAAATTTAAACTGCATGCTGTTAGATAGTGCATTGTAAATTTATAAGTAACATGCTGTAAATAAACTAGCATTAGTTTGATCTTTTGTGCACCTCTTGCTTCCTCTCTGCTTTCACTGCTGATGGATAAGGCTAGGAGTTGAAACTACTTAACCTATTATTAGAGTTCCAAGTTATGAGTTAAGTAAATTCAAACAGTGTGGATCTTGGAAAGTAGCACCAAGAAAAACACTGCCCAAACAATTGACAAATAGTGCCACCTACTGGACCTTGCTGTATCTTTCCCTTTAGGACTGAATATAATAGACCAATTGTGCACAAGATAGAAAAAACTGTACAATAAGACACAAGGGAACAGAAATTAGGCCATTCGGCCCACCGAGTCTGATCCGCCATTCAATCATGGCTGATAAAGTTCCTCAATCCCATTCTCCTGCTTTCTCCCCATAACCCTTGATAATCTGCAAAGTACTATGAAGGAAAACAGACGAAGGATAGAAAGGAGCATTATGTACCACAGAATACATTGTCACAATCCAACTTGACCATGGTCTACAATAAATTGCTTTTCAACCAAGGTTAATAGTCAATTTTTAGCTAACTACATAATGTCTTATTGTTGGATAGCGTTGCCTTTGCAGCTTCTTTAAGATCTGTCCTTTGCAACAGTGTCCAGCAATATCCCCTCTAACAAAAACAGAAATTGCTGGAGAAACTCAGCAGGTTGGGCAGCATTTGTGGGAAGAAAACAGAGTTACCCTTTTGAATTCTGACAAAGTCACTGGACTCAAAAGGTTAACTCTGATTTCTCTCCAGAGATGCTGCCAGACCTGCTGAGGTTCTCCAGCAATTTCTGTTTCTGATTCAGATCTCCAGCATCTGCAGTTCTTTGTTTTATTCAATGTTCTCTCTAAGCTGCCAAGCAGCAATCGTATGATACATACAGGCTGTTCCTTTTAAAACACAACTTATATTCTTATAACATCACAATTCCATCACAACCAGATATCTCAAAGCTCTGTCCCCACTAAGTACATTTTGAAGGTGTAGTTACTTTTCCAATGCGGGAAATATGACAGATAATTTGCACACAAAGGTCCTGTCAACAGCAACGTGATAACGACCAGGTAATCTGATGGCAGTGAATGCTAAGTATTAGCTATGAAATTGGGGATAACACTCCGGCACTTGTCTAAAACACTGCTGTTGAATCTTCTATATCAACCAGAGACTAGACACATAGCATCTCATGTGAAAGATAGTCCCTCTGACAGTACAGCATTCCCTCACGTACCACATACTTGGACCAATTTGATTCTTGCCACAAAGCGAGTTGAGAGAGACCAATGTTTTCATGTCCTGTTGGTTGTTTACACTGAAGTAACCCTAATTGCCACCAACTTCCAGGATTGATGCACTACTTCTTTATGAAGGAGATGCATGAAGTCACAAACAGGACATCCTCTTCACATCCAGAAGCAATGCGTATTCTCATGAGATTCTTTAAAATGATAGGGGGCAATATATAATTAGTGGAATGCTATTTCTCATGTTATACATTCTGTCAAGTATTCTAGAAGACGCGACAAGCTACTATGTTCGAATGCATTTTGGTAACATTTAACATGTTTTGGTTTGTGAGGGAGCTGTCAAGACATAGCATCGATCCCATGGAAACTGCCTGGTTTGCAGAAACAGGGCTGCAGTGGCAGGCTCGCTGACTGAGGAGGTAGGAACTCTGGGAAAGTGTTACAAGCATGACTGAAAGACTTGGAATTCTGGCTACAATGCTGGACACTACACAAAATGATTGCTCTGTTCAGTAAGCTGAAATAAGAAATAAGGTAACTAAAAAAAGTGCATGTTCAAACAGATAGCTATAAAAATAAAAATTAACAACATGAGAATTAAACTAAAATGTCAATGTGATGGTGCCTATTAGAAGAATGGAGTTGAAGACATTGGCAGTGCCACATTTGTTTGGCCAAACATTATATGACAATGTGCAATACAACTGTGCCAATACCTCTCTTGTAAAACATCACTTGTGGCGAACTTTGGGCAAGTGTCTGCCTTCCTGGAGAAGAATCAAAGTGGAAAATGCTTAAGGCTGGGGATCTGCCTCACGTTTAAAAAAAAAACATGGAGGTTCTAATTATAGAGTAGAACCTCACTCTGCATATTTGACATGCCTCTTGGTTCCCTATAGCAAGCATTTTCATTCTCTTCTGAAACCTGACAAAGTTGATATGAGATAGTAGGAACTGCAGATGCTGGAGAATCTGAGGTAACAAGGTGTAGAGCTGGATGAACACAGCAGGCCAAGCAGCATCAGAGGAGCAGGAGAGCTGACGTTTTGGGTCAAGACCCTTCTTCAGAAATGGGGAAGGGGAAGGGGGTTCTGAAATAAATAGGGAGAGAGGGGGAGGCGGATAGAAGATGGATAAAAGGAGAAGATAGGGTGAGAGGAGACAGACAGGTCAAAGAGGCAGGGATGGAGCCAGTGAAGATGAATGTAGGTGGGGAGTAGGGAGGGGGTGGGTCAGTCCAGGGAGGACGGACACGTCAAGGAGGCAGGATGAGGTTAGTGGGTAGGGGAGGGGGCTTGAGGTGGGAGGAATGGTTAGGTAGGTGGGGACTAGCTGGGCTGGTTTTGAGATGTGGTCGGGGGAAGGGAGTTTTTAAGCTTGTAAAGTGCACATGGGTACCCTTGGGCCGCAGGGTTCCCAAGCGAAAGATGAGATGCTGTTCCTGCAGCTTTCGGGTGGCATCATTGTGGCAATGCAGGGGCCCAGGATGGACATGTCGTCCTGGGAGTTGAAATCGTTCGCAACTGTGAGGTGTAGTCGTTTGTTGTGAACTTAGTTGCGAAGTTGAC
The DNA here is from genome assembly GCF_030684315.1 of Stegostoma tigrinum. NCBI lineage: Eukaryota > Metazoa > Chordata > Chondrichthyes > Orectolobiformes > Stegostomatidae > Stegostoma > Stegostoma tigrinum. The sequence goes on along the minus strand of NC_081365.1, from coordinate 24,603,030 downwards.
ATGGGATGAAGAGGAGTTTGGCGCGGATGAAGAAACTGCTAACTCTATTTTAACCTTGCTTCCTTCTGCTCTACCTTCAGACCCAGGGATTAAAATAAACATTAATGGTTCTCATTTCTAAAAGGCCTTCTTTTTTTCTATCTGGATTTGGACTTGAATGTGTAATTTAATATTACCTATCAGCTTCCTTGCATAGAATCAACGTTTGATGGAATATGCCCTGCATTGCATGAGGAGTTAGTTTCACATAGAAAGTACGAGGCTTAATTTCCCTGTTAAAAGACGGCATTGTGATCTCTCAGTAGTCTCACGTGGTGGTCTCAAGGCCTGGTGTGGCCTCACCATTTCATGATGTTTGAAATTTCAGCTTCATTTCTTTATTTTCTACTTAAGATCTGCAATGTGTAACTTTTAACCTTATTTTGCCTGTTTTACACTATATTATATTTAGTGCAGTGTTTAGCTTTTAATTTTGTTCTTTCCTTCTGAAACATAGAACATTACAGCATAGTACAGGCCCTTCGGCCCTCAATGTTGTGCCGACCTGTCATACCGATCTCAAGCCCATCTAACCTACACTATTCCATGTACGTCCATATGCTTATCCAATGACAACTTAAATGTACCTAAAGTTGGCGAATCTACTACCGTTGCAGGCAAAGCATTCATTCCCTTACTACTGTGAGTAAAGAAACGAAAATTTAAAAGCTATGGCCCCTCGTGCTCGCCGTCACCATCCTAGGAAAAAGGCTCTCCCTATCCACCTGATTATAGTTGTGGATTATATTTACATTTATATTATACTATATTTATATTTCCTGATTATATTTACACCTATCCTAACCCTGTGATTATTTTATATGTTTCAATTAAGTCACCTCTCAACCTCCTTCTCTCTAATGAAAACAGTCTCAAGTCCCTCAGCCTTTCCTCGTAAGACCTTCCCTCCATACCAGGCAACATCCTAGTAAATCTCCTCTGCACCCTTTCCAAAGCTTCCACATCCTTCTTATAATGCGGTGACCAGAACTGTACACAATACTCCAAATGCGGCCGCACCAGAGTTTTGTACAGCTTCACCATAACCTCTTGGTTCCAGAACTCGATCCCTCTATTAATAAAAGCTAAAACACTGTATGCCTGTCAACCTGGGTGGCAACTTTCAAGGATCTGTGTACATGGACACTGAGATCTCTCTGCTCATCTACACTACTAAGAATCTTACCATTAGCCCTGTACTTTGCCTTCTGGTTACTCCTACCAAAGTGCATCACCTCACACTTGTCTGCATTAAACTTCAATTGCCACCTCTCAGCCCAGCTCTGCAGCTTATCAATGTCTCTCTGCAACTTACAGCATCCTTCGTCACTATCCACAACTCCACCGACCTTTGTGTCGTCTGCAAATTTACTAACCCATCCTTCTACGCCCTCATCCAGGTCATTTATAAAAATGACAAACAGCAGTGGACCCAACACCGACCCTTGCGGTACACGACTAGTAACTGGTCTCCAGGATGAACATTTCCCATCAACTACCACCCTCTGTCTTCTTTCAGCAAGCCAATTTCCGATCCAAACTGCTATATCTCCCACAATTCCATTCCTCCGCATTTTGTATAATAGCCTATTGTGGGGAACCTTATCGAACACCTTGCTGAAATCCATATACACCACATCAACCAGTTTACTCTCATCTACCTGTTTGGTCACCTTCTCAAAGAACTCAATAAAGGTTTGTGAGGCATGACCTTCCCTTCACAAAACCGTGCTGACTATCCCTAATCAATTTATTCTTTTCCAGATGATTATAAATTCTATCCCTTATAACCTTTTCCAACACTTTACCAACAACTGAGGTAAGGCTCACTGGTGTATAATTACCAGGGCTGTCTCTACTCCCCTTCTTGAACAGGGGAACCACATTTGCTATCCTCCAGTCATCTGGCACTATTCCTGTAGACAATGACGAGTTAAAGATCAATGCCGAAGGCTCGGCAATCTCCTCCCTGGCTTCCCAGAGGATCAGAGGATAAATCCCATCCGGCCCAGGGGACTTATCTATCTTCACCTTCTGTAGGATTTCTAATACCTCTTACTTGTGAACCTCAATCCCACCTAGTCTAGTAGTCTGTATCTCAGTATTCTCCTCGACAAAATTGTCGTTTTCTAGGAGTGAATACTGTTGAAAAATATTCATTTAGCACTTCTCCTATCTCATCTGACTCCACACACAACTTAACACTACTATCCTTAATTGGGCCTAATCTTACTTTCGTCATTCTTTTATTCCTTAAATACCTATAGAAAGCCTTAGGGTTTACCCTGATCCTATCTGCCAACAACTTCTCATGTCTCCTCCTGGCTCTGAGCTCTCTCTTTAGGTCTTTCCTGGCTACCTTGTAGCCCTCAAGTGCTCTAACTGAGCCGTCACATCTCATCCTAACATAAGCCTTCTTCTTCCTCTTGACCAGATATTCCACCTCCTTCGTTAACCACGGCTCCCGCACTCTACAGCTTCCTCCCTGCCTGACAGGTACATACTTATCTGGGACACACAGGAGCTTTTCCTTGAATAAGCTCCATATTTCTAAAGTGCCCATCCCCTGCAGTTTCCTTCCCCATCGTATGCTCCCTAAATCTTGCCTAATCTCATCGTAATTGCCTTTCCCCCAGCTATAACTCTTGCCCAGTAGTATACATCTATCCCTTTCCATCACTAAAGTAAACATAACAGAATTGTGATCGCTATCACCAAAGTGCTCACCTACTTCCAAATCTAACACCTGGCCAGGCTCACTACCCAGTACACGTGGCTAGAGGGATGGTGCAGGAGGGAGGGTTTTGGATTTTTGGATATTGGGGCTCTTTCTGGGGTAGGTGGGACCCTTCGCCCCTTGTTGGCCTATCGACATACTGTGTCAGGAAGCCCTCCTGCACACACTGGACAAAAACTGACCCATCTATCGTACTCGAACTATAGTGTTCCCAGTCAATATTTGGAAAGTTGAAGTCCCCCATGACAACTACCCTGTCTCTCTCACTCCTATCGAGAATCATCTTTGCCATCTTTTCCTCTACATCTCTGGAACTATTCGGAGGCCTATAGAAAACTCCCAACAGGGTGACCTCCTTTTCTGTTTCTAACATCAGCCCGTACTACCTCAGTTGACGAGTCCCCAAACATCCTCTCTGCAACTGTAATACTGTCCTTGACCAACAATGCCACACCTCCGCACCTTTTACCCATCTTCTCTGTTCTTACTGAAGCATCTAAATCCCGGAACCTGCAACAACCATTCCTGTCCCTGCTCTATCCATGTCTCCGAAATGGCCACAACATCGAAGTCCCAGGTACCAACCCATGCTGCAAGTTCACCCACCTTATTCTGGATGCTCCTGGCATTGAAGTGGACACACTTCAAACCAACTTCTTGCTTGCCCGTGCCAACTTGCTTCCCTGAAACTTTATTTCGGACCACCCTACTCTCAACCTTTTCTGTAGTCGAACTACAATTTTGGTGCCCATCCCCCTGCTGAATTAGTTTAAACCCACCCGAATAGCCTTAGCAAATTCCCCCCCCCCCCCCCCGGACATCGGTACCCCTCTGGTTTAGAGGAAGACCATCTTGCTTGTAGAGGTCCCACCTACCCCAGAAAGAGCCCCAATTATCCAAGAATCCAAAACCCTCCCTCCTGCACCATCCCTCTAGCCACGTGTTCAACTCATCGCTCGCCCTATTCCTCGCCTCACTAGCACGTGGCACGGGCAACAAACCAGAGACAACAACTCTGTTCGTCCTAGCTCTCAGCTTCCATCCTAGCTCCCCGAATTTCTGCCTTAAATCCCCATCTCTCTTCCTACCTATGTCGTTGGTGCCAATGTGGACTACGACTTGGGGCTCTCCCCCTCCCCCTTAAGGATCCCAAAAACACAATCAGAGACATCTACTTTGTTCTTAAAATTCTGTACCTTGGTACTTGTAGCTAAGATGGTACCTTCTGTAGTGACATTATACATTTTTCACCAGACTCTTGTACTTTTGTGCTGGAGTACGTGTGACAACAAAATCAAAATCAGAAGAATGATTGGTGACTGTGGGCTTGTCACTAAAGACACTAATGAAACAATTATCAACGGAACTTAAAACATATATTCACAACATTTCCATTTTTTTAACGGACTAATTGCTTAGACAATGGTTCTCTACAGCTGTGAAAGATACAGAATTTGGAAGGATAATTTTAATATTTATTTTTATCTTCCTGCGTACGTGTGGGGAATAAATTAGTTCTCAAATTAGCATGAGGTGAACATCCAATTGGTTTCTGGAGATTGAAATCCAAAAGAAAATGATCTTTCAACTTACCTGCCTCTCCGAAGTTGCTGCCAAGCTTTTTCTTCTGCTGTATATGAATCATGTAGATGCTTCCGCACAATAGGAACATAGCAAGGAACCACCGCCTTAGCACAGCTACGGACAAATTTGAACAGCTCTTCTGCTGAGGGTGAATCCAAGTCATCAAAAAATATGCCTCCCACTCCTCTACGCTCCCCACGATGTTTGATGACAAAATAATCATCACACCTTGATCAGGGAGAATGGAAAGAACATTTCAATAAAATGTTAAAATGTGCATTAATGTAAATTTCTAATTTTCCTTCCTAGCTCAAGAACGTCACAACATCTCTTTAGATTAGAATCTGATGATTGTATTAACTCTGAAGTGTTTAAGGTCTGGCAACAAAATCGAGATTTCAGGGGTGGAGGGGGTGGTAAGTATGTGCATGGTGTTTGGTCACAATTTCTATCCTTGTCCCTGGTACACACTTGCCCCAAGTACAGAACTAAAAAACATTTCATCATTGGCAGCGCGAAATCTGAAGACATCTATTTGCAGACGGGTCAAACCAAAATGTTTCCAAACGTTTTCATACTATGACGTCATACTGAAGCCTGAAAGTTGATGTAATCCCTTGGACAAAACTAAGGAAGAATATGACAGCAGGACATGAGAACGAGGGCCTGTTACAATTTAGCCAATGCTCCACAGTGCCATTTCTGTCTTACAGCAGGGGATCCCAAAATTTCAGCTCATGAACCGGATACTTTGGGAAGCCTTGTCCTACAATCTCTCATATACAGCTACAAAAGGAAGGTGAGATGGTGGGAAGTGGACTTAAACATAACCTGCTTCTTGGTTAAATGATAATTATACAGAACAGTATCACAGATAAACTGCCTTTCCTATCCAAACAGAACAATGCTCCACAGTATCTTCACACATTACTCATGTCAGCCTGATCCTTACTCCCTCACAAACTTATTGAGCTTGCCTCTACCATTTCACATAATAGTGTGTTCCAATTTACATGTAATGTAATTACTCCTAAATTCCTTATTGACTAGGCATACTTTATATTTATAGCACTGAAACAACTGTACATATATTAATGTTATAAAAATTAAAGGTTGTATTTTGTTAAAAGTGGATCGACATTGTCAAGTTTGTGGATGACACAAAAAGAGAGATGGAGAGACAGGTAGCAGTTAGGAAGCGGTGAGACTGCAGAAGGACGTGAACAGGCTGCGAGAGTGGACCAACTTGTGGTGGATGAAATACAATGTGGAAAAGTATAAGAATATACAATTTGTTAGGAAGAAAGGAGACAGACTATTTTCCACATGGGGAAAGGCTTCACGAATCTGAAGCACAGAAGGACTCAGGAGTCCTGGTTCAGGATTCTTTTAAGGTTAACACTCAGGTTCAGTTGGCAATTAAGGTGACAAATGCAATGTTAAAATTTATTTCAAGAGGGCAAGAATACAAGAACAGAGATGGTCCTGCTAAGGCTGTACAAGGCTCTGGTCAGGCCGCATTTGTAATATTGTAAGCAGTTTTGGGCCCCGTATCTAAGGGAGGATGTACTGGCCTTGGAGGGGGTCCAGAGGCGGTTCACGACAATGACCCTGGAAATTAAGGTTTTGTCATGAGGAACGCCAGATGACCCTGGTATCTGTACTAACTGCAGTTCAGAAACAGGAGGGAGAACCAATTGAAACCTACAGAATAGTGACAGGCCTAGAGAAGAGTGACATGAAAATGATATCTCTGCTGATCAGAGGGCAAAGCCTCAAATAAAAGGGTGACCCTTTAGAACTGAGATAAGGCAGAATTTCATCAACCAAAAGGTAATGAATGAATGGAACTTGTCGCTGCGGAAGGCTACGGTGACCAAGTCATTGAGACAGAGATAGATAGGTTCTTGATTACTACAGGGATCAACAGTTATGGAGAGAAGACAGAGGAATGGAGAGAAACAGAACAACCACAATCAAACAGTGGTACAGACTTGATGGGCTGAATGGCCTAATTCTGCTGCTATATCTTATGGTTAGATAACTGCAAAATTAAGAGACTTCAAAATCATAGTTTTCAAAAAATATAATTTGCCAACCTGTGTATTTCTGCCTATCTTAATATAACAGCAGTCCACATATTCCTGGTGCTGACTCACCAGACCCTCAACCCACTTTTACTGTTATTCCGCTGAGTCAAAATAAAAGATACACAGAGGTTTCCAATGGGAAATCTACTACAATCTCCCCTAAAACAGTTTGGGACAAAAATATCAATCAACAGCAAATTGCATAAAGGCAGTTATTATGGCAATTGTAACAATCAGTGGCAAGTAGTTATGGTAGGCTCTTAAATTGCTTTCCACTATCACCTTAACAGCTAGCAGTCCTGGATGGCTTTCTTACACAAAAGGGGAGGAAACACTGCTGCAAAAATGAAAATTGTAGAAAATGGTGCATTGGGTAATAGGTCCGTTTTATTTGCATGGAATTCCCCAACATTCATTATGCATTTCCCTGCAGCTGTCAGTAATGACAATAGAATACGGAGAAAACGTTGTAGAGAACAGAGATTTAGCAGTATGAAACTCATCAACTTTTCCAGTTGGGTTACACAATCTAAAAATTTTGACTCTGGATTACTCTCCAGGTTTTGAAAACAATGGGGTGCACAAGAAATCACCTAACAGACTTGTCACCTCTGATTATAAGCCAGGTTTGAACTGAGCGAACCCACCCACACAAAAATACAAGTACTTGACAAAAATGCCAGGAATTGCACGATAATCCCGTTGTGTACCCTTGATAAGAACTCCTCAGTCCAAAGTCATTGTGATCTGGCTTCACATACGAAGTTCTTACAATAATCTTACAAGTCACAAAAATGATCAGTCATTCAACTGACTCTTATCAATGAGTCCGGCTGCAACTTTCAGCTGAAAGGCTAACCAAACCTTCCCCAGTGTGCAATCATAGAAAAACAGCAGCGCTTTTAGGAAACAAAGTGAAAATATTCAGAAGCCAGTAGCCTAAATAGAATGGTAGAAAAAAGTAAAACTACCAATGCTCGATTATTGACTTGTAAATCTGATTGCAATTTTACTGCAAGTGCTGCGAGACATGCAAAATGAACATTTTTCCATTTACCCCTCCCCCAACCTTTACTTTGCAACTTTAAAGGGAACGACTCAATTTGAAACATAAAATGACCATGTCAAAGAAAATTTAAACATCTGTCCTAAGATCAAAAAGCTGTCAATTAAACACACACCTTCAGGCACTTCGATCTGAACCAAATAACTGCAGCACCTTTTTATCCCTCCACAATGGGTTTCTATTTTCCCTTACTTTTACCACCCGGTTTTTTCTCCTGTCTTTTTTTAAATTCTTCCACCCTTAGCGCTGGTAGAAACAACCAGTTTGTTGGTATGTCCCACTGGTGTGGCATAATGGTTAGCACTGCTGCCTCACAGCACCAGGGACCCAGGTTCAACTCCACCCTTGGGTGACTGTGTGGAGTTTGCACATTCTCCTTGTCTGTGGGGGTTTCTTCCCACAGTTCAAAGTTGTGCAGGCCAGGTGGACTGACTAAGCTAAATTGCCCATGGTGTCCAGGGATGCACAGGCAAGATGGATTGACCATGGGAAACGCAGAGTTACAGGGGTGGCGCAGGTCCGAATCATGAATCATGAATCCCTACAGCATGGAAACAGGCCCTTTGGCCCATCAAATCCACAGCGAACCTCAAAGCATCCCACCCAGACCCATCCCATTATAACCCACCTAATTTACACATCCCTGAACACTACAGGCAATTTAGCATGGCCAAAAAGGTGGGATGTTCTTCACAGGGCTAGTGTGGATTTGATGGAGTGAATGGCCTGCTCCCATACTGTAAGGATTCTATGACTTTCTGTCTTTCAAGCCTTTTTAAACGAAACCACCTGCAGAGCCCTATAATAGGAATCACCTTTCTTCTGTAAAGGACTGCACAATCCAACGAGTCCTGTCAATTAGTTGGGGGAGGGAGGTGAAAATCAGGTCTGAGGCTGATCTCGCAAGTGCATGAACCAACTGTACTCTCTTCCACAAGGGCAATTTTGCATAGGTTTTGATTAATTATGCATATAAACTCACTGCACTTCTTGACAACTTTGCACATTAGCAGTTAGATATTTTTAATGAATTTGAATGAGATCCAAAAAAAAAATCGGTTGAAAACAAAATGATTAAAATAGCTTCTGCATTCCATTCAACTCACCATTTTTTAAAAGTTGGATAATAGCTTTTATCGTGTTTGTCGCAGGCCTCCTTGAGGGTCTTGTGAAAATGGATAGCATCATCTTTATTCAGGTATGTAGGGGTAAGGTCTGTGCCCCCACCAAACCACCATGATTTTTGACCTATTAAAGAAGAATGCTTAACTAAACAACAGAAGCTTATTTTATATTTACAACTTTATTCAATTCATAAAAGATTGTTTTGACTCTGAGGTAAGCTTTGTACCACTAAGATAAAAGATCAAAGGGTTGAGATCCACAACAGACGGCCTCAGAAAACAGAGACTGGAATCTGGTGAATATGCGACATCAAGTCGCCAGTCATTTCATGACAGAAGGTGCAATATGTCCACCTCCCTGTTCGGAAGATTAAAATTAAGCCCACGTTATACACTCTGCAGAGGAGAACACTGCAGCACTGTTGTTGGACTGGGTTGCAGGTGACAATCAAAGCAATGAGGACAGGGTCATTGAAAATAATTAAGGCTGAATCTAAGTTATAGGAAATGGACAGGAAAGTAAAGTTGACGTCACAATCCAATCTCATCGAACGGCACAGCAGTCTCAAAATTCACATAGAACTAAAAGTTAGCTTCTGACATGAAAGTGAAGAGGTGATGGTTATTTTAACCCCATGGACAGGGATAACGTACTGGATAGATCTGCCCGCCTGACAGACAATGCATGATCTGAACTATTTTAGAGCCAAACCATATTTTTCCTTGTTCCCAGGTATAGAATATGTAATATTGTTCTGTGCTTTGCTGATCTTCACATACATATGGAGACATTTGGGATGCAACTGTCCCAACAAGTGGTGCAGACTCAAAGAGCCAAATGGTCTACTCCTGCACCCATTTTCTATGTTTCTAAAAACGCTCAGGGTTGTACTTATGAAAGATCTTGAGCAATAAACTATGGGAAGTATTTGCTGCCACCATCCTCTCCCTGGTGCTCACAGGGACAGTATTTCAGTCTGAGGAATGGATGCCCTGCAGTTAGATGTCCCCTGTGCAGCCAGAAGCCTTATCAGCAGGATTCCATTGCCAATTAGAGGTTTAACTCCTACAGGATTCTTGGGGGATCTGTAGTAGTGGATACTGGTCCCCTGACATCCTCATTAAATTCTGCCCCCTATTGTTGTGAAGTCGGGTAGTGTACTCATGGATTGGAAGGCAGAAAATTAGAATTTGGGTGTTTGTAAAATATTGATGCTTATAAAATGTTAGAGGGGAAATGCAGGGCATGGTCCCTTTCAAATGTGATGTGCTTTTTCTTGACTTGGCGATTTTAAAAAAATGTGTCTGTGGGCAGCTTGTGGGTTTGCAGGTGCAGAGCACCTGAATTGTAACATCTGCATCAAAAGTCTGGATGGTTAGCAGCCAAACCACAATTTTGCTTTGCTATCAAGACAACAAGTTTTGATTTAAACAATTAATTTAAACCAGACACCTCAACACTAAAAACCAATTAAATTTAAATCTGATTGCTCAGACAACATAGGACCAATCCTATTGTAAGAAACTGATAGGTCATCAAGGTTATAAAAGATGGGGGCATTTGCAAAGTCAGACAGCAAACTGCCATCTGCTAAGAGATCACTCTCTCAGCTCTCGGAGAAAGCATCATCTAAGTAAAAGTACCGCAGTACTCTTAGTTAATATTCCTGATGAAAGGATTCAACGGAGAAGACAAAGAATATTCCGGAAGACGTAACCTGACTATAATTTCGAGATTAAAAAACGTACAACTTAAATTTTGGTTTATATAAGAGGGACTTGTATTTATTGGAAGAACATACCATTAGAATTCTGTCTTCTTCAGTTAATTTTGATCATTGTTACAGTTAGATAAATAAATTGTTACTTGTTGATTATAGAGTTTATTTCATTTAACCACGACTTTATAACAGCTTGGGGGGTGAGAGGCAGGTTATACCACTTTTCACACTTCTTTTAACAGATTATGGGGCAAAGCAAGCCCCTCTGGGTGTTTAGGTTTAATTATTCAGAGCATGGGGGTGGTGGGGGGGGGTGGGGGGGGTCAACCTCCACTTTATAACACTATGTTTCACATCTTGCTATTATTGCCCTAATCTACAGCCACAAATGCAATGCTTTGATACAAAATTGACAGAACCATATCACTGAATGCCTACTTTTTTGTTAATTCCCTCATGGGTCATGGGCATCACTGACTGGCCAGTGTTAATTGCCTGTCTCTCGTTGCGCTTCAGAAAGTAGTGGTGAGCTGCCTTCTTGAACCGCTGCGGTCCACGTGCTGCAAGTACAATGCCCTTAGGTCGGGAATTCCACAATTTTGACCCAGCGACAGAGAAGGAATAGCAATATAGCTCCAAGTCAGGATGGTGAATGGCTTCGAAGGGCACTTGCAGGTGGTGGTGTTCCCATGTGTCTGATGCCCTTGTCCTTCTAGATGGAAATAGTCGTGGGTTTGGAAAGTGCTGTCTGAGGATCTTTGGTGAATTTCTGCAGTGCATTTTGTAAATTGCGCACACTGCTGCTATTGAGTGTCGGTGGTGGACAGAGTGGGTGCTTGTGAATATGGTGCTAGACTGCTTTATCCTGGATGGTGTCAAGTTTCTTGCAAGTGGGGAGAACTCCATCACACTCCTGACTTCTGACTTGTAGATGGTGGGCAGACTTTAGCAAGTCAGGAGTTGAGTATCTCGCCACAACATTCCTAGCCTCTGACCAGCTCTTATAGCCAATGTATTCATAAGGCGAAGATAATAAAATGTGAGGCTGGACGAACACAGCAGGCCAAGCAGCATCTTAGGAGCACAAAAGCTGACGTTTCGGGCCTAGACCCTTCATCAGAGAGGCTCTCTGATGAAGGGTCTAGGCCCGAAACGTCAGCTTTTGTGCTCCTGAGATGCTGCTTGGCCTGCTGTGTTCATCCAGCCTCACATTTTATTATCTTGGAATCTCCAGCATCTGCAGTTCCCATTATCTCTGATACTATTCATAAGGCGAGTCCAGTTGAGTTTCTGGACAATGGTGATCCCCAAGATGGTAAAACCATTTAATGACAAACTGGTGATGATTAGATGGTCTCTTATTTGAGATGGTCATTGCCTGGATTTTGTGTAATGTGAATGTTGCTTGCCAATCTCAAGCCTGGATGTGGTCCAGATCTTGTTGCATTTGAACATGGACTGCCTCAGTATTGGAGATGTTGCAAACAGCATTGAATAATATGTAATCATCAGCCAACATCCCACTTCTGATCTTATGATGGAGGTAAGGTCATTGATGAAGGAGCTGAAGATGTTCGGGCCTAGGACACTACCCTGACGAACTCCTGTAGAGATGTCCTGGAGCTGAAATGACTGACTTCCAACAAACCCAACTATCTTCCTATGTGCCAGTTGTGACTCCCACCAGTGGAGAGTTTGGCCTTGATACCCACTGATTCAAATTTTGCTCGGGTTCCTCGCTGCCACACACAGTCGATTGTGGCCATGATGTCAAGGGCTAACACTCTTGCCCCACCTCTGGAATTCAGCTCTTTTGTCCATGTTTGAATCAAGGCTGTAATGAGGTCAGGAACCAAGTGGCCCTGGCAGAACTCAAAGTGGGCATCACTGAGCAGGTTATTGTCAAGCAGGTACTGCTTAACAACACTGTTGATGACACCTTCCATCTCTTTGTTGATGTCCAGATACACGAGAGTAAACTGATGGGGCAATAATTGCCCGGGTTGAGATTAGATTAGATTAGACTTTATTGTCACGTGTACCTGAGTGCAACAGTACTTTCTGTATACAGAACATAACAGGGAAATTCTCCACGTTGTTGGACAGATGCCAACATCGTAACTGTATTGAAACAGTTTGGCTAAGGGGAGTAGCAAGTTCTGGAGCACAAATCTTCAGAACTATTGCCTTTGCAGAATCCAGTGTCTCCATCTGCTTCTTGTCATGTGGAGTGACCCAAACTGGGTGGACACTAGCAGCATCTGTGATGCTGAGGGCCACTGGAAAAGGCTGATATGGATCATCCACTCGGCACTTCTGGCTGAAAATTGGTACAAATGCTTCAGCCTTATCTTCACACTAGCGTGCTGGGCTGTTCCATCATTGAGGATGGGGATATTTGTGCAGCCTCCTCCTCCAGTGAGTTGGCTAATTGTCCACCACCATTCATGACTGGATGTGGTAGAGCATAAGTAGTAACTTAATCGGGGATGTATAAAATATTTAAAAATGGACACTTACCATCTGCTTCTTCAATTTCAAAGTATCTATAGTTGAAATGGATGGTTGGAATGTGAGGATTCTTGGGATGGATCACAGAACTCACTCCCATGGCACAGAAAGGTAGCTGCCCTGCATCCAAAATAACACACCACACTTAGAAATGACAGGGCGACATTTATAGTTTTCCTATAAGGGTTGTTTCATAACCTGCAGTAAAGTTAAGACTGAGTCTAAGAAGGGATCCTTTATATTACAGAACCCCTTAAACTAGAAGCAGATCTGGGAACAGCAAAATTATTCTTGTTTAAACTGTAGAATGGTTTGCACAGTGTAAATTGTTTGAAAGTTGTGTGTGACATGTCAATGGACCTACTTCACTTATAAGAACATGCGTAGGCCAGTGATAGGAAAATCCCACTGGCAGCCTGCACAGTTAACATAAGGTGATCATGATCAGAAAAACTGGCAGCATTTTGCAACTGACAGATAACAATTGATCAACAACCTTTAAAGTGGTTTCCTCCTCCTCAGCTGCCAAACCATTCCTATTATCATTCTGGCATTGAAATGGGAGTGCTAGACAAACCCAGTACTTCAATTTAAATATATCATCTTAAAAACACTCAAAGGAAGGAGGGAAAAGACAAAGAACAGGAAAGAGAGAGTGAAAAAAAAACAAAAAGGACTATAAATAAGGAGATGGTTGTGGTGGGGAAAGATAGCATTAAGAAAAGCACGAAATAACATTCATCACAAGTCAAACTATCTCAAAAGGCTAAATGACCTACAGGATGTAAATCTTGAAATTTTTTGGGGGAATACTGGCTTTGAGTTTAGTGAGAAACAGGAACAATTAATTCAGCATCTGTTCAGAGGCACTGCCTTCCTACTTGCTCAATGTGACTGAAAGAGGTGAACGCAAAGCACACAATTTTATCAATGCCTGAGTTCAAACTGATGAGAAATAATGAATAGCTGCTCTAAACCTCTTTTCACATTGTCAGATTTAAATCTACTTTTACCTAGATCCACTTGGCTGCAGAACACTGGTTTAAAAACTTAAACGTTAGGACCAAACTCGCAGTCTGGGGTCCTAAAGTCCAAGCTCACATACAAACAATGTACAAGTCCATAAGTGGATAAAAAGCTTAACTCCTATGAACATGGAAAATCCTGTCCATGGCCATGTGCAGACAAAGTTTAGGCCACAATGAAATTGCGTGGATAATATTCTTGAGGACCCATCAGATCTCCTGCTGTGGGGTTTTGGGAACGCATCATGGTTATTTTCATTCACACAGTCAAAAACAAATTGCTCCACTAAAATGGTCAAAATCTGAGCTGAATTACTGGGTATCTGTTTACAAAGAAAACCAAACTTATTAATGGTATGTCACTCAAAATGCAAATAAAAATCTTGAAATCTGAGGTAATAAAATAGAATGTAATTTATTCAAAACACATGAAAGCAGTTTTGATAACAAATTTTTATTCAAGACTACTTTACACTATTTTCAGTTTATGTTTTTGGGATGATGAAATTGAACAACGTTTTTCAACTTTTCCAGTTGGTGTAGATTGATGTACAGGGAAAAAATAGAAGCAAACACAAAGAACTGGTGTGACTGAGAGCGAAGACGAATCATTCAGAAAAGTGCAAGAGCTCAATGAGAGCGAGCACAAACTAGTTTGAACATTAGAGAAACAAGGACAAAATGTTCCATAATATAATGAGAAAGGAAATTTTGGAAATTATAAATCAGGCAGATTTCAAGTCAGCAATTCCTCCCTTACCGTCTTTAGATTTCAACGACTTCCCTCTGCTTCTCATCTGCTTAGCAGCTTCCTCTGAAAGGTTACCAAATACAACAGAAACATTCACCCCAGCTTTCTCAAACACTTTGCCATCTTGAAGTACACAGCTTACACCACCGCCACCTGAAATAATAAGTGTACAATTCAAATATCAATCAAAAAAAAGACCAGCTTTGCCTAATTAGAGAGGAAATTACTTATAGAAGCAATCAGTCAAGCACACCTTGAATTGTTTTGTGCTCACCTTTGCAAGTTTTGTTTTCCTTTAAACGAACTGTGGGGGAAAAAAAAAGTGCAGACCTGCTCTACCAAATTACAGTGGAGTAGGACGAGGAAAAGAGTTGACAGTAACCATTTTAAAATTATAGGAATAGAAAATAAAGGACAGGGAGTTCTACTACAACCATACAGAGCCCCCATTGGGCCTAAGTTGGAGTACAGTGCAAGGTGAAGGATGTGGATTCAATGGCAGTGGTACAGAGTAAAGATGTCAACATTTCAGGTATAGGGTCTATACTTCTAGCAAGGGCTCTATGTCTAAAATCATTCGCACATTTGCTCTCTATAGGCATCTTATCTTTTTTAGCTCGTACTGTTAACTTGAACAATTTGGTACACTCTCCAAATAGGTGCAATCAGAAAATGTTGATGTTAATTTCCAAATCCAGATTATTTCTGATGTACATATAGATTGCTGTGTGGAACATCACTAATTTACCATTCTGGGAAACTTCCCTTCATGCTGACCTTTACATTTAACTCTGCAAACAACTCTTTAGCCTTGAAGCCAATTTCTCCTTAGTTCCATGATCCATTATGCTCATCACAAGTCTCTTTCAGGTACCTTATCAAGTGATTTTTGAAACTTATTACATATAATATCCACTGCATCTAGTTTTGCTGCTTTCTTTTATTTCCGTACAGAGTTCTAATTAACTGGCGAAAGTCATGGTAACTTTGAAAGTTCTGACGGTACTTGTTAGCCTATCATTCTCCAACTGCTTAAAAATTAGGTTTGATATGAAAACTAGAAAGCAGAAGACACCCTGAGTTGTTACATTCTTGGACTGGCAGAATTGTTTGATTAGATGAGGTCAACTAATTCAACTTAAAAGGAATTATAAAAATATACAAAGTGGCTCCAAATGAACATATTCTCACCCTATCAACATAAATTACAACTCCTTTTCTTCCTTAAATGTATAGTATCTATGCTGTTCTTCTGAACTACTCATTGTGGCAATGCGTTGCATATTCCAACACTCTAGGAATTCAAAATAATCTTCTTTAACCATTAAATTTATTACTTACTAGCTTGCATATATGACCCCTTATTTCGGTCACCACCCTCAAAGCCTTTTTTAAACATCTATCCTAACAAACATTTTCATAATCATAAAAATTTCTATCCCGTTATATTACTACATTCTAGAGAAAATGGTGCCAACCACTTGGATCTCTCCCAGCAAGTTTGCATTCTCTGGAATAGGATCATCCATGTGAAACTTTCTTACATTTTCCCAGTGCCTCTGCAGCAATTTCATCATAATGTAGACCAGAACTCTGCACAGGACCCCATGTGCTATTTGACCAATTTTAAAGCCCTGACTTGTTTTTCAGTTCTATTCCAATATAAATCAAGTCCAACATTTTGTTAGCTTTTTTATGGTCGAATTAACATGAGAACTACTTGCAGCTCTGATGTCTCTGCTCCCATTGATTCCTATTTTCCAGCTTCCTAAGGCAGCTTAACAAAATACACCACCACACATTTACTTGTACTAAAATATATTTACCAATTACCCATATTTTTCCTCCATGTTTATTAATTAATTCTTGTGTTTTGTTGCAATCATTCCCCCTATTACCATATTTCCTCTACTTTGCTATTTGCACACATTGATATGGTAATTCTGAGTTCCTATTCAACATCATTTATGTAGTGATGAACAACAATGGTCTCAAAACTGACCTTTGAACAGCTGCCTTCCACTTTTTCCACTACGGCACAGAAATTAAATCACCAACTCCCTGCTTTCCATTTCGTAGCCTTCGTGCTATCTATTCTGTTACCTGGCCCCAACTCCAAATGTCCCAAAGTACAAACAGAAAATGCTGGAAATGCTCCGCAGATCTGGCAATATCTGTGTTGAGGGAAGCAGAGAACCATGAACTTTCATCTTAGCTAATTGAAAGTTACAAATTTTATTGCAAAATGGGGAGAGCGGGGGGAGGGGGGGTCAAAAGGAGTTGAAGAAAAGGTAGAAAGCAAAGAAAACAAATTACAAAAAAGTATTGATGGGAACAAGTTAAGAAACCTGAGATAGGTCCAGAATGGTTGTGAATGATAGAAAAATTGATTCTGCTATCTGACAGCAAAGAAAAATGAGATTAAAGTCAACACATGCAGAGAAAATGAAATAAAATGGTGGCACAGAAAAAAAATCTGAACTTGTTTAACTTAATGTTAGTCCAAAAGGTTCTCAACTATCTAATCAAAAGACGAGTTGTTATTCCTCAAAATGTTCCAACCTTACTCACAGTCTCACAGTAAAACCCTTTCCAAAAATCAGAATGCACTGAGTCTACTGCATTCCTTGATTCACCCTGTTACTTCCTCGAAGAATGCAATAAATTCAGTCAAGCCAGAATTCCCCATTTCAAAATCTTTGCTGACTACTTCTAAAAGTTGAAAATATTATGAGATCTGTTTTCTGTTACTTCCTGGAGCAACAAATTTCATTTTTCCACCTACCACTGGCAGGCTAACCAGATTCATTCTTACTGTCTCCCACATTAAATAGAAGGATCACCTTAGACTCCTCCTTTTGATACATAATATGTATAATTATTGTAATACTGACATATTTTTCTAGCCTCTTTTTTAATGTATATACATGCGCAATTCCCCCGGACCAGGGATTCGATCCTCTCCAAACCGGATTCATTTATCAGTTATCGCCGACTTTTCTGTCTTAATTTCTTGACATTTCTTTTGATTTCCCGGTATATTGTCATGTCCGTTAGCTCAGATTCCCTGGGCAACGCCGAGGCAAAGAAAAACTTGTCTTTCACAATCTAAAAGTTCCAAAAATGTTTTGCAGCTACTTAAGTACTTTGGAAGTAAAAACAGAAATTTTCTGCTCTCGTTTCCGATTTCCAGCATCTTGCCCAGGTACTATTTGTAATTGTCAGCTCTCGTCGTGTTTACATTCACGTTCATTGAAAGTCTATTTCGAAATTGTGATC
Organism: Stegostoma tigrinum; assembly: GCF_030684315.1. Lineage (NCBI taxonomy): Eukaryota > Metazoa > Chordata > Chondrichthyes > Orectolobiformes > Stegostomatidae > Stegostoma > Stegostoma tigrinum. The sequence continues at coordinate 24,585,103 of NC_081365.1, read as the reverse complement.
TACGATGTTAAAAAAGACAAGTGCAGCAAACAACTTAATGACATGGGGTCTCCCTTCCACCAGATTAAATCAATTGTAATCTGAAAGGTAATGTTTAAAAAAAAAATGAAATTAACTCAACATATCTGACCCTTGTCGCTGCCCTGAAAAGCTGAACATACATTTGACAACAGAGCAATTTCTTCATATCATAACTTCAATTTCACTGACAGCTGGTACTTCGCAATAACTTCCTCCACTCAAGAAGCACGAGCATTTGCACGTAGACAAGCATTCGGAAATATTTACCTTCCTTACGGTACCATCGGTCGACTTTGAAGGGCTGACCGCCGTCAACTTCAGCTAAGGCTTTGCAAACATCAGCCTGAACATCCAATATCAGCAACTCCATCTTAGTCCTCACGCCCTCCTTATTTTCCAGCAACTGGTCGATGTCGGTCACCGGATCCGACATGAAGTGTTTGCATTTTCGCAACAGTTCATCGCGCGCCTGCTGATCCCGCTCGACACTGCCGTGCCAGCGTTCCGCTGCCATCACGGCCCGCCGGCGGGTGAGCCCAACGTCGGCGGCGGTGACCCCGATCAGCACGGCGCCGCCGACCAGGAGGCCCGTGCAAAAAGCATCTCCCAGGCCGATCTTCCGAACGCCGTGCCGGCTGAGCCAACGCACGCCGCAAAGGCGCCGGCTTGCGGCGGCTCCGCCGGCAACGAGCAAGGAGCCGGCTCGCTGGTGCGCTGCAACGGGGGCGAGGGCAGACCGGGCGCAGCTTACGCAGCGACCCAGCGCGATCAGCTGGGACATGGTTACAATACGGCACACGCTCCACTGGGCGACACAACGTTCCAATCCACGGGCACTTTTATAAATAGCCACGCGCGGCCTTCCGAATGTTACTCCCTGTGACAAAGACCTCTGAGCTAGGAGACCGATTTCAACAGCCACCAACTCCGGAGATGGTGCCTAATAACATCTCGGAACTAGTCGTTTGGGAAAGTATCTATCCCAGAGGGGCGGGGTTCTCCGATTTCCGTAAATTACACCAGAGGGGCGGAGAGATCAGTGCACGTAGCCCAGCTGCCTGCTGGGATTTGTAGTTTTTACTGGGATTTATCTTTATATTCCTTTGCATAAGGAATGCTTCCCTACAAAAAATATTTAAAGCCCTCCTCTGAAACATCCTTAGTCTCTGCACTAAAATGCTCTGCACCTTACAGTTTGACCCATCTTTCTCCCCTGGTGCACCTCCTGAATGGCTGCAACTTGATGGTAGGCAAACAGGAGACGGGAAGAACACAGCAAGCCAGGCAGCATCTGGAGGAAAGGAGCAGTCAACCTTTCGGGTATTCCCCTTCTTCAGTTCTCTTTAGTCCTGGAGAAAGGTAATACCTGAAAAGTTGACTTCTCCTTTCTTCTAGATGCTGCCTGGCTTGTTGTGTTCTCCCAGCCTCCTGTTTGTCTACCTTGGATTCCAGCATCTGCAGTTTTGTTTTACTCTAACAGTTGTAACTTTATGATGGACCTGGGCTTTCCACCTGCTACAGTCAACCTGGATAATCCTCACGCCCCTCTGTAAGATTAGCCAGTGGAAATGCGGCCACATGTTGCCCAGGTGGAGCAAGGGCAATGGTTCAAATGTGACCATCCAAGTCAGACCATCATCCATATGGTAAAGTTCTGAAGGCAAAACCTACTGAACTCGAAACACTGAACTGTGTTTCTCTCTCCACTGATGCTGCCTGATGTACTGAATTTATCAAATACTTTCTGTTTTAATTTCAGATTTCCAGCATCCACAGAATTTTACTTCTGGCCATTTACTGAACTTCTACCCCGTGTGATTCATTCCTGCATCACAATCATTCATTCTGCTTCAGGTGGAACTGTTGAATGAACTGTTGACCTCCACAATGAATATAACTGCACCTCCTCAAGGAAACTGAAAGCCACCTTGCATTTCCCCCTACCTTCCTCGGACCACAGCACCAGCACTGAACATCAAACTATCGTTTCCCAAATTATCATCAACTTCATCTCCTCTGGAGATTTTATTGCGATTGCCCCTCATTGGATTTATTCCACACTGCTTCTTCTACCTCCTTTCCAGGAATAACAAATATAGGATTAGCCAGTAGCTCCATTGTTACAGCCTGTTCTAGCTCCATAGAACATATTTCTTTCTCTTTTAACTTTTCTTTTGTTTGTTTTAGTCTTTTCCAATCACTGATTAGTGATTTTTCAGATACCCTCTGCAATATCAAGATTACCAACTCCAGCTTTAACTGTATCGTCATTACTATTGGACGCCTAGTCCCTGTATATATCCAGTCCCACCAGGATGGGCAGTAGGTGTTATGCTTCTTCCTTGAATAAAGATCCAACCAGTGCTAGGGTCAACACCTCTTCTACCTGGCAAAGTTTGTTCTCGTATTGGACAATTTCTCCAAATAAAACTTTTTGCTACTGGAAATCATATGGTCCCAACCACTCTTGCCTTTCATGGGATATGTGGAACATTCTTTGTTCCAATCCTGCTCAGATCTACTCTCCATATCCTTTCCAGCCACACTGATGACTGAACTGCAGCAAACCCAAACTGGAGCATTTCAACAAATTTATTCCAAGTTTCCAAACCTCTGTCACCTTCAAATATTTTAATGGCTTGGTTGTGTATCTTTAATCAATGTTAATTGTGATTTGTACACTGCATTTCATTCACCTTCATTTTATTATTAAACCAGGAGTCTCACATTAAGATGGGAGTAATAAGTTGCGGTTGTGGCATTTTTCCATCATGAAATTGAACAAATGGAAGTGACTGTTTATTGACCTCTTGTTCTGTTGGACTTTCTAGTTTGATGCTAATTTCCATATTTTCTGATGAACTCTTACAGCCATGTGGCTTGATCTGGGAGCTTGAATTCCCATGGTTGCAATTTGAATTAAGGTAGCTGTCACGGTTAATGGCTCCGCAGAGTTAGCAATCCAAATCTGGTAAGATGACAAACACAAATCTCTTATAGGTGCCAATACATGAAACTGAGAAATGATTGCACAATTCAGTGCTGTTGTAACAATGGTAATGTTGTTGATACAGTTGGCCTATCTGGGCCTCCAAAGCACTATCAAGAGAGAACAGATGTGTACAATTCCTGGTAGGATGATACTGTTAAAACCACTTTTAAATAAAAGAATTCAGGCTACCAGGTAAGATTATAATATTAGTCATCCTTTATTACAACAACAACTTGTAATTATATAGTGCCTTTATTGTAAAACTGATGCATTTTAAAGAGGCAAAATCATAAATAAATAGATGCTAAGCCAAAAAGAGATGTTAGCATTGGTGGTCAAAAGCTTATTCAAAGAAATAGGAAAGGACAATACAGGTGGATGAGGAAGGTAAATAGGCAGAGAATTCAAGAAAGTGGACCATTAAATGGGATTGTGAACAGGAGAAAGCTAAGTCAAGTAGATACATTCTGAAGAGTGTGGAAAGGGGTTGTTAAATGAAGGGAGTTACAGAGATATATATAGAAAACGTATTTCAACAATGAACTCTCGATGTTAGCAAGATCAACAGACAGATAGATAGATGGATTGAAAGATAGTTAGTTAGGTAGATAGATAAATAAATGGATAGAAACATAGATAGACATAAAGCCAGATACATAAAATATATTAAATAATGCTACATTCAAAATTTTCGGATCTCTGGCCTTTAGTTTTAACTTGTAATGCTTTGATATGAATTTAAATCCAGCAAAAAGATTGTTAAAATAATTATGTGTTATGCCAATTGTAAAGCTAACTAGATTAAAGGGTGGAAAATCAGTGATGTGATAGTAATGTTAAGGGATTAGTAATCCAGGGAGTCAAGCTAATGCTTTTATGATGGGGCTTGATTCTCGCCATGGCAAATTTGAAATCAAAGGCTCTTGTAGTGTGTCAGTGGTGTTTCCACTTCCAGACCAAAAGGTTGGTATTGCAATTGCTCTGCAGGTTCCTCATAACATGTTCAAGCAGTTTAACAACAAATACTTTAGTTCTTTTGTGGAATAGTGGTACTGTTCTCTATCTTTCGTAGGGTCTAGGTTCAAATCCCACTGTTCCCCAGGCAGGTGTCATAACATGTCTAAACACGTGGACACAAAGGCTATGCCTTCTGGCTAATTGCATTTTGGTGGCAATGTCACTGGATAATAATCCAATGGTCTAGCTAATACTATGTGTAAATAGTTCAAATCCCACAACAATAGCTGGTAGAATTGAAAACAGAAAAATTAGTTCAAGTCCCACCTGTGCCAGTGGTATGATATAGTATTACTGAACAGGTTGTTAAAAAATGTACAAACCAGATTAAAGGTATAATTTATTCTTCAGTAAGATTCTTTAAGGCTCCTGTAAGGCAATTACAATGATTCAGGCAAACCCACCCGACAATCTGATTGAAAATATCACAGCATACATCAATAGTTGAAGTAGGGTAAAATTGTTAACTTTCATGCTTGGGTAATATATCAAAATTTTCCCCATAAACCAGGCTGTTTTCTATTCACAATAGGATAGTTCACATAGATTCCACAGAAAAAGGGCCCTATTGGATACATTAGTTTTTGTGATACATACTCTTATGTTGTTGATGGCAATACTGTGTATTGTGAAGAAGTATTCATTCAAATAACATCAAAATTGCAGTGCCTTCTTCTGAATTGGTGTAGTCAAGACTAATTCACCTGAAGCTTCATGAAATATAATAATAGAACATCATATTTTGGATTCAAAGGATGCATCTTGATTACAGTCTGCTCTGCTATAACGCATGTTCCAACAATGTGAATTGGCTATAATGCAACTGACGAACAGAGGAACGCTGTTCCTAAAATGCAAACTTGTGTTGGCTACAATGCAATTCCATGAGTGCACAGAAGAGTATGCATCGGCATCACATAATCATTTTGCATACTTTGCCATGAAGTGTTTTCTATGAGAGCTACAGTAATCCGTGATTTTTGGGTTTTGTTTTGGAAGACCTTTAACATCAAGAATGCAATTGACATTATTGTGGAGGCCTCGAGGCCTATAGCGCAATTTTCTATGATGTGATGATGCAGAACACAACTATCACTATATAGCCGAACCATTAAAAAACTAAAAGATGGCCTGCTATTTAATGGCAGCAAAAGTACAAAACACAAGGGGGCGAGCAGTTACTTGATGTTTGGAAGAAATATACCACAAATACTTGATACAGTGCCACACCACAGACCTGTGAACAAAGTTGCAGCGCATAGAAGAAAGGGACACTAGCAACATGGGTATAACATTGGCTGTGTGACAGGAAACAGAGAGCAGTGGTTAATGGAAATTTTTGTGAACTGGAGAAAGATTTGTATGGATGTTCCAGGGGATCAGTGCTGACACCCTTGCTTATACTGACATGCGTTGACAGTTGACAGGACAGGTTGACAGAACAGCTTAAACAATATACCGTGTGCTCAGCTTGATTATTAGTGGCATACAGTGCAAGGTCGTGGAGGTTATATTGAAATTGTATAAGATATCAGTTTTACATTTGCTGGAACATTTTGTCCAGTTCAGGGCATAGTACTTTAGAAAGGCTGAGAAGGCACAGGTAGAGTGCCAGAGAAAGTATCGTTTCAGGGGTGAAGAATCCTCGTTGGGATAGGTTCAAGAGTTTGGGATTATTTTCTTTGAAAAAAGAAATGTTGAAAAGTGATTAGATACAAGTGTTCAAAATAATAAGTGGACAGAATAGATAGAAACTGTCCCCACTCATGAAAGGATTGTCCCAGAGGGCACAAATTCAAACTAACTAACAGAAGAGGCAAACGTAAAACGAGAAAGTAATTTTTTTTCATAGAAACTGTCCTTACGATCCGGAATGCACTGCTTGGGAGGGTGATGGTGGCGGCCCAAAGTAAAAGGAAGAACGTGCAGGTTTGGGGGAACGGAGAGTTCGGGGGAAGAGGAGGAGAAATGGGACGAAGGGAATTTCCCACTGGTTAGAGCAGACGCGATGGGTAGAATGGCCTCCTTCCGCGCTGTAGCAGTCCTGTGACTCTGAGATTTGGCATTTTTGTCAATTCGGATGCAAGTTCCACCAGAGGGAGCGCGTTGCACTACAATGGAATTTCTTTGCAGAATATACAGTAATAGTAACAGTTAATATTATTTACTTTAAAACCTGAAACATGTTACACCAGTCAAAGTGCTCCCGTGCGCACGGGTTCGGGCAGAAATCCGGGGAATACCTGTTTTTGAATGCATTTGTCATAGAGGAAGCTGCACTGAAAGCATTTTTAAAAAGGTCAGCGCTTACATCCAACTGTCGAAGGTGCAGTGGAAGCCGAGTACTCTGCACTTTAAAGCAACTGAGCTCAGAAACAAAACAACCTTGTAGACGTCACAGGTGCGTCGTTTTCCATGTTGATGTGGGGAATTAGTCAAAGAAATAGCAGCCAACTTTGCCTTTTGTCATTTTTCGTGTCCTGGCACCGCGTTTTATCTGCTGCGCGCTATGTTTACAGGTACCTAGCAGTCCTTTAGCTTTGTGTGACAAGCGGTTACGATACAGTACTGTTGGAATGTATATGATCTATCTAGTGCGCATTAACCTGCCAAATGTAAGACTTCAAACGAAGTTCTTAGATGACGCTCATGCCTTTGAACCACAAGGGGTTGGGAGAGGAAAAGTTTGGAGCCTCCATTTATTTCGGGTTGGAGAGGGGTACAGCATTTACAACTCGTTCCGCCCAGACTTCGTGACGCTTCATGTTGTCAATTCAACTACCAAAACACTGGCGGCTGTTAACTTTACTTTCACCCAGAAGATCAGAAAGTCAATCGAACGCGTTTCTTTTTCATGTAGACGCGTGATTAGCGAGCGCGGTGCGAGGAGGCAGATGGAGTGGGAGAGAGAATCGGTGTGACCTTCTGATTTGAGGGTGACATGGGGCGGTTCATCGCGTGTGGCCGCTGATTTGAAGAACATCTAAGTTTGGGCCGGAACAGAGTGGGGTCAGAGAGGGCCAGGAGGCTGAGAGACACATGGGGACGGGAGAGAAGCTAGACAATTTCAGAACCATGTAAGGCCGACTCCTCCCGCATTCATCCACTTGGGAAAACCAGGGTCACCGGGAGGAGGAGCAGGGTGGATAAATGATGGAAGAACTCGCACTCTTGGAGAATAGCCCTCAAACTGGGAATAGATGACACATCTCCTCGGGTACAAGGACCTGAGGGGGATTTTCATCACGTGGGGGAAAGATACAACGAAAGACTTTTCTACATCCAAGAGCACTTAAACATTATCTCAGCGACCAATTTTCCCGAGCTCAGTCATTTAACAAAAGTATGTGGGATACCTGGATGGCGTGATGTGGAGCTGCTTTTAAAAGGAAACAATTTGACATTTGCACGTTTAATTTTGAAGAAGCCGTCCTTGGTAAGTTAGGGATGACAGTCTAGCGGAGATCTCCGGATACAATTTGGTGAAGACGCCGCCAACACTTACTGGGTTGTGGAGCGTTCGCTGGAACTGCAAGTTTACAAGTCAACGCTAACTCCAACTGAACTGGAGATTTAAACCAATTCAGGTCGGTACTGCCAAGAAACATTGGCGAGTGAACGGGAGGCGAAGAGGAAAACGGTTCGCTTCGCAGCGCACTTTCTGGATGTGTGCCGGCAGTGGGAACACGCGGGGACAGGGAGCGCCTGCATGATACACCAGCAGACATTCACACTAACAGTTGGAGGATCAGGATTCAGCCAGAACTGGAGGTATTACAGCTCAGTCAAACTGGTAATTTAAAGCGGAAACCAGGAGAATTGGCTCACAGCCAGAACTGGGCGCGCCGGCCTCTGTGAACCTACCCTCACACCCATTCAGGTATTTTCTGAAGAAGGGTCTAGGCCTGAAACGTCAGCCTTCTTGCTCCTCTGATGCTGCTTGGCCTGCTGTGTTCATCCGGCTCTACACCTTGTTACCTCAGGTATTAGTTCTGTCCAGTTTCTTGCTTCCTCAGGTTGGGTTTCAATACTGTCCTCATACACCTCAGGTGGGGTTTCTGTACTGTCCCCCTGTCCCTCAGGTGGGGTTTCTGTACTGTCCCCCTGTCCCCCAGGTGGGGTTTCTGTACTGTCCCCCTGTCCCTCAGGTGGGGTTTCTATGCTGTCCCCCTGTCCCCCAGGTGGGGTTTCTGTACTGTCCCCCTGTCCCTCAGGTGGGGTTTCTGTACTGTCCCCCTGTCCCTCAGGTGCGGTTTCTGTACTGTCCCCCTGTCCCCCAGGTGGGGTTTCTATGCTGTCCCCCTGTCCCTCAGGTGGGGTTTCTATGCTGTCCCCCTGTCCCCCAGGTGGGGTTTCTGTACTGTCCCCCTGTCCCTCAGGTGCGGGTTCTGTACTGTCCCCCTGTCCCTCAGGTGGGGTTTCTGTACTGTCCCCCTGTCCCTCAGGTGGGGTTTCTATGCTGTCCCCCTGTCCCTCAGGTGCGGGTTCTGTACTGTCCCCCTGTCCCTCAGGTGTGGTTTCTATACTGCCCCCCTGACCCTGAGATCGGGTTTCCATGCTGTCCCCTACCCCTCAGGTGGGGTTTGTATACAGTCCTCTTATGCTTCAGATAAGGTTTCTATTTCTGTAGTGTCCCCATGTCTCTCAGGTGGGGTTTCTATAGCCTCCTCATACCCTTCAGTTGGGGTTTCTATACTGTCCTCATACCCGTCAGGTGGGGCTTCTAAGTTGTTCTAATGTTGCATACATGCGGTTTCTTTACTGTCCTTGTGCCCCTTAGGGAAGGTTCCATTCTGTGGTTATGGTCCTTGGTTGTGACTGACCTGGAATTCCTCAGTTTGCAGTCTATAGTTTCTACATATGGCTCAGATGGGTGTCTGTTCTGTCCTTATATTCTCACCTGACTGTCTGTGCTGTCCTCATGAATCTTTGGTGTTGCACTGTGCACTTGTCTCCCTGTTTATCACACACCTCAGGTAAATGTATTTGTGAAGTTTTGTATTGCATTATTTACTTGGGGCAACTTGGTGATAACTCCTCTGTTTCCAGCTTTCCAGGCTTGTGATTTACACACTTGAGAAGGACTTCACTTGGAGATGCGTGGTCAGGGAAAGATTTAAAAAGATGTGAACTGCTAGTTGCCAATACACAATGCACCTGCTCGATGGATGTCATAGGAGACAGATACCGGTGCTTCTCAGCATGATCTATCTTATACTTAGTTCGACCAAAGAGATGGGTGCTTCAGGTATTTTTTCGGGTAAGAGAACATTTTATTTTAAAAAATCATTACTAAGTATTCAATAGACAATTACCTCAAAGCAATCAAAAATAGTAAGAACTGCGAATGCTGGAGTCTGAGATAAATAAGTGTGGAGCTGGAGGATCCCGACTAGAAACGTCAGCTTTCCTGCTCCTCTGATGCTGCTTGGCCTACTGTGCTCTTCCAGCTCCACACTGTGTTACTTCAAAGCAATAATGTGATCAAGATAAGTCTGTTTTAGTTTAATTTAATATTTTATTGTCATGTACGGTCAAGTAATTTACTGGTTACTATTGCCCATGTGAAGATTATGAAATGACATTGTGCACCCTGCAGTGAATGTTGACTGCATTAATACATTTCAGTGGAATAAACTGCATTAAGTTGAAAGCTGAACTTGAAATTTTATCCTGAAACATGCAGAATGAGAAGGAATGTGAGGGAGCAGAGCCTCAAATTTTCCTACTGCAAATTGAGTTTTGAGTTTGTCATTACCAGTAAACTCAAAGATGGTAGGAGAGCCAAGGAGGATGTTCACCATAGTTGTGTTCCTTTTAATGTCAGCTTTAAATAATATATATTGTAATCAAGGTTCCAGTCTCTTCTTTTAGTTGTCAATGGTTTGTTATTTAAACACGGACATTTGTAAAATTTTAAATGTAGAAAATTTTGCAAAATGTTTACTTGTGAAAGGAAATAAGTAGAGGAGTAATTATAAGAATTTGTCTTTCGCATTAAGTAAATGGTAAAGTTAATGTTGACATTGTAAACACTCGTATGCTAGCTATGCCAACTGTTAAGCATACCAGTACAATGGAATTTGCCTCAGTAGACTGCTGCTTTGTTCCTTAGTGGTGAGAATTTTTTTAATAGCAAATTTATATAACCACTTTATTTATAAAATTCACTTTGTTTAAATATTCCAAGGTTTTCCTTTGGACAGCATGTAACTAGCAAATGACCAAAGGTCAACCCACTTCCAAGCCTTCACTGTTTTGTCATGAGATGTGGGCATTGCTGATTAAGTCAAATGTATTATTCATTCCTAACTGTCCTTGAGCTGCCTTCCTGATCTGCAGCAGTCCATCAGGTATAGATACTGTCCTTTTTGGCAGAAGATTCGAATCTCTGACACATGAAAGTAATGTAACAATGATTATTTCCCAAGTCAGGATGGTGTGTAACTTGGTGGGATACTTATGTTGGTGTTCTAATGCTTCTGCAGCCTTTATTGTTCTATGTGAGAGAAGTTTTGGAAGGTGCTGTCAAGGGAGCCTCGGTGAGTTGCTGCAGTGCATCTTTTAGGTGATCATTTGTGCCAAGGGGTTGGGAGAAATCAGGATGGAGAATAAGGAATCAATCCTGTATTGAGCCAACCCCAACTATAGTGTAAACAGAAATTCTGGCGTTTTGTGTTCAGCGTGAGGCTATTTATAAATAAGCAAAGTTAGAAATGAGGTTGTTGACTTGCTCGCTGGCTTATTCTTGTTCAGACATTTCGTTACCATGCTAGGTGACATCATCAGTGGAGCCTACCATGACGCGATGTTATTCTACTTGACTTGGAATTTATATTGTCTGGTCCATTATGGTGATAGTGTCATTTCCGGTTTTGATCTGCGTGGGTTTGAGAAACTGGAAATGACACTATCACCATAATGGACCAGACAGTATGAATTCCAAGCAAAGTAGAACAACATCTCTTCGTCGGAGGCTCCACTGATACGTCACCTAGCATGGTGACAAAATGTCTGAACGAGAACATGCCAGCTCAGTGAGCAAGTCAATAACCTCACCCACAACCCGAGCTACATACCTTTGTCAAAACTTTGAAAGTTAGAAGTGTCCAGTTTATTTTACATGCACCTTGCAGTTGCTACACTATTGATGGATAGATAAATATTTAAGGTGATGGATGAGGCATTGATTAAGTAGGCTGATTTATCCTGAATTGTCTTGTAGCTTCTTGCATTTGTGGGACCTCTCATATCTACCAAATGAAGACTATTATATGAAAATTTAGACTTGGGCTTTGTAGATGGTGAAGAGACTTTGGGGGCAGGAGAGTGTGTGGTCAGGAAATGAGTCAGAATTCCAGCCCTTTTAATTCCAAGAAAAGAATTTCCAGCCTTGGACCTGCTCTTTAAACACAGTATGTCATTGTAACCAATGCTAAAGCAACAATTTCATGAGTGGATTACTTTCAGGTTAATGCAAAACAATTTTGAGGGTGCCTCTGCGCAAGAGCAGTACTGTAACTCAAGAAGGGCATAGTATTGAAGCCAAGAATTGTAACAGGACTATAGAAGCTGTTCTTCTGTTCCACATTAAAATGGCCTAACCTCAAACCGACATGAAGCCAAGTTCAAATTGTCTCCGAAGCTTGTTGCATCTCTTAAAACTTGTATTCTTGACTTTAAATGTTAAAATATATGCCATTGGCTAATTTTCACAGCAAGCAGATGGTGGGTGGAGCAATTACACTGCACACTTGTTGACAATAGCCAGTGGACTAAATTACTTTCATGGTTAAGACTCAATTGCATGGTTAGCAGAGCTGTGTGTATTTAATGAGCCCTGAGGACTCTTGTGCGGTAATGGTAGTATCCTTGTCTTATAGCCCAGATTCAATCTGGCATCAATTTCCAACTGTTCTAGAGGAGTGTCTGTACAGATTGATTAAATGAGTGCTGCGAGGGAGCTTGTCAATGCAGAACAGTGCAAATGTGGCAGGCAGTTTGTTTGTGAGTTCAAAGTTTAGTTTTAATGGGTACAGGAAGAGATCATTGTGGAGTGGTGCATGGAACTGAGTGGTTTTGGTATCAGTGTTAGATTATTTGACTAATATCACATTTTTGATGTGACATGCAGCAGTACCAGTAAGGACCACCAGTCGGGTTTAATAATACGGTACCACCGGGTAGCACACAGGTGATGAATGCAGCTTCCAGTGTTATTTGAAAATGATATTCTGGGCCCTTTAAAACCTCCCCATTTCTTCATTTTCTTCTCGCGTTAAAAATTTGCCACTTGGGAGAGCTAATTGTACACATACAACCAAATATTCATCAGCTGATTTCTTTTCCGGTTAGCATGGCAACATGGTGTAGCAAACATTATATGCTGAATTTTTTAGCAACACAATGCACAATAATGTCGGCACAACATTGTGGGCTGAAGGGCCTGTTCTGTGCTGTACTGTTCTATGTTACTATAGAATTGTAGCAGCCAAGACCAGGCTTTGAACAAGCTTCAGTCTCCAATTTACTCTGTAAGAAAGTGTTCAACCGTCACTCCTACGTGGGCCGCAGTATAGATAGGGATAATAAAATGTGAAGCTGGATGAACACAGCAGGCCAAGCAGCATCTCAGGAGCACAAACGCTGACGTTTCGGGCCTAGTCCCTTCATCAGAGAGGGGGATGGGGTGAGGGTTCTGGAATAAATAGGGAGAGACGGGGAGGCGGACCGAAGATGGAGAGAAAAGAAGATAGGTGGAGAGGAGAGTATAGGTGGGGAGGTAGGGAGGGGGTAGGTCAGTCCAGGGAAGACGGACAGGTCAAGGAGGTGGGATGAGGTTAGTAGGTAGGAGATGGAGGTGCGGCTTGGGGTGGGAGGAAGGGATGGGTGAGAGGAAGAACAGGTTAGGGAGGCAGAGACAGGTTGGACTGGTTTTGGAATGTAGTGGGTGGAGGGGAAGAGCTGGGCTGGTTGTGTGGTGCAGTGGGGGGAGGGGACGAACTGGGCTGGTTTTGGGATACAGTGGGGGAAGGGGAGATTTTGAAGCTTGTGAAATCCACATTGATACCATTGGGCTGCAGGGTTCCCAAGCGGAATATGAGTTGCTGTTCCTGCAACCTTCGGGTGGCATCATTGTGGCACTGCAGGAGGCCCATGATGGACATGTCGTCTAAAGAATGGGAGGGGGAGTGGAAATGGTTTGCGACTGGGAGGTGCAGTTGTTTGTTGCGAACCGAGCGGAGGTGTTCTGCAAAGCAGTCCCCAAGCCTCTGCTTGGTTTCCCCAGTGTAGAGGAAGCCACACCAGGTACAGTGGATTTTGCAGTATACAACATTGGCAGATCCCCCCTCTCTGATGAAGGGTCTAGGCCCGAAACGTCAGCTTTTGTGCACCCGGGATGCTGCTGGGCCTGCTGTGTTCATCCAGCCTCACATTTTATTATCTTGGATTCTCCAGCATCTGCAGCTCCCATTATCAGTATAGATAGGGAGTTAAGATACACAGAAGCTAACAACCATGAACCTACATCCCACTACTCTGCAGTGCCCTATGTTTATATTTGAATATATTGTTTTATGTATTTCTGTTTACCTCCTGTTTTAAAATGATGACGTTACTTTTCCACAGACATGGAGGATGAGATAAGTTGAGGAAACAAAGCCTGTTATTAAAATTGTGTTGTCAGTTGTTAAAAATGGTAACTGTGATACAGAAAGTTGCAGGAATCTTTATTCTGTGGCATTGCTGCCATACTAAATAAACCAATATATTTTAAGAATAGAAGTAATATTGTTTCCATGGATCTAAATTTCTGATCCATTCTTCACTACTTTCTCTATGGATTTGAACGTCTTTCTGCCTATATTTCCCATGCATTGTCAGAAAATAAGTATATAATTGTGGTTATTAATTAGCTGAGTGAATATCATTGTTTTCTGTTTTACGGCTGGCTATTTTTCACAGTTACTTTGCTCAGGAAGAAAACATATTATGCAGTGGTTCGCATGAAATATATTACACCTGTAATATTACTTCATTCACATTAATAGGCCAAGGGGTTTTGAGCTAACACAGAATATGGTTGGTCCTGTATTGAGCCAATTCAAAGAGTATTGTGCAAATAGAAATCACAGAGTTTTGTCTTTGGCAGGAGGCTATTTACACATAAAATAAACAAGGTTAGAAATGTCATACTTTTTAATGTTTTAATTGCAGTAAATTCTAGTTCTTGATTACTTTAAACATAGCATTAGGACTGTAGAAAATATTATAATTGTTGATATTTATACTTTCGCTCATTTAATATATTTTTCAAATCGTACCCTTGGTTTGAGATGTTCTTTAACTAACTTTACCCAAGCAGGATTGACTGCCACGAGGGGTCATAGTTTTAAGGTGTTAGGAGGAAGGTATAGAGGAGACGGCAGAGGGAGGTTCTTCACCCAGAGAGTTGTGAGCACATGGAATACTTTGCCAGTGGTAGTCGTAGAAGCGGAGTCATGAGTGACATTTAAGCGACTGCTGGACATGCACATGGACAGCAGTGAATTGAAGGGAATGTAGGTTAGGTTATTTTATTTTTGGATTCGGATTATTCCATGGTGCAACATCGTGGGCTGAAGGGCCTGTACTGTGCTGTACTTTTCTATGTTCTATGTTCTATGTACAAAATAACAAAGCCATTTTCAGGACAGTAAAAAATGCAAGCAGTGAGTCATCTTCATAGTTAGAACTATGGACATAACTACTTTCTGAACCTCAGAAGTGTCACGCAATTTTCTATCACAACATCTGAATTTTCCTTGCAAAGAAAAAGCTACATCTTCTTGCGCATTCAAGAAAAAGGTGAAAGTAAAATGAAACTTTAAGAAAAAATATTATTAAATGTCATCCTGTAGCTTATATTTATTTTATTTTAATTTGCCTTTTAATTCATGTCAAAATCAATTTGCATTTTGGTTGCTCCTTTAACAGAAGCATAAGCTGACAAACATTACCTCTGAGCCAAAGTAGGAGATATTAGAGGAACTGAAAGACTGAGGTCAACAAGTCAGCACAGTTTATATTTGAGAGGGCAACTTGCAGGTGGTATTTTCCCACATACCACATGCCCTTGTCTATCTCAGTGGCAGACGTTACTACCCACAGTGCTCTCGTACCAGAGCAGCCACACATTCAAATTAGTGAAAGAGTTCCTGACCATGCAGAGTGTGGGTATTTTTTATTGAATGGATATTGAGGTCAGAATTCTGGGGAGATGTATTGAGTATTGATTAGATGTATCAG
Organism: Stegostoma tigrinum; assembly: GCF_030684315.1. Classification (NCBI taxonomy): domain Eukaryota; kingdom Metazoa; phylum Chordata; class Chondrichthyes; order Orectolobiformes; family Stegostomatidae; genus Stegostoma; species Stegostoma tigrinum. The sequence goes on along the minus strand of NC_081365.1, from coordinate 24,569,784 downwards.
TGGGTGGGATGAACAGGATGGAAAATGCCATCAGAATGAAAATGCCTTGCCTTCAGGTGCTCCAATGGTTATATCACTGCCGCCAATTGACTATTGTCAGGGTTCCTGTGAAAGCTATCCATCCCATTTTATTCAGTACTTATGATCATGATCCTTCAATGGCGATTTTGTATGCCATATGAGTTAAGCATTTTACTGTCATGTTTCATGCTGCTCATTGTTGCTTTTTTGAATGAACGAACTCATAGCTATTGGCTAATTCAATGATGAGGTCATTCACCTTTTGACAGTTTTTCTTTCATGGGAGATCCACTACTCTCCTCCAAGCTCTCATTTGGCACTGTTGTGTGTTTTCTGGAAGTGGCCAGGTATGTTGAACCACTGTCTGACCTACAGAGTTGACCAGTCACTGGCTGTATCATCTACTGTCTGTATGGCAGCAGGATCTAAAAACTGACTTGACTTGTTAAGTTTACACAGGCATGATATGCTCTAACGGTAAATGTAAGACAGGAAGAAGATGAGACGTTCCGCCCCATCATTGTACTAGGTAAACTGGATAATGAGAGCGCCTAAGCGTAGGCTGTTCCAAAGTCACGCTATAGTTGGCTGTAGCGACGGGTGCAGGAGTAGTCGAAACAGTGACTCTGCTTTTCTCTCTGTAGGCAGTGAAATAAACAGCACCTGCTAGAAATACAATTCTTCAATCAGTATGATGGAGAATTCATGTGGGAATCATGGATACACTCTTGCAGCCTACCCCTTCATGGTACATCATGCTTGTATTCATTTCAAAAAATTAGACCTGCTTTTGAAATTATCAAGAAAATGCACTTTATCGTGACTGATCTAATCAGAAAATATTCTATATAATATTCTAAATCTGTGAAATATAACCTGGTAATGACGATTGTATAGATTTATGTGGTTAAATATAGAATTTAAAATCTATATTTTGTAGTCTTTTATTTCTTCAAAAATAGTTTTCAGTTATGTTTAGTTCATAATGCTATCCTAAATAAATATAAATATCTACTGAATATTGATATAGTTAGAGGAAATATTATCTCCATCTGATTCATATTTCATATTGATTATTGAAAAGATAGGCTAAGTTAGATGTACAGAATAAAATTAATTGCCAATTATATATGAAAACATTTCTCTACTCAGTGTAATCATCTTTGTCCTACCTTATTTGTTTATATCACACTAAGAGTAATTTACATTGTACGTCTAAATGATGAACATCCTAATAGCACTGAGAATATAGCCACATCTTGGGCTGTCGTGGATCAAGAAAGCAGCTCACCACCACCTTTCCAACAGTGGTTAGATAAGGACAACAAATCTGCTGCCGGATCCTGGAGGCTGACTAGAAAATCCAAGTTGGCCTCCTCTAAAATGATCTTGAGTAGTCCTTACTAAACTGTGGCGGCCACCCACCGAATAGTGAGCTACGGTCATAAGAGAAGCATGTGGTTGACTGGTTCCTGAACTTCACAAACAGTAGACAATTATTTACCACGACTTGAATTTTTATTTCGGTAGAAGGAACAGGTTATTCGTGCTTTCAAGGAAAAAGTGAAATATAAAGGAAACTTCAAGAAATGTTGTTATTAAGTTCCTTATTAGAGTTTATTTCTCTTGAAATGAGGTGAAGGATGGCACTAGAAATTAGCACTCTAGCTATATTTTAACTCCCATGCGCTTCCAATGCTGAACCCAGAGGGCTATAAAAATATAATTCATGATAACTTTCTCCTTGCCCATCTCTGTTGTTAACAGTTCCATCATGCTGGAACCCACTCACTGCCCTTGTATTTTATTTCATGCTCCAAGCTGCAGCAACATTTTCGAGTGTGGCTCCCCTTTAAAATGGAAGGACTGCCAGGCTTGCTGTATTATGTGCCATTAGCACAATATTGTCCACACTTCTACTGAGTCAGAGGACCTTACCAGCAAGGTGGATACTCAACACCATACCACAGTAATAGTAATATGGTGGGAGTACGACATTTTTGCGCTGCTTACCTCTGATGATACTCATGTAGACAGATCATGAATCATGATCCCTGCATCTGAAATTCACACCAAACCAATGTTTAGCCATTAGTTTCCCTGAAATGAACTGGGAAATCAGATATTATTCTCGCTTCTGATTAATATTCAGTTAATTCTATTGATGTTTATTGTGGACTTAAAGTGAAAATTGGTTTTATCTGTAACATTTTTCATACCTGAGTAATGATAACATTTGTTCTCTGGACGTACAAATGACTGCCTATACACCTGCATTCTGCATGCAGTCCCTATAAACCTGCATTCCGCATGCAGATGGCCTCAAGGCCCTCCGCTTCTTCCTGTCCCGCAGGCCCGACCAGTCCCCCTCCACCGACACCCTCATTCGCCTAGCCGAACTCGTCCTCACCCTCAACAACTTCTCTTTTGACTCCTCCCACTTCCTACAGACTAAGGGGGTGGCCATGGGCACCCGCATGGGCCCCAGCTATGCCTGCCTCTTTGTAGGTTACGTGGAACAGTCCCTCTTCCGCACCTACACAGGCCCCAAACCCCACCTCTTCCTCCAGTACATTGATGACTGTATCGGCGCCGCCTCTTGCTCCCCAGAGGAGCTCGAACAGTTCATCCACTTCACCAACACCTTCCACCCCAACCTCCAGTTCACCTGGGCCATCTCCAGCACATCCCTCACCTTCCTGGACCTCTCAGTCTCCATCTCAGGCAACGAGCTTGTAACTGATGTCTATTTCAAGCCCACCGACTCCCACAGCTACCTAGAATACACCTCCTCCCACCCACTCTCCTGCAAAAATTCCATCCCCTATTCCCAATTCCTCCGCCTCTGCCGCATCTGCTCCCACGACAAGATATTCCACTCCCGCACATCCCAGATGTCCAAGTTCTTCAAGGACCGCAACTTTCCCCCCACAGTGATCGAGAACGCCCTTGACCGCGTCTCCCGTATTTCCCGCAACACGTCCCTCACACCCCACCCCCGCCACAACCGCCCCAAGAGGATCCCCCTCGTTCTCACACACCACCCCACCAACCTCCGGATACAACGCATCATCCTCCGACACTTCCGCCATCTACAATCCGACCCCACCACCCAAGACATTTTTCCATCCCCACCCCTGTCTGCTTTCTGGAGAGACCACTCTCTCCGTGACTCCCTTGTTCGCTCCACACTGCCCTCCAACCCCACCACACCCGGCACCTTCCCCTGCAACCACAGGAAATGCTACACTTGCCCCCACACCTCCCCCCTCACCCCTATCCCAGGCCCCAAGATGACATTCCACATTAAGCAGAGGTTCACCTGCACATCTGCCAATGTGGTATACTGCATCCACTGTACCCGGTGTGGCTTCCTCTACATTGGGGAAACCAAGCGGAGGCTTGGAGACCGCTTTGCAGAACACCTCCGCTCAGTTCGCAACAAACTACTGCACCTCCCAGTCGCAAACCATTTCCACTCCCCCTCCCATTCTTTAGATGACATGTCCATCATGGGCCTCCTGCAGTGCCACAATGATGCCACTCGAAGGTTGTAGGAACAGCAACTCATATTCCACCTGGGAACCCTGCAGCCTAATAGTATCAATGTGGACTTCACCAGTTTCAAATACTCCCCTCCCCAACTGCATCCCTAAACCAGCCCAGTTCGTCCCCTCCTCCCACTGCACCACACAACCAGCCCAGCCCTTCCCCTCCACCCACTGCATCCCAAAACCAGTCCAACCTGTCTCCACCTCCCTAACCTGTTCTTCCTCTCACCCATCCCTTCCTCCCATCCCAAGCCGCACCCCCATCTACCTACTAACCTTATCCCACCTCCTTGACCTGTCCGTCTTCCCTGGACTGACCTATCTCCTCCCTACCTCCCCACCTATACTCTCCTCTCCACCTATCTTCTTTTCTCTCCATCTTCGGTCCGCCTCCCCCTCTCTCCCTATTTATTCCAGAACCCTCACCCCATCCCCCTCTCTGATGAAGGGTCTAGGCCCGAAACGTCAGCTTTTGTGCTCCTGAGATGCTGCTTGGCCTGCTGTGTTCATCCAGCCTCACATTTTGTTGTCTTGGATTCTCCAGCATCTGCAGTTCCCATTATCTCTGGTACAAATGACTGCTACTTGTGAGAAGGATTTTGTCACTTATGGTACCTTTGCATAAATCTGTACCAACAATAGATGAATAATGACTAAGAGAAATGATCAATAGCATCAATCAAATGCAGGTTTGATTGTTTAATTCTTCACTGCTGATCAAAATAATAATGTCTATGAAACTGCATGGATTTAAATTAAAAGACTTTGGAAGGAGTGAAATTACTGCCGTGAGATGGAAACTGCCACTGCATCATGCATCAGCATACAAAGAAAGGTCATTATTAACATACTTATACAGTAGTTTATTGTATAGAGTTACAATAATTCTTGATTTATACTAGGCATAATAAATTGTTAAAAGTGACTACAAGGCACTAATTGCAATTTTCAAATGGTGTTGACTTGAATGGTTGTTTTATTTGAACGCCAAAATTAGATTATGCCTATGATAGTACGACGGGAATTCTGAGAAATTCTTTTTCTTTGCGGTGGTGGTGTTTGTATAATAATTGTTTGGGATTTTCAGGAATTGTGCTTTCAGTGGCTATCAGTTAGATTACTGGCACCTGGAGTGATTTTTATATATTTATTTCACTTTTATTTCCAAATAATTCTAAAAATTAATTCTCATGATTGGCGCATTGCAGCAAGTCCAAAATTTATTGCCATCATTTTTCATCCTTTAGAACGTGGTAAAATTAACTTGTATGACAGGTGACTTAGTAAATGGCTTTAAGTCCCGGACTGATGTAGAGTGAATGTAAATATAGACCAGGTTTCTTTCACTAAAGGACATTGGGAATCCATTCAGTTATTAACAACAATTGAACAACTTCGTAGTCATTCTTACTGATGTCAACTTCTTAGTTATAGTTTTTTTAATGCAACTTTTATAGTTACTCAAGACACTGAGGGCAATTGCAGCATCCTTATTGAGATTAACACACATCATGTGAAAAATGGACTCAATTTGCAGCAAACCCCCACTGCAGAATGATCACTGGTTAAAGTGGCTGCATATCTTTAAAAGTTTACACCCCCTGATTGTATTAACTTTTACATCTTCATTCAATGAGTAGAATTTACTCTGAGTGCTCAGATCATAGAAAAGTAACGGCTGCATTGCAATAGCCTCAATAACAAAAACAGGTAATATAAAGCGTAAATAGTACGCATTGCAAGTTAAGACACAGGATAGTTATTAGTCAATACTATCCTGATTTTCATGGACCCACTTATCTCCAGTGGGATTGCTCCCATATATCAGAACATATGCGCTCTAATTTCCAAATTTGGAGCTAATATGAAATTCAGGTAGAAATATTCCACCTAATGTTATTAGTCATATAAAATAAATAGGGGGGCATTTAACTTGGGATTTAATGAGGGTGTTTGGCTGTTAATAATGACAGTCTTGTTCCAAATGTATCCCTACATAAAAAGCATCACATTGCAGTCAGAAATATTGTAAGCAGGAGTTAAGCATGTTAAATTGCATGGTTAATCATTTTAACAAAGTGTGGAGCTGGATGAAAACAGCAGGCCAAGCAGCATCTCAGGAGCACAAAAGCTGACGTTTCGGGCCTAGACCCTTCATCAGAGAGGGGGATGGGGAGAAGGTTCTGGAATAAATAGGGAGAGAGGGGGAGGCGGACCGAAGATGGAGAGAAAAGAAGATAGGTGGGAGAGGAGAGTATTGGTGGGGAGGGAGGGAGGGGATAGATCAATCCAGGGAAGATGGACAGGTCAAGAAGTCCACCTGGGCCATCTCCAACATATCCCTCACCTTCCTGGACCTCTCAGTCTCCATCTCAGGCAACCAGCTAGTTACTGATGTCCATTTCAAGCCCACCAACTCCCACAGCTACCTTGAATACACCTCCTCCCACCCACCCTCCTGCAAAAATTCCATCCCCTATTACCAATTCCTTTGCCTCCGCCACATCTGCTCCCAGGATGAGGCATTCCACTCCCGCACATCCCAGGTGTCCAAGTGCTTCATGGACCGCAACTTTCCCCCCACAGTGGTCGAGAACGCCCTTGACCGCGTCTCCCGCATTTCACGCAACACATCCCTCACACCCCGCCCCCGCCACAACCGCCCAAAGAGGATCCCCCTCGTTCTCACACACCACCCTACCAACCTCCGGATACAACGCATCATCCTCCGACACTTCCGCCATCTACAATCCGACCCCACCACCCAAGACATTTTTCCATCCCCACCCTTGTCTGCCTTCCGGAGAGACCACGCTCTCCGCGACTCCCTTGTTCGCTCCACACTGTCCTCCAACCCCACCACACCCAGCACCTTCCCCTGCAACCGCAGGAAGTGCTACCCTTGCCCTCACACTTCCTCCCTCACCCCCATCCCAGGCCCCAAGATGACTTTCTATATTAAGCAGAGGTTCACCTGCACATCCGCCAATGTGGTATACTGTATCCATTGTACCCAGTGTGGCTTCCTCCACATTGGGGAAACCAAGCGGAGGCTTGGGGACCGCTTTGCAGAACACCTCCGCTCGGTTCGCAATAAACAACTGCACCTCCCAGTTGCGAACCATTTTAACTCCCCCTCCCATTCTTCAGATGACATGTCCATCATTGGGCCTCCTGCAGTGCCACAAGGATGCCACCCGAAGGTTGCAGGAACAGCAACTCATATTCCGCTTGGGAACCCTGCAGCCCAATGGTATCAATATGGACTTCACCAGCTTCAAAATCTCCCCTTCTCCCACTGCATCACACAACCAGCCCAGCTCATCCCCTCCCCCCACTGCATCCCAAAACCAGCCCAGCCTGTCTCGGCCTCCCTAACCTGTTCTTCCTCTCACCCATCCCTTCCTCCCATCTCAAGCCACACCTCCATTTCCTACCTACTAACCTCATCCCACCTCCTTGACCTGTCCGTCTTCCCTGGACTGACCTATCCCCTCCCTACCTCCCCACCTATACTCTCCTCTCCACCTATTTTCTTTTCTCTTCATCCTCAGTCCACCTCCCCCTCTCTCCCTATTTATTCCAGAACCCTCTCCCCATCCCCTTCTCTGATGAAGGGTCTAGGCCTGAAACATCAGCTTTTGTGCTCCTGAGATGCTGCTTGGCCTGCTGTGTTCATCCAGCTTCACACTTTGTTATCTTGGAATTCTCCAGCATCTGCAGTTCCCATTATCTCTGGTTAATCATTTTACTCTTTTGTCAGTTAAAGTAGTAACTTAATGAAAGTTTAATTAACACTTTACGTGTTTTTTTTAAAAAGTAAATCTCATGCTGCCAGTTCTTACCTAATTAAAGTCTTTAGGGAGTCAAATTAGGAAAAAAAGAACCTTAAAGGGATAATAGAATTTATTTAGGCTGTTCTATATTAAACTTGGCTCATTTGAGCTACCTCTTGAAAAGTTACATTAGTGCTTTTCACAAGCATTCCAGTGACTTATGGTTTTGTAAAATATATTTATAAGTTCTGTTAGCTGAAGCCAGTGAAGGTCCAATGAATTCAAATTATTTATAGGCCTTTGCTATTGTTCTAATTCGGCTGATGATTAACAACTTTTTTGTGTTTTACACGGCCAAAGTACAAAATGTGCTGTACCTTTTGTGATACTTTAACTGTTTCTTCTTCCACCAATATAAGAATTCTGTGTGACTTTTTCAGATGGAGTTCAATAGACAATGTGCTAAATTTATCAAATGTATAGTATGTGTACAATTATTCACTTTTGTTTCTTAACAATATTGTGCATCTTTTTGGAAGTGTAGAGCAACATTTCCTGCAATTTTGTTAACTCCTCTCAGTATATTATTCCTACTTTGTCTGTGGTGAGTGAAATTACAATTGTTTATGTCCTCTGTTTTTATTTCAGAATTATTGTTGTAACAAGTAGCAGTCATGCTCCTTAGGACTCTCAGACACAAGCCAAATGTTATTTATATTGCATTGTTACAAAAACCATGTGTGCCACAAATGTAGTTAATAGTTTACAAATGGAACCAAGTCCTTCCTTCCCCATTGTTAGCAGGACAAGATATTTCTCTACCATTTTGGCCACCATATGTTCTGACTTGTTCCTTTATTTTCACAACTGGCTACTATTGGACATGCCACTTATCTGGCTTTGCACTAGTTCTTTTTGGACTTAGCTCATGGAAAAACATTGGTTGAAACTAAGTGGCAGACCTTCCAGGGCAAATAATTGACTTATAATTCTGATATTAGGAGACTGTAGATAATTTTTCTAATGTTGCTTTTTATCAAAGTAATGTTCAGCTTATTAGTCATGTTTTACACAGCCCTTTTTGTTTTTTTGAAAGCTAGACTTGTAATTTTATTACTTATAATTTGGAAAAATTAGCTGGAACATTTGGAAAAAGCCAATCTAGTGTTCCACGACTTGATATGCCTGATACAAATGAGAGATTTACTAATATGGCATGAAGTGTTTCCAAACCTGTCCTGATAAAGCCACCCCTCATTCCATTGCTGATCTATTTACGAACCAATTTGTCCTTCTAACCTTGTTGAGTGAATATTGACATATTAATATAGTCGGTTCTGCTATAATGTGGGTTCTGGTGATGCGAATTGGCTATAATGTGCCTGACGAATAGGGGAATGCTGTTTCTAAAATGCGAACTTGTGTTGACTATAACATAATTCCATTGTTGCGAGGAGGAGTGTGCATTGGTATCACATGATTATTTTTCAGACTTTGTCCTGAATATGCACAATGTTAATGCTGAAAGAGCCTCCACACCGGCACATGTAATCATTTAGCAGACTTTGTTGTGAAGTGCTTTCTGTGAGACGTACAGTACTCCGTGATTTTCTTTTTTTTGGAAGAGCTTTAACATCAAGAATGCAATTAACATTATTGTGGATACCTAGGGTGACGTCAGCAAGGACTGCTTGCATGCAGTCTGGCAGAAGCTTTTCCCAGATTTTTTTCAAGATTTTAAAGGCTTTGATCTGTCAGAGGACCTGCAAAGAATCAGAGAACATTGTGTTGATCCAGCAAAGCAAGTTGGATTTGAAGAAGTGGAGAGTGAGATGTTGAAGCGCTGTTTGAGTCCCACTGTGAAGACCTCTCTACAGCTGATCTACAAAAACTAATGCAGTGGGGGAAATGGAAGCTGGGGATGAAGAAGGTGAAGTTCAAGATGCAGCACCATGAAAGCTTTCCACTTCTGCCTGGTCTTCTCTCCTGTGGGAAATTGAGAAGCAGTTGCAGCTCTTAAAGGACAATGATTACAATGCAGAACGCAGCGAGATAGTAGTTCATGGAATCAGATCTTATTTGGCACTCTATGAACAGCTTCTTCGTGAAAGAAGAAAAAGGCAAAGCAGCAAAACCTGAATGCCTTTTTCAAGCCAACTCCCAAGAAATAGTCAGAAGGCATTGAACCACAGCCATCCACTTCTGGATTTACTACTTTTCGCCCTAACCCTGGAAATACAATTGCACCTGAAGGTGATGATGATGACGATGACCATCAGCCCCTCCATTAACAATAGCGCAGCCTCAAAACCTCCTCCCCCATAAAGTCGTCTTGACAATTTTTCAAGGTAAAGTGATAAATTTACTTTTGTTCCATTATTAGATATAAATTAAACAATTCTTCATACCGTGCTACCCTTGTGTTAGGCTTTTGAGTGATTTTGTTTTGGTGGTCTGCCCCAATCCCGCTTTTCCCAAATGACTCATTATTTCTATGGGAGCACAGATATTGTGTTATAGCAGAATCAAATGTACTATTTTTTGGAAAATATGAGAACAATTAAACTGAGCAAATGCATTGGAAGCTGAATTATGAATATCCAAATAGAGAAAACAGAATTTACATTTTCCTCATAATGTTGTCATAAAAACGATAGAGCCAGCTTGATGAGTCAGTTGGCATACCTCCCAACTCCCAGTGATAGAAGAGTTTATTTATTGGATTTTATTTAAATTAGAATAACTGCATTTAGCTTGATCATGCTGTTATTAATGCAAAAGTACAATTTTGAAATTCTAAGTTGTTGTGAAAATGTGAGGTAACAGTCATGATTTAATGTTCTTGTGTTTCTAATGAGTTTTACCTCTTGTATGGAACATGCTTATCCTGCAAAGTATTTAATCAGCTTTGTGTAGAAGCCCACGTCATTCCCTGATTTTGTGGTAAGACAGTAATTTATTCAACAGAACATTGCAAACCTAATAACAATATACATTGCTTCTGATTCCATGGCTCTGAAACTGAAGATTGATCATTAACTGAGGACTCATAACATGAGAACTACCCAACCATCACATTCTAATGAACAAGCAGTTGAGGTCCTCAAGGAAACCCTTGCCTGGTGGAGAAGGTCCTCTTGAATACTTGACTGACAATTGTGTCTGGTGACTTGTCACACAATCTGATAATCATCAGAGATTGGCCATTATTGCCAGTAAATGTTCAGAGGGCCAACTATAGGAGCCAGTAGGGGAGCTGGAAGAAAAGGAAGCAACCAGATAAATCATTAGGGCATTGCAGATCGACAGCCCACGCTGTGCTGCTGTTTATTCGAAGAACGCTTTTGACAGACATGCTTCATCGTCAGACTTGGACTACAGTTGCCTTATGTTTTACCTTGTACAACCTAAGATCCATTGAAAGGTCCATAATTTACACTCAACAGCTTCCTCATGAAGTCCACAATAAAAATAATTACCAACGTTGCTACGACAAATTTGAATTAAGTTTAACATGAGCAAAAGCAAATGATTGAAATATGATAGGACAAATTGATTTTTAAAAATTCACTTGTGGAATGTGGGTGCCACTGTTTGGGCCAACTGTTATTGCTCATCCCTAGCTTCCCTTCAGAAGGTGATAGTGAACTGCTGCAGTGCTGTAGGTTAAGCCACAGTGCCATTAGGGAGGGAATTCCAGGAGTTTGACCTCATGATACAGAAGCAAGTGTAAACTATTCCAATTCAGCATGGTGAACGGCTTGGAGGGGAAGTTGTTTGTGGTGGTGTTTTTATGTATCTGCTGCCTTTGTCCTTCTAGAATGAAGTATATGTGGGTTTGGAAGGTGCTGTCTAAAGACACTTGGTGAATTTCTGCAGTGCATGTTGTAGATAGTATACACTGCTGCTACTAAGTGTTGACGGTGGAGAAAATGAATGTTTGTGGATGTAGTGCCAATATTATCACTGGACTATTAATCTAGAGACCCAGGTAAAGTTCTCGGGACCTAGGTTCAAATCCTGGCATGGTGGGTGGTGGAAATTGAATTCAATAAAAAATTCTGGAATTACGGGTCTAATATTGACCGTGAAATTGTTGTCAATTATTAAGAAAAAATATCTGGTTCACTAATGTCTTTTAGGGAAGGAAACTGCTGTCCTTATCTGGTCTGTCCTACCTGTGACTTCAGACCCACAGCAATATGGTTGACACTTAACTGCCCTCTGGGCAAGTGGGGATGGGTAATAAATGCTGGTCTGGCCAGCAATGCTTACATCCTATGAATGAATTTTTAAAAAAGTCAAGTGAGCTGCTTTTTCCTGGATGGTGTCAGGTTCTTGAGTATTGTTGGAGTTGCCCTCTTCAAGTCAAGTGGGGAATATTGTGAACAGGCTTTGAGAGGATTAGAGATTAATTACTTGCTGCAGGATTCCTAGCATCTGACCTGCTCTTGGAGTCACCATATTTGAAAGGCAAGCCTAGTTTAGTTTTAGTCAAGGACGTGGGATGTAGTGGCTTACCTTTACTGTCTATTCTCTAAGGAGCAAGACAATATTGAAAGATGTTTGCAGAAAGAATCAAGCAGGATCCCTGAAAATCTGTGACCTGCTGGAAAGCAACAGTTTTGATGTCACCTTTTGTCAAATTTCCTGGTGATAGTCATTATTTTGGATCATATCAATGAATGGTATCTACTGAGTTGAGATCCAACAGAACAGCAGATATTACTGCCTCCAGGACAGGAAAGGAGAAAAGGAGATCTAATTAAGTAATCCGATTGAATAGTTTTGAAGTTGCCGTGTTGATAACAAATTTGACATGGTTGAGAAAAGAACTATAATGAGGTGTTGTGCAAAGTAGTCACAATAATGCTCCATACTTTTGATTGAGCCTTGTTGATCTTATGATTTTTAATCCATTTTTGCAACATAACTTTTTGTAACATAACTTTTCCCCCACCTGTATCAGCTTTTTGTGAGAGTAATTTCACAAACAAAAGTATTAAAGGTGGGCTGGAGATCAAAGAATGAATGTAAGGAATAATTACCGCAGGCTGTTTTCATAAAATCCTTTCAGAGTCATCCTGTAAGGGCTTTAGAGAACCTTATGTTCAGAGATGATGTAAGGTACAGGGAGAGGAATGGAAGGATATTTGCAAAAGTAAAGCAGACTTAAAGTTGGTGTACAATCCTTGTATTGAGTTGTGCATTAAAAGTACGTAAAATTATTTGTCATTGCATAATTTGTTTTGCAAATTCTGGTCTATTATGTTTTGTAGAGATCACACATCTTGCTGAAGTGTCTTGGAAGACAAAATATTCAAACTTGATCTAACAATGTTAGTGCATCTAGTCCATCATGAAAATGCACTAGACTTTTATACATTAAAAATACTGTGGAATATGATTCTATATCCGATCAAATGCCAGTCCCAGCTTCAGTGGTATAAAACCAAAATGCTAGCAGCATTTGTGGACAGAGAAACAGAGACAACATTTTCAGTTAGATATGACTCCTGCTTTGGAACTGGTAGCTGCCACCTTCAATGATGTGAGCTGGCCGTAGCGTGTCACAATCTTACAGAAAGCACCCAATTCAGAATACCCTTCGTTAATTGAGGATGATGGACAGACTGTCCAGAGAAGAGGCCCATTCAGAGGGCTAAAAGCTGTGGAAGTTAGCCGTCTCACCAGGAGAGTTAGATGCTACTGAGAGAGGCAAAGATCCACAGGACAGCTCAAACTGGAAATGCTTTTGACAGCATTCAAAATGTGTAAAGAAAACATTCAGGGCCACAAATGCCTGGCCATCAATGTTTACTGGTGACACCACAACCGGCAGCTGAAATTGTAGTCTTCTCCTTTCAGGGCTGGCATGCTAGGGATTCAAGGCCTCAGTGGTGTCCTGGCTTGCTCCCAAGAGGTTCTGTTGTTCATATGTCAGACTCCAGACTCATTTGAGGAGCTGACTGTTAGACCATAAGACATAGGAGTTGAAGTAAGGCTATTCGGCCCTTCAAGTCCACTCCGCCATTTAAATCATGGCTGATGGGCATTTCAACTCCACTTCCCTGCACTCTCCCTGTAGCCTTTGATTCCTTCTGAGATCAAGAATTTGTCAATCTCTGCCTTGAAGGCACCCAATGTCCCGGCCTCCACTGCACTCCGTGGCAATGAATTCCACAAACCCACCACTCTCTGGCTGAAGAAATGTTGTCTCATTTCAGTTTTAAGTTTACCCCCTCTCATTTTATGGCTGTACCCACGGGTCCTAGTCTCCCTGCCAAATGGAAACAACTTCCCAGCGTCCACCCCTTCTAAGCCATACATTATCTTGTAAGTTTCTATTAGATCTCCCCTCAACCCTCTAAACTCTAATGAGTACTGGTGTTGTAAGATCCCCCACCTGCTGCAACCATTCCCTATTTTGGTTTCTTAAAGACCTTACTTGGTTATCTGCAGCTGCAGTCCATGTAGCTGACCTGGATTCTCCAAAACTGATTCATTCCCACATTGGAGCAAACTAATTCTCAAGTTTCCTCCTGATCCTGCCTCTCTGTGTAGTTCCAAGAAAACTTCACTGGAAGTGTCATTCTGGGTAACACAGTGTGGAGCTGGAGGAGCACAGCAGACCAAGCAGTATCAGAGGCAATGTGGCAGTAGTACCTGGTCTGTTTCACTATATGATTGAGCAGTTTCAGGGCCGAAGAGATTACCAGAGGGTTACAGAGGGAGGAGGATAGCTTCTTCAAGATAGACATCCCTAGAAGAGGCTTCGCATTGGTGTGATAACTCATGCAGAGGTAATAAGAGCTGCTGATGCTGGAGTCAGAGATAACACCGTATGGAGCTGGAGGAGCACAGCAGGCAGCATCAGAGCTCATTTATTGTTAGGTTTCCAGATATTTTCCATATCAGTCTATTCAGAGATGTTATTCCATGCCTCAGGAGAAGGGGAAATTTGAACCTGGTCCACTGTATCACAACATCTCCTTAATGTTACATTTCTTGTAGTGAGTTTAATGAAGTCAGCCAGGTGGACCTCGTGGAATGAGTTTCCTGACTGGGGCTGTTAACCTGGTCCAATAAGGGAGCCCTGGCTGACAGATAAGAACAGGAATGTCAGACATCCTGTTCAATTTGACAGCTAGCTCTGTGGGAGCTGGATCAGTGTCAAGGACTCTCTATATGTAAACAAAGGGTGACTTGGTGATGGAATATCAGCTTGTGTGGAGTTATTTCAGTGGCAACAGGAGAAAAGAACACTCCTGAAGGAATTTGCTTACAACAGTCATCTTTGAGTTGGGCTAAGCATTTCTAGCATCATGCCATTATTGGGAAGCTTGACTCATTCAATCTTACCGTTGAAGACTGGGACCAGTATGTGCAAAAAATGCATTATTTTTCTTGGCAAATGACATTAGAGTAGATGAAAAGTAACAAATAATTCTCTTGTCAGCTTGTGGACCTGGAGTGTTTTCGGTTATTAGGGGCCTAACTTTCCCTGAGGCACCTTTCAAGAGTTGATGGATTTAGTTAAGGAATATTATGACCCAGAGCTTTCTCTAATTCTGAGAAGCTGTCAGTTTTACTGATCAATTCAAGAACCAAGAGAATACATGTGGGATTTTTGACTAGGCTAAGATGACTGGCAGATGCATATGACTTTGGTTTAAACCTTAATGCAATGTTGACAGAGAGTTTGATATGTAGAATTAATGATGTACCATGCAAAACAGCCTACTAGCTGAAACCCAACTGGACTTCAGACAGACTTCACAACTGACTTTATCATTGGGAAATGTGGCCAGTGGAGAATATGAGTTATAGGGAATTCCGATGGAAGTCAACACCCTTACCAGTCCGAGTGAGCTTGGAGAACACCACTTGCGTGAAAGCAATTGCATAGCCTCAGTCAGGACATATTATAAACTGAGGAACTCTTGGTCAGCCATGAGCAAAACCCCAAAACAAAGCCAAGCCATGGCCATTTGGTTAACATTTTCTACAGGATCCAGGCCAGAAAACCATTGCTGTTGTTGCTTGAGTGCAGACTACAGGCAGCAAAAGAGCCCCACTAGGCCTAAATGCAGAAGAGAACTCATAGGCTGGTATTGAGGAGAGTGCATGCCACTTCCAGTCTCTGTTGACAATATCAGACTTTGGATGCAGAGAGATTTGGTTCTGGCAAAACTGAAACAGCTGGTGGTGATGGGGGCTGTCACAACCTGAACTGAAAATGTTTTGGACCCAGAGAGACCCCCATCATAGTAGAAGATGGCAGATTATTCAGGGGAACAAGAGTGATCTTCTCCAGCAAAGGTCACTGCCAGTTACTGGCTGAATTCCACCAGGGTCATGTAGGGGTTTGCAAAGTGAAGATGTTGGTGAGATGTTATGTCTGGCGGCCAGAATTGGATGGCAAAATTGCTTCATAGGTGGGCTGGTATTCAGACTGCCAACAGGAACAAAAGTTACGGCCAGCAGCTCCCCAGCATCCATAGGAGTGGCCGCTAAAACCTGGACTCAGTTACACATTGATTACGCAGGTCCTCTCGTGGGCCCTATACTCTGAGTCAATGTGGATGCCCACTCAAAATGACTAGACATGCATTGAGTTCATTCATCAAACACGGGAATGATGATAAAAAAAAAACTGGACACATCTTTTGCAATACACGGACTCCTTGGGAAGTGTCAGTTACAGATAACAGGCCATCGTTTACCAGCAGGGAATTTGAGTATTTCCCAAAGATCTTCCGGAACCTGGGATAAGGATGGTGAAATGGCATCAAGAACATCAATGCCGGACAAAAGAATCCACCAAATGAGAGACACAGTTTACTTTAGTGGGCAAAGTTTGATGTAGGGACCACAGGAATGGGTAAGTAGCATGGTCAATGTGAGCTCAGGTCCAGTGATCTAAAAAGTTCAGGTGGGTGCTATGCTCCTGAACAAGCATGTGGACTATCTGAAAGCTGCAAACTCTCAAACAGTGAGGGAACAGAATGGGCCTGGCTCCTCAGCTGCCTTTCCGACAGTGCTGCACCCCATGGGCACTCCCTTTCCTTCCAGTATTGAAGATACCTTGGAATCTTAGATGGACACAATGGATGTTGCCACCTTGATGTCTTTGTTGCATGATGAGGAAACTGAATTTCTTCTACAAAGCTCTGTTCGCAAGAGACAAGATACTATGTGTTACACACTGCTTGTATCAAACTCAGAGTTGGACGAACCTAACCTGGTGCATAAAAAAAGAACTGGCCTGTGTCTTCGGACTCAGAGTGGGAGGGAGGTAGTGATTGTAACAAGGTCAACCAGATGTCATAGAATTATGAGTCCTCTGATTGGGGCAATTAATCTGGTCTAATCAGGGAGCCCTGACTGGCAGATAAGAAAAGGAGTGCCACAGGTTCTGTTCACTGAGAGCTGGCTCTGAGGAAGCTGGATCAGTGTCAAGGATCTCCTTATTATGTAAATTAATGGTGACTTTGTGATGAGATACCAGCCTCTGCAGTTATTTCACTTATTATTTGTAAATATTTAACTGCGAATGTTTAATCCTCATTGTCAATAAGGACCCTTCATGATAATGTTGGTGTATGTTTGTATGTTCAATCGAACTTTAAACATTTCGACAGACAGGACACAACTGTTACAAAACAATAAATGCATCGTGAAGATCTCAGAACAATTTGTAACTTGAAAAGGACTAAAATACAGTGCTAAATATTCCTGCATTGTACATTACAGCAACTTCATTATGAATATGTAGTGCAACACCAACTTAACAAGATGTTTAATGTTCATTTACTTTAGATTTAATCAGTTTTAACCCAGCCCCTAAGATTGCCAAAGTTTTCTTCAAAGCCAATAATTTTACTCATCCTGTAGTATCTGGAACATTTGTACAATTACTTGCTGACGCTGTATAAGCATAATGTTTGTACTTGCTTAATTATTTGTTTGCGAGATTAAAAATGGCCAAGATATCATGTCTTGTAATGATGCAAATGTAACAAAACTATTATACCAGACCTGAGATGATAAAATGTGAGGCTGGATGAACACAGCAGGCCAAGCAGCATCTCAGGAGCACAAAAGCTGACGTTTCGGGCCTAGACCCTTCATCAGAGAGGGGGATGGGGGGAGGGAACTGGAATAAATAGGGAGAGAGGGGGAGGCGGACCGAAGATGGAGAGCAAAGAAGATAGGTGGAGAGGGTGTAGGTGGGGAGGTAGGGAGGGGATAGGTCAGTCCAGGGAAGACGGACAGGTCAAGGAGGTGGGATGAGGTTAGTAGGTAGCTGGGGGTGCGGCTGGGGGTGGGAGGAAGGGATGGGTGAGAGGAAGAACCGGTTAGGGAGGCAGAGACAGGTTGGACTGGTTTTGGGATGCAGTGGGTGGGGGGGAAGAGCTGGGCTGGTTGTGTGGTGCAGTGGGGGGAGGGGATGAACTGGGCTGGTTTAGGGATGCAGTGGGGGAAGGGGAGATTTTGAAACTGGTGAAGTCCACATTGATACCATATGGCTGCAGGGTTCCCAGGCGGAATATGAGTTGCTGTTCCTGCAACCTTCGGGTGGCATCATTGTGGCAGTGCAGGAGGCCCATGATGGACATGTCATCAAGAGAATGGGAGGGGGAGTGGAAATGGTTGGCGACTGGGAGGTGCAGTTGTTTGTTGCGAACTGAGCGGAGGTGTTCTGCAAAGCGGTCCCCAAGCCTCCGCTTGGTTTCCCCAATGTAGAGAAAGCCGCACCGGGTACAGTGGATGCAGTATACCACATTGGCAGATGTGCAGGTGAACCTCTGCTTAATGTGGAATGTCATCTTGGGGCCTGGGATGGGGGTGAGGGAGGAGGTGTGGGGACAAGTGTAGCATTTCCTGCGGTTGCAGGGGAAGGTGCCGGGTGTGGTGGGGTTGGAGGGCAGTGTGGAGCGAACAAGGGAGTCACGGAGAGAGTGGTCTCTCCGGAAAGCAGACAGGGGTGGGGATGGAAAAATGTCTTGGGTGGTGGGGTCGGATTGTAAATGGCGGAAGTGTCGGAGGATAATGCGTTGTATCCGGAGGTTGGTAGGGTGGTGTGTGAGAACGAGGGGGATCCTCTTGGGGCGGTTGTGGCGGGGGCGGGGTGTGAGGGATGTGTCGCGGGAAATGCGGGAGACGCGGTCAAGGGCGTTCTCAATCACCGTGGGGGGGAAGTTGCGGTCCTTAAAGAACTTGGACATCTGGGATGTGCGGGAGTGGAATGTCTTATCGTGGGAGCAGATGCGGCGGAGGCGGAGGAATTGGGAATAGGGGATGGAGTTTTTGCAGGAGGGTGGGTGGGAGGAGGTGTATTCTAGGTAGCTGTGGGAGTCGGTGGGCTTGAAATGGACATCAGTTACAAGCTGGTTGCCTGAGATGGAGACTGAGAGGTCCAGGAAGGTGAGGGATGTGTTGGAGATGGCCCAGGTGAACTGAAGGTTGGGGTGGAAGGTGTTGGTGAAGTGGATGAACTGTTCGAGCTCCTCTGGGGAGCAAGAGGCGGCGCCGATACAGTCATCAATGTACCGGAGGAAGAGGTGGGGTTTGGGGCCTGTGTAGGTGCGGAAGATGGACTGTTCCACGTAACCTACAAAGAGGCAGGCATAGCTGGGGCCCATGCGGGTGCCCATGGCCACCCCCTTAGTCTGTAGGAAGTGGGAGGAGTCAAAAGAGAAGTTGTTGAGTGTGAGGACGAGTTCCGCTAGGCGGATGAGAGTGTCGGTGGAGGGGGCCTGGTCGGGCCTGCGGGACAGGAAGAAGCGGAGGGCCTTGAGGCCATCTCCATGCGGAATGCAGGTGTACAGGGACTGGACGTCCATGGTGAATATGAGGTGTTGGGGGCCAGGGAATTGGAAGTCCTGGAGGAGGTGGAGGGCGTGGGTGGTGTCACGGACATAGGTGGGGAGTTCCTGGACCAAAGGGGAGAAAATGGAGTCCAGATAGGTGGAGATGAGTTCGGTGGGGCAGGAGCAGGCTGAGACGATGGGTCGACCAGGGCAGGCAGGTTTGTGGATTTTGGGAAGGAGATAGAAACGGGCTGTGCGGGGTTGGGGAACAATGAGGTTGGAGGCTGTGGGTGGGAGGTCCCCTGAGGTGATGAGGTCATGAATGGTGTTGGAGATGATGGTTTGGTGCTCGGGTGTGGGGTCATGATCGAGGAGGCGGTAGGAGGTGGTGTCGGAGAGTTGGCGTCTGGCCTCGGCGATGTAGAGGTCAGTACGCCATACTACCACTGCGCCACCCTTGTCTGCGGGTTTGATGGTGAGGTTGGGGTTGGAGCGGAGGGAGCGGAGGGCTGCCCGTTCTGCGGGGGAGAGGTTGGAGTGGGTGAGAGGGGTGGAGAGGTTGAGGCGGTTAATGTCTCGACGGCAGTTGGAGATGAAGAGGTCGAGGGAGGGTAGGAGGCCTGGGGGTGGTGTCCAGGAGGAGGACTTGTGTTGGAAGCGGGTGAAGGGGTCAGTGGAAGGAGGGTTGGGTTCCCGGTTGAAGAAGTAGGCATGCAGGCGAAGACGGCGGAAAAACTGCTCTATGTCCGACCGTGACTGGTATTCGTTGATGTGTGGTTGTAGGGGGACAAAGGTGAGCCCCTTGCTCAGGACTGACCGTTCGTCCTCAGTCAGTGGGAGGTCTGGGGGGATGGTGAAGATTCGGCAGGGCTCAGGGTGGCTGTCTCCTCTGGGGTTGCAGGCTGTGGAGGTTGTGGGCGGAGCGATGATGTCGTCGGCCGTGGGCGGGGTTCCGCCCGCCGGGCAAGGGGCTCACCTTTGTCCCCCTACAACCACACATCAACGAATACCAGTCACGGTCGGACATAGAGCAGTTTTTCCGCCGTCTTCGCCTGCATGCCTACTTCTTCAACCGGGAACCCAACCCTCCTTCCACTGACCCCTTCACCCGCTTCCAACACAAGTCCTCCTCCTGGACACCACCCCCAGGCCTCCTACCCTCCCTCGACCTCTTCATCTCCAACTGCCGTCGAGACATTAACCGCCTCAACCTCTCCACCCCTCTCACCCACTCCAACCTCTCCCCCGCAGAACGGGCAGCCCTCCGCTCCCTCCGCTCCAACCCCAACCTCACCATCAAACCCGCAGACAAGGGTGGCGCAGTGGTAGTATGGCGTACTGACCTCTACATCGCCGAGGCCAGACGCCAACTCTCCGACACCACCTCCTACCGCCTCCTCGATCATGACCCCACACCCGAGCACCAAACCATCATCTCCAACACCATTCATGACCTCATCACCTCAGGGGACCTCCCACCCACAGCCTCCAACCTCATTGTTCCCCAACCCCGCACAGCCCGTTTCTATCTCCTTCCCAAAATCCACAAACCTGCCTGCCCTGGTCGACCCATCGTCTCAGCCTGCTCCTGCCCCACCGAACTCATCTCCACCTATCTGGACTCCATTTTCTCCCCTTTGGTCCAGGAACTCCCCACCTATGTCCGTGACACCACCCACGCCCTCCACCTCCTCCAGGACTTCCAATTCCCTGGCCCCCAACACCTCATATTCACCATGGACGTCCAGTCCCTGTACACCTGCATTCCGCATGGAGATGGCCTCAAGGCCCTCCGCTTCTTCCTGTCCCGCAGGCCCGACCAGGCCCCCTCCACCGACACTCTCATCCGCCTAGCGGAACTCGTCCTCACACTCAACAACTTCTCTTTTGACTCCTCCCACTTCCTACAGACTAAGGGGGTGGCCATGGGCACCCGCATGGGCCCCAGCTATGCCTGCCTCTTTGTAGGTTACGTGGAACAGTCCATCTTCCGCACCTACACAGGCCCCAAACCCCACCTCTTCCTCCGGTACATTGATGACTGTATCGGCGCCGCCTCTTGCTCCCCAGAGGAGCTCGAACAGTTCATCCACTTCACCAACACCTTCCACCCCAACCTTCAGTTCACCTGGGCCATCTCCAACACATCCCTCACCTTCCTGGACCTCTCAGTCTCCATCTCAGGCAACCAGCTTGTAACTGATGTCCATTTCAAGCCCACCGACTCCCACAGCTACCTAGAATACACCTCCTCCCACCCACCCTCCTGCAAAAACTCCATCCCCTATTCCCAATTCCTCCGCCTCCGCCGCATCTGCTCCCACGATAAGACATTCCACTCCCGCACATCCCAGATGTCCAAGTTCTTTAAGGACCGCAACTTCCCCCCCACGGTGATTGAGAACGCCCTTGACCGCGTCTCCCGCATTTCCCGCGACACATCCCTCACACCCCGCCCCCGCCACAACCGCCCCAAGAGGATCCCCCTCGTTCTCACACACCACCCTACCAACCTCCGGATACAACGCATTATCCTCCGACACTTCCGCCATTTACAATCCGACCCCACCACCCAAGACATTTTTCCATCCCCACCCCTGTCTGCTTTCCGGAGAGACCACTCTCTCCGTGACTCCCTTGTTCGCTCCACACTGCCCTCCAACCCCACCACACCCGGCACCTTCCCCTGCAACCGCAGGAAATGCTACACTTGTCCCCACACCTCCTCCCTCACCCCCATCCCAGGCCCCAAGATGACATTCCACATTAAGCAGAGGTTCACCTGCACATCTGCCAATGTGGTATACTGCATCCACTGTACCCGGTGCGGCTTTCTCTACATTGGGGAAACCAAGCGGAGGCTTGGGGACCGCTTTGCAGAACACCTCCGCTCAGTTCGCAACAAACAACTGCACCTCCCAGTCGCCAACCATTTCCACTCCCCCTCCCATTCTCTTGATGACATGTCCATCATGGGCCTCCTGCACTGCCACAATGATGCCACCCGAAGGTTGCAGGAACAGCAACTCATATTCCGCCTGGGAACCCTGCAGCCATATGGTATCAATGTGGACTTCACCAGTTTCAAAATCTCCCCTTCCCCCACTGCATCCCTAAACCAGCCCAGTTCATCCCCTCCCCCCACTGCACCACACAACCAGCCCAGCTCTTCCCCCCCACCCACTGCATCCCAAAACCAGTCCAACCTGTCTCTGCCTCCCTAACCGGTTCTTCCTCTCACCCATCCCTTCCTCCCACCCCCAGCCGCACCCCCAGCTACCTACTAACCTCATCCCACCTCCTTGACCTGTCCGTCTTCCCTGGACTGACCTATCCCCTCCCTACCTCCCCACCTACACCCTCTCCACCTATCTTCTTTGCTCTCCATCTTCGGTCCGCCTCCCCCTCTCTCCCTATTTATTCCAGTTCCCTCCCCCCATCCCCCTCTCTGATGAAGGGTCTAGGCCCGAAACGTCAGCTTTTGTGCTCCTGAGATGCTGCTTGGCCTGCTGTGTTCATCCAGCCTCACATTTTATCATCTTGGAATCTCCAGCATCTGCAGTTCCCATTATCTCTGATACCAGACCTGAGTGCTGGTTTAATTGAATAATATTGTACTTAGCATGTTGGGGTTGATGCTATCCAGTGGCCTGTGCTGCATTGTGCTTGTATGATGAGCTAAAATTGGACAGAATTGTGATGTTCTCCATTGCTAAGTAATCTGTCAACACTTGCTATTCAGAATTGCATATGAAGAATGGTTGCTTTGGTGATGTTATCAGAGGGCTGCCAACACTTGTACTGGATGGAAAAACATGTATGAGATGTATCTAAGCCACTCTGCATCACAGCAGTGTAATTTGATGAGTTTTATATTTCAAAACTCTATTCATGTTGCCTACATGTATTAGCGCAATTGTTTTCAATTTTTAAAAGATGTCCACTTCCATATAAAAACATGCAACAATGCAACTTAAAAGTAATCAGACATTTTTAAGGACTCTGCAAAATTTGTAGCTCGGGTTGTGGGTGCAGTTGTTCATTATCTTGCTGAGCTGGTTGTTCTGTGGCATGCAGGTGTTTCATTACCCTTCTAAGCAGCATCATCAGTGTGATCTCTAATTGAAGCGTAGGCGTTCTGCCTACTTCCAGATTTATATGATCCTCTGATGTGATGGTCTTTTTGCTTCCGGTTCTGTTGTTTTCTCAGCAGCCTGTATACGGGGTCTATTTCTATTTCTATGTGTTTGTTAATAGAGTCCCGAGTTGAGAACAAGGCTTCCAGAAATTTCCTTGCATATCTGGTGTTCGCTTGTCCCAGTATAGTCACTTTGTTCGAATTGAACTGACGGCCCTCATCGTCTGTATGTATTGAGACAAGTGAATATTGGTTGTGTCTTTTTACTGCCAGTTGGCGTTCGTGTATCCTGGTCAACAGTTTCCTCCCTGCGTGTCTAATGTAATGTTTATTGCACTTGGTGCATGGGATTCTGTATATCACGTTGGTCTTGTTTACTGTCGGTATGGGGTCTTTAGTCTTTGCTAACATTTAGTGCAGTGTTGCTGTGGTTTGGGTGTAATCAAGATCTTATGCAGTCTTAGGAGTCTTCTGTGACACTAGCAATGCTACGCTACCTCAATAATATAGCAGAAACGTCTACCAAACAGTTATGCTACCCTACATCAAAAATCTAGCAGAAACAACTACCAAACTCCTAAGGCTGCATAAGATCATGGAAGCAACAAGACCATTACACCTGAGGATCATGTAAATTCAGAATTGAACGGAACACTAACACTGAAAACATTGCCTAGAAGGGTAACAAAATGTCTGCACACCACAGAACAAACAGCTCGATGAGCTAATGAGCAATAGTAATCAAACTGTGGTAATAAGGTGGTAACTGTGTCTTGTGGAAAATTTAGTGTTCGGAACCTGTGTACACTGACTCAGAAATTGTTGGGAAGTCAAGCCGTTAGAACATCCTGTTAATGTCATGTGCCAATGTTCATTCATAAAAAATCCACAGGATTTGCAGAATAAGAGACATATGCTATGATTTCTGATCCTTAGCAGATGGCTGGAGGATTTCACTAATATCGCCAAAGTCAATAAAAGTTTCTTCCTGCCCTAATTTTCATGGAAAGTATGAAATTGCTGAAATTAGGATACTATTACAAATTATTCCCATTGTAGCTATTGAAGGCTGATAATTATTGGACCCTGGTAAAGAGGTGATTTTACTGTGCTCACATTAAACATTGTCAGCCATAAATGAACCAATGAAATGAATGTTTCAAGCAGCATGTAGTAAATTATTGGTAGAGAGTTTTTAACTTTTTTTTGATCTATGTTGGCAGTCTTTGTGTCAGTCTTGCTATCCACACGCGCTGTCACTGACACAAAGCAAACATTTTCAGTATACAAAACCCTTGGGCAGGCTGAAAAGGGCATACATTGAAATGCAAATCAGATTATTTCAGAAAATAAAGTTTTAGAATACATTATGTGAGCACTTTGAGACAAAACATAGTGAATGCAGGGAATGGAGGAACAAAATGTGACTTTGTTTCCAATGTTCACCACCACTGGAATTTTATTTTTGGGTCTGTGGTAGACTAATTGATAGGGATTGATTGCTGTGATTAGTCAGTAATTTCACTATCTTTGTATGTAACAATAGAGGATGTTGAATCTTGTCCTTTCTTTCTTTTAGCCAGCCTAATATCTATCAAACCAATGCATGCCATTCCTATTGGGTACTTCACTCTTCCTAATGAGATGTACAGAGCTGCTGATTCTATACTTTATAGGTCAGGAACGTTAGTATATGTTGCACATTAACTGTGCCACTCACTCATTAATTTCTCAAGGAACAATGCACCAATTCATAAAACACAACTGACATACAATGCCTTTTTCTGCTGTTTGTTCTTTTTTCAAAAAAAAATCTGCTTCTTCTTTGTCTTTGTCTTCATTTCTTGCAGAAGGCAGATTTTAATGCTCCCCTAGGAATGGAATAAGAGGCATAGCGGGGGAATATAGTGGGGTAGGATGGCATCATTGCCTCCCTAACCGAACCCAATTATGTCTAGGGCAGGCACAGTAAAGAATGGACTCTAACCAAGCTGCAATTTAAAGGCCTAATCCTGTCACTAGTAATCAACCAGCTCATACAAGTGAGGAAACCTTCATTCTGCAGTGTTGTGGAGGAGAGATTCTTCCTTCTTGGATATTAGGGGACCTCATCAACAGCAAATGATGGGTTAGTGGAAAGCCATTACTCCTCTCTTAAAAGGAAACCCCTCTTGTCCTTGATAATAAAATGTGAGGCTGGATGAACACAGCAGGCCAATTGTGCTCCTGAGATGCTGCTTGGCCTGCTGTGTTCATCCAGCCTCACATTTTATTATCTTGGAATCTCCAGCATCTGCAGTTCCCATTACCCCTCTTGTCCTTGTAGGGTTTTGTTGACTGGGCCTGGGGTTCTCATCCAACTTACCTATGTCCTCAAGCTCCAGTGATCTCTGATCAACTTCCAATCTTTGAATGCTACAGGAAAGTGCCCCTGCAGAAACCAAGAGCCCCAACAACAGACAACACTAAATTTGATTGAGATTTAATCCTGACAGAACTCCCAGAAATGACCAGAGTGGATGGGCCCGCCCCAATGATCATTAAATTTTACCCAAAATCTTCTATAAAGAAAATCTTTAGAGTGCTCATAGAAACTTCGTCATTTGTAAAATGACAATTTATCTTTTTAGTAAAATCATCTCCAGGAGAGGTTAGTGAATAAAATGCTAAGATGTTGGCTGGGGTTATGTCCTTACAAAGCTTAAGGGAGGCTGAGCTTTTTAAAATTTTCAACCTCCTCTTTCTTTGAAAGAATATATGTTTTATAAATTTAAAGGGAATGAAATAATGAATGTTTACTTTGTTAGACATATTGCTATCAATCAAAGCAGTACACATCCACATTTTTAAAAAATGTAGCGTATTAGTCTTATTGTGGGGACATATGTTTAATGAATATGCTATGTCCCTATTGTTTAAAGAAACCCATGCATCATTGCACTGTCATATACACCCTGTTTTTGCAAAAGGTCTGTTTATATTCTTTTAGCTCAAGATTCCTGGGGTTGGAGAAGGAAACATCTGTCTATGCAAATGGAACCTATGTTTATTTTTCAACATATCAGTTTGGAACCCTACTTACCATGTACCACAAGATCCATCTTTTTGACAGTCTCATGAATGGGGCCCTAACCATCTGTTCACTGCATAAGCTTGACACTGAGAAAAGCTATGACAAAATTATCCCGTAATGGCTACCGTGGTAAAATCATCACTCACTGTATATCATGCAGACTCATGAAAGAGCCTGCGCCCACCTCTTTTGGCTCTGAACAGTGCCCAATCTGCTGCAGGCTACCCTGGAGGGGAAGGTATCTCGATAGCTGAAGCTAGCTTTCACAATGTTGCTACTTGTCAGTAAACCCAGATGGATTTTCTTCACTGTTATAGGAAGGATATTACTAAGATGGAGAGGGTTCAGAAAAGATTTACCAGGATGTTGCTGAGAATGGAAGGTTTAATTTATAAGGAGAGGCTGGATATGCTGGGACGTTTTTCAATGGAACGTAGGAGGTTGAGGGGTACCCTTATAGAGATTTTTTAAATCATGGGGGGTATCAATAAGATGAATGGCAGGTATCTTTTCCCTATGGTTGGGGATTTCAAGATGAGGGGGCATATTCTTAAGGTGAGAGGAAAAAAATTTTAAAAAAGACATGGGGGCAATTTTTTTACACCACCTGGTTTGTATGTGGAATGAACTTGCAGAGGCAGTAGTGGATGGGGGTACAGTTACAATATTTAAGAGACATTTGGATAAGGAATAGGAAAGGTTTGGAGGGATATGGGCTAAACACAGGCATCTAAGACTAGTTTAGTTTGGGATTGTGGTCAGCATGAACTGGTTGGACCAAAGGGTCTGTTTTCATGCTGTAAGACTCTGAGTCTGTGACTCTGACTACAGGATGCTGCCATAAAGCCAGAAAAATGCTTTGCCTACCACAAAAATGAATAAAAGGACATGTGGACTTCAATACTAGATTTGTAGGCCATACATCCTAGTGACTGGCAGATGTATCAAACAATATGTCCTGTTGACCATTTACAACATAGCAAATGTGCTCAAACAGTCTGTGCTTACCAGCCTCTGAACACTATGAGCAACATTTAGATATGAACGAAAATCAAAAGAGCTGCAGGTGCTGGAAAGCAGACACAAAAATGGAAGTTGCTGGAAAAGCTCAGCAGGTCTGGCAGCATCTATGGAGACAAATCAGAGCTACCATCAATTCTGAGGACGGGTCACTGGACCCAAAACGTTAACTTTGACTTTTTTCCATATTTGCTGTCAGAACTGCTGAGCTTTTCCAGCAATTTCTGTTTGTGTGCAGCATTACGTCTGATTCTGCTAGTGGACAACATTTAGTAAATAATCCAGTCTGCGCTAAGAATTACACCAGAAACCACTTTAAGATTATCAGTTAGGTTTGTGTTACAAGCTATGTACTATAATTCACAGGATCCTGTTTTACATAGGCAGAAGGAATTTGTATAGACATTACAACATTTCATTTTGAAAGGAATCGTGGAGATTGCTGGTCTTTGCTGCGTTCCAGTGCTCTAACCAATCAGAACAGACTTGTCTGATCTGAGAACTAAGATTGACAATTTACTATTCTTTCTGCATCTTCATCCCAACAATGAAGCAGTCAACACTCTCTTTGCATACTATATGAATTGATATTAATTTTCCATGTTGAGTTACTTGTGTTCTAGTCCTGATGGTTCCATGGCAAAAGCTTCAACATTGTGTCGCCTCTCAACAATGTTTAAGTTCTGTATACCAAGCAACTATCAATATTATTTTACCTATATCCTGACATATTTAGCTTTGCAAGGATTAGGTTCCTTGCATTTATATTAAGTAGCACTCTTGAAGGTAGAGGTGAGTTTGTTTCCTAGGTCCTGTTGTCTCCAGTTGAAGTTTCTTTTAATCTTTGAAAGACAATCAGGACAGACCTGGGCAGATACTGACAGTCTACCATGGCTATTCCAATGGATTTTCCAGTATTTGAGTTGGGGATCCCAGGCTATGATTAGGATAGAAGGGGTTCAACAGCAATTCCTTTGTGTTGGTGGTGAGGATGCCAGGAATTTTGGGACCTGTTTTTATTTAATGAAGCTTTTTACTTTTCCTTATATTATTAATTAACATCAGTGGTAGAAAGTTGAAGCCCTTTAGCAACAAAAGTTTTCTCTTATGCCATTATCCATGTTGACCCTTCTCATTTCCATCGGCATTTCTTATGAAATATGATTTCCCATTATTCCGTTTTTGGTCAGACTTACTATCATTCATGAAACAATCACCCATTGCACTTAAAGCAAAGCCAAGTAATTCACATTACATCATCTAACAGATGATTAAAGAGAATTCTTATCAGCAGCACTCAAACTATCAAATACTGGAGCTGTACTAGGCACATGTGCAGCCTACAGAAAATACTGCAGATGAGCAATGTGGTCCTATTTTACTTCTGTGAGTACTGAATTTTCTCGGCCATGTTTAATCCTTTTCCAGTGCTGACAATTTTACCAGTAGAGGAGAGCAGTGTGGGAAGCTAACTCGCAACCTTTACCCGTAACCCAGCCAGTTCTATTGCGGGCATACAGATCTCTCTTTCCCCTGTAATCTTTCTGAATTCCATCCAGCTTCTTGAGGACTCATAGATTACAGACCCATATGAGAGTCATCAACCGTAGACTGGATTCAGGAGCCTTTTAAAAACTAAGTTTTTAAACATTCCTATACAATCCTCCTCATATCTCCCTACCCATGGTTCTTCTGTACACCATTTACAATGCCCATGCTTACTTTACACTCTTTGTTCTCCATCCTTATCCTATGCAGCTTCTTGCCCACTTGCCTAGTATACACTACACACAGAACCGTGATTCATATAGTAACAATGGAAAATTTTGATATCACCAATTTAGAAATCTAATTTGCAAAGCAACTCTTGCAAAATTGTAAACCATAATTTGAGCAGCATAAACGTTTCTCCACTTCATACCTTTCAATCTAGTCCAAATAAAAACTCACTCATGGGCTGGGACATTTTTTACCTGGAGAGTAGGCAGCCGAGGGTGACCTTAGTGAGGTCATGACAGCATAGAGAAAGTAAATAGCCAAAGTTGTTTCCCAAAGCTAGGGAAATCCAAAACTAGACAGCATAGGTTTAAGGTGAAAGGGAAAAGATTTAAAAGGGCCCTGAGGGGCACGTTTTCACACAGGAGATGGTGCATAAATAGAACAAGCTGCCAGAGGAAGTGGTAGACGGCAGTACGATTACAATATTTTAAAGATATTTGGACAAATGCATGGATAGGAAAGGTTTAGAGAGATACGGGCCAAATACAGGCAAATGGGGTTATTTCAGCTTAGGAATGGATAAGTTAGATCATAGGGCCTGATTCTGTACTGTAAGAACCTATGACTCATTGTTTCTCAAAAAAAGTAAAAAGCATATTATAAATTAATGCTAACATTTCACAGCAGTACCTGCCAGCAGATCCCTATAGAACAGATTCCGTTGGTCATTCTTAGAGCTCTGTTGCCTCACAGAGCCAGGGACTCAGGTTTGATTCCAACCTCAGGTGACTGTCTGTGTGGAGTTTGCACATTCTTCCTGTGTCTGCATGGGCTTCTGCTGGATGCTCCAGTTTCTTCCTCAGTCCAAAGATGTGCAAATTAGATGGATTGGCCATGGTAAGTTACCCACAGTGTTCAGGAATGTGTACATTATGTGCGTTAGCCATGGGAAATGCAGGGTTACAGGGTTTGGGTAGGTGGATGGGTCTGGGTGGGATGCTGTTCGGAGGGTTGTTGTAACT
The DNA here is from genome assembly GCF_030684315.1 of Stegostoma tigrinum. Taxonomy (NCBI): domain Eukaryota; kingdom Metazoa; phylum Chordata; class Chondrichthyes; order Orectolobiformes; family Stegostomatidae; genus Stegostoma; species Stegostoma tigrinum. Next base: position 24,539,648 of record NC_081365.1, on the reverse strand, counting down.
TGTTGGGCCGAATGACTTGTTTCCACAATTCTATGATTGAGTCCCTCTCAGTTCAGGGGTAGGGATTCTACCACAGTTTCACAACAGGGCCATAAGGTTTGTAATTTTTTTTTAAAAAATTAATCTATTTTCCTAATCAACCTGGTCAGAGATGTCATTCTACACCTCCAGAGCAGGTGGGACTTGAACCTCCTGGTCCAGGGGTAGGGATTCTACTTCTGTGCCACAAGACGGCCCCAAGCTTAGCAATATAATAGTGGGAAAATGATTGGAAATAGGTGTGGAATATTTCTGCCCCATCGCATTATCAACTTAAAAAGTAAGATTAATTTCAGCTGTTTTAAAATGGAAACTTCTAGATGTAAAATGAAAGGTGAGAGGGACTTGGATTGCTCATAGAAGCTTGATTTTCGTTACAGGTTCCATTCATGGTTATCTTGGTGTTACATCGCTATCCTTTCATCCTATGGACATGAATCCAGCAAAAGAAGCTGGAATGAGAACTTAAATTCAAAGTTAAATAGAATATGATGGTTTAAATTCAGTGCTAAATAGATGTTAATGTTAAAAAAAAGCTAGCAAGGAGATTGAATTAATGCTTTTTCAACAATCTCCTTCAGATGAGGTACAAGAAATAGAATCTGGGCAATGTAAATGTCATCTTGTAAAAATACAGGATTATCTGTGAGATTAAAGTACATTAGGTTTATGCAAGAAAGCTCTGCATTATATCTGTCCTAACTATCACATGTTGCAAAATCTGTTTGATGCCACTGTCAGTGAGTGGAAATATCATTACATCATTTGTTCACGAATTATACTTGTTTGTGAAACAGAATCAGTAATAAAAAAAGAGAGTCCCAGCGTGATCCTGGGCTAATTATGTAACGCGTGAAAAGCAAACTCATAGTCGTGTTTTTGCAAAGTGTTTAAATTGAATTTAATACCACATTTTTAAAGTTTTAGAAATATTTTGTAAATGGAGAAAGTGTAAATATGTATGACCCATTTTATAGTTGGGGCAATCTTATGTGCCATGGTAATGATGCTAGAAGCCTGTATTAAGAATTTAGATCACAATTTCTTTTTCATTTCTGAAAGTATTTTATTGTACAGAAGAACTTTTAAAAAGGCAAAACATGAAATACAAAATTTTATTAAGCTAGTGCTGGTAGACGGAGTAGTGAAGAAGGTGTTTGGTATGCTTGCCTTGATTGGCCAGTGCATTGAGTGCAGGAGTTGGGAGGCCATTGATGCGGCTGTACAGGGTAAAGCCACTTTTGGAATAATGCATTCAATTCTGGTCTCGTGCTGTAGGAAAGATGCTGCAGAAGGGTTCAGAAAAGATTGACAAGGATGTTGCCAGAGTTGGAAGGTTCGAGCTTTGGTGGGAGGCTGAATAGGCTGTGGAGATTTTCCCTGGATCATCGGAGGCTGAGGGATGACCTTATAGACGTTTAGAAAATCATGAGGGACATGGATAGGGTGACTAGTCAAGTTCTTTTCCCCATGGTAGGAGAGTCTAAATTAGTGGGCATAGGTTTAAGGTGAGAGGGGAAAGATTTAAAAGGGACTTGAGGGGTAACTTTCTCACACAGAGGGTGGTGTGTTTATGAAATGAACTGCAGAGGAAGTAGTAGAAGCTGGTATAATTGCAGAATTTAAAGGTCATCTGGATGGGAATATGAATAGGAAGGATTTAGAGGGATATGGGCCAAATGCTGACAAATAGGAATAATGGCCTACTCCAGCACCTATTGTCTATTGTCTATTAATTTCGGATACCTGGTAGGCATGGACGAGTTGGACGGAAGGGCCTGCTGTATATCTCTATGACTCTATGTGTCAGTCAAAATCATTTTTTAAAAATGTAAAATACCCTTGGTAGTTGTGTCCCCCAGCATATAATGTACTTCATCACTTTTGAAAAAAAGAATGCCCAATAAATACGCACAAAGTTGCTGGGATTACAAGTTGAAAATATGCAGTTACAGCAACAGAGTTTCTGGAGTCTTGACAAACAATGGGATAACAGTGGATTGAGATATAATGAAAAGAGTGGCTGAGATAGGAGTGAATTATAGTGGGAAAATTCAGCATACAATAATGTATTAATGGAGAGTTAAGGGCCTGGATATTCATCACCAGTGAAGTTGGGGAAACTCCTGACTTTGTGCATGTGCCTTGGGAGAAAAGGTTTGCAAAGACAAGTTCTTCATCTCTGGGGAATGAGTGCAGTTAGCCCAGCTAACATGGGAAGGAAGTCGAAAGCAGTCACATGGTTGTCATGTGCTGGGAAGGCTTCTTTAAAAGGCCAGCCTTGGTGCTGCTGGACTTCACCCAGTTAAAATAAAACAAAGAAGAATCCCTAGCCCTTACCAATTGCACTATCTCAGGCTCACACAATACCAATGTCTCGTCCATGCCACTTCATGCATCCAAGGTCCCTCTAGTCAACCACATATGCTGATTGTGCCAAGTTTTGGGACTTCCTTGCCCATTAGCTACAACCTGCACTGAACAAATAATCCTTCAAATGACAATAGAATGTCTAAGGAAAGCCTCAAAGAAGCCATTCATTTATTGCTTTCTACCATGTTAAAGAAAACCTTCCTATTAAAGGGCAATGAAAAGTATGAATCATCCAGACTGAGCATCAATCACCTCGTGTAAATAAACATTGGGCAATTGACAGCACAGATCAGAGAGACATGGCTGTCAATCAAGCAATATTTTCTCTTGGGCTTAACTGTTTCAATAGATTAATGGATTTATGGGCTGTCATGTTGTGCATTTACTTATCAAGTGACTAATATAAACCATACTACAGAGACTTATCCCTTCCTTATCTTCTTAATATAAGCTGAAACCCCATGCTGTAAAACTATAGGTCATAAGATGTTGGAGTAGAAGCAATACATTCAGCCCATCCATTTTGCTTCACTATTCAATGAGATCATAATCTTCAGTTGCACTCTTCTGCCTTTTCCCCGTAAACTTTGCTTCATTTACTGATTAAAAATCTGCCTGTTTCGGCATTGAATACACTTAAAGACACAGCCGTTACAGTCTTCTGTGGCATATAATTTCACAGATTCACTACCCTCTGAGAGAAAACAGTTCCTCTTCATCTCTGACTTAAAAAGGCACACCTTTTTCTGAGATTAAGCCCTCTGGTCCTACACTGTCCCACAAGGGTAAACAACCTTTCCAGCACCCTGCTAAGGATCTTAAGAATTGTCTCTGTCCATTAGGAGATTAGGAAAAATTTCATCACTCAGAGTTGTGAACCTGTGGAATTTTTCTCCCATAGAACGCTGTTGTTACATATATATTCAAGAGGGATCTGGATGTTTGTGGCTAAAGGGATAAAGGGGTATGGAGGGAAAGCTGGAATAGGATACTGAGATTGCATGAACAGCCATGATCATATTGAATGGTGGTGCAGACTCGAAGGGCTGGATTGCCTACTTCTGCACCTATTTTCTGTGTTTCCATATTATAATAACATTGCATCTCATTTTTCCAAACTCCTTTCAGTAAAGGTCCCACCTACTCAATCTCTCTTCATAAAACTGTCCTTCCATACCTGGGATTGGCCAAGTAAAGCTTTTCTGGAATCCCTCCATTGCTAATACATCTTTCCTTAGATAGGATTCCAGCTGTGATTGAACTGATGCCTTGTGTAGTGTTAGCAAGGCTTCCCTGTTTTTATACTAGATTCCCTTTGAAATAATGGCCAACATTCCATTTGCCTTCCCTGTTTGCTGCTGTATGTTTATGCTATCTTTTTGAGATTTGTGAATGAGAACACCCAAATCCCTCAATGCTACACCTCTCATCAGTCTTTTTCCATTTACATAATACTCAGCTCTTTCATTCCTCCTGAAAAGAACATAACCCTATGTTTTCCCAAATTGTATATCATCTGCCAAGTTTTAACCACTCTCTTACTGTCTATATTCCTTCTTTGTATCATCCTCACCACTTGCCTTCCGACCTACCATTGTGTCATCCCCAACTTGCCGATAGTACATTCACTTCCTCATCCAAGTGATTAATATATTTTGTAAATAATTGAAGTTCCAGCACAGCTCCCTGTGACACTTCACAAGTATCAGGATGGCAACCTCTAAATGTGTCCTTTATCCCAACTCTGTCTTCTATCAGAGATAGTAAGAACTGCAGATGCTAGAGTCAGAGATAGAACAGTGTGGAGCTGGAGGAGTTCAGTAGGCCAGGCAGCACCAGAGGGGCAGGAAAGTTGATGTTTCGGGTCAGAACCATTCTTCTGAAGAAGGGTCTAGACCTGAAACTTCAACTTTCCTGCTGTTCTAATGCTGCCTGGCCTGCTGTGTTCCTCCGGCTCTACACTGTGTTAATTCAGTCTTCTATCAGTTAGTCAATCCCCTATCCATGCTAATATACTACCTCAAACAACATGGGTCGTTATCTTATTTGGTACCTGAACATGTGGTACCTTATCAAATACCTTCTGAAAATCCTAATATGTTATATCTATTGCTTTTCCTTTCATATATCTCGCTTGTTACCTCCTCAAAGAGTTCAAATAAATTTCTCCGGCATGATTAACCCTTCATGAAGCTACACTGACCCTGCTTGGTCATACCATGTACTCCTAAATGCTCTTCAATTACATCCTTTATAATCAACCAATGTTTTCCCTTTTCAAATGAATCTAAGGATTCTTGGGAGAATCATGCTGTGTTTATACATGATTCAACATGCTTTATTCAATTGTTATCTTTATAGGAATCTCACTCGCGCTGTCTCTCTCTCTCTCTCTCACACGCACACACACACTCACACACACACACTCACACAAAGCATGCAACCTCTCACTGCATTCAGTACAGACCATCATTACATTTCATGTGACATGATGACGTGAAGTTGTATGGCTCACAAAGAACGGCATGTTGCAAATTACTTTTGACCAGCACCTGATCCAATCATTGAGCTGGGTTCCTGTGTCTCCATGCAAAATGTCCTTACTGCAACCTTTCAATGCAAGTCTATGCTTCCTAAGCAGACTGCCAGTGTATCAGAGGTCCCATGATATTCATAATGGGTTGGCACTTTTCAGATGCCAATGACTGTGGATGAGGTGTGAACGCAGTTAGTGCCCATGAATCATGCCCTGAGCTGCAGTTTGATTGAATGCAACATGGAGTTGTTCAGAGCAAGCAGCAAGCTAAATCCACCAGCTAGCCATCCTCCTTTCCACACTGAGTCTTCCCAACTTCGATCTTTTTGGTAAGGTAGAAAGCTGAGTATTAATGAGGGGAGTTGGGCTGCCAAGAAGGCACTCAACAAGAAATAGGTCTCCTTAATTGGCAATTTATTGCTGTCTAGTGAGAATTTTATGTCACTTACAAAAGGCATAAAAGACACAGCAAGATGCTCCTAACATTGAGATTGTCTTTGATGGACTTCTCGTCTGACCTTCCACAAATCATGCCGTGGCCCACGTTGATCACAGTCCTGTAAGGTTCCGCTCAATGTTTATTTTTGAAACCAGCTATGGACCACCACAAACCAACAAGTGGTGCTGATGTGCAATTCTTGAGGTACTTCTTCCGTGCTACAAAGATGCTTGCTGGCTTTCACAAAAAAAATTCTCTTAGACACAAATAATGGGAACTGCAGATGCTGCAGAATCTGAGGTAACAAGGTGTGGAGCTGGATGAACACAGCAGGCCAAGCAGCATCTCAGGAGCACAAAAGCTGACGTTTCAGGCCGAGATCTGTTAAACACAGTCTGGCCCATTATCCCTCATTGACATATTCATAAGATAGTGAAAATACCATAAGTGGTAATTTTGGAATCTGATACCTTTTTGAAATGATTTGTTCGGTATTCTTCAGTAGATCTTTTAAATAATTAAGCACAGAAAATTATAACTACCATGCCAGCTATCCAAAATCATGCATCAAAGTACTGAGACAAGTACAAATCCATACCTGTTCTTGGCATCTCTATAATATTCAATTTTAGATCATACTTCAAATAATATAGCCAAGAATACTGTAGTGGAAATTTATCTGCAGCACATGAGGTGACAGATATTTAATCTGTATGTGCATTGTTTATTGGCTAGCATTTATTTAGCAAAGACAGATTTACATTATGATGATTTCTAGCACAGTGCCTATACTAGTTCATTATTTTTCTTGATCAAGCAGTTGATAAAGTGCATATTTTATGTGCCAGACACAGCATGTGATCTTTAAATGTAATTAATACCAAAGTAATCTACACACACCGATGACTATGATGATGAGCAATGTGCACGGAATCTAAAGTAACCTGATAATTGAAGTGTGGTATTTTGTATAAGTGAACAAGATGCAGTTATGTAACATTTTAGCTGCAATTGTATCAATGGCCAAAGTCTTATGAGGGCCTGAATAATATGAGAAATAGGGCAGAATCATGTGAGAGGTGCAGCGAAACTTAGCTTCATGTCAAGAACAACTTATGTCTTTTGCCTTAAGTACCAGTGTTATAATCCTATCTATTCTTTCCAACTTTTCCTCCCATAACTAACTTCTAACATGAAATTTAAAGAGAATCAGACAAGTCTGGGATTCTGTTTAAGGTGCGTGATTCAATCCAGCCACAGCAGGAATCAGCACACAGATTGGGATTGGCCGCTGATCGGCCACATGATCAACCCCCCAATCCTCCAATGTTGCAGAAAGCCAATCAAAGCTACCAGGGAGTTTAACTCTGTGACCTCACAATATGGACAAAAAGCACCAGAAAAAAAGTTACAATCTGGAGGGAAATTGAGGGTGCGGCCTTGTGAAGCCAGGCCCTGCAGTCCTGTGCAAGGAGTCCATGGCTAGAGCTTGAGTTGTGATTGCTCCCAGAGAGGGGACCCACCAAGTGTGCCCATTTGGTAGAGAACCAAGGGGACACAGCTTGAAGCAAACAGCCAATAACTGGGACTGGAACAGGAACGGTCGAACTGGAAGACCATTTTCAGTGAGGAGCCACAGCATGAATGTTAGATTTAGTAGGGTACTACGAGAAGATTGTACAGAAGAAAGAACCAACCCAGCTCAGTAATTCTTTCAAATGTTTAAGCTCTTTCGTCATCAAACTGTCCCAGAGCTGCTCCAAGAGATTTAGCACATCTGGAAGTTGAAACTGCTAGCCGAGGCTTCAAATACTGAGTCCAACTACATGGCTTACTACCTATCTCTCTGTTTTTAACCTAATATCTAACCTCTACTGCGAACATTTGTCTGCCTCTCAGCTTTAAGTGCTGCCTTAGGAAGAAAGAAGGATTTGGGGCCAATTGTCTGGAAAGTTAGTTAGTGGTTTTAAGAGTTTGTATCATTGCAATTCACGAAATTTTGTTAAGTGTTTTCGGCTATTAATAAATAGTTATTTCTGTTTTACCTAAAACAGTGTCAGATATATATAGCTCAGGGCAGTAAATTGAAGGACAACTCAATCAGGAGGAGTTATTGTGTTAACTTCACAAAAAGTTCATCACATATTACAGACTCACGGTTCTCCGCTTTGTGTTTGTCAGTGTGGTTAATTCGGTGTCCATGACACCAGGTGTCGAGGCAAGATTCTCAAAAGGGAGCAGCAAGTGGCTTTTTGAAGAGAATTGTTGCTTGTTAACGACCTTATTGACTGCATATCTTGGCTCATTATTATGTAGCTGTCTGTCTTACCATCCATCACAAGCAAACTGGAAGCCAAGAGTTCTCAACATGGACGTCAGGATGGGTACCTGTCAACTTCAGGTTGCTGCAGGCTGTGAAGACCTTCCATGCTGGTTACCATACAACAGCATCTCAGGGCATTGTCCATGGTCACCAACCTCTCTCTCTCTCACACACACACACACACACACACACACACACACACACCATGTCCGTAGATATATGGCAGCCTCTAAGAAACATCAAGGCACATGTGCCATCCACTTACGGGTGCACCTGTGCTTAAAAACTGCACCACAGGCTGTGGTGCTTCTTATCATTGCACTGCTGCAACAAGAGCACTGTGCGTTGAAGGACACTCAGCCAGCTTGTAGACTGGATAGAGCTGCATCTACAACCAGGTTACTTGCTCTCTTAGCTTTCAGTCACTTTGAATGTATCTGGATGCTCATAGTATAGTTGCCTTGCTTTTTGCACTTTGCCCCTTGCCTCTCAGCTAGAGATATCAGGCTGGTACCATTGCAGTATTAACTTTGCTTTTTTTAGCACAGACATGAAGCCAGGAAGCTTCTCATTGGTTGTCAGCGGGCCTCAGTCAAATCAAGGAGATAATCTGGAGGTCCTGGAACCATAGGTCAGGGGCAGCCTCTGATATCAGTTCAGCAGCTTGAACATGTCCAATCAACCACTTAGACCAGTTTGAATCAGGATCCTCTCCTTATAAGGGGTGACGAGCCAATTCCAAGAAACAAACTACCAGTTTATACCATTTTGTAGGGATTTTTCCTTCTGGAATGAGAGAGGCAGGTATTATAAGAGATGAAAGTTTTTGCTGCAGTTGTTACTTTTGGTGCAGACAGGAAGGTGTCCTGAGTAGACACGGAACAGGACATGCAAGATTAGTAATGTCACGGTTTTGTGGTGGGTGTCAATGAGTGAGAGATGTTGCAGCCAATCATGAGAGTGGTAGTGCAGAAACCTTGGTGGAGAGATGGTACGGTAACAGAGAGTCATATAGAAACAGGCCCTGTCACCCACATTGTCTATACCGACCAATAAATCCCAAATCACACTAATTCCATTTACCTGCATTTGGCCCACAGCCTACTTGTCTTGGTATTTTAAGTACTCATCCAGATGCTTCTTAAAAGTCATGAGAATACTTTTCTGTACCACCATTACAGGCAGCACATTTCATATTTCCACCACCCTCTGGGCGAAAAAAGTTTTTCTCAGATCTTCTCTAAACCACTTGCTCCTCGCCTTAAATTTATGCCCTGTGGTCTTAGACATGGAAAAGAAATTCTCTTGATCTACCCTGTCTGTGCCTCAATCAGATCCCCGCCTCAGCCTCCTGTCTTTCATGAAAAGCAAACCCCAGTCTATTCAAGAGATAACAAGGTGTAGAGCTGGATGAACACAGCAGGCGAAGCAGCATCATTGGAGCGGGAAAGCTGACATTTCGGGCCTAGACCCTTCATCAGAACTGCATCTGCAGTTTCTACTATCTCTGAAACAAATCCCATCGCCCCACCCCAGTCTATTCAATCTCTCTTCATAATTGAGACGTTTCATCCCAGGCAACTTTCTGGTGAATCTGCTCTGCATCCTCACTAGTACAATCATGACCTTCCAATAGTGTGGCGATCAGAACTGTACACAGTGTTCCATCTGTGGACAAATGATGTTTTACAAAGTTGTAACGAGATTTGTTTGCTTCTATATTCTGTGCCCTGGCTAAGTCAAGCATCCCATATTGTTTCTTCACCATCCTGTCTACCTGCACTGACGCCTTTAGGGATTTATGAAATTGGGAATCAAGCTCCCTTTGTTCCTCAATACTCCCCAAGGATGTACCATTCAATGTATTTGTGTTTCCATTAAAATGGCCAATGTCTTTGATTACATTACAGTTATCTCATCAGGCTACTTCAAGGATTTTAATGTTTAAATCTCTGGAGGTTTGTTCACAAATTAATGCAGTCAAATACCATTATAAATACTTGGCTGTGTTCCAAACCCTATTAATGAATTCAACTTAGCAGAGGCTGTTAATGAAACTGTCAATGGAAAGGAGAGCTTTGTTTTGACTGGCAATTTTATGAACTCCCAAAATCCTCTTTTTTTAAAAAACTGTTTTTGAATGAAGGAATTTTGGGAATTCTAAGACCATTCATTAGTAATGTGGGGTGAGAGGGGAAGGGATGGGTGGAGCAATGAGCATTGAAGGTTAATGTGCTTAACAATCATGTGTCAATGCCCCAGTGAATGAAGATGGGCCTTCTTACCTGCCTACCTCTGCATCTGCCTGATTCTGGACCCACCTCAGAAATACATTGAGCGCCAGGTTGACTCTGTCAGTCACCAAGAAAACATTATGGATGGGCACTGCTGGACAGAAGGTGGGATCACAATGTATTGAAATTGCTCCGCTCACAATTTCCACCTCAAAGAGACAAATGCTTCCCATTTGCTTGAATGCAGACATCCGTGGGTCTGTCAAGATATCATAAACAATTAGCACATTAAGAGTAAAACGTAATCCACTTGTTTACCCTGACACTGAGCTAGGAGATGGTGCTAGTTGAGTCGCAAAACACAGGTGGAAATAGCATTCCCTTCTTTGTCCTCAGATTAAATCAGATGCAGAGATGAATGAGAATGGCTTGCTGATCTGGAGGCCAATAACGATCCTTAAGTGGCCACTTAAAACACCATCATGCTGTTGCTGGTATTCAGCTATGCCACACAAGGGGCTACCACCACTGTGGTAATTAGCTTTAGTTTTAAATGTGTTTCACATATTGCCATTAGTAGGAATTTCCCTTGTTGGAATGGTAGGGCTGGTGGAAATTAAATTGATATTGGTTGGTAAATGTTCTAGAAATCATGTCAGTAAGCTATTTCAATATCAATATTCTGGAAGCAAGATCTGACAAAAACATAGTTTGATATGTACTTCATATTTAAAACAATATTCATTTGTAATTTTATTTATTTGCTTTGAAGTTGTCTGACCACATTCTAACTGCAGCTGTAAAATGTTAGCGAGGCCCTGAAGACCAATTGATATTTTTTATAAATCATGATAATAATAATAATAATAATCTCATGCTAGGGTGGTTGGATGAATTGTTGGTTAATTTTATTTTTCACAGATCATGACACACTCTGTGAATAATTATTAAAATATATATATATATATATATATATATAAGGGTGCAGATAAGGCGAATGGCAGGTGTCTTTTTCCCATGGTAGAGGATTTCAAGACTAGGGGATACGTTTTTAAGGTGGGAGGAGAAAGATTTTAAAAAATATGTGGGGCAACTTTTTTACACAGAGAATGGTTTATGTGTGGAATGAATTTTCAGAGTAGTTACAATGTTTAAAAGACATTTAGATAAGGATATGAATAAGAAATATTTGGAGGGATATAGGCCAAGCACAGGCATGTGGGACTAGTTTAGTTTGGAATTATGTTCAGCATAGGCTGGTTGGACTGAAGGGTCTGTTTCTGTGCTGTAGGACTCTAATGAGAATGGTGTGGGATAGAAATGCAAATATGGTTTCTTTAAACTGGAGTTGAAGGAAAACATGTTGATTGACAATAATGCAAGTTCCTTCTTATTTATACTGGTCTAGATGAATGCAGGCATCATCAGGTCGCTACAATTTCACTAATGTTATTGTGAGTACAAAATCAAATTCAAGAATCTGATCCGGTCACAACAAATTGGACGTTGAAGTTCCAGTTTATTTTATTTTATCTGACTCTTAATGTAGTAATACTTGATTTTAAGTCTAATAAAGCCAAATTCTACTTAATGATCAAGGTTTATTCATGGATTTTCTAAGCCCAATTTAATGCCACTTTGATTCTGATGACATAACATTTTAGATCACATCTTTCCAGCCCAAAGAAGCATCATGGTTCAGAGATTTCAGTCAGGGCTGGAAACCCTATTTCCACCCAACCTGCCTAACTTTAGATCATTTCCGTTTTGGAGATTCATGGGCTGGAGCCTCTTATCGTGAAACAGCAGAGACCAATCCAGAAAACATCAGAGTCAGCAAAGACAATTATTGTGGAAATCATGCCCCGTTTGCAACAATAACTGTGTTGAGTTCTAAAGTTTAAATATCCAGCAGGAGGACCGTTTACTTTGACAACTAATGTACATGTGTGGGCAGAGTGGATGGGAGGGGAAAGGGTGGGTGAGATGGGTTGTGTGCTTGGTGAATGAAGTGCCTTGGGTGTCTGGTGGGTGAATAAGTCAGGTAGGATAACAGGTGAGTGACTGATTGAGTGGGTAAGATGTCACGCTAGGTACATATACATGGATGAGTGTGGGTTCAGCAAGGTGCATTGCTTTTGGGTTAGAGTCCACGGGTCTGCTGTGGGTTATCAGATTCAGCAGGCCAGGGCTGTCAGGGGGAGCAGTGTCGGGTGAGGCTGATGACTGTTGGTGTCTTGGATTCACTGATGGTTGTATCACATCTGGCAAGGGAGTGACTGTCCAGTCCAGAATGAGCGATTTGTTGGGCCCAATGCTGATGATCATTAGGTTAGGATGGAGATGTGGGTAGTACGGCCAGGAAGACCTTTTGTTCCGTGGGGGTATAGGTATCAGATATAGGGATGTCAGGCTTTGGTAAATCTGGTTGGTAGGATCAGTGGTGAGTTGAGGTTTCAGGCTCACATTTCCCCAAGAGTTCAAGCAGGTTTCTAATCCTCTAATTTTTCCTGGCAAGCTATTGAGCTTAAATCATTTTTCATCAGAAAAGTGATGGAAAGTGCCATCAACAGTGCTATCAAGCTGCAACTTCTCATCAATAATCTGCTCAGTGATGCCCAGTTTGGGTTCCGCTAGGGCTACTCATCTCCTGACCTCATTACAGCCTTGGTTCAAACATGGATTCCAGAGGTGAGCTGAGAGTAACAGCCTTTGACAAGGCTGTCGGTGACAGTGTGGTACCAAGGACCCCTCACAGAAGTGGAATCAATAGGTATTGGGGGAAAACTCTCCACTAGTTGGAGTCATATCTGGCATATAGGAAGATAGTCGTGGTTGTTGGAGGTCAGTCATCTCAGCTCTAGGACATCTCTAAAAGAGTTCCTCAGGATGGTGTCCTAGGCCCAACCATCTTCAAATTCTTCATCAATAACTTTCTCTCCATCATAAAGTCAGAAGCAGAGATGTTTGTCAATGATTGCACAATGTTCAGCACCATTCCCAATTCCTCAGATACTGAAGCAGCCCATGTTCAAATGCAACAAGTTCTGGACAATATCCAGGCTTGTGCTGACAAATGGCAAGTAATATTTGTGCCTAACAAATGCCAGGAAATGACCATCACCAATAAGAGCTAATTTAGCATAGAACATAGAACATTACAGCACAGTACAGGCCCTTCGGCCCTCGATGTTGTGCCGACCTGTCATACCGATCTCAAGCCCATCTAACCTACACTCTTCCATGTGCATCCATACGCTTATCCAATTACGACTTAAATGTACCTAAAGTTGGTGAATCTACTACCGTTACAGGCAAAGCGTTCCATTCCCTGACTACTCTCTGAGTAAAGAAACTACCTCTGACATCTGTCCTATATCTTTCACCCCTCAATTTAAAGCTATGCCCCCTCGTGCTCGCCGTCACCATCCTAGGAAAAAGGCTCTCCCTATCCACCCTATCTAACCCTCTGATTATTTTATATGTTTCAATTCAGTCACCTCTCAACCTTCTTCTCTCTAATGAAAACAGCCTCAAGTCCCTCAGCCTTTCCTCGTTAGACCTTCCCTCCATACCAGGCAACATCCTAGTAAATCTCCTCTGCACCCTTTCCAAAGCTTCCACATTCTTCTTATAATGCGGTGACCAGAACTGTACACAATACTCCAAGTGTGGCCGCACCAGAGTTTTGTACAGCTGCAGCATAACCTCTTGGTTCCGGAACTCGATCCCTCTATTAATAAAAGCTGAAACACTGTATGCCTTCTTAACAGCCCTGTCAACCTGGGTGGCAACTTTCAAGGATCTGTGTACATGGACACTGAGATCTCTCTGCTCATCTACACCGCTAAGAATCTTACCATTAGCCCTGTGCTTCACCTTCTGGTTACTCCTACCAAAGTGCATCACCTCACACTTGTCTGCATTAAACTCCATTTGCCACCTCTCAGCCCAGCTCTGCAGCTTATCTATGTCTCTCTGCAACCTACAGCATCCTTCGTCACTATCCACAACTCCACCAACCTTAGTATCGTCTGCAAATTCACGAACTCATCCTTCTACGCCCTCATCCAGGTCATTTATAAAAATGACAAACAGCAGTGGACCCAACACCGACCCTTGCGGTACACCACTAGTAACTGGTCTCCAGGATGAAAGGAGCTATGTCTTGGCATTCAATGGACAAGGGCAACAGATACATGGGTACACCTTAATCTCAAATTCCTCTCTAAGCCACTCACCATTATGACTTGGAAATATATCGCCATTCCTTCATAGTTGCTGAGTCAAAATCCTGGAATTTCCTCCCTAATGGCATCGTGAGTCAACCCACAACAAGTGGACTGCAGCAGTTCAAAAAGGCAGCTCAGCAACACCTTCTCAAGGGCAACTAGGGATGAGCAATAAATGCTGGCCAGCCAGTGATGGCGACATCCCACAAATGAATTTTTTAAAAAAGTTTGGAATCCCCTGAAGTCACGAACTTTAAGTGACATTTTTGGAGGGTCCCAGATGCAGGAAAATTGTCGATTGGATTTTCTTCCTTTTCTTGGGCAAACCCTTTAGGATTTCACATGATCCCGACATATTACTCCAAACTAGGCTGCAGAAACTGCAACCTCGCCATTGGATTGTCTGTTTCTTTCAGCTATATGGCATGCCATATTAAAAAAACGAAATAAAATTCTTGACATGCATGAATTATGTAGTAAAGTATGCATGTGTCACATGGAGAAAATTAAGTATAGACTAGTTAACATTACAAAGTAACTGTTCTAGTAACTTGACCTTAACCTCCTGTTACATTCTATATACTCTGTATGCTTTTGGATTATAACAACATGCTCAGAGCTTTTTTATATTTTGAAAGGAGTATTGATACATTCAAATATGAATGCATTATCAATAACACTTTTGACTCTGGCCCTTGACAATGCTTAGGAAATTTCACAGAAGTAACTTTAATCATATTGAAGTAAAGCGTCCTCAAATCCTTTTGAATTGATTGTAGCCTCTGGTAAGAATGATTAAATTGTCAACAGGAATAATTGAATAACCTATTAATAGAAGGTGAAAAAAAAAGCTGATGACTTACTTCAAAATTTACAGCTGGGATTTCATTTTTCAGTCAGGGCCCATCACCAACAAAGTTGCTTTGCTTTTAATTCTTTTAATTGTACATAATTGAAATATTATTTCAGAAATGTCACATTATTTTTCGATAAGGCTGGAATAATTTAACAGCAAATCCAAAAATAAGTTATGCCAAACATTCATATTCTAATTCATGCTAAAATGGTTGTAAAGCACGCGGAATGTCTGCAGCACTCACCTAAAACCACTTTTGGGTACCCAACTCATTTTCAGGTTGGAGCCTCACCTTTATTTCAAATAAAGGGAAGTTAATTTTCACGTTAGAAAATTTGAGATGTTGCTTGGATCAGAATAACACTATACCTTGACCAGGTGTGCATCTAACTAGGCTTTACTTAATAATGACAGTTTAATCTTGCTAATCTGTTATCATGCATGAGCGCAACTGTTGTCTCTGTTGCTTTGTGGTGCAGGCATTACGTTTAAGCATTCATGAAACAATATTAATGGGGATAGATAGTATCGGTTGCAGTACATTACGGCAATTAAGGCGACATATTTAATGCAGTTCATTTTTGTTTTAAGGCTGGCCTAAAGCGAATTATTGCTTGTTCTGTTCCAAGAAGCTTCTCAAATTATAACAGTCATCATTGTAACATAATACATTGGAAAAATCCATCTCTTTAATGTTATTTTCCTACAAAGGGATGATTTGATCTGAGAAATTACAACCAAAGGGAACTCATTGTGAACTATTAAACAATATGCCTAGGTAAAGGAACTTTAAAGAGAGTTTTTGGAAGGGAACATCCCAAACAGTAAAATACCCATATTTTACATGACTAGCATTTAATCTCCTTTGACGAATCACCAGCTGAAGTGTTTGTGTAAAATTTTTGAGTGTAGTATTTTCACACAATGGTTAGCCCATTAAAAGTGCGTCTCCAGTTTCATTTATATTCTACCTCATCTGCACAGAGATAAGGTTTTTGACAAACGTTTAACTACTTTCAATAAGTATATTGGTTTTTCCATATTTCCCATCGTGTATTTACATATATAAAAGCTCTTGATGGCGTCAATTCTAACTGTCTCTGCTCAGCATAGTTCTGTAACATTGGTGTTTTGATGAAGACCTTCAGAAGAATAAGGCAGCTGACCACCCAAAACATACAGGAATCTCTTTAAAGTATTAAAATCAGGGTCATATGGAGTTCAGAGAATGCAGTGTCATGTTCATTAGGAAAATTGGAAGTTATGCTCAACATTGGGCTTGAGCATTACTGTGGCACAGGCCGGAAATGGCAGTGGGGAGTGCCGTTCAAGGAACCACTCACCCGCAAAGCACTCAGGTCATTGGAATCTGCTTTGTCTAGCTGGATATATTTTAAAACATTTGATCTTGGAAATGACGTATTTATGCTTTTATTAAACTTAAAAATCTTCCAACCACTAAAGGAAATCATAATTGCAATGGACTTCCACACCCTCAAAATTCAACTGTATGTAAGCACAATTAAATAAGTTCTGTATTGGTTTATTGGTGTTATGATAATGCATTAATCTTCCTCATGTGCCTCCATCACCATTGCCCCTGCTCCCTTCTGTACATACTGCACATATAAACACTTGAAAACACAGAGGCAGGCTGTTTGCAGGCAAAAAGCATTCTGATTATGCCTGGCTCATGACAATATCTATGCAACGTCTGCTCACTGGCTGCAAGATGTTAGAACTTGAACTGTGGACGATTTGAGACATCCTTGACCAACTTCTTATATCACCAAACCATGGACTGGCTTGATAGATATCAGGCAGTGTTACCTTTCAAGAACATCCTATGTTTTAGTTTTCGGCTGCATTTTACACAAATTTGCTGTGAAATGGGGATTTAAGTTGAGGCTTCATAGCCAGAAGGTCTCATGCAATTTGATGATGAAGACCACAACAACAGAAGTAACAGTGTTCGCCTGCAGCTTGAGTTCCTTGCTGCTAGTTGAATAATCAATGCTGCAGCTAATTAATTGCTTCCTCCCAACCTCAAACTAACCACTACACCATCTTTACCAGCCAAACCCATATTAAAGTACTTTCAATCTTTGAACACAACTGGTGTTTCACGTTAACACCTGTTTAGCAACATAGAAGCATAGAAAATAGATGCAGGAGTAGACCATTCATCCCTTCACCCTGTACCACCATTCAGTATGATAATGGCTGATCATGCAATTTCACGATCCCATTCCCACTGTCTCTCTATACCTCTTGATCCCTTTATCTGCAAGGGCCACATCCAGCTCCCTCTTGAATATATCTAATGAACTTGCCCTAACAGCTTCCCATGGGACGGAATTCCACAGGTTCACAACTCTCATCTCAATCCTAAATGGCTTACGCCTTATTCTTAGATTGTGACCCCTTGTTCCAGAATTCCAAAACATCAGAAACATTCTTCCTGCATCTAGCTTGTCTATTCGCATCAGGATTTTATATGTTTCTATGAGATCCCTCCCCCACCTCATTTTTCTAAATTCCAGCAAGCACAAGGCAAGCCAATCTAACCTTTCCTCATATGTCAGTTTTGCCATCCCGAGAATCAGTCTGGGGAACATTCTTTAGACTCCCTCAATAGCAAGAATGCCCTTCCTCAGACCAGGAGTACAAAACTGCACACAATACTCAAAATGTGGCCTCACCGAGGCCCTGTATAACTGCAACAAGACATCCTTACTCTGATAGTCGATTTCGATAGCTATGAGGGCCAGCATGCCATTAGCTTTCCTCACTGCCTGCTGTTTATCCACTACGGGATCACATTACAGACAAAGTTTTGAATTTCTAATTGACATTGATGTCAAATATTATCTTTCTCTATGAATCAGTAATAGAGTTATGTTTGAGATTTTTTGTCTACTTTTGCCCACTAATGTGCTATCCCCGTAGCTCCCTGGTGATGGAAGGCTGCTGACCTTTAGAAGCTCAGAGCTGAGAGGGCCAGCTGTTTAATGAAAGCTGAATTTTTACTGGATCCATTTGTCTCAAAACCCAGATTCAAGTGTATTCATTCACCATTAGCTGTATATTGCTTTTGGTCCAAAGCAAATGTAATTTCTGTTGTTTCAAATTACAAAGTAGTTTTGATTTTGTATGCCAGGCAGATTTTATCGTACAGATGATGCTGGCATTACAATTTGCTTCTTCATACATCAGTTATATTTACTATATCTCCCACACTTTAAACAGGCTGTAATCTCAGCTGTAGCCACAATGACAGTTTTCATTATTTCATATAACTAGCTTTCAGCCGAACAAGCTCAAGTTCCACAGTTCAAAGGTTAAACTGCAGTAAATCCCTTCCAAAATAAACCAAAATGTACATGCCACTAGTATGTCCTCTAAAATAATTGATATTAACTCTAGATGAATCACAATTGTTACATCGCAATATTAGCTTCAGTGTTCCTGCTGAATATAGCTGATTCCTGTACTCTTAGTGCTGGTTCAATTAAAAATTCATCAATGATTTCAAGCTGACTGTCCTGCTTAATTTTAAAAGCATTATTTGGTATTCATCTCAAGTCTTCTTGACAATTATCCTCTCAGGATTCCATCGTGATATCAGGGATGGACAGCATTTCCTGTAAACCAGTGGAACCTGTGGCTTCTCACTCCTGGTTGTGTGAAAGAAATTTTCGTCTCCGAAATAAGTGATTTCCACTGGTTCAAGCTTCCTAGACTCAGCCGCTAATCTTGTTAAAATACTTTTATTTTAGAAAATTGTTTACAGCTTCAAAATGCTATAATTTTTCAATATCCATCTAATAAAACTTTGAAATTATTCTCAAATTTCAAAGATTATAAATTCTGTGAAGGGCTTTTACTCCCTTTTCTAAGAATTAGAATAGAGAATTCCTGCCGTTTTTGCTTCTTTTTGGAAAGTTTCTAACCTCTATGAACAAAATGGAAGGCTTGTACCCTATCCCCTTCTTATTGGGGTGATTTGTGCCTTCTCACATTGACAGAATGGTGTATTTTAACTCTTTCCGCAATTAAAATAATTTAAAATAATTTTCAAATAAAATCTCTTTTGCTGCGGAATTGCTTTTGTTATCTTAATTTTCTTTAGCAGCAGATTTGAGATATATAGATTTGTTTCTGACATTCCCAATGACTTCAATAAATAGTTGCAGACCCTTTTTAAATTTTGCAGCTGACACAGATGCCATCTGTTCACAACTGCAGCCATGTTTGTTTATCAATAAACACTCCAGCTTTATTTTTCCAGCCTCCCAGTCTGGATTTTGTACTGGATTCAGCTAGGATTTCTACCTGTTGCCCTTCCAGATCCAAAATATCACTGGAATTTCATCCTCCAATCACATTTCAGCCAATTCCAAACAGATCGAGATAGTAAGAACTGCCAATGGTGGAGTCAGAGATAACACAGTGTGGAGCTGGAGCAACACAGCACGCCAGGCAGCATCAGAGGAGTTAAGGAAAAGTAGCCTCAAAGGCAGTTTACATGCAGACACCTAGAGATACTCCAGAGCAGGACTTCAATATATAGCTAGCAGTAGTGTCTTAAAGTACTGGACAAAGGACAAAGAGTGCTAGTTTAAAACGAATGACAAAAATCAAAGAAAACATGAAGAACCTCTTAACTAATGGTTATTATTTTTAATACACTGCCTGAGTGTGTGGTGGAAGCAGACTCAATTCTGGCTTTCAAAACGGAATCAGGGAAATTACCTGAGCAGAAAAAAAAACTTCCTGGGCTATCAGAAAAAGGTAAGGGCATGAGATTACCTGAGTTCTGAGGATGGGTTGCTGGACCTGAAATGTTAACTCTAATTTCTGTCCAGAGATGCTGCAAAACCTGATGAATTTTTCCAGCAATTTCTGTTTTTGTTTCTGATTTTCAGCATATGCAGTTCTTCCAGTTTGTATTTAGACCAGCTGAGTTCCTGTTGCAGACAGCAGCTATGGATTCAATAGACTGAATGGCCTCTTTCTGTGCTGAAATCACTCTATGATTCCATATCAAGCAGCATAGGCTGGTGATGTTTCTATCAGATCTCACCAAGTTTAACTTCCTTTGATCATGATCTATTATAGTATCATTATGAGATTTATGCTTCAGGAAGAATGTACTACCAGTTGTCCCAGGTGGCTCAGAACTGTTTGTTTGAACATGTGCACTATTCATGATTATACCTCAGCCTTGGCTAACTTGCCATTGTGGACCTGCAATGTTAGAATTTCAGAATGTTTCAGTTTTGTCAGTGTATATTTCTTACTTTAAGATAAATAATAATGAATAAGCAGCATGGCAAAGCACTGAAACATGCCTGCTGGACTTTGTTATCTGAAGTGAAATGCCATGGATTCCTCCTATGTGATGTGAGCATGCTAATGTGAGCCAGTATATATCTATTAACTAGTATGATTGGGATATATATATTTTAATCTTGGAGCGATATTTTTAAACTTTCATCGTCAGGCACTTGCCAGGTTTCAAAGGCAGATTCCATTAGACCTTACTGCTGTTATTTTAATGACTATAAGCACTGTTTGATTAATTATACTGTGCTTGTTATCTTACTGTTTTTCCTATCGTCTTGGACTTTCACAATATTATGTTCAAAATGTACTCTGGGCTGCTACTGTATGGTGACTAGATTATTATGCTTCAAAGTTAACAATTAGCTAACCAGGCAAGAATTACCAGATGAAAATTATAGTCTTATATAATTCTAAATTTGAAAATAAGTTCCACTTGTTATGTAAGCCAAAATTGTTAAAGTGTAATTAGGATGAATTTCCATGAGCATTTTCCTGTTCATTTGTAGTAACTTTGATGGAAGAACTAAGGGCATCCTGGAAAAACAGCATAAGTATTTCCTTTATAGTAGGAACTGCAGATGCTGGAGAATCTGAGATAACAAAGTGTGGAGCTGGATGAACACAGCAGGCCAAGCAGCATCAGAGGAGCAGGAAGGCTGATGTTTCGGGCTCAGACCTTTCTTCAGAAACTTCCTTGATTGTGGTTGAAAAGATCTGGAAACCTTTGAAAATAGATTAAAAACCAACCATGAATATGACAAAAGCAGTGAGGATTAATAATAAAAAGTTGACTTGTCTAAATTGAAAAAGACAGCAGATACTAGGTAATCACGTGCCAAATGGTGCTATGTAGGCTGTGAAGGCATTAGATGTGCCTTTTGCTTCACTTTTTACCAAGTGGGAGTTATTAACCTAACTGATCTGAAAAGGAGGATGTGAATTATTAAAGAAGGATCTTAAAGTTATTCATATTACGACTACCATGAAACATGACTGCAGGCCGTAGAAGGACTGTGAAAGCGCTGTAATATAGAATTTTTAACTGTTTTCTTTGTTTCTCTATTTTTGTACCTAATCTATTTTAGTACTGAAGATTTGTAACTAATTACTTTGTGCCTGTGTTGGCACTGTGTATGGTGACATTGTATACTTTCATTGTACTCCTTTACAGTTGTACTTGAGTATATGTGACAATAAAACTTAATTCTAGTTCTAATGTACTGAAATCTCACAGACCAGATCAGTTGCATTAGCGAAAGCATACGGAGCCAGAGGAGGAAATTACAGGAACTCAGATACATTTGCTAGAAAATGCTGAACATTATAGAGTGACCAGACACTGGAGCATGATAGCTTTTACTTCTATATTTATCAGAAAAGTGAGCAAATTTATCCGTGGAAAACTGCAGATTCTTGCAGGTGTTTGCCCATTCTAGGTGAAATTATGGAAACCTTTTTTTAGGAATGAGATTAATTGCAGAAATAAAATCTTACAAGATACCCAATTTAGGACTTGAAAAGTTTTGCTAGTCCAATTTACTTGTATTTCTTTGAGGGCGACCCAAAATAACATCATAAGAATATAACATTGGATGTAATATATTTGGATTTCAATAAAGCCTGGCTTCAAGTCTACCCCATATAACCACTGACTCCCTTGTTAATTAAGAATCTATCTAACTTAGCCTTAAAAATAATCAATAGCTACGTCAACTGCTTTCTAAGCAAGACAATTCCATTTAACAGTGAACTTCTGAGAGAAAAGATTACTCCTCATGCTCATGAAAATTCCTTACTTTTGAACTGTGTCCTCAAAATCTGGTATTTCTTTTAAGGGAAAACATCCTCTCAGCATCCATCTTGTCAAGTTGTCAAGTTCATCTCTCATTTTTCTAAACTCCAATGGATACAGGCCACCTTACCTCATCAGATAGACATTGTACTCCCATGAATCAATTGAGTGAACCTTCCCCGAACTGCTTCAAATACAATTGTGTTCTTAGTTAAGTATGGAGACCAAAATCTCTGCACAGCGTTTCAAATGTGGTCTTGCCAATGTCCTGTACAGCTATAGTAAAACGTTTCTATTTTTGTAATGGATTTCTCTTTAAATAAATGGCAACATTCTACTTGCTTTCCAAATCACTTATTGTACCTGTATATCAGCCTTTTGTGATTCATGTACCAGGACTCTGCGGTAACACTGTTTTACAAAGTTCTGCAATCTTTTTCTGTTTATAATGGGTTCCCATTGATTTTGCAAAAGGAAAAAAGTTCATATTTTCTCACATTACACTCATAGATTATGAAAAGCCTGTCTCTTGCTTTGCTGAAACCATTGGGGTAACCATGAGGAATTAAAAGGAAAATTCTTATAAGCAAAAGGGCTAAGAATTGACTGTTATATCTCTGTAGCAATAGACATTCCAGCCCATCAAGTGCCTAGCCCCATCAGTTCCTGCTGTCCTTGCACATGGTTTAATCTGGCAAATCCCTGTATATCCAGGAAACTAGGTCTGACAGTTAGTGCCAGAATCTATGATGAGAGGTGCAGCTAATTGTTTTTATTGCAAATGTTAATAACAGATTCATCTATCCCATGGGGATTTCCTTTCACTCATATATTCATCAAATTAAGTACGGAAGCTGATGGGTTCCTGCCAACTTCTCAACTTGCCTGCACTTTTTTGATGTCTGAATTTCCTGCAATCCCAAACCCCATCCCACACTGTCAACTGACACTTACCCATGTAAGAGCTGATAGCATGGTAGTGATTTATTAAGCTTTACTGTATCGCCTAGACCTTAGTATCATACTCTGTTTACAAGGCACATACGATTTCTTTTCAGCCTTGTCACCTAGCTCTACCTTCTTCAAAAATATGCATATGTGCACACCATTAGGTCTCTCTATTCATGTCCTGTTGTCCAAATTAACGTCGTGCCATTATTTCATATGAACTAACTCATTCTTTTCTCCAAAAAATGACTGATTTCCAAAGGTTTATGAATAACAACAGTGAGATATGGACCCAGACTTAATTAGAAAATATTAATGTGTACATTGCAGGTTCTACGTTATGCCATGATAGTCTTTTATCGGCATTCTGTCATTACAGGTTTTTTTGCAAACTGTTCAGTAGATTGAATTGGGATGATTTATCATGTATTCTCGTGCCTTAACACTAATTAATTTTTCCTTAATTGATTACCAAGGATTTATTGTAACCAGAGTTTCTGGCTGTTAGTCTTGGGGCTAAACACAAGACTTGATTTTGCCATGATAATGTTGATGAATGGGCACATTAATTAAATGGATGAAAAGACCACTGTAAATAGAATATCTCAGTATCTGACTGCCTTACTAACGTTCTCACTATTAGCCTGTCAGTTAAATTACTCCTAAACAAGAGGATTGGTAATATGATACTACTCACATGTGCATGAAACCAAAGATAACTACTGCTATTGTTTTGCTAGTATATGGCCTATTTATTGGTATTATGATACAGTAGTTACATTATATCAAAGCTCAGTGAAGTGGTTAGCACTGGTTGCTTGTGTTTTTATGTGGTACAGAGGGAAAATAACCCCCAAAAATGAATGGTTTAGAACAGGTGAGAATTTAAAATTGTAAAATATCTGAATTCTAGCTCCAACTAACCACCATCACTCTCCATTTCTGGTTTGAAGGGAGGCCATGAGCACTATCATTTTTAAAAGATAAAGCTGTGCGCCTATTTCCAACTCCAGATGCCCAAGTTTCCTGAGCCTTGGAAAACCAGGGGATTGGAGAAAGTGAAGTTAGATCTAGGAATTTAAGTACCATTCTCTGCATTCACACAAGCCCCATCGAAACTCTCACCCCATGGCCTTAAATATACAACCACTCACACTCCACTCAGGCCTCCAGCTGGCAGCCCCCAAGGCACTAGTTCTCACGTGACCCTTAACCCCATTTACTAACCTCTACAACTGGAGTGGAACACTTCTCCCTACCATAAACAATTCCAGGATCCACTCCATCCACTGGGATGGAACCTTCCCTACCAGTTTGGACTCAGATTTAGTTAGTCCTTCAGCCTCTCCTCTAGTAGTTCTGGCCCTACTACACCAAACTAGACCAAATTGGTTTCTTGGTGGTAAATATGTCAGTGAGGCCACACACATGCTGTTGATTTCCACAGTGTGCAAGTTAACCTCAACTTTCTGGTTTCCTTTTGGTTTCTTCTATGTTCTTCCAATAGGTTAACAGGTTTTTCTAAAGTTCTTGACTAGATTTGTAGCTCGTTTCATGGATGCTTTGGTTGGTTTAGAATCCATTTAGAATACTGTGCCCAATTTTGGGCCCCACACCTCAGGAAGGACATACTGGCGCTGGAGTGTGTCCAGTGGAGATTCACATGGATGATCCCTGGAATGGTAGGTTTAATGTACAATGAACGGCTGAGGATCCTGGAATTGTATTCATTAGAGTTTAGAAGGTTGAGGGAAGATCGAATAGAAATTTACAAGATAATGTATGGCTTAGAAAGGGTGGACGCTGGGAAGTTGTTTCCGTTAGGCGGGGAGACTAGGACCTGTGGGCACAGCCTTAGAATTAGAGGGGGTAAATTTAAAACGGAAATGAGGAGACGTTTCTTCAGCCAGAGAGTGGTGGGCCTGTGGAATTCATTGCCACAGAGCGCAGTGGAGGTCAGGATGTTAAATGCCTTCAAGGCAGAGATTGATAAATTCTTGATCTCACAAGTAATTAAGGGCTATGGGGAGAGTGCAGGGAAGTGGAGTTGAAATGCGTATCAGCCATGATTAAATGGCAGAGTGGACTCGGGCCGAATGGCCTTACTTCCACGCCTATGTCTTATGGTCTTATTGGTTCACCAGCCGAGCTGGTTTGCTAGTTCACTGACACGTTATTAACATGCTGCGTAACATCATCAGTGTAGCCTCCAACGAAGTGCTGTTGTGTTTTCCTGTCTGGTATTTAAACTATGGGGTCTGTTGGAATTGGTTACCTCATTCTGGTTGTATATCGCAGTGGTGTATACAAAGGGTCTAATTCTACATGTTTGTTGATGGCCTTCTTGGTGAAGAATGAAGCTTTTAGAAATTCCCGTGCTGGTCTCTGTTTGGCCTGCCCTAGGATCTTGATGTTGTCCCAATCAACTGATGGTTCTCCTTATCCAAGTGAATGGAGACGAGTGAGTACTGGTCAAGTCTTTTTGTTGCTCGTTGGTGTTCATGTATCCTTGTGACCAGTTTCCTTCCTGTCTGTTCAATGTAATGTTTGTCACAGTCTTTGCATGGGATCTTATATATTATGTTGGTTCAGTCCATAGTGGGTAAGGGGTCTTTGGTTTGAGTTAGCAGTTGGCGTGGGGTTGATGTAGGTTTGTGTGCTACTCTGATGCCCAATGGTCGTAGGAGTCTTGTGGTCAGTTTGGATATGCCCATTATGTATGGTAACGTGACAAGTGTGTCAGGGAATACTGTATCTTCCTGTTGTTGTTTGTATGATAGGCATCGTCAGACCCAACTGTTTGGGTATCCATTGCCCTTAGATACTTGGTAGAGGTACCACAATAGACAATAGGTGCTGGAGTAGGCCATTCGGCCCTTTGAACCAGCACCACCATTCATTATGATCATGGCTGATCATCCACAATCAGTATCCTGTTCCTGCCTTATCCCCATAACCCTTGATTCCACTATCTTTAAGAGCTCTGTCTATCTCTTTCTTGAAAGCATCCAGAGAGTTGGCCTCCACTGCCTTCTGGGGCAGAGCATTCCATATATCCACCACTCTCTGGGTGAAGAAGTTTCTCCTCAACTCTGTTCTAATTGGCCTACCCCTTATTTTTAAACTGTGTCCTCTGGTCCTGGACTCACCCATCACGGAAACATGCTTCCTGCCTCCACAGTATCCAATCCCTTAATAACCTTATACGTCTCAATCAGATCCCCTCTCATCCTTCTAAACTCAAGAGTATACAAGCCCAGTCGCTCCAATCTTTCAACATTTGATAGTCCCGCCATTCCAGGAATTGACCTTGTCAGTCTACGCTGCACTCCCTCAATAGCAAGAATGTCCTTCCTCAAATTGGGAGACCAAAACTGCACACAAGACTCCAGGTGCCGTCTCACCAGGGCCCTGTACAGCTGCAGAAGGACCTCTTTGCTCCTATACTCAATTCCTCTTGTGATGAAGGCCAGCATGCTATTAGCTTTCTTCAGTAGTGCTGTACCTGCATGCTTGCTTTCATTGACTGATGTACAAGAACACCCAGATCTCGTTGTGCTTCCCCTTTACCTAACTTGACTCCATTGAGATAGTAATCTGCCTTCCTGTTCTTGCCACCAAAGTGTAAAACCACACATTTATCCACATTAAACTGCATCTGCCATGCATCCGTCCACTCACCTAGCCTGTCCAAGTCACCCTGTATTCTAATAACATCCTCCTCACATTTCACACTGCCACCCAACTTTGTGTCATCAGCAAATTTGCTAATATTACTTCTAATGCCTTCGTCTATATCATTAATATATATCGTAAACAGCTGCGGTCCCAGCACCGAACCTTATGGTACCCCACTGGTCACTGCCTGCCTTTCCGAAAGTGACCCGTTTATCACTACTCTTTGCTTCCTGTCAGCCAGCCAATTTTCAATCCAACTCAGTATTTTGTCCCCAGTACCATGTGCCCTAAGTTTGTTCACCAACCTCCTATGCAGGACTTTATCAAAGGCTTTCTGAAAGTCTAGGTACACTACACCCACTGGCTCTCCCTTATCCATCTTCATAGATAGATCCTCAAAAAATTCCAGAAGATTAGTCAAGCACGATTTCCCCTTCATAAATCCATGCTGACTCTGACCTATTCTGTTACTGCTATCCAAATGAGTCGTAATTTCATCTTTTATAATTGACTCCAGCATCTTTCCCACCACTGACGTCAGGCTAACCAGTCTGCAATTTCCTGTTTTCTCTCTCCCTCCTTTCTTGAAAAGTGGGACAACATTTGCCATCCTCCAATCTGCAGGAACTGATCCTGAATCTATAGAACCTTGGAAAATAATTACCGATGCGTCCACAATTTCTAGAGCCACCTCCTTAAGTACCCTGGGATGCAAACCATCAGGTCCCGGGGACTTATCAGCCTTCAGACCTAACAGTCTATCCAACACCATTTCCTGCCTAATATAAATACCCTTTAGTTCGTCCATTACCCTCGGTCCTTCAGCCACTACTGCATCTGGGAGATTGCTTGTGTCTTCCCTAGTGTAGACAGATCCAAAGTACCTATTCAACCCATCTGCCATTTCCTTGTTCCCCATAATAAATTCACTCGTTTCTGACTTCAAGAGCCCAATTTTAGTCGTAACCATTTTTTTTCTTTTCACATACCTAAAAAAGCTTTTACTATCCTTCTTTATATTTTTGGCCAGTTTTCCTTCATAGCTCATTTTTTCTCTGTGTATTGCCTTCTTAGTTATCCGCTGTTGCTCTTTAAAAGCTTCCCAGTCCTTCGGCTTCCCACTCATCTTTGCTTTGCTATACTTCTCTTTTATTTTTATACAGTCCTTAACTTCCCTCGTCAGCCACGGCTGCCCCCGCCACCCCTTAGGATCTTTCTTCCTCTTTGGTATGAACTGATCCTGCACCTTCTGCATTATATCCAGAAATACCTGCCATTGTTGTTCCACTGCCATCCCTGATAGGGTATTGTACCACTGAACTTTGGCTAGCTCCTCCCTCATAGCTCCATAGTTCCCTTTGTTCAACTGCAATACTGACACTTCCGATTCTCCCTTCTCCCTCTCAAATTGCAGATTAAAACTTATCATATTATGGTCACTACCTCCTAATGGCTCCTTTACTTTGAGGACGACCACTCGGAACTATGCCAAAACAAAAAAAAAATACCTCTGGAGTTTAAATACCTTGTGGGAAAGCACAACAGCCCTTCAGCAGAGGCTGCACTGATGATGTTACCCAGCAGGGTAACGAAAAGTCTGCGAAACAGTGAGCCAGCTCAGCAAGCAAACCACCGCAGGTTTTTCGAAAAAAAACTCTTCCCGGAGAGCTTCTTTTTATGTACTCCATATGTTTCTCCTGTTCCTATAGATTACTTATCCAAAGTTTTGCGTCGTCATACAGAGCAAGCTTGTGATGGTGCCCACCTAAACCTATATTGCCCTCGAGGTACAACAATAAGTATACAGTCAGCATTCTATGGACGTAAGGTGCCAAGTTCCCTCTTGTGCCCTGGTTTACAACCCAGAAGTAGAGCGGAAGAAAATCTAAACTGTACAGCACCAACCACTTTACAGGTACGGCAAGAATTTTATGTATTTTTTACTATTCTAACAATAAACATAAAATGACACTAAGAGCAACAGTTGTGAAACTTTGTCCTTAGTGTATGTTGATAATGGTCATCTTTTCCCAATTATACTCATCTTGGATCATGCAGTTTTAGCATCTGCTAAAACTGTTAGAATAGTTGCATTTCAACTGAGTCAAGATTCATAAACCATCAAAAGTTTGTCAGGAAATTGCAAAGCTTTGTTGATTTTTTAAAATTAAACTTCTGGATTGCCCTACAAATCTGGTATATATACAATGGTTTGGCCTAGGATTATCCTTTCTGATATGCAGTTTCAATTTTAGGCTTCAATATATTTTATGATTATTGTATTGGCAATTGCCAGTTTCTTTAGTCCATGGTAAATATCTGAAATATTGTACCCTTTAATACAAAATGAATGTATTCCAGTACTTAGAAGTGACTAAGATATTTTACTGGTCCGACAAGAGGACCAGAGCTAATAATGCAGCAACTGCAAATAAATTAATGCATCCGGTGTTAGGGCTTAATGATACAGTGGTGATGTCCCTACCTCTGAGTAAGGAGGCCTGGGTTCAAATCCCACGTGTTCCATAGTTGTGTAATGATATCTTTGAGCAGGTTAACTAGGAAAATATGAATGTCCAGTGTTTTATGAACCTATTTTTCTGCCCTTGATTGAGAAACTATCATGAAGTAAATATATAAAACAAAGAACAGCCAGTGCTGGAATCTGAAACAAAAACAGAAATTGCTGGAGAAACTCAGCAGGTCTGGCAGCATCTGTGTAAAGAAAACAGAGAGAACACACATTCTGAAGAATGGTCACTTGTCACAAAATGTTAACTCTGAGTTTCTCCAGCAAATTGTATTTATGTATCATCATATATATTTGATCCCAAAAGAAATTGACATACAGCATAGATTCAGTGTGATATTCCAGGGATAATACATCACAAAATACATCTGAAAACAAGCCTGAAAACTAATTTTGTTGAAGATGCAGTGGTTGATGGGTGACCTTATAGAGATCTTCAAATTATTTCGAGTTATGGTAAGATGCATATTGAACAAAAGGTGCATTTCACCTCACAAAGTCAATATGAGGCTCATACCATATATTAGTTGCAAATATTTTACCATCTCTCAAAGGATGAAAAAAAGAATCTGGATCTGTGGATGCAAGCCACAGAAGGAATGGGTTCAGTTACGTACCACCTCAATTCTGCATAAAACATCAGTTTCTGCATCTCTCTGATTCTCCTATGTAGATGTGCTTTTTTTACAATTCTTTCATGGGATGTAGGCAACATTTGACAAGCCCATCATTTATTATGTATCCCTAAATGCCCTTGAGAAGGTAAACCACCTTCTTGAATTATTGCAATGGGATAGACACACTCACAATATTGATGGGGAGAGAGTTCCAGGATTTTGGCTCAGTGATATTGTTCCAAGTTAAGACATTATATGACTTGGTGAGGAACTTGAAGGCAGTGTACCAAGCAATTGGTGCCATTGTATTTCCAGGTTGTAGGTTTGGATGGTGCTATTAGAGAACCATTGGCAAGTTGCTAGGGTACATCACATGGTCGTATCCACTGCTGCCACTTGGTGAAGGGACCAAATGTTGAAGATAGTGAATGGGCTCTCAATCAAGTGAGCTGCATTGTTTAATTAATATTCTTAATGCAGATGCTCACACAGAAATAAAGAGTTAGATTTCATAGCACAGTTTCAGGGTGGTACAGAAGCAAAAATTGCAAACAGAAGTTCCCAATGAACAGAAAATGTGCAATTCTTGTCTTTGTTTCTGTCGCTGTTTTCACCACATTGGAAAAGAGGCCAGTTTGAGAATTCCACATGCTACTTCTTCAAAGCTGCCAGAATCATTCTGAAAGTAAGCATTTCAGAGCTTAACATAATTTTCAATGAGACAGTCATATTTAATTTAATTTAGATTTGATTTATTATCAGCACATCTACCTAAGTACAGGGAAAAGTTTTGTTCTGCTTGCAATATAGGCAGATTATAGTATACAAAGATCATAGGGTGATTGAACTGAGCAAGAAATACAAAGTTACAGCTGCAACGAAGGTGTGCAAAAGGCAAAATCAATCTTAGATATGAAATTTGAGAGGTTAATAACAGTGGGGAGGAAACTGTTCTTGAGCCTGTTGGGATGTGTGTTTAGGTTTTGGATCTTCTGCCTGATTGAAGAGGTTGGAAGAGGTTATAACTGGGGTGACAGGGGTCTTTGATGACGTTGGCTACTTTTCTAAGGCATCAAGAAGTACACATGGAGTCCATGGCTGGAAGATTGGCTTGCGCGATGGACTGGGCTGCGTTCACAAATTTCTGTAATTTCTTACAGTTCTGGGGAGAGCAGTTGCCATAACAAGACATGATACATCCATATAAAATGATTTCCATGGTGCATCTATAAAAGGTGCTGGGAGTCCTTATGGACATACTGAATGTCCTTCGCCTCCTGAAGAAGAAGCAGCATTGTTGTGGCTTCTTGACTGTCACATCAAAGTGGGAGGTCCTGGACGTTGGTGATACTCCACCTCAGCTCCATTGATGTAGATAGGGCCTTGACCCCCTCCTTGCTTCCTGACATTGATGATTAGCCTTTTAGTTTTGCTGAGATTAAGGGAGAGATTATTATTTGTATGTCATGCCACCAAGCACTGTCCCTTCCCTGCATTCTGTCTCATTATTGTTTGATATCTGGCCCACAACAGTGGTATCATCAGCAAACTAGCAGATGGAGTTTGGGTGAAATTTGGCCACACAGTCATGAGTGTACAAGGAGTATAGTAGGGGGCTGAGTACGCATCTCTGCAGGGCGCTGATATTGAGGATTGTCGTGGAGGGTGTGCTGTTGCTTTTCTGTGATTGTGGTCTGCGGATCAGGGAGTCAAGGATCCATATTTTGGAAACCTTCCTGGATCATATTTGCAGAGTAGATGAATTAACCCAAGATTGGAAATAGAAAGGATTTCACAAGTGAGTAAAGGTCATATTGTTTCTACCGTAGTTTATCATGAAACTATTTTTATTAAACTGAGTGATGTTCGTGCTATGATTAGAAAAGGTAAATGGCCATTAAATGATGTTTTTTGCTGGTTCTCTGTTAGCGGACGGTTAGCTTAGTTCACTGGATCACTGGTTTTTAATGCAACATGATACCAGCAGTGAGGATTCGATTGTACCAGCTCAAGTCCTGCCTTCTCAACCTTGCCCCTTGCCTGAGGTGTGGTGACTCTCAAGTTAAACTCACCACCAGTCATCTTTCTCTAATGCGAGAGTAGCCCTATGGGAGTAGAACAGTCTCTGCCAACTGAAAAACTGTAAAGTAGGACAACAACACTGTAAAAGCAGAAGACTCTTCAAATGTATTACAATACATTATCCACTGGATAAAATATTATTCTGCAATGTAAAATATTAAAAGGCTAACCTAGTGTGACAGCAATAGCAAAGTGTTTAAACTATCCTATTGGCGATTATTAATTCTTTGCTGAACACCTATGTGACGATTTGAAAACATTGTCAGATAAGTGAGCTTTCATTCACTTTGTACAGAATAGCTTAGCAATCTTCAATACAGTGTGGAGCTGGAGGAACACAGCAGGTCAGGCAGCATCAGAGGAGGAGGAGAGTTGATGTTTCAGGCCTAGACCCTTCATCAGGACTCTGGACTGTTCCATGTGCCCTATGAAGAGGCTGGCATAGCTTGGACCCACATAGGTGCCCATTGCCACGGCTTTGGTTTTCACGAAGTGGAAGGAGTTAAAGAAAAGGTTGTTGAGGGTAAGGATGAGTTCTATTAAGCAGATGAGGGTGTCAGTGGAGGGAAACTGGTTGGGCCTGTGGGACAGGAAGAAGCTGAGGGCTTTTAGGCCATCTGCATGGTGGATACAAGGGTACAGGGACAGGATGTACATGGTGAAGATGAGATTTTGGGGGCCAGGGAATTGAAAGTCCTGGAGGAGGTGGAAGGTGTGGGTCATGTCCCGAACATAGGTGGGGAGTTCCTGGACCAGGAGGAAAGGATAGAGTCAAGGCAAGCAAAGATGAGCTCAGTGGAGCAGGAGCAGGCTGAGACAATCGGTTGACCAGTCAAGTTTGTGGAATTTGGGAAGGAGATAAAACCAGGTGATGTGGGGTTGAGGAACAATGAGGTTGGCGGCTGTTGGTGGAAAGCCACCTGAGGTGATAAAGTTATGGCCTGAGAGATGAAGGTTTGGTGGTCAGGGATGCGATCGTAATTGAGGGGGTGGTAGGAAGAGGTGTCAG
Organism: Stegostoma tigrinum; assembly: GCF_030684315.1. Classification (NCBI taxonomy): domain Eukaryota; kingdom Metazoa; phylum Chordata; class Chondrichthyes; order Orectolobiformes; family Stegostomatidae; genus Stegostoma; species Stegostoma tigrinum. Next base: position 24,506,611 of record NC_081365.1, on the reverse strand, counting down.
AGAATTGGCACCTGGTGTCCGCGATGTAAGCATCAGTGTACCATACCACTACTGGGCCCCCTTTATCTCTGGGTTTGATGGTGAGGTTAGCGTTGGAGCAGAGGGCTGCACGTTCTGTGGGGGAGAGGTTGGAGTGAGTGTGAGAGGTGGAGAGGTTGAGGCGATCAATGTCACGATGGTAGTTGAAAATGAAATGGTTGAGAGAGGGCAAGAGGCCTTGGGATGGTGTCCAGGAGGATGGGGTGTGTTGGAAGCAGGAGAAAGGGTCTGTAGAGGGTGGGTTAGACTCACGTTTAAAGAAATAGGTGCGGGGGTGGAGGTGGCGGAAAAAGAGCTCAACGTCCAGATGTGAACGGAATTCATTGATGTGTGGGTGGAGGGGAATGAAGGTGAATCTTTTGCTGAGGACTGACCGTTTGTCCTCAGTTTTTCCTCAGAGGGGGTGGTCTGGGGGGATGATGAAGACCGAGCAGGGCTTCGGGCTGGGGTTGGGTGTAGAGTTGGAACTGGGCACGGGGGTGGAGACTATTTCGGCAGTAAGTCTGTGATTGGGGACGGTAACACAGGTGGAAGTGAATGTTGATGTTGTTGGCATCGGTGGCGGTGGTGATGTGGCTGACGTTGGCAGAGGAAGTGATGTAGTCGGTGTCAGTGGGAGAGGCTGAGGAGACCAGCATGGCTAATGGTGCCTGGCAAATTAAGAGTGAGCACCTGGATAGTGTTGTGGAGGTGGTAAATAGAAGCAAGGCCTTTCGGTCCTTGATGTCTGACAGGGTGGAGAAAAAGTGTTGCCTGAGGGTGTGCATTGTGTGCAGGATGAAAGTATACAGTAGAGGTCTTTTGCAGGTCAGGGAAAGAGAGGCTCTGAGCTGAGTAGAGCTGACTGTGGTACAAGGAGATGCCAGTGCTTGACTGTGAGCTAAGGATTTTTTCCCCTTTTATTCAGTTTATGGGATGAAGGCATCACTGACTGGGCTGCATTTATTGCCCATCTTTAATTGCCTAGAAAGCAGTTAAGAGTCAATGACATTGCTGGGGTCTGGAGTTACATGTAGGCCAGACCAGGTAAGGATGGCAGTTTCCTTCCCTAAAGGACATGAGTGAACCAGAGAGTTTTCCTCAACAATCAACAATGTATTCACCGTCATCATTTGATGTGTCAAAATTTGCAGCTGACACTAAGATGAGTGGTGGAGCAAAGTGTGCAGAAGATGCTGAAAGTCTGCAGAGGGATATAGATAGTCTAAGTGAGTGGGCAAAGGTCTGGCAGATGGAGTACAATGTTGATAAGTATGAGGTCATCCATTTTGGTAGGAATAGCAGCAAAATGGATTATGTTTTAAATGGTAAAAAATTGCAGCACGCTGCTGTGCAGAGAGACTTGGGTGTCCTTGTGCATGAATCGCAAAAAGTAGGATTACAGGTGCAGCAGGTAATCAAAAAGGCAAATGGAATTTTGTCTGCCATTGCGAGAGAGATGGAGTTTATAAACAGGGAGGCTATGCTGCAGCTGTAGAGGGCCCTGGTGAGGCCACACCTGGAGTACTGTGTGCAGTTTTGGTCTCCTTACTTGAGAAGAGATATACTAGCACTGGAGTGGGAGCAAAGGAGATTCACTTGGTTTATTCCTGAGTTGAGAGGGTTGGATTATGTGGAGAGACTGAGGATGAAGGAAGATCTTATAGAAACATGTAAGATTATGAAGGGAATAGATAAAGTGGAGGCAGGGAAGTTGTTTCCGCTAGCAGGTGAAACTAGGATTAGAGGGCATCGCCTCAAAATAAAGGGAAGCAGACGTAGGACTGAAGTCAGGAAGAACTTCTTCATCCAAAGGGTTGTGAATCTGTGGAATTCCTTACCCAGTGAAGCGGTTACCTCGCTGAATGTTTTTAAAGCAAGGCTATATAAATCTTTGAACAGTAAAGGAATTAAGGGTTATGGTGAGCAGATAGGTAAGTGGAGCTGAATCTCAAGAAGATCAGCCATGATCTTATTAAATGTTGGGGCAGGCTCAAGGGGCCAGATGGCCTACTCCTGCTCCTAGTTCTTATGTTCTTATGTTCTGAAGCACTAATGAACTCTGAACAGCAGGAATTGTTTATGTAACAGTCCTGAGAATATGAGTTTGATGCTTTTGACACATTTCTGACTTTTTATAAATAATTCATGAGAAGTAGTTGTTGCCAACATTTATTGCCCATCTGTAGTTGCCCTTTTGAAGGTGGAGATAAGCTGCCTTCTTGTACTGCTGCAATCACTTTGGTGTAGATAGACCCACAGTGTAGTTGGGGAGAGATTCCAGGATTTTGACCCAGACATACCGAAGGAAGTAATTGTTCAAGGAGAATAAAGGGCTTGAAGTTACTTCTCAAGATTGTTCTTTATTTTAACAGATTTATGAGATTTTTAAGGTGGATGAATTTTTAATTCCTAGAGAAGTGTTATTTGTTCATTTTAGCAGATTTATGAGCCAATAGAGCCTGAGAGTCCTATTTATAAAGTAGTAATGGTGAGAGGGAGATGTAGAAGGGGTAAAGAACAACTTTCCCAATAACTTTTTCTCCTTCTGCATGGACCTCCAAGGTTGGGCACAGCAACCACTTCTGGAACCAGACGTTAGCGCTGCGATTGGCATTGGCACAGCAATCATGGTACATGGACCCTTGGGGCAGCTGCACAGATACAGAGTTTAGAGGCATTCAGTCAAGAAATGAGTTGATTGGGGTAGAAAGAGTGATGGTGTAGATGTTGATGGGCACAGGGATGAAAGGAGTGAAGAAGTAGGGATAAGGGGTCAGAATGAGGGGTGCTTTGCACCAATTGGATGAACTGGGCCAATGTTTCTCTGGAGGGAGGCTGGCTTTTTACAGGAACTGCCTCAGCATCAGCCCCCCTCTGTCTCAGGAAGCAGGACTGAATTCCTGTAGGATATTGCCCGGGGGAGGCAATGGCCTAGTGGTAATATAGCTGAACTGTTAGACGAAAGAACAAGGTAATGTTTTTGGGACATGGGTTCGAATTCCACCTTGGCAGACGATGGAGCTTGAATTCAATAAACTGTGGAATTTTGTCTCTTGATGGATGCAATGTTGGTTGTATGGAAAAACCCATCTGCTTCACTAATGTCATTTAGGGAGGAAAACTGCCATCTTCATCCGGTCTGGCCCACATATGACTCCTGACCCATAGCAATGTGATTTTTAAAATCTTCAAAATTCATGACGCACATTTGTGCAATTGGGCATGTGCAATAAATGCAGTTTGAGTTAGTGATACCTTTATGCTGAGAATAAATATTAAAAATGTGGGATAGTGACACGATAAATGTGAGGTCATCCATTTTGGTAGGAAATACAGCAAAATGGACTATGTTTTAAATGGAAAAAATTGCAGCATGCTGCTGTGCAGAGGGACTTGGGTGTCCTTGTGCATGAATCGTTAAAAGTAGGATTGCAGGTGCAGCAGGTGATTAATAAGGCAAATGGAATTTTGTCTGCCATTGCTAGAGGGATGGAGTTTATAAATAGGGAGGCTATGCTGCAGCTGTATAGGGCCCTGATGAGGCCTCACCTGGAGTACTGTGTGCAGTTTTGGTCTCCTTACTTGAGAAGAGATATACTAGCATTGGAGGGGGTGCAGAGGATATTCACTCGGTTGATTCTAGAGTTGAGAGGGTTGGATTATGAGGAGGGACTGAGTAGACTGGGATTATAGTCATTGGAATTCAGAAGAATGAGGGGAGATCTTATAGAAACATATAAGAATATGAAGGGAATAGATAAAGTGGAGGCAGAGAGGTTGTTTCCTGTAGCAGGTGAAACTAGGACTAGAGGGCATCGCCTCAAACTAAAGGGAAGCAGATGTTGGACTGAGATCAGGACGAACTACTTCTTCACCCAAAGGGTTGTGAATGTGTGGAATTCCCTGCCCACTGAAGCAGTTGAAGCCACCTTGCTGAATGCTTTTAAGGCAAGGCTAGATAAATTTTTGAACAATAAGGGAATTAAGGGCAATGGTGAGTGGGTGGGTAAGTGGATCTGAGTCTCAAAACAATTAGCCATAGAACATAGAACATAGAACATTACAGTGCAGTATAGGCCCTACGGCCCTCGATGTTGCGCCAACCTGTGAAACCAATCCAAAGCCCATCTAACCTACACTATTCCATTATCATCCATATGTTTATCCAATGACCATTTAAATGCCCTTAAAATTGGCGAGTCTACTACTGTTGCAGGCAGGGTATTCCATGCCCTTACTACTCTCTGAGTAAAGAAACAACCTCTGACATCCGTCCTATGTCCATCAACCTTCAATTTAAAGCTATGTCCCCTTGAGCTAGCCATCACCATCTGAAGAAAAAGGCTCTCACTGCCCACCCTATCTAATCCTCTGATCATCTTGTATGTCTCTATTAAGTTGCCTCTTAACCTACTTCTCGCTAACGAAAACAGCCTCAAGTCCCTCAGCCTTTCCTCGTAAGACCTTCCCTCCATACCAGGCAACATCCTGGTAAATCTGCTCTGCACTCTTTCCAATGCTTCCACATCCTTCCTATAATGGGGCGACCAGAACTGTACGCAATACTCCAAGTGCGGCCGCACCAGAGTTTTGTACAGCTGCGACTTGACCTCATGGCTCCAAAACTCAATCCCTCTACCAATAAAATCTAACACACTGTATGCCTTCTTAACCATCCTATCAACCTTGGTGGCAACTTTCAGGGATCTATGCACATGGTCACTGAGATCTCTCTGCTCATCTACACTACCAAGAATCTTACCATTAGCCCAGTACTCTGTATTCCTGTTACTCCTTCCAAAGTGAATCACCTCACACTTTTCCGCATTAAACTCCATTTGCCACCTCTCAGCCTTGCTCTGCAGCTTATCTATGTCCCTCTGTAATCTGCAACATTCTTCCGCACTATCCACAACTCTACCGACTTTAGTGTCATCCGCAAATTTAATAACCTATCCTTCTACACCCTCATCCTTCACATCATTCATAAAAATGACAAACAGCAGTGGCCCCAAAACAGATCCTTCCGGTACACCACTAGTAACTGAACTTCAGGATGAACATTTCCTGTCAACCACCGCCTTCTGTCTTCTTACAGCGAGCCAATTTCTGATCCAAACTGCTAAATCACCCTCAATCCCATGCCTCCATATTTTCTGCAATCGCCTACAGTAGGGAACCTTATCAAACGCTTTACTGAAATCCATACACACCACATCAACCACTTTACTCTCATCCACCTGTTTCGTCACCTTCTCAAAGAACTCTATAAGATCTGTGAGGCACGATCTACCCTTCACAAAACCGTGTTGACTATTCCAGATGATTATAAATCCTATCCCTTATAATCTTTTCCAACACTTTACCAACAACTGAGGTAAGGCTCGCTGGTCTATAATTACCAAGATTGTCTCTACGCCCCTTCTTGAACAAGGGGACAACATTTGCTATCCTCCAGTCTTTTGGCACTATTCCTGTAGACAATGACGACACAAAGATCAAAACCAAAGGCTCTGTAATGTCCTCCCTAGCTTCCCAGAGAATCCTAGGATAAATCCCATCTGGCCCGGGGACTTATCTATTTTCACACTTGCCGGAATATCCAACACCTCCTCCTTAAGAACCTCAATCCCATCTGGTCTAATAGCCTGTATCTCAGTATTCTCCTCAACAACACTTTCTTTTTCCGGTGTAATGGCAGGGCAGGCTTGAGGGGCCAGATGGCCCACTCCTGCTCCTAGTTCTTATGTTCTTATGTAAAGACAGTGATAAAATTCTGACTTCCAGATTCCTGCCTCTGTGTTGAAAACCCATGTCTTGAGGACATGTTTAAATACATTTTTAAAACAAAATTATGTGGCAGAGGTACTGGTCTTACCCTTCGCAAAGACATACCATTTATGGTTTTTATTCTCATGCCAGAGCTTAGGGAGGAATTCATCTGTAAAGTGATGTAAAGGAGAAATTTATATACTACCAATCTCATGCTGCCAGGCATTGAGATGAGCAGGAATTGGCAAGTAGCGAGAAAGTAATCTTGGACTAATAGTTGCCCGGGAGACCTCAGTGAGAAGCTAGTGACCACATTCCATTCCATTCAGTGTGACATCGCCGGGAAAATGTTAGTTTATGTTTGGGAGAGAGACGGACACTTAAATAGCTAAGGACATTAAAGGCAGATTAGAGAGGCAAAAGGATGTACATTAGATATGAGCAGTGAATCCAGATGGGATTTGTTTTGGACTAATAATGGCTTATTCAACTAGAGACGCCTAATGGATTCAGCCACTTGGAGGAAAAGAAACATTTGGGACAAATGAGGGATAGAGGCCAAGCAGGACCTTGCTCTGTGGGAGAATAATAAATATTAAAGTTCAATCAAAGCGTAAGTTAAAATCACGGCTGCATAATTCTAACATTTTCCCAGCTACAAAACACTGAATGGAATGTAATGTGGTCACTAGATTCTTTCTGAGGTCTCCTGGACAACAGCTATTATTAATTGTTATCATGTTTCTCTTTTCTTCAATGTAAGCAATAGTAATCACAGGCAAGGGACAACAATGTGAGTTCTTAATTTGAAATTAAGACCATCCACAGATATTGTTCACTTGGAACACAAGACTGTACTCTCATTTTTTTCTCCACCTATTTGCAGGCTGATTACAAGTCATGCGGCTAATATTTGCTCCCTGTCTTAGTGGTAACTATGGATACCCGTTTAGGATATGAACCCTTAATGGTACATTATACAGCTTCATAGGGATCTAAATAATCCATAGCATCAGAATTTGCATGGAACAATTGACAAAATTACAGACATTTTGTTAACTTGCAGAGTTATATCTGTTCTTAAAGTGACTTTTTGATTTATACCTGAACTTCTTTTGAATGGTTTGTACTTTTTACAAGAACTGTTAACATATTTGGTAAAAATGCTGGTGTCAACAAAAGTGATGCTTAACCAACTTAATTATTGCTAAAATACAATCCCTAGAATATTGTATAGTGTTGACTGCAGAGTTCTAAGCATTTCTGTTCTTTGTTCAAAAGTTTTTTAAAAAGTTCTTAATGCATTTAGTTTTGAAAGCTATTTCGATCACATTTTCAATCTAATAGTATTTCATGGGCCTGTGCTTGCAGATAATTCTCTTTATTCCTGAACTATGTCTTCTTGCTTTCATTCTTGCCAGAAAATACTGGATGAATGCCAGGATCAGCAATCCTGCCAGCTTCTCGTCAATAGACGTGTTTTTGGACTTGACCCTTGTCCAGGCACTAGCAAATACCTCCTTGTGTCCTATAAATGCAAGCCAAGTAAGTAATACGTCCATACTTAATGAATGCATATTTTCTGGATCGAGCACTTTGTTTGAATTACAAAGGGTGGCTAACAAAACTTGTATAATTAGGTATAAATATTTGATACGATCTACCTAATAACAATAACGAAATCATATCTTATTCATAGCCTATTTGTAAAAATCCGTCTAATTTTCCCATTGAAGTCATTTCCTAATTCATATTTAACTATTATTTATAGCTGTGAGCCAATGGAAAAATGTCTGCTTTACTCTGTTAAAGTATTTCCACCTTCTTCCGATCAATGATGACATGGAAGTCCCTAAGAAAGGACACCGGTCAGCAACTTGGAACTAAAGTTGTAGTCTTTTGTCCCACTGTGTTTCCATTTGAAATGCATGTCATAACCTGTTCTCAATGGCGAGGTGGGACGGTTTGGAATGTGACATTCTCCACACCAGCAGTATCCAAAAGCAGATGTAGAAAGAATAATTCAACTAGAAATAGGTAGGTTAGTCATAATCAGGTTTGCATTTCAGCATGGTAGCTTTCGAGATTCTAAATATGACAAGCATAACTGCCTGTTTTTAATGAGCTTCGGCAAAATGAGATGAAGTGAAAGCAATTTTACTTGAACGTTTTCATATTTTTTACATCCAGTGAGTTTTTTTGTTTTAGGTTGTGAATTATTAGTTCAGAAAAATGGAACATTTTGGTCAGCAGAAAAGTAGTCTGATATGAGATATTGCATCACTCCCTAGCCTACCCAACAAATTACATCAGTTTCAACTTCAGAAGTACACTACTTATTGTACTGATGTGACATTTTCTGGATTGTACCTCAGCTGTATTATGGTCTCTCTAAATAGGATTTCCAATTATTTGTGTATCTTTCTACTGATTCATGACCATTAAGAGACGATTGAGTTTGCTTCAAATGTACAACACTCAAGACCTCTAAGATAGGTTAACCCCGTATTAGTGTAGGTCAGATTTGTGTCCAGGAAGGAAAGGTACATTTCAACGGCCAGAATTTTTAATCTAAAGCTTTCAGTAACCAGCAGCCCCTTAAATCACAAACATATGAATTAAGAGCAGGAGGGGGCATTCAGCCCCTTGAGCCTGTTCTGCCAGGTTTGATTTAGATTAGATTCCCTACAGCGTGGAAACAGGCCCTGTGGCCCAACAAATCCACACCACCCCTTGAAGCATCCCACCCACATCCATCCCCCATAACCCACAAACCCCTGAACGCTATGAGCAATTTAGCATGGCCGATCCACCTAGCCTGCACATCTTTGGACTGTGGGAGGAAACCCAGGCAGACACGGGGAGAATGTGCAAACTCCACACAGACAGTTGCCCGAAGGTGGAATCAAACCCAGGTCCCTGGTGCTGTGAGGCTGCAGTGCTAACCACTGAGCTACTGTGCTGCCCATTCAGGTTGATCTGATTTCAACCTCACTTTCCACTTAATCTGATTATTTTTCACTCTTTTGCTCATCAAACATCTGTCTACTTCTGCTGTAAAAATATTTAACTACTTTATTTCTGGTGCCTTTTGAGGAAAACGTTTCAAAGGCTCACGACACAGAGAAAAAAAAGTCTCCTTATCTCAGTATTAAAGGGGAAATCTCTTAAACACTAATTTCAGATTCACTCACAACATCCTTTTCATACCCACCGTGTTAAGAACAACTCCCCCTTTCGAAATTGTTTCACCATTATTGCCTCTTACTCTTCAAAATGCAATGCTCAATCTTTGCTCATAAGACAATCCACCAATTCTAGTGATTAGTTTGGTAAAAGTTCTTTGAACTACTTCTAACATTTTTACATCTTTCTGTAAATAAGGAGACCAATACTGTATACTGTACACTAAATGTAGTCTCACCAATTCCTTGCAAACCTGAAGCATTATCTCCCTGCTTTTGTTTTTAATTCCCCATGAAATAAATGATAAAATTCTATTAGCTTTCCTAATCATTTGCTGTATCTGCTGACCAACCTTCTGCAATTTTTCCACTAGGATAGCCAGACGTCTCTACATCTCAGAGCTCTGCAATCTCTCACCATTCAGATAATGCACTTCTTTCTTATTACTTCAGCCAAACGGTTAATTTCACATGTTCCTTCATTGTATTCCATTTGCCAGACTTTTGCCTAATCACAACCTATCTAATATCCCAGGTAACGAGGTGTAGACCTGGATGAACACAGCAGGCCAAGCAGCCTCAGAGGAGCTGGAAAGCTGACGTTTCCTGAAACGTCAGCTTTCCTGCTCTTCTGATGCTGCTTGGCCTGCTGTGTTCATCCAGCTCTACACCTGGTTATCTCAGATTCTCCAGCATCGGCAGTTCCCACTATCTCTCTATCTCTCTCTATCTTATATCCCTTTGTGTCCTCCTTATGTCCTCTTCACAACTTATTTTCTTGCCTATCTTTAAGTCATCTGCAAGTTTAGCAACCATACCTTCAGTGCCTTCATCCAAGTAATTTAAGAACAATGTCATCCAAGTCATTGAGAACAGTGGCATTAATCAGTGTGGCACACCATTTGTTACCTGAGAAAGACCAGTTACACCTACTCTGTGTTTCCTGTTACCTAGTCTAACTTCTATCCATGCCAATTTGTTACCCCCCATACCATGAGCTTTTACTTTCTGCAATAACCTTTGATGTGGCATCTCATCAAGTGCCTTTGTAAAATTTATTTGTTGTTCATCCACCTCTTTATCCTAAACACGTTACTTCAAACTAATGGTGACAGTAGGATGATGGTAAAGAAAGCAAAATTTTTGAATAGAACATTTAGGACTAATTTCAGAATGTTCTTCACACAAAGATTGATCAGTAAAGAGCAGTTACATTTAGGTATGGAAGTAAAAACCATGAAAGCATTTCAGAAGCTATTGGAGGACATGATGTTGAAGAGGGACAGGAGTTTAAAAAATCAAAATTGATGACTTACACAATATATGTAGTCTTTACATCCATTTTCACCTTGGCTACAAACATCGTCCCAGAGCAGTCAATGACCATTGCCAAGTTAAAGTTCCACTTTAAACTTTGTTATTGAATGGTGAAAGGAGAAGCTGCAAATTTTAGATGTGATTTGTGTAAAAACTGGAACTAAGAGTTCTATGCATTAAAGAAAATTACATTTGTTGCCATCATTCCGACATGTTGCAATTTATTTACAGTGATTTAACTGTGCCTTTTCTTACAGATGAGTATAAAAGCAAAGTAGCCTGTGAGGGGAAAGAACTTAAACTTCACTGTAAAGACTCTGCATTGATCAACGTCTATTCTGCAACATACGGCAGAAAGATGAATGGAAATAAGGCTTGCCCTTCAAACCATAAGCTTCCTAACATAGGTATGTGGAGTATAAGAGTTGGGATGTCATATTGCGGCTATACAAGACCCTGGTGAGGCCACTTTGAGAATATTGCACTCAATTCTGGTTTCCCTGCTTTAGGAAACATGTTGTTAATCTTTTTCAGAGTTTCAAGTTTTACAAGGCTGTTGCTAGGCTAGAGGGATTGATCTATAGGGAGAGGATGAATAGAACAAAGAACAAAGAAAATTACAGCACAGGAACAGACCCTTCGGCCCTCCAAGTTTGCGCTGATCGAGATCCTCTGTTTTCTAAGGGTCTGTAACTCTTTGCTCCCTGCCCTTCCATGTACCTGTCCAGACACATCTTAAAAGACACTATCATGTCTGCATCTACCACCTCTGCTGGCAACGCGTTCCAGGTACCCACCAGCTTCTGTGTAAAGAACTTTCCACTCGTATCTCCCATAAACTTTCCTCCTTTCACTTTGAATTCATGACCCCTAGTAACTGAGTCCCCCACTCTGGGAAAAAGCTTCTTGCTGTCCACTTTGTCTATACCCCTTATGATTTTGCAGATCTCAATAGGCTGGACTTTTTTCTCTGGAGTGACAGACGCCGAGGGGTGACCTTATAGATGCTGGTAAAGTTGTGAAGAATATGGAAAGGGTGAATAGTCAAGGTCTTTTACCCAGGGTAGAGAAGTACAAAAGTTTAGGGTGAGATAGGAAAGATTTAAAAGGATCCGAGGGGCAACCTTTTCTTGTAGGCGGTGGTATGTGCATGGAATGAGCTGCCGGAGGAGGCAGTGAAGGTGGGTACAATGACAACATTTAAAGGACATGTAGATAGGTGTTTGAATAGGAAAGGTTTAGAGGAATTTAGACCAAATGTTGGCAGATGGGACTAGATCAGTTTAGGATATTTGGTTGCTGTGAACAAGTCGGACCAAAGCATGTGTCTCCGTGCTGTATAACGCTCTAACTCTATAGTATATGGAGTCCATCTATATTTAACATGGGCTGGTTCTTAATGGCTGCACTCTGTAAACACTAAGGATAGACTTTATGAGAATACAAACATAAAACCTTGAAAACCCCACTTCAAAAACTGATGTATTAAATCAAAATTGGTCATGAATTTCAATCAAAATCTAAAGTTTATGAGGGGACGATTTGCTTAGTTGAAAGATTTATGGAAATTGGTTTTATTACAAAAATAAATAATGGTGTTGTGGTGATCTTAATTAATAATCCATGGAACTCAGTTCAAATTCCAGCCAGACCAGATTGGGAAATTGGGTTCAGTGTTTTAATAAAGTTTGAAAATAAAAAGCTTGCATAAAATGAAAAGTGACCATGAAGTTATCAAAACATAGTCTAAAAATGCTAAAAAATGATTCGTTATTGTCCTGAATGGATGGAAACCTGCCATCCTTATCTGGCCTGGTCTGCATGTTACTCCAGTTTCACCAATATGGTTGATTGTCCATTAACAATATTTGGCAATAAATCCTGGCCTTACCACCGATGCTCACATCCTGATAATGAAACCTATGTTCTCCTCTATCCATCTTCGATCCGCCTCCCCCTCTCTCCCTATTTATTTCAGAACCCTCTCCCCCTCCCGCTTTTCTGATGAAGGGTCTAGGCCCTAAACGTCAGCTTTTGTGCTCCTAAGATGCTGTTTGGCCTGCTGTGTTCTTCCAGCTCCACACTTTGTTATCTCAGATTCTCCAGCATCTGCAGTTCCCATTATCTCTAAGAAAACTCAGTTGTGTGACAATTGTTACAATGAGACAATGAGACACAATCCTTGCTACGTTAACAAGGTGGCAGTGACATCTCTGAGTCTAATTCTTTGGATCCTATTATTTTAAAGGATTGAATCTATCAAGTCACGTTCCAAAATACCAAAATATGGAGGTGCTGGTTGTTGGACTGGGGTGAGCAAGATCAAAAATTCACACCACACCAGGTTGTAGTCCAACAGGTTTATTTGAAGACACATGTTTCCTTCTAAAGGAGCAAGACTGTGAAAACTTGTCTTCAAATAAGCCTGTGGCACTATAACCTGATGTTGTGTGACTCTTGACAAAATACCAAAGACACTGCCAATACCTACACTCCCATTTTAATAAGAGTAGGAGACTTTCTGTGCCAGTAAGTTGATGTTACGAATTCTATTGGGTCCTGACGCTGGTGAAGCACATACTGCAATCACCTAATGAGGCTGCCTGCAGGGCCATTGTAAGGTTTACTGCCAGTCTAGTTAGGGTAGAACTGGTGAGTTGTGGGACTGTTTGCTGCTCCAGGTTTATTCCACCATTCATTGACCTCTGCGGGACCAGCATTCTGCTCCTTCTGGTTGTACAATAAGGTGAGTAAAAAAAATTACATTTGTGTGGCAGTCTCTAACAGCCCCTTTAATAGTCACCTGTTTACTGTGACCCTGGAACAAACTGGCATAGTTGGTGCAATGTCAGTTTCAGGTATGCAATTGAAAAACCTACAGAGCAGCTCAATGCACAGAATAAATGCCTGGCCATTGCGGTTATATGGTGTACAGTGTTATGTCTGTAAAACAGATATTGATATTTCTAGGCTCATATGTGTGTTTTTAGGTTGTGCAGGGTGTGATACTGAGGAGACATTGGTGTATTGGTAGTGCCAATGCATAGTAATTCAAAACCCCAGGTTAATGTACCGGGGTCATGGGATTGAATCCCATCACTGTGGATGGCAAAATCTGAATCCAATAAAAATCTGGAATAAGAAAGCTAACATAATAGTGCCCATTGTTAATTATTGTGAAAGCCCATCTGGTTCACCTTTGGGAGGAAAATTGCTGTCCTTCCCTGGTTTGGCCTATATTTGACTCCAGACCCACAGCAATGTTGTTCTCTCCTAACTGTTCACGCGAATTAGTGGAGGTCAGTAAATGCTGGTCTAGCCAGCAATGTCTACATCCTGTTAACAAATTGTTTAAAAGTTCCAGTATTACATCTTCCAGATGCTGCTTATGCTTTTCAAATAAAACTATTTTTCAAACTAGTCAGACCCTGGATAGGATATTTGCTTTCATGAGGACTTTTGGCCAAGTCTACCATTCTAGTAGCTTGACTTAGTCTATTGAATTTAGGATCAGCAATTGGATGAGTCCAATTGGTTTGGCAGTGTTCAGTTAAATTTCATTTTAAAGTCACTCCCACATGTGGAAACTGAATTGTTTGTGATAGTAGTTTAAAATAATTTCTGGGATTTGAACTTAGCAAAATTGAAATAATTTTACAAAGGACAATGATTTAGTCTTGCAAGAAGCTTTATTTTAAAGCTAACACAATATGTATGCATAAAATTTATCTGATCTGTCTATGAATGTATAATAGGCCTATTCAAATAGCAAAATGGATTTGTTTACAGAATTTGTTACAAGGAAGCTATTGAGTTCATTGAGATAATATTGTATGGCGCCCGAACCAAAAAAATGATTCTGCTTGTCTGAACATGAGTTCCAGGAGTTTTATCATCAAACAATCCATAACCTAATTGCCTAATTCTCATGGTTACAGGAAACTGTAGCAATGAATGTAAATAGCCTACACAAAATTAAAGGTTGGAAACAATATGAAATTTCATTGAAAAGAACAGATGCCAAGATGGCCTGCCTAGGAACGAAGTGTGAATGTTCGCGGCATCAGTCTTCTAGTTACCTAGGTGTTAAAGTAGGTTTCAATCTTCTCTCTTTGCCTGGGTAGCTATCATGTTAAGTAAGTTGGCCCCAATGAGCCCCTAATTTCACTCAGAGTTAGGAAGACTTTGAACAGCATCACCAGATGCAAGATAGCTGCATATCAGAAGTTTAAATGTCCTGGGCAATTGCCACACAAACCCCGCTTCAGGACTTCCAAAGGTATGTCTGGATTAGTTTGTCTTTATGGATATCAAGGGCACATTTGTATTGTCGCTACTGGTACAAGATCAGTGGCTACAGCATTAGATACAACCAGGCACCACCTCAGTTATAGAGCTAGATTTGCAGTCAGTGGTGAAATACTGCTATTCAATGCTGATGTCGAAGAAAACTGCCCACAAGGATCCCGAAATTGCTTCATGCAGATTTCCACTCTTTCAATGGCAGATTAAATCTTGCTCCACATTAAAGGGATCTCCACCCATCCAGTGGGAGCAAAGTCAGCAAGCAGGACAAGCAGCAAATCACATTGATGTGTTGGTACAGACAACAAATCTGGAAGTAAAAATCACTGGTTATCATTTTTAATTATTATTTCACAAGCTGCTGTGGAACATGGCGTTGTCTTTGGGCTTTCTGTGAGTGATTAAACGTCTAACACATTTTAGTCCAATGTTATCTTGTGGAACATTGCTGGCATATGTTGTGATATGATAGACACTGTTATGGTGGCTGAGATGGACCATCCACCGAAGAGATTTGAATATTTGACTGAACCTGTACACATCTGCATTTATTGTTGTAGAATCAACCACCTGAAGATGCTGCTGTCCTGCTGCAACCTGCCCTTCTTCTAACAGAGTGTTAATGGTACATTATTTAGGTTTGTCCAGAAGGTCCTTTTAGAATATTTGATGAATGCAGAGACAATGATGAGTTCCATAAACATTTTCAGCTAAGTTAGCTTCAGTGAAGTCACATTCTGCACCTTAGCATTGACACCTGCCTATGAATTGGTCTATTGTTTCAATGGGGCTAGTGTCAACATGACATGAACCCTAGCATCTCTTCCCTGAAATAGACCCAAACTTTAGATTTATCTTTACAAAGCTGAAATAAAATTCTGGATCTTTGCATTCATCATCAGAAATACCAAACAGTTTTACCCTTGTCAGTCCTTTAGTGCCCTGAATGAGAATAAGTGTGACTGTCTGTCATCGTTTGTCAGCTATCTGATCCATAAAGTAAATACATAAAGTAAAATTCCTTCTTTAAATAACTGAATTTCTGACAGAAGGTCTATTGAATGCCAGCCCATGGTTATGTAGTTTCTTTTCATTTTCATTGTGCCTTTTATGGTCTTTGAAATGTCAATGTGAGAATCTGTATGGCAATGCTTTTCTGTGACTTTGCTGGTTTCTCTGCTTTCTTCTATCCAACACTTTGCTGCTACTTTAATTTCACGTATGTAGAAGCAGCTTTTTTTGCCAGTAGGAAACAGTTACCCCAAAAAGGAGTGACCCCATATTTTGTTTATTTTCATGCTAATTTGAGAAAAGAAGGAGATGGAATCGACTGATGTCTGGACACAGATAAACCTTTTACGAACATACAAATTAAGACCAGAAGTTACTGCATTGGTGGGACCACATCTAAAATACTACGCAAAAACAAAAGTTGCTGGAAAAGCTCAGCAAATCTGGCAGCAAGAAATCAGAGTTAACATTTCAGGTCCAATGATCCTTCCTCAGAACAGTTCTGAGGAAGGGTCACTGGACCTGAACTGTTAACCCTGATTTCTTTTGATTTCTTAAAATACCATGGGCAGTTTTGGTCCCCTTATTTAAGGAAGGATGAAATTGCAGTGGAGGTGATTCAGAGGAGGTTCACTGGATGGAAACTTAGATTGAATGTAATGTTCAAGCATTGAAAGGGCTATCAAACTTCTTCTTACCTTTATAGGTCATCAGCAACTCTAGAAAGTCAAAGATTTATTGTCTAACCCTGATATTCAAATCAATTAAATGATGTGTTCGACCACTTCAAGGTAAACTGCAATAGTATGGCACTAAGGATGCATATGACCAAACTAAGCAAAGACATTTTGGTATGGCAAACAGGGCCAGGACTTATACAATCAATAGTAGGGCCCCGGGGAATATTGCTGAACAAAAGGATCCAGGGTGCAAATGCATAGAGTCTTGAAAATGGAATCACAAGTAAGCAGGGTGGTGAGGAAGGCATTTGACACACTTGCCTTCATTGGTCAGAACATTCAGTACAGGAGTAGGGATGTCATGTTCTGACTATACAGAACATGGGTGAGGCCATTTTAGAATACTGCATACAATTCTGGTTGCCGTTCTTTTCGAAGGATCTTGCTAAACTTGAGATGGTGCAGAAAAGATGTACAAGGCTGTTGCTGGGATGCAGGATTTGACTTACAGGGAAAAGCTGAGTATGCTGGAACTTTTTTTTCCCTGGAGCGTTGGAAGCTGTGGGATGACCTTATAGAAGTTTATAAAATCATGAGAGGCATGGATAGGTGAATAGCCAAGGTCTTTTTCCAAGGATTGGGGACTGCAAAACTAGACGGCATAGGTTTAAGTAATTGAACTTGTAAAAAAGAGCTAAATAAAAACCATGAAAACTGTGGATCCTGTAAATCAGAAACAAAAACAGAAGTTGCCGGAAAATCTTAGCAGGTCTGACAGCATCTGTGATGAGAAATCAGAATTAATGTTTTGAGTCTGGGTGACCCTTACTCAGAGCTGACGGTAACTAGGAAAATGTCACTTTAAATGCAGAAATAGGCTGGGGGGAGGGCGTAAGGAATAAACATTAGTTGGGGATACAGCCCAAAGAGGGAGAAAGCAGTCGGATAGACAAAGGAGTAGATAATGATATGGCTGGGAGGATGACTAGCTGTTAATGCGGACTGTTAATGGCTAACAATAGGGAATGTTTAATGGCAGGCTGTGACAACAAGGCCTGTGTGGAGTAGGGGCTAGAACGTGGGAGAGTTCAGGCCCTAAAATTATTGAACTGGATATTGAGTCCAGAGGGCTGCAGGGTGCCCAAGCGGAAAAGCATGTGTTGTTCTTCTAGCTTGCACTGAACTTCACTGAAATACAGCAGTAGGCCTGATACAGAGATGTTAGCCAGGGAACAGGGTGGCGTTGAGGTTGCAGACTTGCTCACCGAGCTGATGTGTTTGATTGCAGATGTTTAATCACCCTGCTAGGTAACATCGTCAATGCGGCTCCAGTGAAGTGTGGATGTTCTGTCCTGTTTGTTATTTATGTGCCTCAGTTTGCTGGGGTGGTTGGCATTACTTCCGGTTCTGTATTTTAATGGTTTGTATATGGGGGCCGGTTCAATGTGTTTGTTGATAGTGTTCTGGGTGGAATGCCAGACCTCCAGGAATTCCCTGGCATATTTCTGTTTGGCTTGTGCAATTATGGATATGTTGTCCCAGTCAAATTCATGTCCTTCTTTGTCCGTGTGTATTGAAACCGGTGAGAACTGGTTGTGTCTCTTGGTGCCTAGTAGGTGTTCATGTATCCTTATTGTCAGTTTTCTTCTAGTTTGGCCTGTGTAATGTCCCTCACGGTCCTTGCATGGTATTTTGTATATTACGTAAGTTTTACTGGTTGTGGCTAATGATCTTCTGAATGTGGATGCTGATGGGATGGTAGGTAAGGACAAGGGGAAACCTATTGCTGTTGCGGGAGGGAATAGAGGAGGTGATGATAAAAGTGCGGGAGATGGGTTGGACCCAGTATAGGGCCCTTTCGACAACGGTGCTGAGGTCGCCCTATTATAGGCAAGATGTGGAGGCTTTGGAGAGGGTGCAAAGGAGGTTTACCAGGATACTGCCTGGACTGGAGGGCTTGTCTTACGAGGAGAGGTTGACTGAGCTTGGACTTTTCTCTCTGGAGAGAAGGAGGAAGAGAGGTGACCTGATCGAGGTGTACAAAGTAATGAGAGGCATGGGTAGAGTCGATAGCCAGAGACTTTTCCCCAGGGCAGGAGTGACTGCCACGAGGGGTCATAGTTTTAAGGTGTTAGGAGGAAGGTATAGAGGAGACATCAGAGGGAGGTTCTTCACCCAGAGAGTTGTGAGTGCATGGAATAGTTTGCCAGTGGTAGCCGTGGAAGTGGAGTCATTAGTGACATTTAAGTGACTGCTGGGCGTGCACATGGACAGCAGTGAATTGAGGGGAATGTAGGTTAGGTTATTTTATTTTTGGATTAGGATTATTCCACGGCACAACATCGTGGGCCAAAGGGCCTGTACTGTGCTGTACTTTTCTATGTTCTATGTTCTATGAATTCTCAGTTGAGGAAGAAGGTGGACATTTCGGAGGCTCCCTTGATGAAGTTGGCCTCATCTGAACATATACAACAGAGACGGAGGAACCAGGAGAATGGCATGGAGTACTTTCAAGAAGCAGGGTGTGAGGATGTATAGTCCAGGTAGTTGTGGGAGTCAGTCAGTTTATAGGGGACATTAGTGGCCAGTCTATCCCCAGAAATTGAAACAAATGGCGAGGAAGGGAGGAGTCATCGAAAGACCAGGTGAAAGTGAGGGCAGGATGGAAATTGGAAGCAAAATCAATTAGTTTTCTCAATTCCAGATGAGAGAGGGAAGCAGCATCATTGATATCGTCAATATATCTGAGAAAGAGTGGTGAGAGGAATCCGATGATGAAAGGAACAAGGAATGTTTCATGTACCCCGCGAAGAGACAGGCATAACCAGGGCCCCTGCCACCCCACTGACCTGAGTCAGTGAGACGAGTTGAAAGAGAAGTTGCTGAGGGTGAGAACTAGCTCGGCCAAGCAGAGGAGGGTGGCGGTGGGTGGGGACAGTTCAGGCCTTCGCTCCAGGGAGAAGCAGAGAGCCCTAAGACCCTCCTGGTGGGGAATGGACGTGTAAAGGGATTGCATGTTCATGATAAAGGGGAGGCAGCTGGAGCCTGCAAACTGGAAATTCTGAAACTGGCATAGAGCGTCAGAGGAATCGTGGATGTATCTGGACTGGAACTGGACCAGGAAAGAAAAGACCAAGTCAAGGTAGGAAGAGATGAGTTCTGTGGGGCAGGAGCAGGCTGAAACAATGGGTCTGCCCAGACAGTCCTGTTTGTGGATTTTCAGAAGGAGGTAGAAGTGAGCCATGCGGGGATGGGTCTATTAGCTTGGACATAGTGTGGGGGAGAGATTGCCAGATGGAATGAGGCCAGTGACCATAGTTGATTGAAGCAATGGTCTGATGTTCCATGATGGGGTCATGGTCCAGGGGAAGATAGGAGGAGGTACCTGAGAGTTGGCGCTCAGCCTCTGCAATGTAGATGTCAGAATGCCAGACATCAACAGCACCACACTTATAAGCAAGTTTGATAACAAAGCCCGGATTGGATCTGAGTGCATGGACTGCAGTCAGTTAGAAGGGAGATAGGTTCCATTTGGTGAGGGAGCAGAGGAAATTGAGGTGACCAATGCCACATTGACAGTTCTCAATGAACTGATTGAGTGCCGGTAAAAGGCCAGAGGGTGGGGTCCAGGTGGACGGAGAGTGTTGGAGCTGGACGAAGGGGGTCTGTGCAGTGGGGAGAGATCGGAACGGAAATCCTGTCAGAGACAGTAGAGCTTCTTCAAGGTGTGCACGCCTAGAAGAGATGTGGTAGTGAGTTATGTACTAAATAAAAGCCAAAGGAACTGCGGATGCTGTAAATCAGAGACAGAGACATGTGTTGCTGAAAAAGCTCAACAGGTCTGGCCGCATCCTTGAAGAGAATTCGGAGTTAATGTTTCGGGCACAGTGACCCTTCTTTAGAATGGTAACTCAGAGTGAGCTGTTTTATATGCAGAAGGTAGGGTGAGGAGAGGGGTAAGGAATAAATGATAGGTGGGAAGAAAGCCCAAAGGGAAAGAAAGAGCATTTGGACAGATAACGACCTGGCTTGGATGGTGAACAGCTGTTAATAAAGACTTTTAATGGCTAACAATGGGGAGTATGCAAACTGTGTGATTACAAGGCCTGGTGTTGTGTGACTTTTGACCCTATCTTCTAATTAGGAGCAATCTTTCCTTACGTTTGGGTTCAGCATGCTGCTGATTCTACACTCAGTTCTGCTTATTTTAAACACATTTAGAAAAGTGAAATGATCTAACCTGAGACATGTCAATCAACATAATTTGCTCCATTTGAAATCATGAAATAGGATTGGACAAATGCCCTGTAGCTCTGAAACCAGGAGGAAGCACAACCTTGGATGATATTTGAGCATCAAACGCATTAGCTAAGCAGAACATCTTGGAAGGACTTACTAATTTTATTAAATTGGAACAGAAGTTGATTGTTTGAACTTGGGAAGGTATAACTCTGTATCTGAGAAGGGTATGGTTGAAATGTACCTTTTGTCGGGGGTTTGAGAAATTGTCAGTAATCTCATATGTCTCATCAATGGCCCTACAAAAAATGTTCAATTAAATTATTCTCATTGTTAATACATGATCTACTTTGTCAAAGGTTACTGTTATTCCACGCAAAAACTCCTAGATTAGTTCAGGCATTATTGTATGGACACTAAATACTACTACATGCATGCTAAAATATCCAATATTTTCAGTGCTTTTCAGAATTTTTGGAGATTTCTGTCACAGGACTGTTATTAAATCTACAGAACTCTTTTAGCTCTTGAGTTGTTTGTCTCGTTGTTTATTCCGATGCAGCCCAGATTCTTAAGACATAAATTGTTGTCTCCAATGGTTGCTAAGATATTTTCTAATCAGCGCATTCAGGGATGTTATTGTGCACCTCTGGAGCAGGTGGGATTTGAACTGAGGCCTCCCAGCTTGGAGGTAGAGACACCAACACAAGATCCCTGCAAAGTCCAAAATTTAATTAATTTCACCGGTTCCAATCCAACTTTTGACTGCTAATCGAATCCTCTCAAATATATAATAAATGCAGAAAATCTAAACATCACACAACATTGCAAAGTACTCTTCAGCAATTGATGTACATTGGGCTTTATTTTAGTTTAAAAAGATTCGCCATTTAGGTGAGAAGATTTTTATTTACTATTTTTTTCTAATCTACTAATTCCAGTCTAAACCTCACAGCATCTTGACGTGAACCAAATCACCATTCCTTCATTGTCACTAGGTCAATAACATGGAATTCTATCCTAACAACACTGTAGGTTTACACACACCTGATTAAATTCAACAGTCTGAACAGATAGCTCATTACCTCCTTCTCAAAGGTAACTAACAATGGAAAAAAGTGCTGATCTTGACAGCAATATCCACATCCCAAAAAAAGTCTAAAAGAATTCAGAGATGGTAGGAACTGCTGATGCTGGAGTCAGAGATAACACAGTTTGGAGCTGAAGGAGCAAGGCAGGCCAGGCAGCACCAGAGGAGCAGGAAAGCTGATGTTTTGGATCGGGACCCGAAATGTCAGCTTTCCTGCTCCTCTGATGCTGCCTGTCCTGCTGTGTTCCTCCAGCTTCACATTGTGTTATAAAAGAATTCAGAACTGTCTGGAGGTTGTTATATTGAAGTCCTTTACTAGCTTATTAAAGCAACAATATTTTTTTAAGTTCCCACAACCCGACAAATCATTCTCCTTTCTCAAAAATGTTCATGTCTCAAGTTTAGTTCCAGCTAAGGCAGCCCTTAGCTGTTTATCTTTCTGAGTGAGCTCAGACAGCAATGACAGGATCTTCCATCCTCTACAAACATCCAGTCAGAAGTGGGGAGAACAGTTGTGGAAAATTTGATGGGGTCAATACTCTATGGTGTCTTTCCCATTTTCCCATTAGTGCTATCTATTTGAGCAGGCATATTGGGATGGTCTTAAATTGCTAGAGACACTCATATATTTTTCCTGATTTAAATTGTGACCAAATTGGGCATAATTCTGGCATGCAGCATTGGAGCAGTTTAGATTAGATTAGATTCCCTACAGTGTGGCCCAACAAGTCCACACCACCTCTTGGAGCATCCCACCCAGACCCATCCCTTATAACCCACACACCCCTGAACACTATGGGCAACTTAGCATGGCCAATCCACCTAGCCTGCACATCTTTGGACTGTGGGAGGAAACCGGAGCACTCGGAGAAAACCCACGCAGACACGGGGAGAATGTGCAAACTCCACATAGACAGTTGCCCGAGGCTGGAATCGAACCTGGGTCCCTGGTGCTGTGAGGCTGCAGTGCTAACCACGATGATGAACATTTCTTGATTGTTTCTCAGCGATCAAATGGACAGACATAGACACAAACATTTTTTTTTAAATAAAATGTGGCTTTTGAATTTATGTTGAAGCATCTCTAAGACTCCTGGAAAACAACTTCCACTACACTCCATGCAAAACTTGAAAAGCTCACTGAAATCTACAATTGTCTTTTTGGGCCAACATCGGCTAGAGTCAGGAATGCAGTTTTACAATGGTTGAAAGTTCCAGTTGCGGTGAAAGTTTTTCTCACTTGTACCATTGTAGGAAATTGAGGCTTGAATAATGACAGTCTATTCACCCATGATGAGAATCATAACTGGAATACGTCATTCTTCTGTTTATTGATACATAAAATAAATGCGCATGTTAAAAAGGCTCACAGGGAACGTTCATAATCAAGAGCTCTGGTTGACTATTTCTTTCTCATACAGAAGCGGTGAGACAAGTTATTGCGTTGCCAAAACTAACTCAGAATAGTCCTACAATTCAGTCTAGCCTTTATTCCGTGTGACTCATTTTCAGACTGGACAGCAGACTTTCTGAAAGAGCTATTAAAGGATTATTTAAGCTTAAATATTAAAGCATTTTTTTGAAAGGAAACCCTTTGCTGCTTAGATTAGGGCTATGTTGTCTTTTTCAATCCAAAAATATAAAGAAAATACCAAACAAGCCTACCACAATGTTTTTGAAAAAGATCCCACTGTTCCTTTATGAAAGCAAGGAACTTGAATCTGTATCCTGCTGTCTTTATTCTCCTTATACAATTGGCCGTCACTCACCGGAGTACAAGGCTTTTATTTCACTCTGAGAAGTCAACAGTTCAGTTTTCTTGGAATTCAGTGTCGGTAAGCATGTTACTGATATCTTTGTAGCTGACAGGAAAGCACTTGTTTATGCAAAATGTCTCTGGCACTAACAGAAATCTGAAGAAGAATATTCTGCAAAATATGTTGAAAATTTTCGCATTACAAAGTCATATTCTTCGGATACACGTTTAAAACAATGCACGTTTGCCAATTTATTTAATGGCAATGTTTATAGAGGAGTAGTAGTTTACTGGAATTTTGAGTGACTAAGTCATTGCAGCTTAAACTCTGGAGAGGAAATAAGATGTACTTAGGTATCCAATCTTGCTTACAGTCACTTTCCATGATTTAGTTGTGAAAAATACGCAGCAAAACTAATCTTATATACCGCACAGAATTTGGTTTTCCTTGTTTTCACTGTCTTTCTTGCATGTTGTGCAATATTCTAGTTAGGAACTAAATTAATAGTACAAATATGTAAACTCCTGTAGGAAGTGCATATTTTATAAAGGAACTACAGAACTTGCAACAGTGGCTGAGGGCTAATAAATAGTGAGGTTAACAACTGATTGACAATCTGATCCTTAAACTCACTTTCACAGCGTGAATTAACCCAGAGATCCCTCCCTCTAGCCAAAGCTAAGTAAGTCTGCCAGCTTTGTTTGAATTCTCAAGACCTTGATCTCTTCAATCTGACCATGAGTTTCAACCCTTATATTGCACAGTAAGCAATAGAGAATTGAGGTGAGATCTTCCTTGACCATGGTCAACATGGGCAATGGCACACCATGTTGGGAAAATACAGCAAGTTCAAAGAATGAGATTCTCGACATCAAAAGAGAAAGTCTGATTTTTCCATTCACCAAGAATCTCACGGAGATGAGTGGCAGGCCTATCTGCACGCATTGATATCTCATTGTGCGTGCACCTAGAGCAGATAGGCTGCAATAGTTCCAAAGGTAGTTCACCATCACCCTCTTAAGGGCTATTAGGGATGGGAAATATGTGCTGGCCCAGCCAGCAACACCCACCTGCCATGAGTGAATTTTAAAAGAAATCTCACCTCATTTACATGCAGGTTGCTATTTTCCCGGGAGTGAAACTGGACAGCGAGCAATTCCTAACACAAAACTCTGAATGACTATCTGGCAATCTAGCTTGCAGCTTGCTTCAATGGACTCCCATCTTAACCAGCAATCACCAAAAGCCCAGAAGGTTGTAAGGGCTGAAACAATCTTTCCAGGTGCAGTAGCATTTCACCTGTACCTCCTCCATTCTTGTGTATTATATTCGCTAAACCCAATGTGGCCATTTTGTACATTGGAGAAACCAAAAGCAGACTAGGTGACCGCTTTGCAGAACACCCCCAGATGATGCGCAAGCATGATCCCAACCTTCCCATAGCCGGTCATCTTAACACAGCATCCTTCACTCACTCCAGCATGCTGCAGTGCTCCAGTGAATCACAGTGCAAACCGGAAGAACATCATCTCATTTTTCAGACTAGGCACCTTACAACCTTCTGCACTTAATATTGAGTTCAACACTTTCAAATCATGAACCCACTCCCGCTCCTTTCATTTCCTTTAGCTTTACTTGTTACATTCTCTGTCACCATGCCCTCTCTCCCCTACCCCCACCCCAGCGGGATTGTCTGTTCTTTCCAGCCTGGCATTTAGACCCACCATTGTTCTACCATTTTCACATTTCTATCATTTAATATGAACTCTCAGTAGCCTTTCTCCCCCAGCACTCCACCCCACGCCACCCTCACTATTGCATAAATACTGCCCTCTCCGCACTTCATATCAGTTCTGATGAAGAGTCATCTAGACTCGAAACGTTAGCTTGCTTTCTGTCTGTGGATGCTGCCTGACCTGCTGTGATTTTTTTTTTTGTTTTCAGTACAGATTCCAGCATCTGCAATAATTTGCTCCCCCCGGAAGGCATGATTTGTTGCCTCAATATTAGTATGGTAAAAGGAAAGACAAATCAAAATACTAACAGATGAAGTCTTACCTAAACTATCAAAAGAATTGTAACAGCAGAAGCAATTATCTACACTCCAATGCCCCTTGACAAACAAATCATGCCTTTATCACACTTTAATGATATAATGGGTTACATAGTCCAATAGCCATGCATTCACACCATATATAGGCATTCACTGTTCTAAGACTGCCTTAAATGAGTAATTGGAATACACTAATGATGCCTAGCCCCACTTAAAATTTACATACTGTCAATTTTGTCAATTAGCCTTAAGATATTTATCTTGAATCTTTGATTAATTAGTTGATAACTAAGGTTTCTATGTAAAATCTATGGTATCTATCAATTGATAGTTATCAGCAGGATATGAAAAATGATAAGCTGATCCTTCTAATGATCCCTTACTAGGAATTGAAATCAGTGGCTCTCAGCAATCAGGCATACGGAGATTGGCCTGGTTGTCTGCCCTCCCATTGTTTTGAAATCTATAAATTTCCATGTAGCATGGAACAAAAAATTAAGACCAGGATAAATAAGAAATAGATGTCATTTGTTTTGTAGAGGTAGAACGCTTTCAAAATGATTTGAGAAAACACAATACTTACATTATCTTGAACAAAAGAAATTTTCTGCTTTTATTTATCTTGACCCTGAAAAGACAATTTCAAAGGAGGTATCCACACTGTTTATTTCAAATCTATAGAAGTCACATTTTTGTACCATTTCCTTTTAGGTCTTACTGCATCCCGAATTGTTCCACACCTGGGTAGCCTTCACTCAAGACTACAAAAAAAACTTTGCTTTAACCTAGAGATAATTGGAACTGCAGATGTTGGAGAATCTGAGATAACAAAGTGTGGAGCTGGATGAACACAGCAGGCCAAGCAGCATCTCAGGAGCACAAAAGCTGACGTTTCAGGCCTAGACCCTTCATCAGCCAAACGTCAGCTTTTGTGCTCCTAAGATGCTGCTTGGCCTGCTGTGTTCATCCAGCTCCACACTTTATTGCTTTAATCTAGATTGTTGCTGCTAACCAATAGCAGTCCTGATATCCTGACATTTCCCTTCCTGTATGTGGGTAATTTAAGGGGTCAAGTAATAGAAGCAGGAGAAAGCTATAAGGCTGCTCAAGCCTACTCAGCTATTCAATGTGTATAATCTCCTACCTCACCATGACCTTATATTGCCCTACACCTGTGTCCCTTGATTCCCTCCATGTCCAAAAAAATATTGATCTCAGTCTTGAATGGCTGAGTGTTGAAAGTTCTCTGCAATAGGGAGTTCCAAAGATTCATAAACTTTTGAGCGAGTCCTAACCTCTGATCGTATACTGAGGCTGTTAACCCAAATTCTACACTCTCCCGCAAGGGCAAACAGCCTTACAGCATGTAAAATACTTTATCAGATTACGAAGCAAGCCAATTGCAACAAACCTGCTCACAAAGTCAGCCATTACATTTCCCTTGCCTGCCATGGCCAGGGCAAGTGCCAGCATCAATGCAGCTCTGTAGCTCTGGAATGACAGTGCTTGTCCCAACGTGAAAACAAATTATAGAAATGTAACAGGTGCAAGGGATGTCAGCAAATTCCAGGATATCTGCTGTGTGCTGAGTTGTTTCAGGAGTGGCCTGTGGCAAAACTGGGTAGAAATTGAATGTGAGAAATACCACAGTGGCCTGTTAGGTAACTACTGAGGCAGGTCTGGTAGGATGCAGTGAGAGAACTCAGTAAATATTGCAGCAATAATCCTCCAAAACACTTGACAAAACTCAGACTTAGCCAAAACATTCAGACCCATATGTGCAGCCTGCAAACACACAGCTGACCTTACTAGCAGGAAGAATCACAATATTTAATGCTTTCTGCACAGGTTCTTGAAGTTGAACTGTCTTAAAGGCAAGATATGTGTAGTGTATTTCACTCTCCATTTCCAATAGACTATTGCAGTAGAATCCTATGAAAGAGTCTCAGGCAATTGTTCAGTCATTCCAGCATGTTCTCATGAGAGGTACAATGGGAGTGCACTAAAAACTGCAGATTCTCAGCCCTTTAAAGTGTATATCCAAAGGTAATAAGGGCTATGTGATTATAGGTCATTATTAGACATCTATTCCAGTCAAGAATGCCATTGAAAAATATTCGTTGTACAACTGAAAATGTGGTTAAGCCGTGAACCTACTTGGAGACAGTATTTCTTATAAATATTACCTGATGGTTCAAATAACTCTTCCATTCACACAACAGAATACCAACTGGAGGTTGAGTAAAAGTGATGGTTAAACACTTTAACATTATTTCAGAGCTTTGCAGTTTTAAAATTAATGTTGTATTTCATAAATATGCAGGAGAACCTGATTTAATTTACTTAGATGAGTTGGTGAGGTTCACAGCAGAAATCAGCAAGCTACAGGCAACAGTAATGAAAGTGACAAGCACATATTAGAGGCATAGGTTTAAGCGGAGAAGCGAAAGATACATGAGTGACCTAAGGGGCAACTTTTTCACGCAGAGGATGATATGTTTATGAAATGAGGTGCCAGAGGACGTGATGGAGGCTGTTACGATTACAAAATTTAAAAGGCATCTGGATCAGCATATGAATAGGAGGGGTTTAGATGGACATGAACCAAATGCTGGCAAATGGGACTAGATTTATAAAGGATATCTGGTTGGCATGGACAAATTGGATTTGCTTCTATGCTATATATCCCTATGATGTTATGTTGCACAATCATTCTATGGCCAAGAGAACATGAAAACCAGTACGCATGATGAGGTTTAGTAGATATGATTTACATCATGATTAGGCTTAGACAAGGTCTAGGGCAGTGTATCCAGATGATAATCAAATTTTTAATGTCATCAAAACGTTAATAGAATAATCAATTTTTATATCATCTTGAAGTTTTAAAAGATTTGTTGTACATTGATTACAGTTATAATGTGGTTTATGTATAGTAGAAGCAGAAGTGATCCCACGCTGTTTGTTTTCAGTTGAAATTGACTGAGACTGTTGTAGTTTGTTTAGATTTATGGGCAGTAACATAATTGGATACAAAAATCCTTGCCAGGTAATATGTGCATATCATATGTTAGTGCAAGCAAAAATGTTACTCAAGTTTTATAAACTAACCATGGACCTAATGGTGGCTCAGTGGTTGGCACTGCTGCCTCACAGCGCCAGAGACCCAGGTTTAATTCCAGCCTCGGGTGACTGTCTGTGTGGAATTTGCATATTCTCCCCGTTTCTGCATGGGTTTCCTCTGGGTGCTCTGGTTTCCTCCCACAGTCCAAAGATATGCAGGGTAGGTGGATTGGCCATGCTAAGTTGCCCGTAGTGTTCAGAGGTGTGTGTGTTATAGGGGGATGGGTCTAGGTGGGATGCTTCAAGTGGCAGTGTGGACTTGTTGGGCCGAAGGGCCTGTTTCCACACTGTAGGGAATCTAATCTAATCTAAGTAGTTGTGAAAAAGGATGACTTTCGGTGCACAAATTCAAAGCTGGGACAGCTATTGCTAAGGCCACTAGGATAATAAATGTTCCTAATTACTCAAGGCTAAAGATGCTTCCTTTGAAATTCAGGGTTGATCAGAATAGTAATTTGATGTGAATACAGTACCTCCAAGTGAGGAATTCAGGATCATTGTAAAAAAATTTTTAAAAATTGTGGTGCTGTGGTAACACTGTCAATGTCAAAATGTCAATGTCAAAAGCAGAAGCCAAATCCAATAGCTATTTGATGAATTCCTGAGGAAATGGCATGTTTTAATTAACAGAGTGATGGAAAATCTGATGTGCCTTGAAGCAGAAAAAATCTGTAATTTGTTTGCTTTTGTTTCCAGACAATCGATTTCAGGGTCAAATATAACCTGGAGTACAGATTCAGTCTAACATTAAAAAGAGGGAAGGCGTTGTGATTATAAAGATACCAGAACTTTGGAGTATTGTATTTTAGAAACAAAATTACAGTTGGATTGAATGTTGTATTTAGAATTTGAAAAAGAACTAACAGTTATGTCTATACTTGCCAGTTGCCATTAACAAATGCAGCAGGGACTTAATGTACTCATAATAGATGCAAGCTGTTTTTCAGTGAGCATCCATTACTTATAATGGCCTATAGCATTAAATGTAGCAGCAACCCAGAGGCTGGACAAAGCTGCGTTATGCTTAAGATCAATCCTATTCACTGTTATTAAGTAGTCGTGCACAAGATAATGCATTTCAGCAGAACTCTAGCTACTGGAACTGAAATAAGAACAACAAACAGAAGAAATAGGAACAGAAGAAGGCCATTAGGCCCCTCAAGCCTACCCCAATATTCAAGAAGATCTTGGACAATTTGCTTCAGGTCTCAACTCCTCTTTATGCCCATTCGTCATAAATGACAACCCCCAATATTTCAAAAATCTATATCCCCTTTAAATATTTTTAGATATCTAGCCTCTACAACTCTCCAGGGCCGAGAATTCCAGGCAACCCCTACCTTTGGGAGAAGAAATTATTTGCAGCTCAGTTCTCAATGTGTTTCACCTCATTCTGGAATTATGTACTTTAGTTTCCCCCATGAATGAAAACATCATCTCAAAATCTACCCTGGTCAGCCTCCTCAGAATCATGTATGTTTCAATAAGATAACCCTTCATTCTCCAAACTGTAATGAATACAGGCCAACACCTTCATTCCAGGAATCAATCAAATTAATCTTTTTTGAGCCTTCTCCAATGCCAGTGTATCCTTTCTTAAAACAGGAATCAAAGCGACATGGTATTCCACATGTAGATTCATCGTCATCCAATATATCTTTGTTCTGTGTCAATTCAAGGTTTTCACAAAAGTGTCTTGAGCCATGTTTATAGGGGGTGACCTTTGCTTCCTAACAGTCATCCTTGTATGGCCTGAGGATCCTGGAAAGAGGCAGGAAGCTCTGCGTTTTCGAGTATGTCATATAAATGGCAGTGCCATACTTTTAGTAACAAGCTGTGAGGTATTTTCTCTGTACATTGCACAATCAAGGTTTTCCTGCTACATTGGAGGAGTAAATTTCTACCAGTAAGCCAGCTTGATAACCCCTCTGAAGAAAAGGCTACCCTTCCACATTGCAGCTTGTAAACTTACATACTTCCAGTTCAGTGTGTGAGTGCAGTGTGGCAGCTGTAAATTGACATCTTCCAATTCTAGTTGTGGAAAACTATGTGATGCTTTTAAAGTATCTTTGGCTGGTTGCATTTGCTTAGCTGATATGACAAGAAGATGACTAGCATACATATTTGATTGGACCTAATTGCTTGAGGTCATTGTATTTAATGTGGCTATAGGGCAAAGTATAAGTTAGAGAATGAATGGTCTGCTGACAAAATGCAAATTTTAAACCAGATGGATGGATTTTACTGAATCTGTGGAGGCATGATTACTGCAAGAGCCCCAAACAGGGTCTTAAATCCAAAAGGTTTTACATCACCCCTAAGAAAACAAATAAGAACTTGTTCAGCTCATTTGGCACATAGTGCCCATGATCATGTGCAACTATTGTACAGTCTGACTTTTGATCAGACATGGCAAGGCTCCAACATTTTGTTTTTGTGAGTGAATTGAAGGCTCCGCCTCCATGTTCCCTTGAGACAGAGCCCCCGACTTGGCAAATTGCCTTGCAATTGATGAATCTACACCATCTAATTGAGAAGCCAAGTGATAGTGATCTGTGGGGAAAAATCCCTCCTGTAGCTATCAGTCTCCTGCTATGGTCTACAATATCCCACCCTTCCGTCTAGATTTGCCCATTTGCATCGTAATCGTTCCCTTACTGTCCAGTGCAAGGAACCCCAACCCGAAGGTCGGAGTTGCCTGATTTTCTCAGAACTCCATGAGATTGACCCCTGATGAGCTCCCTGCCTGTTGTTGAACAAACCCCATGACAGACCATGTGTCACAAACCACTACTCCCCAGAGTGACTTGATAGGACAGCCCAACCAAGCACTTCCTGGATTGTAGTCTCCTCGGCACCCTGACTGACCAAACTGTAATTCCAAGTCTAGGTCCACATAAATTGCAAGACTGACCGTGACCCAGTCCCTAGAGTGCAAGGTCATAACTGCCTAGATTCTGGTCAGACCAACAGCTTGACTGACAATGGCGAACGTTCTATCCCATGACGTAATTGGAAACAGGAGTACCTCCTGACCAGCTGTATTTCTGTTTGATCCCTGCTGTTCTTTGATATTCACATGTAGCAATGATTTTGCTAAGTAAGTTGCTGGCACCTGCTGCAGGTATGACAATGATGTAGTCTGCTATTGTACAGTGACGCGTGCACTCCCTTGGCTGTTCACTGCTCACCACTGAGACAAGCTGCCTGCTTTTCCCTCTGTGCAAGAAAGCCATGCAAGCTGAAGTGGTTGGCACCCTGTAACTTGCCTGCGTGCCTAAAACCATTACAACACTTGTACCACCCAAGGAAACATGAAATGAGTGGGCACCAAGAAATCAAGCTAAGAGCCTTAAATGCATCCTTGGCAAATGTGTAGAATCTATGTGTGTCATTCTGTGCAAAGCAACTTGGCAGAAGCATGCAAGTCATAAGTTTCCAAAGGGAAGTGTTGAAAAGGTGGAAGAGTTGATCAAAGGGCAGCCATAATGATGTGGTGAGGCTGGTGGCTTCTGGCTGTTGATTTGCGTGGACAAAGCTTTGTGGTCGATGCTGACCATAGAGTCCATAGAGATATTGTGGGCAGACACAGTTAAATGAAAGCCAAAACTAGCAACTGGCAATTTGCAGTTGACCAATCATGTACACAGAATCAGAAATGGCTGGAAAAACTCAGGCGATCTGGCAGCATCAACCCTCCTTAAGTTCTGAAGGAAGGTCACTGGACCTGAAACATTAACTCTGCTTTCTCTCCACAGATGCTGCCAGATCTGCTGAGTCTATCCAGCAATTTCTGTTTTTCTTTCTGATTTCCAACATCCACAGTTCTTTGGTTTCTTTGTTGCCAATTAAATATCAGGAGTTTGTGTCATGTAATATTTTTGGGGAAGGAGAAGAGAATTGGAAGTGTCTTATAAATAAGGCGAGCTGGGTACTAATGAGATGCAAATAAAGTAACGTAGATGTTGCCAGCATCTTATTAGATCATAGGGCCTCTGTCTCGTTAGGGAGAAATGACTGGTAGTGGTTTAACCTGAGGATCACCAAATACTTCAGGCAAGGAGAGAGATTAAGAAGAGAAGTCCTTCATGGTAACCTCAGCCTGTGTGGTCATTGAACCTATGCTGCTGGTATCACTCCACATCAAAAAAAAAATCAACTGTCCAGTCAACTGAGCAAACCAATCCCTGGAAAGAATGGTGGCTGCCAGTCAATAGTGACATTCTGAAGATGCTATTTAAAGGTTAAGGATAACATTGGAAAACATTTTCTAAATGTTGCGATTCTGTTTTTCTTTCATTCTCACCTTATTTTCCTAACTTTCTTAAATCACAGCAGGCTGAAGAAAATTATGCACATATTTGTTTCCTTACCTCAAAAAGCAGTGGGTACAAAAGTCTAGAAAATATGAAGGTCTGATCAGGAACTTGACTGATTTAGGCTTGTTTCTCTCCACTGAATACTGATGACATTGATGAGACAACTTGCATTGCTAATAGCTAGTTAATTGAGTGACTGTTTGAAAGTGCATTAATGTGTCCGTTGTCTAGTGCAAACAAGTCAGGTGTAGGTCAGAGTAAGTTGGTCTGTCATATTTCAGTTTCTGAAGGATATTATTAAACCAATTCAATTTTTACAACAAAATGACAGCATTATTTATTTTCTAGTACTGATGTGGGAATTAACAAATGTATTGATGTAATATCGAGGTTTAAATGCACTTCCAGGTTACTATTTTTGAGCATGTCATATCTGTATGGTTAATGTGCTTTTAATATGTATCCTTTTCCTCTGTGTTACAGAATGTTTATCACACACTGCCCTGGAAGTTGTATCTACAACTTGTTACGGTAAACAAAACTGTAAAATTATCGCTAGTAGCCAGTATTTTGGAGACCCTTGTTTTCCTGGAATGCAGAAGTATCTCAGTGTCATCTATGTATGTGGTAAGAGCAAACATTTCGACATTAAAGTATTTAATTTCAGAGAGAGATGGTTTGAAATTCTTTTCAGGAGAGAGTTCTTTATTTTTCTTTTCATGGCACACCAGAACCCTTATCAGAAGCATCAAGATTGAAATCGTCTCACCCCAGCACATTGCAGCAAAAACATCGTCTTCTGAAACTTTAAAAAGAAATCTGTCTTAAGAATCTATTCCTATCAACAAACAGGCAATACTAAACGTTTTGGCAGAGGATAACTGAATGTGCAGAACACAGTCACATTGAGACACATTTTACCACAGGCTTCTGGGCCATGCCATGCGCGTAAGAGATGACCCTGAGTCTGCACTTCCTGGAGTGGGGACCAGCTCAGTCATTTAACAGGAAGCAGGTTCCTAATTAGCCTGACATCCAGTCAAAGTCTAGCAGTTCTGAGGTCTTAGCTACAGCACGAGGTGAGGTGGGCACTGATTGCAAGCTGAGGGGTGCCTAAATATGGAGGTGCCACCGACAAAAAAGTCAAAATTATAATTCATGATAACTGATATCATTAGGCCATGCCATTTGCAGGGCGAATCTCTCCAGGAGAATTTTTTTGTGCCCAAGGCCTCCTTTAAGGACCCTGGCATCTCTGGCTCCCCTGTACCTCCCTTCCGCATCTGTCGCAGATGAGACCCTCTCTGTCATCATCAAAGCGCTGAGAGCTCTGTAGAAAGGGCAATCAATCTGCCTCACAGACCCTGGGAGCAGACCAGCCATAGACATCTTTCCTGATGCAGGCTGTCTGTTATTTTATTGCACACTCATCTTCCATTCCCGTCACCTCAGGGCTGGTAAAATTAATTGTTTCAAAAGCGGAGAAAGAGAAAAGCTTCCTCAGTGAGCCCACCTCTAAACTCCGCTCCTGTATCACTGAACCACAATTGAAGGAATAAAGAAGCAGTTTTTTTGTTTTAACTAAACCTGTAACATCAACTTTCCTGCTCCTCTGATGCTGTCTGACCTGCTGTGTTCCTCTAGCTCCACACTGTGTTTTCTCAGACTCCAGCATCGACAGTTCTTACTATGTCGATTTCAGAGTCTACTTTCTTCCCAATTCTGTGCACCATCAACTCATGGGTCATAAATTTAATCCCACAGTTCTCATGCCAGTCAATTCTTAATTGTCAGTGGCAGTGAGAACTTCGATGTCACATTGTCTGTGTGTGATGGCTGATAAAGAAAGTACAGTATTTTCTGATGCAGAATCCTATGGGACGCAGAGGATGAATCACAGAAGCATTCAATACACTTTCAACATTAGAAATTGTTGCCCATATTGGCTTGTTAATGCTTTCTTTCCATCCCAGACTCCATTATCATCCATGTGGGCTCAGATACAAGAACACCAGAACGGTGCTTCCTTCTTTTCAGTGTTGAGATAACTAGGAAATTATAGATGCTGGATACAAACTTGTAATATGATATGATTCAAGTGAAGGATATATTTATTATAAAGCTCCATTGGCATCAGTTCGTTTCATAGGAGGTCTGGGAAACCACATGATGGTGCATCGCAAAATACTGTACTCTCTTTATCAGCCATCACACACAGACAATGTGACTTCAAAATTCTCACTGCTGCAGACGATTAAGAATTGACTGGCATGGGGAATTGCGGGATTAACTTTGTGACCCGTGGTGGTGTATTAGAATCTGTTATAGTTGACTGTAATACACAGATGGGTGATAATCCTGAGATGGATTTTACTGAATACCGCCCCCTTGGTCAGTCTGCATTCTGTCCAACATTGAAATCTGACCTGCCTACTATTGGATACATCATTAACTGATGAAAAGTAATGTTCTTACTCGTCAGGAACTGGATATCCCACCCTAGAGAACTGCTGACTAATTTGTTCGACAACCCTATAGTCCCAGCAGCTAGTAACATCAGAAGAGATGACTGACTATTGCTGTAACTATGAGCAGACCTGAGACTCCATTGAGGGTCCGAGATAAAGGAGTCTAGTGTGGTCAGGTTAAAGAGGTCAAATAGGAATATGAAAGAGAATAACTGTTTGGGTGAGTGTGTCTCTAATGGGAACAGCAGAGCTCCCCCCAAACCCATCAAAGGGTATGGTCTCCCTCTTTGCCCACCAACAGCCATGCAGTGAAACTGCCGAACTCTTCACCGTGTCCTTCCTCACCCACACAGTGTTAAATTGTGGCAGATCGATGGCATTTGACTGTCAACTTGAGGGCCTTCATAAGCTTCAGAGCGGGTTGGCTATATGATTCTTTGCCCAGTCTCCTAATATGGGATCAGGTTGAGAATTGGATGGGAAGGCGGTGGCCTGGCATTCGACCTTATTTTTATGTTCTCCCTGCCTTCAAATACATCAGCAGAGAGCAGTAATATTAAACTTCCCCTAACCCCATCACAGAAGGCTGAAGTATCTGGCCAATGAGACACACTGGTCTGACTCCACTTCTATACTTCCCAGGCCCCAAGATGACATTCCACATTAAACAGAGGTTCACCTGCACATCTGCCAATGAGATATACTGCACCCACTGTACCCGGTGCGGCTTCCTCTACATTGGGGAAACCAAGCGGAGGCTTGGGGACCGCTTTGCAGAACACCTCCGCTCAGTTCGCAACAAACAACTGCACCTCCCAGTCGCAAACCATTTCCACTCCCCCTCCCATTCTCTGGATGACATGTCCATCATGGGCCTCCTGCAGTGCCACAATGATGCCACCCGAAGGTTGCAGGAACAGCAACTCATATTCCGCCTGGGAACGCTGCAGCCATATGGTATCAATGTGGACTTCACCAGTTTCAAAATCTCCCCTTCCCCTACTGCATCCCTAAACCAGCCCAGTTCGTCCCCTCCCCCCACTGCACCACACAACCAGCCCAGCTCTTCCCCCCCACCCACTGCATCCCAAAACCAGTCCAACCTGTCTCTGCCTCCCTAACCTGTTCTTCCTCTCACCCATCCCTTCCTCCCACCCCAAGCCGCACCCCCAGCTACCTACTAACCTCATCCCACCTCCTTGACCTGTCCGTCTTCCCTGGACTGACCTATCCCCTCCCTACCTCCCCACCTACACTCTCTCCACCTATCTTCTTTTCTGTTCATCTTCGGTCCGCCTCCCCCTCTCTCCCTATTTATTCCAGTTCTCTCTCCCCATCCCCCTCTCTGATGAAGGGTCTAGGCCTGAAACGTCAGCTTTTGTGCTCCTGAGATGCTGCTTGGCCTGCTGTGTTCATCCAGCATTGTTATTTTACCAGTTTTTCCCTCTGGGATCTTTCTTTCTTCCAGTTTGCATGTAAGAAAAGGTTGGTTATGAAATATAGATCCCATTGAAGCTGAAGTCTTGACTTACTGCTTGTCTGTCCATTTCACTTTCCAAGTGAACCTACGTGGCCAGTGCTAAATCCTATGTTCGCGGAGTGTGTGCATTACCCATAAATACTTCCCCTTACACCAATGTTCTAACCAGTTATTGCCCATTTTTAATGTGAAATTTTGACATTTAAGAATTTGATACATTTAATTACATCATTTGGTTTTGTACCAATCAACCCTAAAGATCATCAGCTATATTATTCAGCAAGAGACATTTAGATTGTTTTGTAACTATTTGTTTATATATGATGCTTATATATTGGGGTGGCACGGCACCTCAGCGGTTAGCTCTGCAGTCTCACAGCACCAGGGACCCGGGTTCAATTCCAACCTCAGGCAACTGTCTGTGTGGAGTTTGCACATTCTCCCTGTGTTTGTGTGGGTTTCCTCTGGGTGCTCCAGTTTCCTCCCACAGTCCAAAGACATGCAGGCTAGGTGGATTAGCCATGCTCAATTGCCCATAGTGTTCAGGGGTTTGTGGGTTATAGGGGGATGGGTTTAGGTGGGATGCTTCAAGAGACAATATGAACTTGTTGGGCCGAAGGGCCTGTTTCCACACCGTAGGGAATCTAATCTAATGAGGATTGTATGAAAAAGCAAAAGAAAATTTGTTCATATCATGGAATCTTTCATGTTGTGTATGTAAGCAATGATTTCTATTGATAAAAGTTATGAGGTTACCATGCAAATATTTAATTATTTGTCTGCATCTGTCAAATCATAAACTGATATCAGAAATATTCTACTGTTACTTCCAAAAATTGACACCTATTTAAGAATAGGTAGGTTTTTAGCATTGGAACCTCATTATTATTCAAATCACAGGGTTATCTTAGTGCCAAATGTCAGTATTTTCCAATATTTTACTAAATAGTGACATATTTCAAATTATCTATACATCACTCTATGGAGAATACAATATGTTCAGTGGATACAGAAAACATTAAGTGTGTTCACCACTGAAAAATAATTGACAGTTCCTGTTACATGCGTATTTAAATTTGAAATAATTTACTTAATTAATTGCAAAGAGCTTACATAATATGAAAACATTAGATCTTATTTTATAACATAACCTGACTATTAATGCATTTGAGGCCCAATTGGCCACATAAGGACAATCCGAAAGATTGACATATGAAAAGTTATGAAGTGGAATTATTGTTCCTGCTCTTTCTATTTCTTTTGACTGAATATGGAAAGAAGGTGAGAGAATGGTGCTGGGTGAAGTGACAATTCTGAGAAACATTGCAGACAGCATGGACTGGTTGTCTGTCTTCTGCACTGTAACAATTCAGTGATTCTGTAAATGAAAATTAAGAACTAACTTTTTCTGGCAACATGGAAATTTTACCAATAATCATCATAGATCTAGATTAAGCTTTTATTTGAAGCACTGTTTAAGTAGTTTTCACAAATCAGTTCAGACTAATTCTGTTAACATGTATTTGACTATATCTAAATAGTTTTCACTCATAAGATAAGAATACTATCAGCTATGATATTTACAGCATTATATCTTGTATTTGAGATCTACTTTATAAATATGCAGTTATATTTCTGTGCATTTGTGTGAGGTATTTCTCAGATTCACTGGTCATTACCATTAAGTGATCTCATTCTGTACAATCCATTTTCTGTCCAATATCGAGATGTGTGATAGCATGATCAAGCAATTGGAGCTGTGTACATGTGTTCTCTAGATTAGTTACTAGAATGTACCATTCTCCTCCCTTTGCAAACTAGGAATGTGATAAAAACTCTTACCTCTACGAAATCATTTCTCAACGTTTCAACATGACTAATTGTACTGCAAACATTGGGGAGGTTCAGTCACTATATTTTTTGTATGATTTTATTTGCTATATCTTGCTGAATTTTATTTGTTTTCACTAATGTCCACAATTATCTATTCCAGTAGTAGCTTGGGACAGTATAACGTTGGTGAAGCTTTATGTAGGAACATAGGAACCAGGAGCAAGAGTAGGCCATTCAGCACTTTGAACCTGTTCTGTCATTCAATGAGATTATGGCTGATCCATGGCCTAAGTCCATATGCCTGCCTTTGACCCATATCCCTTGCTGAATAAAGCTTTATCTATCTCAGATTTAAAATTAACAACTGATCCACTGCTATTTATGGAAGAGAGTTGCAAACATTTATCACCCTTTCTTTGTGGATGTGCTTCCAAATATCTCAATAGTCTGGCCCTATTTTTTAGCTTATGCTGCCTAACTCCAGAATTCCCAACCAAAGGGGATAAGTTACCTACCCTGTCTTTTACTTTTTAATATCTTGCAGGCTTCATTTAGATCACGCATTAACTTTCTAAATTCTAGAGAAAACAGGCCTATTTGTATTATTTCTCCTCATAACTTCACTTCTGAATTCTAGATATTACTCTTGTCAACCTTCTGGTCTTTAAAGTTTTCACCATAACACTTTCTTATTCTGCTGGGCATGCTTCCATCTTGAACAATGCACTTATTTTTTCTTTCTTGAACTCAGTTTAGCAGTTTAACTTCCAAAAAGCAATAATTCATCCATATCTCTTCATAATAACATGCATTTATATAATAACATTTACATACCTCTTCATTTTCATAGTTCATTGAATCTCTACAGTGTGGAAACAGGCCCTTTGGCCCAACAAGTCAATACTGACCCTCAGAACATCCCACCCAGACCCATCCCCCTATAACCCAGCTAATCTACAAATCCCTGAACACAATGGGCAATTTAGCATGGCCAATCCACCTAGCCTGCACATCTTTAGACTGTGGGAGGAAACCCATGCAGACACAGGGAGAATATATAAACTCCACACAGACAGTTGCCTGAAGGTGGAATCAAACCCAGGTTCCTGGTGCTGTGAGGCAGCAGTGCTCACCACTGAGCCCTCATGCCACCTTCTTCTGTGCTTTTAAACTAAAAGAAAAATGTTACTCTCTATTACATTTAAGACTTCTTTCTTTTGTGCACTTGCATTTCAAAGGAATTGAAAAAAAAGTTAAAGATGTAAGATATTAGGCACTTTGTGTCTCCAATGACAACCCACCAACCAGAATTTGTCATGTCATCAGTCCCCTTAATAAGTGAGTAAAAAAGAATCAGAAATAAGGGAAGCAAAAGGCAGATGTGCTAAAATAAATAGAGAAGAGAGAGACAGAGAACTGCATCATTAAGACAGCAGACATAGTTAACAGGAATAAGTTTCGAAGAATTGTATACTTTCGATTTGTCCACTGCTGATCCTGAACATGAGATGCATTTGTCAATGTCGTTTCCCAACAACCTGTCAAATAGTTGCTTTTCTGTCTGAAAATATCAGCCACAGAAGTCTTTCCAGAACTTGCAAAGGCACATATAACAGCATTATGTCCAATTTGTAGGAAGCCTGGGGACATGAGCTAATTGTATACTAAAACATACTACCTATGTGTTTTTTAAGGCATTAATGATCTATCTGTTAAAAAAATGTACAGTTGGCGCTTGCATGCAAGATATAACTTTTAT
The DNA here is from genome assembly GCF_030684315.1 of Stegostoma tigrinum. Lineage (NCBI taxonomy): Eukaryota > Metazoa > Chordata > Chondrichthyes > Orectolobiformes > Stegostomatidae > Stegostoma > Stegostoma tigrinum. The sequence continues at coordinate 24,466,199 of NC_081365.1, read as the reverse complement.
AAACTTTGCTGGTTGCGTTGGTGCCATGAATACTATATAGCAACATCCTAAGTTGAAGCTGGTTCAGCTTTGAAGATTGATTAGGAAAATCAGTGAAACACTGTAAAAGATGTTGCAGAATTAATTTTTTTTAGCATTCTAGCAAACAATATATTTGTTACGCTTAACATTTTAAATAAATCATCGCGCGAAAGTTGGTCAGGGGAGCAGTTAGCTTAGTGGACTAGACAGCTGGTGATTGGTTGAAAATTGTACCAACATCATAGAATTCAATCCCATTTTCAGCTGCGGAAGAGTCGTACTTAACACCTTCCCCTGCCATCTGGTAAAAACATGGCACAGGCTGTGGTTTGGATGCACTCAAATAATTGAGGGTGTTACTTAAAATGGTAGCCTGAAAACTGTCGCATCGCCACTTGCATAGCAAGAAATTCAACTGTGGCAGGGCAGCTCTTTTCAGGAAAAGGAATAAAAATTGAAATTGTATCCTTCATTTGAAGGTTTGCTTTGTCATGGTCATTTAATATACTTCTATCAAGTTGTTATACAAGTCCATACCCCTATGAAGGATACGCACCATTTAACATACTGCGATGAAAATGGTTTTCCTTAAGCATGTCAATTAGTAAAACATGCAATAGTGGCATAGGATATGGTGACTTACTGTTCAACAAAATACGAAACTGTGACAGGTGTTTGTGATTTAAACAGAGATGGCCTTGACAAATTGATGTGGATTATACAGGGTCTCAATCTCATTTCTCCTAATCATACTAATTTCTGACAGTGAAACCAGTGATTACTCGAAACTTTTGCATGCCAAGCATCACTCAGCAAGACACAAAGGGCAACATTTTTGAAATTCCATGGCATCGAGGGAGGCTGTTTTGATGTGAGCTTCCCGTGGATAGACACTTTTTTATTCAGCCACCAGGAAATAAAAGTGCAAAGTCTTAGCGAAATTCTTAAAGGAATAATATATGCATAAGAAAGTTTGACTAGCCTTTTTCTTATAATTATTTAGAAATGCAATGCAATCATATTAAAATGTGGCGTTTTGCTTGGGCATCATCATTATGAAAACAGTGCATAACTAAGTTAAGACTGTCCTGGGTAGCAGCAGCAGCATATTATACTCAGTTTGAAAGGGAGAAGATTCAATCCAAGACGAGTATTTTAAATGCAAATATGGACAATTCTGCAGATATGAGAGTTGAGCTAGTTTGATGTGGAAAGTCTTTTTGGGGTCTGGGATGGGGGTGAGGGCAGAGGTGTGGGGGCAGGTGTAGCACTTCCTGCAGTTGTAGGGAAAAGTGCCGGGTGAAGTGGGGCTGGAGGGGAGTGTGGAGAGGACAAGGAGTCATGGAGAGAATGGTCCCTCTGGAAAGCAGACAAGGGAAAAATGTCTTTGGCAGTGGGGTTGGATTGCAGTTGGCGGAAGTGTTGGAGGATGATGTGTTGGATCCAGAAGTTGGAGGGGGTGCAAGGGATGAGTTGCGGGAAATGCGGGAGACACGGTCGAGGGTGTTCTCGACCACTGAGCAGGGTAAGTTGCGGTCCTTGAAAAACGAGGGCATCTGAGATGCCTCATCCTGGGAGCAGATGTGGTGTAGGCGAAGGAATTGGGAATAGGAGACGGCATTTTGGCAGGAAGGTGGGTGGGACGAGGTGTATTCCAGGTAGCTGTGGGAGTTGGTGGGTGTGAAATGGATCTCGGTTTCTAGGTGGTTGCTGGAGATGGAGACAGAAAGGTCCAGGAAGGAGAGACAGGTATTCGAGATAGTCCAGGTGAACTTAAGATTGGTGTCCTAAACCCCACCTCTTCCTCCATTACATTAATGACTGTATTGGGGCTGCCTCGTGTACCTGCAAGGAGTTCGAACAGTTCATCCACTTCACCAGCACCTTCCACGCCAACCATAAGTTCACCTGAACCATCTCTAATACCTCTCTCTCCTTCCTGAACCTCTCTGTCTCCATCTCCGGCAACCACCTAGAAACCGATATCCATTTCAAGCCCACCGACTGCCAAAGCTACCTGGAATACACCTCCTCCCACCCACCTTCCTGCAAAAAATTCCATCCCCTATTCCCAATTCCTTCGCCTCCGCCGCATCTGCTCCCAGGATGAGGCATTCCACTCCCGTACATCTCAGATGTCCTCGTTTTTCAAAGACCACAACTTCCCCCCTCACTGGTCGAGAACCCCTCGACCGTGTCTCCCACATTTCCCGCAACTCATCCCTCACACCCGCTCCCCACAATGACAACCAAAACAGAATCCCCCTCGTTCTCATGTACCACCCCACCAACCTCCAGATCCAACACATCATCTTCCGACACTTCCGCCATCTGCAATCCGACCCTGCCACCAAAGACATTTTTCCCTCTGCAACCTTATCCGTTTTCTGGAGGGACCATTCTCTCTGTGACTCCCTTGTCTGCTCCACACTCCCCTCCAGCCTCAACTCACCCGGCACTTTTCCCTGCAACTGCAGGAAGTGCTACATCTGCCCCCACACCTCCTCCCTCACCCCCATCCCAGGCCCCAACATGACTTTCCACATCAAACAGATGTTCACCTGCACATCTGTCAATGTTACATACTGCATCTGCTGTACCCGTTGTGGCCTCCTCTACATCGGGGAAACCAAACGGAGGCTTGGGGCCCACTTTGCACAACACCTATGCTCGGTTCGCACTAAACAACTGCACCTCGCAGTCGTGAACCATTTCGACTCCCTCTCCCATTCCGCAGACGACATGCCGACCCTGGACCTCCTGCAGTGCCACAACGATTCTACCTGAAGGTTGCAGGAACAGCAACTCATATTCCGCTTGGGAACCCTGCAGCCCAATGGTATCAATGTGGACTGCACAAGCTTCAAAATATCCCCTCCCCCTACTGCATCCCAAAACAAGCTCAGCTCGTTCCTGCCTCCTGAACCTGTCCTTGCTCCCAAATATCCCCTCCTCCCACCTTAAGCCCCACCCCCATCAACCTACTAACCTCATCCCGACCCCTTGACCTGTCTGTCCTCCCTATCTCCTCCCTACCTCCCCACCTGCACTCACCTTTGCTGGCGGGGATTCTTTGACCAGGCTGTCTCCTCTCCATCTATCTTCTCCTTTATCCATCTTCTATCCATCCCTGTCTCTCCCTATTTATTTCAGATCCCCCTTCCCCTCCCCCATTTCTGAAGAATGGTCCAGGCCCGAAACCTCAGTCTTCCTGCTCCTCTGATGCTGCTTGGCCTGCTGTGTTCATCCAGCTCTACACCATGTTACCTCATTTATTGAGTTTGAAAGGCTTTTTTTTTCAGAACATATGTGTCCTTCTCAGTATGAGTGAGCACTTGAGCATGACTTACAATTGAGTGCAGGAGTTAAGTGTCTCGAGGATATTGGTGGAGGAGGGAGTGGTGGTGTTTCGTTGAATTTTTGTCTCAACAATGTAGGTGATTGTTGAGAATTACAGTCTTGAAAGTGAAAATAAGGCCTGCAGTTTGTGTTCAAGTCTCCAGTCTGTTTTTTCTGTTTGCGTAAATAGCTTATTATGAGGTTGCTGCTAGAGCATTAAGAAAGGGAAACGATGCAAGGAAGTGTAATGTCTAGTGATGTGATGGTGATTTTAATGAATATCTTAATTAATTATAAGATGGCAGTTTGGATGATGTGTTACAGCTGCAACATGCAGGAACTGCTGAACACCAAGGCGAACTGTAGTGATCACATTAGTAGTATGAGTTTGCAGCTCAAGCGACTTTGGATTGGAGTTGGGGATCTGGAATCTGAACTGCAGACATTGTACTCCACTGGGGAGGGGAAAGTTACCCCGAAACCTTGGTACAGGAGACAAACATATACATTACATTAGGTAATTCAAAATTGGTCTGCGATCTAGGAGGGCAGGTATTGGGCTCAAAGAGATCTCGTGGAAGAACTCAGTCCCTGCAATTCTGCAACAGTAGCAAGGTTCTTGCAAGGTGTGTGGTTGAGAGTTGCATCCTTAGGACTGATGATTGAGCTGACGATGACTTTGTGGTACATGGAGCTATTCAAGTAGAGGGAGGAAATAGGAATATGGCAGGAGTAGGGGACAATGTAATCGGGAGGAAGAAGCTGTTTTCTGCAGCTGTGAGCCTGGGACACAAAGGTTGTGCTTTCCACCTAGTGCCATGGTTAAGGGCATTGCCTCAGGGCTGGAGGTGAACTTGTATTGGGAGGGGAGGGATCCAGTTGTTGTTGTCCACTTTGGTGCCAACTACATTGAAAGGACTGGAAAGAAAGTTCTGCTGAAAGACTTTGAACAGTTAGGAGCTAAACTCAAATGCAAGGCTTCCAAACGTGTAATCTCAGGATTATTACCTGTTCCACTGGGAAATTGAGTAAGGGCAAATAAAATAAAGAAATTAAGAGTGTGGCCTGAAAATTAGTGTGAGGTTAATGAGTTTTGATTCCTGAGACACTGGTGTCAGTCCTGGGGTAGAAAAGAACTGTTCCAGTTTGACAACTTTACTTGAACCGTGCTGAGACCAGTGTCTGGACGAATTAAACGAAGACCATAGCGAGGGCTGTAAACTAATTTGGGGGAAGAAAGTGTTTGGCAGGAGGAAATGTAGGCTTGCAAATCAAAAGGGTAAAGCAGCATTACAGGGCAACTATCTTAAATATTTTGATACCCAGAGGGGACCAAAAAAGGTGAAGAATATGCAAGTATAAAACAAAGTAGCAAATAGGGACAAAGAGGGACCAAAAGATAATTAGGAAAAATTAATGACTGTTTACTTCAATGCACGTACTATTCAGATTAAAATACGTGAATTAATGGCAAAAATAGAGATAAATAAATATGGTCTTATGGCTATTACAGATACAAAGTTGGGAACTGAACAGTCAAGGATATGTGACCTTTTGAAGGGTCAGGCAGGAATTGAAGGGTGGTAGGGTGGCTTTGTTAGTCCAAGGTGGAATTAGTACATTAACCAGAAATGATCTCGGATTGAATGATGTTTATCTTTATGGGTGGTGGCAAGGATTAAAAAGGGGAAGAACACATAGGTGGGAGTAATAGTCGATAGGATCCCTAACATTAGCCATTCTGTAGTATTCAGAATAACTCAGAAAGTAATGAGGACATGTTATGAAGGCAGTACATTAATAGTCGGCCACTTTGATCTTCACGTAGATCGGAAAAACAAAGCTAGCAGAAGCAGACATGAGAATGAATTCACGTCATGAATTTGGAATAGATTTCTGGAACGATATGTGGTGGATATAACCAGGGATCGGGCAATTTTAGACCTTATAGTGGGTAATGAGGCAGGTGTAATAAATAATCCAAAGTAAAAGGTTCCCTAGAGAACAGTAATCATAGCATTTTAGAATTTAGCGTTCAGTTTGTGAGTGAGAAACTTGAGTTGTACCAAACTTAAATAAGGGTAATTCCATTGGAATGCCACTTGAGTTGGCTGGAGTGGACTGAGAAAGGGGTTTAACAGAAAAATGGTTGATAAACAGCACCAGACTTTTATAAAAGATCTTGTCTCACAGCAACGATATAAACGATTGAGGAAGAAGCTTTCTAGGAAGGGGATAAAGCAACCAGGGTTACCCAGAGAAATTAAGGATGTGTCAAGTTGAAATTTAAAATAAAATAATGTGGTAGGGATTAGTGCTAAATCAAATGATTGGGAAAATTTTAAAACTCGACAATGTCCGAAAAAGTGACAAAATAAACAATGAATGCAACTTATATAAAAATGGACTGTTAGTGCTTCTTCAAATATATATAAAGGAAGAGAGAGTCAACATTGAGCATTGGGCCCTTAGCAAACAAGGCTGGGGAAATAATTGGGAACGAGAAAATGGCAAAGAGCTAGGCAAATACTCTGCATCAATCGTCACAGAAGAGGATATTAATAGCATTTCAGATAGTGGGCAGGGAAGAAATTAACCCACTAGAGAAAAAGCACGAGAGAGATGAATGGGGGAAAAGCATTAGGCCTCTGGAACTTGAGGATTGCATCCGAGGACTTTAAAGGAAGTAACTACAGAGATAATGGCTATACTGTTAGTAATCTTCCAAAATCTTTAGATTCTTGAACTAGAGGATTGGATAACTGCCAATGTAGCACCCTTCTTCAAAAAAGGCAGCTGACAAAAGAATCGCAGATGCTGTAAATCAGAAACAGAAACAGAAATTGCTGGAAAAGCACAACAGGTCAACCTGATACCTGGTTAGATCCACAACGTATCATTCCAGAAATCTATTCCAAATTCATGAAGAGAATTCATTCTCATGCCTGCCTTTGCTAGCTTTGTTTTTCCAATCTACATGAAGATCAAAGTGACCGATTATTAATGTACTATCTTCTTAACATGTCCTCATTATTTCCTGAGTTATTGTGAATCCTGCAGAATGGCTAATGTTAGGGATCCTATAGACTATTACTGATTTCTCTCCAGAGAAATCAGAGTTAATGTTTCAGTTCAAGTGACCCTTCCTCAGAACTGACTAAAGGCCATTTATCTTAACAGCTGTTATAATACATAGAACATAGAACATAGAACGATACAGTGCAGAACAGGCCCTTTAGCCCTCGATGTTGCGCCCACCAGTGAACTAATCTAAGCCTAACCCCTACACTATCCCATCGTCATCCACATTGTTATCCAAGGACTGTTTAAATGTCCCTAATGTGGCTGAGTTAACTACATTGGCAAGCAGGACGTTCCACGCCCTTACCACTCTCTGAGTAAAGAACCTGCCTCTGACATCTGTCTTAAATCTATCACCCCTCAATTTGCAGCTATTCCCCCTCGTACAAGCCGACATCATCATCCTAGAAAAAAGACTCTCACTGTCCACCCTATCTAATCCTCTGATCATCCTGTATGTCTCTATTAAATCCCCTCTTAGCCTTCTTCTCTCCAATGAGAACAGACCTAAGTCCCTGAGCCTTTCCTCAGAGGACTTGCGCTCCAGACCCGGCAACATCCTGATAAATCTCCTCTGCACCTTTTCCCAATGCTTCCACATCCTTCCTGTAATGAGGCGACCAGAATTGCACACAATATTCCAAGTGAGGCTGCACTAGCGTTTTGTACAGCTGCAGCATTACATCATGGCTCCAGAACCTAATCCCTCTACCAATAAAACCTAACACACCGTAAGCCTTCTTAACAGCACTATCAACCTGGGTGGCAACTTTCAGGCATCTATGTACATGGACACCAAGATCCCTCTGCACATCTACACTACCAAGAATCTTTCCATTGACCCGGTATTCTGCCTTCCTATTATTCTTCCTCACATTTATCTGCATTGAACTCCATTTGCCACCTTTCAGCCCAATTCTGCAGTTTATCCAAGTCTCCCTGCAACATTCTTCTACACTGTCCACCACTTCACCGACTTTAGTGTCATCTGCAAACTTACTAACCCATCCACCTATGCCTGCGTCCAAGTCATTTATAAAGATGACAAACAGCAGTTGTCCCAAAACAGATCTTTGAGGCACACCACTAGTAACCTTACTCCAGGCTGAATAATTTCTATCAACCACCACTCGTTGCCTTCTTACAGAAAGCCAGTTTCTCATCCAAGCTGCTAAATCCCCCTCAATCCCATACCTCCGCGTTTTCTCCAATAGCCTACCATGTGGAACCTTATCAAAGGCTTTACTGAAGTACATGTACACCACATCAACTGCCCTACCCTCATCCACATGCTTGGTCACCTTCTCAAAAAACTCAACGAAGTTTGTGAGACACCACCTGCCCTTGACGAATCCATGTTGACTATCTCCAATCAAATTGTTGCTTGCTAGATGATTATAAATCCTATCTGTTATAATCCTTTCCAAAACTTTTCCTACAACAGACGTAAGGCAGTTGTTGGTTAAATGTTTGAGTCTATTATAAAGCATATTATAATCCTATAAAGTATTATAACAGCAGACCACATGTGGATTAGAAACCTACATTTTTATCAGAAATCATCAATATGGCTTCATGGAGGGGAAATCATGTCTGACAAACTTATTATGGTTCACTGAGGAGGTAACAAGCTGGATAGTTAAAGGAGATGCAGTAGATGTAATAGGTTTGGATTTCCAAAATTCATTCATTGCGAAGCCATACATAAGGCTCCTTAATAAGATAAGAGGCAATGATAATGGAATAGTATTTTAGTATTAATAGAGGACTGGCTAATTAGTAGAAGACAGTGAATTGGATAAGGAGAGCATTTTCAGGATAGTGACCTGTAACTAGTAGAGTGCCACAAGGATCCGTGCTGGGGCCACAATTAGTTGCAATGTTTATTAATAACTTGGACGACAGAACTGAATGTACTATTGCCAGTTTTGCTGATGACAAAAAAAAAGGTAATGCAAGTAGCAAGGATGACATAAGGAGTCTACAAAGGGACATAGACAGGTTAAGTGAGTGGGCAAAAACTTGGTAGATTGAATGTTACGTGGGTGAACACAACGTTGGGCACTTTGGCAGGAAGAATAAAAGGACTGAATATTATTTAAATGGGGAAAGAGTGCAAAAACTTGTCAATCAGAGTGATTTAGATGTCCTATACATTAATCACAAAAAGCTAACATAAAAGTTCAGCAATTAATAGGGACGGCACGTGAACATTGGCCTTTATTGCAAAGGGAATGCAGTATAAAAACAGGGAGGTATAGCTAGAAATATGTAAGGCAGTGGTTAGACTATATCTGGAATGCTGCAAACAGTTCTGCTCCACTTGTCTAAGGAAAGATATACTGGCGTTGGAGGAAGTCCAGATAAAGGGCACTAGGTTGATCCCTATGGAGGAATTTTGTTACAAGGAGAGGTTGAATAGGTCGGCCTTGTCTTCATTGGTGTTTAGGAGAATGAGAAGACATTTGTTGATACATACAAGATTCTTATTAGGTTTGAAAGGATAGATGCGGAGAGGTTCTTTCCTCTTTTCGGTTGGTCGAGGACAAGAGGACCTAATTTCAATGTAAGGAGTTGTCTATTTAAGACAGAGGTGAGGAGGAATTTTTTTCTCTCAGAGAGTGGTCAATCTGTGAAATTCTTTGCTGCAGAGAACTGTCAAAGCTGGTTAGATATTCAAGTCTCAGATGGACAGATTTTTATTCAGGAAGAGAATCACGGGGTCTGGACAAAAGGTAGGAAAGTGGTGTTGGAGATTATCAGGTAAACTATGATGTTGTTGAATAGCAGAGTAGACTAGATGGATTGAATGGCCAACTTCTGCTCTTATATCTTATGGTTTTTACAGGCTCAGATGGATTTCTTTAATTCATTTGCAGGATGTGCATGTCTCATTAGCTAGACCACCATTTATTTCCCATCACTAGTTGCTATTGAGGAGGTGTTGGAAACTGCCTCCTTGAGCCACTGCAGTCTAGCTGATGTGAGTTGACCCATAGAGCCATTAGGGCAGGAATTCCAGGATTTTGACCCGGTGACAATGGGGGAATGTTGATTTATTTCGAAGTCTGCATGGTGAGTAGTTTCAAGGGAGCTTTCAGGTGGCGGTGTTTCCATGTATCTGCTGTTCCTGTCTTTCTAGATGGTGGTGGTCATGGGTTTGGGAGGCGCTGTCTAAGGAGCCTTGTGAATTTCATCCTAGGGTTATAAAAAGAGTGGCTAATGAGCCAATAGATGCATTAGTGTTAAATTTCCAAAATTCCTAGGTTCCATTGGAATTAAATGGAACAAATATAACCCCACATTCAAGAAGGAAGAGAGGCACATAACAAGAAATTAAAGGCCAGTTCACTTGATATTTGTTGTGGAGAAGGTGTTAGATTTAATCATTAAAAAGATTATAGCTGTACATTTAGAAAATCTCAAGGTAAGTCAGGAAGAGTCAACATGGTTTCATCAAAGGGAAAATATATTTACCCAATTTATAGGTGTTCTTTAAAGGAGTAACATGTGCTGTGTTGTACTTGGATTTCCAGAACACATTTCATAAGATGCCACCTGGAAGGTTATTGAGGAAGATGAAAGCTTGTGGTTTAGTGGATAACAAATTAACATGGATAGAAGATTGGCTATTGGCAGAAAACAGACAGTATGCATAAATAGATCTTTGTTGGTTTTGCAGGATATGATAAAGTAGAGTGTGAGGGCCACACAATGTGTATGTGGGGGCGTCAAGATTTTACAATTTACATCAACAACTTAGATGTGGAGAGTGAAGGCATGATAGCTAAATTTCCCTCGCAATAAACTAAAGCATTCCATGTTAACTTTCCTAATTGAGTACCATATCTATATACTGACCTTTTGCAATTCATGCAGTAGTTCACTCAGATCCCTCTGCATCTCGGGGCACTGCAACCTCTTGCTATTTAGATAATGAGCTTCTTCTTTATTCTCCCTGCCAAAACAGATAATTTCACATTTTCTCACAGTATATTCCATTTGCTAGAACTTTGCCCACTGACAACAATTTTTTCTTTCCAGCATCGTGATGTCTTCTTCACAACTTACTTTCCCAACTTGCCTTTGTATGATCAGCAATTTGAACAATTTTACATTCAAGACCTTTATCCGAGCCATTTATTTAAATTGTGTACAGTTGAGGTCCCAGTGCTGCTTGATGTGACAGAATAATCTTACAGTTTATCAACCAGAAAATGACATGTTCATGCCTGCTGTATGTTTCCTGTTCACTAGTCAAGCTTCTATCTATGGCATCATTACCCCTATACCATCAACTTTTATTTTTTGCAACAACCTTTGATGTGGCACCTTATCAAACATCTTCTGTAAATCTCAGTACAGAGTATCCACCCTTTTCCAATTACCTACAGAACACATTGCTTGCTCAAAGAACTTCAACTATTCAGTTAAAAAATTATTTCCCTTTCATAAACCTCCATTTGCTCGATTGATTTGGATGTTTCTAAGCACTCCACTGCGATGTCATTATTAACACTTTGTGAAATCTTCCCTAGGACAGATGTCAAACTGACTGGCTATATTTACCTGCTCCTGTCTCCCTCTACTTTTGAATAAAGGAGCTACACTTGCCATTTTCCAATCTAATGGAACCTTTTCCAAATGTAGGGAATTTGGAAAATTAAAATTAGTGTCTCCATAATTTAGAACATATAACATAGAATTCACTCACTTCTTTTACCAGCCTCGACTCGACATATTCCTCCATCGATCTGCTCAGTACCTCCCCTTGGTGATTTTGTAATATTGTTGAGTTCCTTTTCTTTCCATTTCATTGTAGCTATATCCAGGATATTACTTACATCCTCAACATTGAAGAATGATATAACATATCTGTTCAATTCATTTTTCAACTGCTTATTAAGAGAGAAAAGTGGCCTGTAACACTTTGAAATACTCTTCTTCAAAAGATGGTGGAAACAGAGGTTTTGGATATTTTTAAGTTAGAGATAAACAGATTCTTGGTAATCAAGGGGGTGAAAGGTTATCGGGGTAGGCAGAAATATGGAGTAATCAGATTCGGCATAATCTTCTCAAATGACAGATCTCAATTGAGGACCTGGGTACTCCTGCCCATAATTTGTCTATTCACTTCTGACTTGATGGAGGGAGGCTATAGATCAGCAGCTGAAGATCCTTGGGCCTAGGGGACTGCGCCGACTAACTCCTGAAAAGAGAAGTTAATTGGATGCCAACGACCACAGCCATCTACTGGAGCAGAAATTTCTCCGATTCCCGTTGACTTGAGTTTTTCTGGGAATCCAAATTGCCACGCTTGGTCAACTGTGTCTTGATGTCAAGGCTGTAACCCTCACCTTCGGAATTTCACCCTTTTGGCAATGTTTGGACAAAACTTGTACCGAGGTTTGAAGTTATTACAGTCCTGGTGGAATACAACTGATGATGAATGAGACATAATGGGAACTGCAGATGCTGGAGAATCCAAGATAACAAAGTGTGAGGCTGGATGAACACAGCAGGACAAGCAGCATCTCAGGAGCATAAAAGCTGACATTTCGGGCCTAGACCCTTCATCAGAGAGCCATGAGCAGGTTTTTGGTGATTAGGTGCCACTTGATAGTGCTGTCAATAACACTTTTTGTTACTTTGGTGATTATTGAGATTAGAATAAGGAGGTGGTAGTTGGTCATATCGGCTTATTCCCACTTTTATGTGGACGAAACACATCTGATCAATTTTTTCCTAGTTTTTGTCAAGTAGATGCCAATGCTGTATCTGCAGTTGTACAACTGGATTGGAGCCTATGGAAGGCTAGCTAGATGTACAAGACTCAGTACCACACAATGTGACTGGCATCATCAATGACAAATTTGACAAAATTGTCTATCCTAACAAATAACCCACTTGTCCTTGATGGTATGTATCTGTGGGCACTTGACTGGGGGCTGTAGCAAATTTCTTCAGCAGAGCCCTTGAAGGAACAGGAGGAAAGAAGTTCAGAGCAGTAACCACTTCTAAAACTTGGCCTGCAGACAATCTTACATGTTTCAGCAGATTGCAGCTATCTGCCGCCATCTGATGCCTAACCCTGACTATCATGAGGCTTATCTTACTTGGTTAGAATGGACTCCTGTGAGTTGTACCTTTCTATTCACTCATGTCTCATCTGGACCGGTAGGTCGATGCAGAGGCGGCTGTTGATACTCCTGCTGGCGTACTCCCTGCATCTATTTTCCACACCTAGTGTTGTTGGACGCTGCTGGCCATCGTGAACCACATCCAAGATGCAAATTAAAACCACATGAACAGAGTACTTCAGTGTACCCTCATGATTTTCTGTTACATGCAAAAGTCACAAATTGCAGCCAATTTCCAACATGCTATCAACTTCTGCACTTGTAACTCCCAGCTTCTCCCAAACTCATACATTTCTATGTGTTAAAACTTACCCCAAAGCAATAGAGAGTTCAAAGAAAGGGAATGTAGTTTCAGGAGGATTGCAAAGATTTTCAGGATGGTACTGTTGGGGCTGGTGGTGATGATGTTTTAATGATGACGATAGTGATGATGATGATGAAGATGGTGGTGATGAATGTTTTAAATTGGAGGTTTTTGGGTCCAGAGAGGGGATTGGGATCCTAGCAGGATATAGGATGAGTTGAAGTTCATTAGGCTTTGAGGATAGGAAGCTGGCCAAGGTTCTATTGGAGATCCTTGAGTCTGGAGATGACAACAGAATGGACAAAGTTTTCATCAGTGAATGGACTAAGTTTGGATCAGGTGGCAATAGTATTTTATTACATTTTTACCAGGTCTCAATCTGCTGCCTTTGAAATTGGAATTTCATTTAGGATTTTTTCATAGGAATGTTCATAGGAAAACTAAATGCTCTTACCTTACAACTTGCATACTGTTCGTTCATTTATTTTACGTAATCTAAACTAGTTGCACATATGAAATTATGCCGTGTGTTAGAGAAATGTTTTTCACTCTGCCAGTGGCATATGTTAGGTGGTACATGTTGCATGATTATAATCCCTAGGTCATGGTAGATATTGGAGTTTAAAAATGTCACCACTGTTCATAGGAACATGAGGAAGATTTATTGGACTGTCCAGTAATGCAGAACTTGAAAGAGTGACATCCTATTTGCATTTGAAATATATCTTTAGAAGACACTTTATCGTAACATGTGATCTGTGAATATTGTATGGTTCACAAGCTACAAGACTTGACAAAGACTGTAACTGCTGTTTTTTAAGTTAACTGAAGCTTCTTTTTAAAATCTTTTTCAGTTTCCAAATTGTTACTACAGGAAGCTGATCCAAATTTCTCTGGTCTTGCACCTTCATGGGTTTATAATGAAAATGGTAGGTTTACCATCTATTGCTGCTTCTATTACAGCCTAATCACTGCCAGCACTCCTAGTTGAAACACTTGCTGGCATTATTTGATGCATTATTTATATATAGCAGACCAATAACCAAAAAGTACATAGGCAACAGAAGCCATTTCAAAGCATGGTTGGAATTAAATCCCGCCCATCATATGAGGAAACATGGTGACCAAGCCTACTTAATCACAGCAGAGGCTGTGTGTCAGTCTGTCAGTGTTGGGAAGACCACGACAGTGGAGCTGGGAGGTGGGAAAGGGCTGATGTACAAAGCAAGCTAATTGACAGAAATTATCCCCACACCTTGAAGTTTGGCAATAGCTTGGAGATTTCTTGTGAATTGCACCCTCTGTTTACAGAAGATGGCAGAGCAAGGCCAATTGTATTGGGAAGCAGTCTATCCAATAGAAAGGTCCCTCTTTGTTAACCACACATTGCCCAATTGAGGAAACCAGCATTTGGAAAGACAGGGGACTACTGAAATAACCTAAGAATGGTTAATACTAATTAGCATTCCCCATTACATCACTTCTTAAGGACAGAACAAGAGAGTATGAAGGATTTTGAAGGAGTCAGATCAAAAACCAGGTCCTCCCACCAGCCTCTGTAATAATATGTACCATATCCTTATAACATGTAAATACTTGCAGAAGTGCCATAAACTGTATGTTGTTTACTACAAGATACTCATGTAGTTAGACAAGAAAGTGCCAATCTTCATTTATAGTAGATCACATGGACTGTTGACTATGAAAATATTGACTAGAAAATATTGAGGGCAGTGTATTCAATATGGTGTTTAGTATCACCATACAACATGGTGAGCAATGGAGCCGATATGAAGATTTGTTTTAACTTTATTCTAAATATTAATCATCAGTGTATAGGACTGAAGACTGATTGACCCACACATGCTGCTCAGTGAGTATGACGTTCATCACTAGATACCTGAAGATCTGATGAACCCTAGAAAGAAAATCTTGCGGCAACACTCAACACTGATGCACGTTTCAAAGGACAACAGCAAGCATTTTTGGAATGATAAGAGGTGCACTGGAACAGTGGAAATCTGCAGCTCCAAGCCTTCGGTGCAAGCTGGTTTGCAAAGTGGTGAACTATGGGAGCTGTCCGTGACCGTGTTGAACTGGTCGGCAAACAGCCATCAGGGATTGCATTAGTCAAAAAATAAAAACCCCTGGACAAAAGGGAAACCTTAAATGGCACAACAATTCAGGCTGGAAGGTCAAGAATTTCAATAAATTGAGTTACAGTTCAGCTTGAATGTCACTGCCATAGTGCACACAAAAAAATAGAAGTAACAGCTACAAGGCAGAAACTCAAAATCTGGGATCAGAGAGTCTGGGATATCACAAACTCACCAGTTAAAATTACATAACACTGGGCAAATTGAAAATTTGAGCAGTCTTATTCTAATAAGGAATTTTTTTGGGAGTCTTCAGTTAATCTACAATAAAGGGAAAACCTTCCACTTTAGCCACAAAATGCAGGAAAACCCTCCATTACAGCAAAGTACAGAAGAACCAGCTGTACTGAAAAATAAAGATCTTCAAAGCAGTTAAAGTATCCAACCATATTTGAGAATTGGTCTTCAGAAAAAGTACTGCCAGGAAGCTTTCACATCAGAAACGAGCATAATAGTACACAATATTGTGTATCCTGGAGAAAACAATTCTTGAAGTATAAACATAATTTTGAATTGGATGCTGCCGGGAGCTGATCGAGTAAGTACACTTCTGTGTATCACGGGAGTGTAGCAGACGTTATAGCTCAGTGGGATGTCAGAGAACCAACAGATAAAATTGAAGAAATATCAAAAGCTTTTGGCATCATTTCAACCTCAAACATAGTAAAATTGTTGAATGGGAAGATTTGCGGCATCCAGAGGAATCCATAGTTGATTTTGTTAATGATCTCCACAGACTAGTGGAGAGATGTAAATATGATGACTTGTATTTATAATTTATAAGGAACCAAATTGTGGTAGGCATTAATGATAGCTCAGTCAGATCTATAACGGTCCAAAAGCCTTTCAAATGTTGAGTAAAGCAGAGGTCCAGAAGCAGCACAGATCAAATCAGAGTAGACCAAATTTGACACAGGAGATCATCAAAAACCATTTAATTCTTCAGGTGCAGCACTAAAAAAAACTACACTTGATATGATGTATATGCGTAGGACAGTACAGAACTCGAGTAATGCTGAAAACGAGATGCATTTTAATCAAAGCTTCTCATCTTGCATTCATCATGACAATTCATGATAATATTAATTCAAGGAGAAAATCAATATTGATGCTGTGTGAGAGGTAAGTATGGTTGGTTAGCAAGTAGACTCTGCTTGGCCAATGTCTTGCAAATTATCCTGACGAGTGCAAGACAAAAAGCTTTGACAAAATTTGTCTTTTCAGCAATACAGTGAAAGTCCTTGCTCATGCTGTGGAACAAAAGTAAACCCCAGCTATAAATGTTCTTTTATTATAATACTTTTACTGTGATAACAGCTTTCAGAAAACATGCCAAAGCAGGACATGGCCACAGGAAAAAAAAAGATCAAAGAGCCACCCGCACAAACACAGGCAAGTAGACCAATTCCCAGAAGATAAACCACAGTTTGCCTGTGGGAAGCAGGTGACCCCGACCTAATATTTTGTATATGTCATGACGACTCATGAATTTCAAATTAGACACGGAAGCAAATGTCATAATATTTTCAGATGGTGAACCACGATTGGAAACGTACAGTCTAAGGCTGACAGAAATGCAACTACCCAGTCCAGCAGACATAGCATTTAGTATTATAATGTATGCTACAAACATCTCTCTGACATATTGAGCACAATATATGAGAAAACCTATATGTCCTTCACAACCAACAATTCTCACTTGTGAGTAGAAATCTACATATAGTCATCATTCTCATTCAAACCACAGAAGAGGTTAAAGTACAAAAAAATCAAAAAACAGCTGGTAGAAAATTTTACAGAGCTACATAGCTCATGGCAGAACATAATCTTAAAGCAGCATTCCCTGAGTTAACTGCGTTGGAATAAAAAACTTAGATAATTAATATCAATGACATGGAAAGCTGGGACAATACTGGCTTAGTGGAAAAGTTTTATGCTGCTGTCAACACTGAATAGCGTTCAGACTCGCAAGATCCAGCAAGGCTTGCAAGGAAACGCAAAGAAGCAGCTAATGAAGCATATATCCCACTTGAGACAACTTATGAACCTATAACTAAAGTAACTGAGATTGCAATATAGCTTCGTGAACAGCTTGTTATGAAAGAGTCAAGTCTGGCATTAGAAGCCAAAGTGACTTGGAAAAATCAAGTTCAAGCAGAATATTTGACCTCCTTATCTTCCACTGGAGAATCCCGAATATGGTAATGGCGATCATGCCAAGCAAGAATGCAGGTAATACAACTGAGGAAGTGAACAAATTGGTTTCACCAATAATTTAGTTGCTGAGGGTGAACAAGAAGGTCCAAACTATTTAACAAATCGAGGTTATTGTTCTACCTTCTCCAATACAGAAGTATATGCTGATTGAGGCTGAAACAGATTGAAGATGTGACGCATTCAGCTCCATGAGAGTCACCACTGAGAAGGGACTATCAATGTCCACAGCTTTAATGTACCTCAAAGAAAAAATATTGCCTGGGTTAACAAGGACCACATCCTCCATGAAAGAAATTCAACAGATTAAAAATCCATCACTTCAGAGAGAACTGCAGACCTCAGATCATCAGAAGGACAATCGGAGACAACAAATTACCATTCTTGAGATAGTAAGAACTGCAAATGCTGGAGTCAGAGATAACAAAGTGTAGAGCTGGAAGAACAAAGCAGGCAGCAGCAGAGGAGCTGGAAAGCTGTTTTGGGTCGGACACTTCTTCAGAAATTACCATTCTCCCAAGTTTATGGAGAACATGGCCAGGGAGAGCAGTGAAACCTCCAAATCATTTGAATTTGTAAAAGCAAAGATTGAAGAGAGTCAGGGCTATGATTAATGTAATTACATAAATAAATGTATAGACGTAATATATTAAAAAGCAACTTGGAGCAAATCTTACTTATGAGTCTGAAAGATTTAATACTGCTTGAGTGTCATTGGTGCTCATACTGCGATGACATCACAAGGACTGAAAGAGAGAGTAAGTAAGGATCTCGAAAGAGTCAGCCTTCCCATCAGGCTCCAAAATGTATCCCATATCCTCGTAACATGTAAATACTTGCAGAGATGCAATAAACTATGAGAGATAGTAGGAACTGCCAATGCTGGAGTCTGAGATAGGGCTGGATAAACTATATCTTGTTCAAAACAAGACATTCTTTTAGAATCATAGAATCCCTACAATGTAGACAGAGGTCAATTTGTCCATTGACTCTGCACCAACCTTCCAAACAGCATCCCACCCAGAAGCAATTATCATGGTTAATCCCCCTAACCTGCACATCTTTGGACTGTGGGAGGAAACCGAAGCACCTGGTGGAAATCCATACAGACACAGGGAGAATGTGAAAACGCCACACAGACAGAGAGCAGCCCAAGGCTGGAATCAGGCCTGTGACCCTGGCGTTGTGAGGCAACAGAGCTAACCACTATAGCACTAAGCTGGCTGGTCAGAGCCAATGCATTGTACACATGTGATAAAAGGTGGCTTGGTGACAGGATACCTGCCTCCTTGGTGTTATTTCAGTATTTTCGGTTGGGCTTTTCTGCTTGCTGACCATCCAGAACTAGCTGTGCATTGCATCATCAACAGTATGGCTCTGCAACTTGTACCTTTTTGAACATATCAGGTTCTTACAGACAATCATGCCACTAAAGCGTCTTCTTTGTTTTTGCTGATTTTGGTGAGAGCAAAGGTGGTGAACCTGTACTCCCAGGAAATTTTTAGGAAGGGATTGTTTAGCCTCAAAATGATCTGCACTTTCTGACTGAGTGAGATTTTGGTCTTTTCGATTTTGACTGTGTTCTCCATACCGGCATTTCAACAGCACAGAAATGGTGAAGAGTAGAATAGCATGTTTCTAAAGTGAGTCTCTAAAGTCCTAATAACAACTTTTTTAAGGTGCCTGGCTAGCAGTTAAATTGTACAGTGGAAGTTTCTTTGCTTTGGGAGGAAGGAGTTCAGTATTATAGAAGCTAGCAGGCTGCAATAAAGCAATTTATGAATTTCACTGAAGATTTTATTTTTGTTCTTGAGGCTTTGTGGATCCAAATCAAGCACACATGTCAGCCTCTCAAAAATGTTATTATATAAAAGATAATGCTTACATTTTTGGCCTAAAATGTTTATCTAAAAACTTTGACTTTTACAGAGTTATAAACAGTTTAATTGCTAAGGTAGTAGCAGATATGCAATCTGATTTCTGTGCCATGGACCTTCTTTATTCTTGCCCATTAATCCAGTAAGAGGACAACACTTGAATTGATTCCTACATATTTAAAGAGTGACATTAGGCTGAAAAGTGTAATCTAATTTTAAGAGGTATGTTCAAATTATGCAAGAAGCAAATGGATCTCAACACTCAGGGTGAGAATTCTACCTGAAATATGAGGAACTGAGGGCTATATGCTGATAATTTTACTGACATGGATGTTCAGTCTCTTGTGATGCATTTGCACATTATTGCGTGCTACAAGCAATTAAAAGCACTCTTTTTTCACTGCCTTCCAATGACATTCCTTGTCTCTGTGATTCAACTAAAAATCATGTGATATTATTCAACCTAACTCAACCTCACCAGCCATGGAATGTCATTATATACTTTACTCTTCAATGTAAGTAATTAATTGTACATAAAGATTTTTGTGAAACAAATGTTTTAAATTTTCAAACTCTTTTTGTATTTATAGCCAATAAATCCTTGGGCCCTCAAGAAACCAGCTTTTCTTTGAAAGAAGGCAAAATTGTTATCAGCACCCTGGTTACATTTGCTTACATCAAAAGTAGGTATACAGTATTTTGGTGTATTTTAGTCAATATTGATGTAATTGTATATTTCTGGCAATTTATTTCCCTCTTATTTACTCAATCAGGACATTTTGCTTACAATTGCTCAAAGACGCATTTTGCCAAACTTTTCATGTTGAATTCATCAGGATAAAATGCTTTGACCACAGGAAAATGGAATGGGAGTAGGCCTTTCAGCCCCTCAAGCCTGCTCCACCATTCAATAGGACCATGGCTGATCCAACATTCCACACATCCACTTTCCCGAGTTTTCCTCATGAGCTTCAATTCCCCTACAGATCAAAAATCTATCTCAGCCGTGACAAAATGTGTACTTTCAAGACGTTATTTAAGTTCTGTGTGACCAAATAAACGCATATCCACCTTGAGTAGTAAATGACTTCGTATCCCCAAATTAACATAATCACTGAATTGCAGTTTTGAACTTTCCAATTGACCTGGTCTCTACAGCTGTAACAGCAAGTTTCAAACTTCCACTGGATTTTGTGTGAAGGAACACTCTCTGGCATCACCTTTGAAGAGCTTAGTTCTAGTCTTAAGTTTACACCCCTTATTCTTGACTCCCCTCCTTCCCACTGCAAGATGTAGTTTTCCTCTAACTACCCTTTCAAATCAGGTCATCACCTTAAACACCACCATTAGATCACTCTTTAATCTTCTACAGTCCAGAGAATGTATATACAAGCAAACGTTTTGAGAGACATTGTAGATCATTTGACTTCTTGAAACTGCTCTGCTATTCATTAAGCTTATGGTTAATCTATTTGTGTTTCACATTCCCCATTTCACTTACCCTTGATATATTTTGATTCCCTTGCCCAAAGGAATGAGGCTTTTCTCTGTGTGAGCTCTAATGAGTTGTCTCATGTGGTTCCTCCACTGCACGCCTCACAATGTATGCATTATGCCTCAATGGCACTGCACTCACTCTACCACCAGCGGTTGAAGTATTCACCAGTGCGGGGATCTTCGGGGTCTCTGTTGCCAGCACTATATTTAAAGTCTAGGTCAAGGCTGTCAGCCACAATTAGTACTTCACAATACACACTGTGCGAGAGAAACTCAAATGAAAAATTCTAACTGTATTTAAAAGACATGGGTGTCACTTCATTGGAAATAGAAGCTCACATTCATACGTGTATTGCTACTTTGCATCATCACCTGTCTGATCAATTGTCACTATGACTGCAGCTACACAGACTACCCATCTTTAGCAACATACCATGTTAAGACTCTCTCCAAAGGTATCCTACTCTCTCCTTAATGCTCAATGTAATGTGACATCTTGTCATTTTTCAATGTGGAGGGTATCCCATGTTGTAAAAGCCTACAAAGTATTAAAAGTGCTAACTTTTATTGTACAATGGGAAAGCAAAGTAAAAACGCAAAAAAAAATCTACATTCCCTTGTGGGAATGCTTTTCTTTCATGCAACAGCAAACTTACAGTTAATCATTTATTACTTCCCCAGTGTATATTCGAAACAGGTATCAATTAAGTTCTGTTTAGTTTGTTGCACTTGATTCTTCAATGCTATATCATGGTGAAGGCGATGTTCCTCCTTATCAATGAACTCATCATCTTTGTCTGAAGATTTCATCCACTTTTCTGGCTGTTCAACATCCATCAGGAGCCATCTTTTCCAACTTCAGTTGTTCAGAACACAATATGCAAAGTTTTTGGTGCACACTCTGTCTTGTATTGCAAGCCCCCATCCCCAGATAAATCCAAGCATCCTCTATCAGCTGCCCCAAAAGGCCTTGGTGAAAGGATGAGCAACATTACGTCTACACTTCACTTTAGTCTGGAGTAACAGAGTTTTTAGACATGATCACAAAGGGTAGCTCTTGTCTCCCACTAACTAGCCTTGTAAGGCATCTGACCCTTGGAATGAAGCAGGAACATGAAAATTTTTATTGGCATCAGGAGAACTTCCTTTTGGCACTAGCCCCAGATATTAGTGCAGAAAACTTTGCAAGTTCATCAGAGCTGAGTTTGCCTTTGTCATTTCTGGTGCCTTAATCGATGTCAGGGGATTTTTCCTGTCCATTCTTTCTCTTTCAATTCAGAATGGCTCTTACAACAGTGTGACTTATTAGACTTTTCAGAAGGCAGCTAAAAATCAGCCATATTATGATGGTCTGGAGTCACATACAAGATAGCAGTTCCCTTCCCGATGGAGATGTTGAACCAGATGAGCTTTTATGACACTTGACAATGATTTCATGGTTGTATTGAGGTCGGTTGGCTCACTAAGCTGGTTTTTTGTTCCACAGACATTTTGTCACCTTGCTTGGTAACATCCTCAGTGCAGCTTCTGGTGAAGCATCGGTGTGTTTTCCCGCCTGGTTTTTAAACTCTTGGGTCCGTCGTGATGGCACACTCACTTCCGGGTTTCCTCCGTAGTGGAATGTATATGGGGTCGAGTTCAATGCGTTTATTAATAGCATGCTTTGTGGAGTGCCATACTTCCAGGAATTCTCGTGCTTGTCTCTGCCTAGCCTGTCCCAGGATCTTGGTGTTGTCCCAGTTGAAGTGGTGGTTCTCCTTGTCCATGTGGATTGAGATGAGTGAGTATTGGCCGTGTCTTTTTGTAGCCACTTGGTGTTCATGTCCTCTTGTTGTTAGTTTCCTTCCTGTTTGTCCGATGTAGTGTTTCTCGCCATCTCTGCAGGGGATTTTGTAGATGACATTGGTCCTGTCCATGGCGGGCAGTGGGTCTTTAGTTCGGGTGAGCACTTGTCGTAGGGTTGATGTGGGCTTGTGTGCCACTCTGATGCCCGGTGGTCGTAGAAGTCCTGTGGCGAGTTCTGACATGTTCCTGATGTAGGGTAGTGTGATGAGTGATTCGGGGCTTGTAGAATCTTTCTGATGCTGTTCCTGCGTAGGCATATCCTGACCCTGGCTACAAAAAGACACGACCCACACTCACTCATCCAATCCATATGGACCGTGAGAACCATGACTTCAACTGGGGCAACACCAAGATCCTGGGACAGGCTAGGCAGAGACATGCATGAGAATTCCTGGAAGTATGGCACTCCACCAAACATGCTATGAATAAGCACATTGAACTCGTATACTTTCCACTATTGAGGAAACCTGGAAGTAGGGCAATCCATCGCAACATTTAAAATCCAGGCGGGAAAACACAGCAAGGCTTCATCAGAGGCTGCACTGAGGATGTTACCAAGCACAGTAACAAAACGTCTGTGGAACAACAAACCAGCTCGGCAAGCCAACCAACCTCAACAGCCACAACCCAAGCTACAGAGCCACTCCAAAACCTTTCATGGTTGTCTACAGACATTTGGTTCCAGATTTTTGTTAATTTCAAATTCCACCATCTGCCATTGCATATTTTCTGAGTCTCTGGACTATTAGTCCAGCAACAATATCACTAGATCATCGCTCCCTTCATGATCCTCAGCCATGTTGCTTGGAATTGTGTAGAAACACTCTGTGAAGGGTTATTCCTGGCTGTCATGTTTGACCTGATGCATAGCTGGACTTCAAATGTATCACCAGCAGTGGGAAAGCCAGAAGATCCCAGCAGTGGTGTGAACTTTCATCTCTGGTCAGTGCAAGTTAGCAAGAGTGCACACCTCAGAGACACGATTCATATGAAATGAAGTGATCAGTGGAGAATTGCATGAGATAGCTTGCTCGAACTCATGGGGAGAAACCCTCCATGAAACTCCCCGTGAAATTGTCGCAACTAATTCTTGGTAAATTTCAGCCCATCATTATCAAGACTATGAGCAATGTAATCCTAGTTTAAGCAATCTGTATTCATATTTTAATCTTTTTAATCCTGCTACAATTCTTGTGAATTTATGCTATTCTTTCAGCAAATACAATCTATTCTTCCTGAACTGTTCCTGCATGTATGTTTCAGGATAAAGCTTCTCTTGTTTGTTTTGAATATGTGCCAATACTGTATGGGGTTCTGAATTAAATTTTATATCTAATGTTTGGAACAACTTCATTATATAGAGCAATCTTTTCAGATCTTGGAAGAACATATTGTGTTTTATTCATGCAGTTGTGCTATGTCAAGGATATTCATGTAATATATTTGTGTAATGTTTCTGTGTTGCAGATAATCCAGAAATGGTTGGTTTGTTGTTTATATCCAGTGTCTGCATTGGCTTAATCTTCACACTGTGCGTATTAGTGATTCGAGTATCCTGCAGACCAGATCTACAAAAGATTTGCAACAAGAATTCTGCTGACAGGAAGGTGGATTGTTGTCAGGATGAGGGTGGAAATGAAGGCAACAGTAATGATGATGAAGATGAAAGCAGTGATGATAATGGCGAAAGTTCCTTGGACTTCACCTTTGAAGGATTAACAAAATTTTACAGCATGACAGGATCCAACAACACAGAAGCAGCAGAGATGGCTGAACGCATTGAGCGTCGAGATAGGATAATACAAGAAATCTGGATGAATGGAGGTTCAGAACTGCCTGTGATAAGGAATCTTAACCAGTATTATTGATAACTAGAGATATGAAAATCATTGGTGTAGATTTTGGCAATTATGATAACTACAAAATATTTTTAAAAATTTTTATTTCCATTGATCACTTTAGTTATGGGTTCCTTCTATGAAGGAAATTAATTATTGTAAAGTGTGTTAAGTAAAGTTACAAATGAATATTTTTGAACAGGGTGACTTCTTTAGCCAAACCTCAACTTCTAAGAAAGCACTGTGAACAATTCATTTAGTTTACTGTAAGTTTAAAATTTCAAAACACTGTGCAAATCCAAACATCTCAATATTGGATCAGGTTAGACTTGCATCATTGCCATTCTAAAGCTGGTTTATTCCATCTTTGATCAAATCAGATTCCTTAGATTTAGTGATGTGAATGTTACTCATAATAGCAACAACAAAAGGCAAAGGGTTAGTGAATACTTTCAATGTACCATGTCTTTACAATCAATTTGAGCTTTCTACTAAAAATATTGTTGTGATTGCAAGAAATGATCTTTGAATATTTTCAATATATCTAATTCCAAAAGGCAACAATGTAAATATTGATTCTTCCAGTCTACGTCTTTTGTAAAAAAAATGCCACTTTTCTTTTCACTAGTTGAGATTTGATGATAATACTTTTGATTGAGGAGGTAAAACGCCTATTGACACTTAAGTATCATATATCCACAATGTGTATGTCACGTTGAATTATATAAAGTGCAAATGCTGCTACAGGTGGTTTAAAAGGATATATTTATAACCAAAACTTATATTTTGTTCTTTTTGTAAAATGTACATCTAACACATTGAGAGTATTATTTATCAAATGGTATATAGAAAAATTTATCCAGTATTGTCTTCTGCAATATCCAATAATGAACAAACATATGAATTGAGAGCAGAAGTCCTTCAAGGCCTATCATTCAATAAAATTATGGTTCATCTGTTGTGCTTTGAATTCCACATTCCCTGCTAAGACTGTTAACTCTGTGTTTCCTTGGCAAACAAAAATCCATTAACCTCCACTTTAATAATATTCAATGACTCTACCTCAAACTCCACCAGAGGCAGAGAGTTCCAAAGCTAGACAACCTCTAAGGAAAAAAAATTGCTACATCTCTGTACCAGAAGAGTGACTCTTTTCAAATGCTGTCCCCTAGTCTGGAGTCATGGACAGGAGGAAACATCCTTTAAGTCTGTCTTCTCAAGGCCGTTCAGGATCTTGTGTACATCAACCACATCTCCTGTCACTCTTCTAATCTCCAGAAGATACAGGCCCAGTCTATCTAACCATTCCTCATAAGACAACCTTCCAGCCATCAATCTAGTAAATAAAAGCAAAATACTGCTGGAGATAAGAAATTAAATAAGGACATGCTTTAAAAACTCAGTAGGTCCAGCAGCATCAGTAGATAAAGAAGCAGAGTTAATACTTTGAGTGTAGCATGACTCTTGTTTAGAACTGAAGTGTTTTTTTTGCTGTTGACATGGGGAGTGGGGGGATAGTGGCAAGTGAGTGGAACGGGCGGTAAGTTTGGTCTTTATTTCAAAAGAAATGGAGTGTAAAAATAAGGAGGTCTTGCAAGTAATCAGACCACAGTTGGAATACTGTGAATTGTTTTGTTCCACTTTATCTGTGGAAAGATACACTGGCATTGGAGGTAGTCCAGAGAAGTTCCACTTGACTGATGACAGGTATGGAGAAATTTTCTTCAGAGGAGAGGTTGAGCAGGGCTGTCTTGTACTCAGTGGAGTTTTCATTGAAGCAAAAAAGATGCTTGGTTGGGGGGTGGGGGCGGAGCTGGACAGTGTTGATGGTTTCCCCTTGGAGTTATAAGGTACAGACTCGGAAACAAACAGGCACCACTTCTGCACTCATAATCATACATAGGGAACAACAGAAAAATAGGTGGTTCCATAAATTTGACTCATTATTTTCCCAGAAATTGTTGAATACATAAAATTATAAAGAGGGAAAGCCATTTTAATTGTTCAATTCTGATTCTGCACACAAACAATTTAAGTAGAACTTGACAGTTAACAACCAGTACATTACTTTTAACAGCGTCTCATTGAAGATTTCATAAAATTAGTAAAGCAAATCAACACATTATCGGGCTTGAAATTGAGACACGGTCTAATTTATTTGTAACTTTGTGAAGCAAATATTTTAGTACAAGATGTTCAAGTGGTTAATTACATTATTCTTCCAAATTGTCACACTTATTTAAAGATTTTTTTTTTAAAAATGGTGAATAATGTAAAAATGCCAAATCTGAAGTATAGTTATACACACAGTAATATCCAATGGGCTTGATTAAGTAAGCTTAACTTTTTAATGTTAGAAATTTGGGGAATTTAAGATTCTGCAAGAGGGCCAAATTCATTCTTCAATTTTTGTAGCAGTTTATTTGAAATGAGTATAATTCAGGCTGAAATATGTCCATTTTATATTCTACTTCTGTTCTTTGCAGGCAAGTGAAAGCATGTTCATGAAATATCCCATCTTAAGGACTGAGTCAATTTCATTCCTCAATTTTTAGAATTGTCTAAGTTTTCCTACTGCCCCATTTGATTGCTGTTCAGCGTTCTTCTAAATGCGGGATGTATTTTAGACTAGATGACTTCAGTTGAAAGCAGGATAGTCTTGTCAAAGCTTGCATCAAGGGAACATTAATATTTATGGTCAATGCTCATACATGAAGAATGGATGTTTCGATAAGGTGCTGTAAAATAATCAGTGCCCAGAAAATAAGCATAAAATAAGGCTGCTTTCAAAAAAGAAAGAAAGAATAAGGAAAAAAAATCTTATATCAGGTATGTTCAGAATTAAATTACAGTTCACTTCTCCAGATCAGAAATATTTAGTTTTAGCACATACCAAAAAGTATTATAACACATGTATACATTTTGAATACTGTGCGTTAAAATAGGAACAAGAGCTCCTACAATCCCTTCAAGTGATTTTCTCACTCAAATAGATCATAAAGGATCTGTATCAAATTTTATTTAACTGCTTTAATTGCATAATCTCTTAATACAGTATCCATTTTCAGCTTTCTTACTCTGGCTGAGGATTAGATTCAAAACTGCAGTCATTATTTCTACTATGAGTAACATTTTTGCAACTAGGTTTTACTGCTAACAATGGAATGATAGCAAAGTCCCAAACTTACACAGTCCAAAGCTAGAAATCCACTTCTTCAGAAGAGTATAATAACAGAAGTTCCCATTTCTGAGGAAGGGTCACTGGACCTGAAATGTTAACTCTGATTTTTTTCATCACAGATGCCACCAGATCTGCTGAGCTTTTCCAGCAACTTCTGTTTTTGCTCCTGATTTACAGCATCCGCAGTTCTTTCGGTTTTTCATCAGAAGAGTACCCTTAAGATGTAAACATCTTGTTGGTGACTGCCTGTTCATGTCTGTCTGCCTGAGAGTTACTATCCTCTCGCTAGGATCATCTGCCAATTCCATCTTGCCTGACTTTGCATACATAGAGAGACATGAGACAAAGTTGATGATACCTTCATCTAGATTAAATGATGACCTGATGTGAGGTATAGAGTATTCCCATTGTTGTGCAATACCAGCTGCTTGGAGGAATGAGTGAGTGCTGAAGATGTTCTGGAAAATAAATGACCCTTGACCGCATTTAAAACTAAAGTGTGAGGCTTTCAGTGATTCAGAGGTGCTGACACTGTCACAGAAATTTTGCATTTACCTCTGGATGTCATTAACTAATAAAGATCAATGGCTCTCAGTTTTGACAGTTTCAATTGGTCTGGCCACAAGATTTTCTTGAGTGGAGAATTCCACATTTCCTGTACTGTATATCATATAATATTTCTGGCCTGTATTTATCTGATGAATCTGGGCAGCATCTCTTCCAAAGCAAGGTGGATTACACTGCAATATTTAGAGCTAAATGTACTCCAGATGCAGTCGAAACAAGCTGTGTAAATTCTGTTCTATGATAACAGTCCTAAGTACTATTCATGGCCTTATGCTGGAGATATAGATGTCTGCTAAGAAATGCTAATAAGTCTCATGAAATGTAGGAAACTATTATCTCATGTTCCCCAGATCTCAAAACAACAAGTTGATTGCTGGTTATGGGCTCTTTTGCAATTTGAACCTGCAGGGTTCCACGGGGAGTTTATTTAGTCGCTTTCTATGCTGCAATCTTGAGAAGAAACATACCATCTTCCCTATTGATGCTGCAATATGATTCTGTTTGCTAGTGATCAGTAGAATAGGCTTCAATTAAATAGAAATATTCTGAACTCACTCCTTGCCCAACTTATTGCCCTATGAAAGTTGCAATCCAGTTGACCTCATGTTGCCCCATGACCTTCAATATTTCATTCAATGCTCATATATTGAGTTGACTGCCATGCCTGGATCTTTCGTGATGTGGCAAAGTTTTCCAGATGCTTAAGCAGCTGCTATGCCCCGCAATAATTTATATCAAAACCAATCATTCTCCTTTGCTTGAAAGGAAAATTCCATGTTCATTTGCAGGCACACCTCATGTTCAAAGTAACGGTCCCGTTACTTCTGTTGTCATTAGTAGATGAAGCATGACACAGATCCAAAAATCATACCTTCGTGGGAGCTGTCTCTAACGTGTGGGGCTTGATGTCAAGCTATGTTTGCATTAAAGGATGTAAACTTGATGCAGCATGACCTGCTGAGAATTTTCAGCTTTTTTTTGGTTGTTATTTCAGATTTTCCAGCATCAACAGTGTTTTGCCTTCGTGTTGTGCAGTGGGTAAATGTTCCTTGTAATGGTATTCAACCAAATAAACTAAAAGATACATGCCCAAGGACAGCCTTTGAGTATTGTTTACTTGAGTATCCAGTGCTAGCAAATTATTAGTCAGTAAATAAAAAAGCTCCATTCTGCAGTGTTTTCAGTAATTTTTGTTACAAATAATGCTTATTTGGACATCTGTGAGATGATTTCATCTCTTCAATCAATCTGGCTTGATAAATGAATTCAGACAGTTTGTATCTGGCTGCTAGTTCTGGAGAAATGATAAATAAATTGAACGTGCTTTCTCCAGAAATATTTAATGTCCACATATTTTGGATTGTGAATTATGGTGAATATATGATCCTGCTGAACTGCATCAACATCCACTGTTGCACAGTTTTCAACAATCATCATTTAATCAATGCATCATCACTGAATTGCTATTGACTTCTATATCTCCAGTTAGTTGTATATGTAGATGATTTGGAGAAGAATCTGATTCAGTGAAATTAAAATGAGAGCTTCCAGCTCAATAATAGGCTCTATAAGTATAATGTAACTCCTCTCCCACCTCCAATCATCTGGAACAATTAGTCAGTACTTCCATCTAAGTACCTTTACAAGTGGAGTAATCCATTTGTGCTGTCTTGGTAAGGGATGTGTAATGACATTTAGCAAGGATGTGGCAAAATATGGCAATTGTGCAGCATTTGTAGATACTTCACAGATAAAGGAATGTATTACCTGACAGTGGAAAGAATTGATATTCTACCACAATCACATCAGGACCAATTCTTT
The DNA here is from genome assembly GCF_030684315.1 of Stegostoma tigrinum. Lineage (NCBI taxonomy): Eukaryota > Metazoa > Chordata > Chondrichthyes > Orectolobiformes > Stegostomatidae > Stegostoma > Stegostoma tigrinum. The sequence goes on along the minus strand of NC_081365.1, from coordinate 24,436,318 downwards.
TCTCATAGAATCATGAAATATGTTGATTATCAAGGGAACTACTGGATAACCTCAACATTATAATGCTACGCTATGATGTTAAAGAGGATTCTCCAGAGAAATTTCATAAAAGAAATTCATAACAATCCATTCACAGTTCTCCAATGAAAACCAACTATTAAATTATCGGTGTAATTCTTCAATTACAAGGTTTGATATTATATCAAATAAAGGTTTAACCAAAATCTTGGCACTATCCATCACGAAGGTGTGAAAGAACAATGAATTAAGCATTCATTTTTGCATTATGCTGCTGATAGTTTTTATAGCAAATTGCATTATTTAAGTATTTATTTGCACTTAACTCTGGTGACTTTAGGTAAATTTTATTCAAAGGATTTATTTTACTGGACTTGGGGAACAGTGATAGCGGTACATATGATTAGTTGCAGTTTTTCCAAACATATGCTCAAGGGCAAATATATCAAACAGAAATTTTTTTTTTGTCAGTTTTTTTTTACGGTGAGAAAAACAGTAAAACACAGTGAAATGCTTTCCCACTGTGATCCTGAGCCATTTTGAATCGTTCTAAGAATAAGGAAAAAAACAATACATCTTAAAGAGAGTCTATCAGTCCTGAGCCAGCTCAGCATCAATGATACCTGCACCACCATCCTTCCTCCACTGCCCTGACATCATCTACACTGGACGCAACCAACACTGAGCTTACCACCCGTTCACTGCTGGGCCAATTCTTATATACTGGTTCCTCTTTATCTATCCTGTTTGTCATCTCCTGTAAGAATTCTATAAACGTTTTTCAGGTATGATTTCCCGTTCATAGTCATACTGGCTCAGCTTCAGTATATTATATATTTCTAAATTATTTGCTGTTACATGCTTTATTATAAACTTTGAGGGTTACGACCAATGCAATCATTTTCTCTGTAGTTACTTCCTTTAATATCCCAGCAAGCAATTCATTTGGCTGAGATATATCAGTCTTTAGGCCATTAGCTTTCCTAGTACTTCTTTTCTCTAGTGACAGTTATTGTATTTATTTTCTCTTCAACTGTTCTCGCTTGATTATTTAGTACATTTAGAATGATATTAGTTTCTTCCACTGTGAATAATTTGTGAAGAATTTTTTCAATTCCTGTGCCATTTTCTGGTTCCACATGGTTGGTTTATCTTTTCTCTAGAATCAGTCTTCTTCAGTGGGATATATCTTTGTTGCAAGACTTGGACTATTTTCTTAAACTTTCCTTAAACCAATTAAGGTATCTTCGCACAAATCTCAGGAGGTCCCTAGCAGGATGTATTCCAATGTATTACAAATTCATTGAGGGGATGTGGATGTTGTTGACTGGGCCAGCATTTGTTGGCTGTTTCAAAATGTTCATGAGAAGATGGTGACAAGCTGCCTTCTTGAACTTCTGTAGGTGCACTCACAATTCTGTTAGATAAGGAGTCAATGGTGATTTAGCTCCAAGCCAGGATAGCATTGATGTTTTCAGCTTCCTACAATCTTGATAACAAAATAATATGCTGTTGATTTTCACATATATTAAATATATAGTCATTTTTGCTTATTGCTGTTAACAGAAAGACATAAGTATCCAGAAAATTAGACAGCACTGTGTGCATTGTTCAGTACTTATGAATAAAACACATTGGGTAGACTCACTTTTGCTACAGAGTACATACTGCATAGAGTTTCCTGCTTTTCAATAGAATGCATTTCCAGCATTGTGGCTGCAGTAATGTGGATTTCGGTTTGACAAAGGGAGGAAAAGTGTCATTTCCTAATGATGATGTTGATGTAATATATTCCACTCTATAAGGCTCCATTATATCTGGGACTTTATGTTCTTGGCTGAAATGCAGGCAAGAAGTGGGTGGAAACAAAATAAGTGCTTTTGTGTTCAAAAGCAATCATAAATGATGCACAGGGTACACGCCAGAGCGTAGATCATTTCCTTACAGTCTTTGTTGATAAAAGTGAGTCATCAGAAATTAATGTAGTTCCCAATAAATAAACCTTCTAAATTCTGGCCACTTGAGTTGATGTGAATCTATAAGGTAATATTCTACAATTCTTTCCAGAGGAAGGAAAAGGCAGAATTCCTATCAGATAAGAAAGTCAAGATTCATTTTGTGATGGACTATGATTCTTTGAAATAGTAAGAATTCTCTCAAAGATGTCAAATAATGTCAAACACATCACAGAAATGTGTTTTTTCCTGAAATTCAGTGAATAAGATAATACACAAAAATATTTTAATAACTGTATGTGAATATATTAAACTGAAGTTTTATTTAGAAAGTAGACTTAAAACTTTAGAACTACACAGTAATGACCAAAAGAGAAACCCAATCCCATAGTGCAGGACAGTATAAGAGTTAAGAAAAAAGACCGAGTTGGGAGAAGTGATTAGGGAATGCCAAGCTCGAATCTTGAAAGCCTCAAGATTGAAGGGAAAGGAGACAGAGAGAAAGAAGTAGTTTCACATTTTGAGGTAAAATTTGACTTACTTAAAACATTCAGCAAATCTGACAGCATAAGTAAGAAAGGGAAAGTATTGATGTTCTAACTGTAACTATTGGATATTGTTTAGATTTACAACAACTGCAGCTTTTTAATGCCTGAAAATCCTTTGTAGAGGGATTGTTGTGTCTTTGTGTATGAGTCACAGAAATCTCCTATGCAGGCACAGGAGGTATTGGGGAGGTCAAACTGAATTTTGGCATTTATTGCTAAAAAAAATGGAGTAAATAGTAGGGAAATGTTGTAAGACTACAAGAATTTGGTTAGATCGCATCTGGAGTACCCTGCACAGTTGTAACCCCCTTACTTGAGGAAAGATGTAACTGCATTGGAGGCATTTCAAAGAAGGTTCACTAGATTAATTCCAGACATGAAAGGCTTCTCTTATGAGGAAAGATTAAATAGTTGAAGCCAATACTTGGTTGAAGTCAGAAGAATGAGAGATCTAATGAGGAATATAGAATGCTACAGGGGAATAACAAAGTAGATAGTAGGATGATTGTTCTCCCCTGTGAGCAACCCAGAACAAGAGGTCATAATTTTAGTCCAAGGGGCGGCAGATTTAAATTTGAGATTGGGATCGGGTATCTGTGGACTTCGTTATCCCAGAGTGTGGTGGATGCTGGGAAACTGAATAAAAATCTAAGGAGGAGTTATACAGAATTTTAATTAGTAATGGGTTAAAGAATTATGTTGAGCTAACAATGAGATCAGCCATGATCATATTGAATGATGGAGCAAGCTCAAGAGGTTGAATTGCCTACTCCTGTTCCTAGTAGTTAAATCCTTATGTTTACTACTCCCAGATTCTGGGAAAAGTTTTCACATTTATCATAAGAAATCTAAAGTTCAGGAACTCAAGGTAAAGCGCTAAGATTTTGCTCACAATAAAGTGCATAATTATGGACACCATACCATTTCTATTTCAAGACTAAAGTGTGGGTACAATTATATCCACAAGTACTCTGTTCAGGTTGAGAAGATTCAAATACGAAGGAAGTCTTGAAAAACTCCATTGTTTTTGTGAGAACAATGTGAATTGCACAGTGATTTAATAGAGATTTTCAAGAAGATTTGTAGCTCAGGTTGTGAATAAGGTTATAGACATGCTCTCTCAGTCAGTAGGTTTGGTTGCAAACCTTTCATCACCTTGGTAGGTAACATTTTCAGTCCACCTCCAGTGAAGCATTGGTGTTCTGTCCCGCTTGTTATTTACATGCCTCAGTTTGTTGGGGTATTTGGCACCTCTTTCAGTTTTGTTTCTCGGAGGTTTGTACACAGGGTCTAATTCAATGTGCTTGTTGGTGGAGTTCTGGTTGGAATACCAGGCCTCCAGGAACTCCTGGTCCTACTACACACAGACAAAGAGGGACATGAATTTGACTGGGACAATACATCCATTATTGCACAAGCCATTTCTGAAGAAGAGTCTAGGCCCGAAACGTCCTCTGATGCTGCTTGGCCTGCTGTGTTCATCCAACTCCTCACAAATGTTTAGTGGGAAATGAAAGATTTTCCACCATGATGCAGGTTAAAATCCTGTGTACTTACATAATGGCTCATGTGAAGAGTATGGAGGTGCCACTCGCTAACACTGATTGGGAAAGTGAACTTGTTATTGCTATGAGTGCAGTGGGGTAGTCCCAAGGTTGCTACTGTCTGGGAAAGATATCTTATTGGGAATACAAGATAACAAAGTATGAAGCTGGATGAACACAGCAGGCCAAGCAGCATCTCAGGAGCATAAAAGCTGATGTTTTGGGCCTAGGCCCTTCATCAGCTCTCTGAGGAAGCTCTCTGATGAAGGGTCTAGGCCCGAAATGTCAGCTTTTGTGCTCCTGAGATGCTGCTTGGCCTGCTGTGTTCATCCAGCCCCACACTTTGTTAACTTGGATTCTCCAGCATCTGCAGTTCCCATTATCTCTTATTGGGAATAGCCTTGTTAGCAACAAAATAATCCCCTCAAAAGGCAAAAGGTAGCCTAGAGAGCCTGCGAAGATTGGAGAAAGCTAGCAGGAAGCTGCAGAGAAGCCTGGAACTGAGAAGTATTCAGAAGATTTATAGGGTGCATTTAGGCTGTGGGAGTTGGAGTGACTCAAGCAGGGTCACTCAAATTAAGCAAGGCTAAATTCCGGCCAACAGTATCAGAAAGCTCAGGATAGAATCCAAAAGAGCTAAGGGGCCCACAGTTAGACCACTGGCTACAAAAGAAGTCTTAAAAAGGTGGAAAGGTGACAAAGATGAGAGAACAGAGTCAGAAACCAGGAATATGATGGTTATACTTCTCCAGACAGAATTGAACAGGTTAGAGGAAAGCCCAATCGCAAAACAAATTGGAATGTTCAGGGAACATACCTCTTAGCAGACACCACTGACAGAGGTTGCAGGAGCACACCAATGACGTAAAAACCCTTTGGGAGATCAGTTGAACAGAACCAAGTTTCATACCCAGTCCAAGATAATAAAATGTGAGGCTGGATGAACACAGCAGGCCCAGCAGCATCTCAGGAGCACAAAAGCTGACGTTTCGGGCCTAGACCCTTCATCAGAGAGGGGGATGGAGTGAGGGTCCTGGAATAAATAGGGAGAGAGGGGGAGGCGGACCGAAGGTGGAGAGAAAAGAAGATAGGTGGAGAGGAGAGTATAGGTGGGGAGGTAGGGAGGGGATAGGTCAGTCCAGTGAAGACGGACAGGTCAAGGAGGAGGGATGAGGTTAGTAGGTAGGAGATGGAGGTGCGGCTTGGGGTGGGAGGAAGGGATGGGTGAGAGGAAGAACAGTTTAGGGAGGCAGAGACAGGTTGGACTGGTTTTGGGATGCAGTGGGTGGAGGGGAAGAGCTGGGCTGGTTGTGTGGTGCAGTGGGGGGAGGGGATGAACTGGACTGGTTTTGGGATGCGGTGGGGGAAGGGGAGATTTTGAAGCTGGTGAAGTCCACATTGATACAATTGGGCTGCAGGGCTCCCAAGCGGAATATGAGTTGCTGTTCCTGCAACCTTCGGGTGGCATCATTGTGGCACTGCAGGAGGCCCATGATGGACATGTCATCAAAGAATGGGAGGGGGAGTGGAAATGGTTTGCGACTAGGAGGTGCAGTTATTTATTGCGAACGGAGCGGAGGTGTTCTGCAAAGCGGTCTCCAAGCCTCCGCTTGGTTTCCGCAATGTAGAGGAAGCCACACCGGGTACAGTGGATGCAGTATACCACATTGGCAGATGTGCAGGTGAACCTCTGCTTAATATGGAAAGTCATCTTGGGGCCTGGGATAGGGGTGAGGGAGGAGGTGTGGGGGCAAGTGTAGCCTTTCCTGCGGTTGCAGGGGAAGGTGCCGGGTGTGGTGGGGTTGGAGGGCAGTGAGGAGCGAACAAGGGAGTCACAGAGAGAGAGGTCTCTCCAGAAAGCAGACAAGGGTGGGGATAGAAAAATGTCTTGAGTGGTGGGGTCGGATTGTAGATGGTGGAAGTGTCGGAGGATGATGCGTTGTATCCGGAAGTTGGTGGGGTGGTGTGTGGGAATGAGGGGGATTCTCTTGGGGCGGTTGTCCGGGGGTGGGGTGTGAGGGATGTGTTGCGGGAAATGCGGGCGACGCGGTCAAGGGCGTTCTCGACCACAGTGGGGGGAAAGTTGCGGTACTTGAAGAATTTGGACATCTGGGATGAGCGGGAGTGCAATGCCTCATCGTGGGAGCAGATGCGGCGGAGGCGGAGGAATTGGGAATAGGGGATGGAATTTTTGCAGGAGGGTGGGTGGGAGGAGGTGTATTCAAGGTAGCTGTGGGAGTCGGTGGGCTTGAAATGGACATCAGTAACAAGCTGGTTGCCTGAGATGGAAACTGAGAGGTCCAGGAAGGTGAGGGATGTGCTGGAGATGGCCCAGGTGAACTGACGGTTGGGATGGAAGGTGTTGATGAAGTGGATGAACTGTTCAAGCTCCTCTGGGGAGCAAGAGTTGGCGCCGATACAGTCATCAATGTAACGGAGGAAGTGGTGGGGTTTGGGGCCTGTGTAGGTGCGGAAGAGGGAACACCTTCGCTCGGTTCGCAATAAACAACTGCACCTCCCAGTCGCAAACCATTTCCACTCCACCTCCCATTCTTTAGATGACATGTCCATCATGGGCCTCCTGCAGTGCCACAATGATGCCACCCGAAGGTTGCAGGAACAGCAACTCATATTCCGCTTGGGAACCCTGCAGCCCAATGGTATCAATGTGGACTTCACCAGCTTCAAAATCTCCCCTTCCCCCACCGCATCCCAAAACCAGCCCAGTTCGTCCCCTACCCCCACTGCACCACACAACCAGCCCAGCTCTTCCCCTCCACCCACTACATCCCAAAACCAGTCCAACCTGTCTCTGCTTCCCTAGCCTGTTCTTCCTCTCACCCATCCCTTCTGCCCACCCCAAGCCGCACCTCCATCTCCTACCTACTAACCTCATCCCACCTCCTTGACCTGTCCGTCTTCCCTGGACTGACCTATCCCCTCCCTACCTCCCCACCTATACTCTCCTCTCCACCTATCTTCTTTTCTCTCCATCTTCGGTCCGCCTACCCCTCTCTCCCTATTTATTCCAGAACCCTCACCCCATTCCCCTCTCTGATGAAGGGTCCAGGCCCGAAACGTCAGCTTTTGTGCTCCTGAGATGCTGCAGGCCTTCTGTGTTCACCCAGCCTCACATTTTATTATCTTGGATTCTCCAGCATCTGCAGTTCCCATTATCACTCATTCATACCCAGTCCAGTCAGGTTCTATAGTTCAATAAGAGTTAGGTAAAAGATGCAAGTCAGACACCCTAGAGAAGGCAAATATCAGATTACCACATTGACACTCTGAGAAATCAAAGGACTCTAAACTGTATATTCGTTTCAAATTTATTTTGTACTAGATGCTATTACTTTTATATAATGCCTGTGCATGTTTAAGCTTAACTTTACATCTTTATTACCTTGCACAACGTTAGCAGGTAATAAACCTGTTCTTCCTTTCACTCAAGCAAACCTTATTATTATTATTTTATTTTCAATGCTTCTTATTATTTTCAGTGAAAACTTTGTTACGACTCTAGTGAGAGGAGTGCACTAGAAATCAAGAACCCATATTCCACGAGGCATGTGAATAGTGTAAAAGTCTTATTCAATCACTAAAAACCAGTTTGTTTCTTTTGATTACTATTATTTTGATCAGAACAGTGACTTTCCCCATGTTTATCAGGCGACTCAACTTACTCTTCAAATAATTGACAATTAAACTATTATATAAGTTCACTGTATTTCTCCTTAATCCCAAAAACACACATTTATACATAGGCAGGACAAAAGGATACATGAATCTGCAGAACTTCTACGGGTAGGAAAAAGAATTAGGCAAAAAGTAGAAAATAAAAATTGTAGGTCAAGGACCAAATTCAGATGATAAAAATGGATCGGGTTCTCACCATTGCTTTGAATTCAAATTGATGAGATCTGATCATTGTAAGTTCCAGACTAGATTTCAAATTCAGCTGAGAAACAGCCTGGAGTCCTGATAAATGAAACTCTGTCAGATTTTCTTTCGAATTACTTCACTGAGAGATATAGAAATTGTTGCATTCCGTTCCAAAATCTGACTCTTCCTGACTAAGATAGCACTGTATCCTTACAAATGTCTCCAGCAACTTCCTACAGCTTCTGAAAAACATCTAGTCTTCACTCAAGAGGCTTATTCTTGGCGATGGCATGATAGATACATTAAGATTTTCCAAATCTGTTTATTTAGCAATTAAAACGATTAAGCTCCACCCTTGCCTGTCTTTAAAATCCTTGCTGGATATTGCTTTCCAAAGTGCCAAAGTGCTTCATTTTGTAAACAGCAAATATAAAGATAAATATATTTAACTTTTTGACCTTTCAGGTTCGAAAAATCACATAATAAACTTGTACAGATCCCTCCCGCCTGGAAGAAATCCCAATGATCGGGATATCTGAACCCTTCCCTCCTCTCAGTTCCTTAGCCATGCATTGAACTGTATTATCTTCCCTATTTCTGGACTCAGTAACATGTGGCACAGGAAGCAGTCTTGAGATTATGACCTTAGAGGTCCTACTTTTCTCGGTTTCCTGCCTAACTCCCTAAATTCCCATTGCAGGACTTCAACTCTCTTTCTGCCCACATCATTAGTATCAATATGGACCACAACCTCTAGCTGCTCACCTTTCCCCTTCAGGATGTCCTGTGCCTGCTCAGAGATATAAGTGTCATTGACCCCCTACATATTGCTGGAGGAGCATTCTGCATGATCAAGTCCTCCTGCCATTGTGAATCTACCCAACTACTGACACTAAACTAGGAGCCAATCACATAACCTAACCCACTGCTCTCTAAAATCAGATTTCTTGCTCTTTCTTTCTATTGCTAACAAACTACAAAAATAAGGAGTTTATACTCTTTCTCCCTCTAGGCACTTCTCACTCAGTTCCTAGTTCTGCTTCCTGAATAGCCAGTCCTATGTAACCTTTTGAACCCTGACCACCCCTCCAGAGCTCCACCTCGATTCAGCTCTTTTCAGCTCTGCTCTGCGCTCGCCAGCTCACTGACTGACCCTGATCCAATGTTCCAGTAATCAAGGGTTGAGTACAATAAAAATGATTCTAGAGTCACAGAGTTCTACAGCACAGAAACTGACCCTTTGGTCCAACTCATCCATGCTGACCAGATATCCAAAATTAATATAGTCCCATTTGCCAGCATTTGGCCCATATATCTCTAAATCCTTCCTATTTATGTATTCATCCAGATGCCCTTTACATGTTGCAATTGTACCAGCCTACATCACTTCCTCTAGCAACTCATTTCTTACATGTACCCTCTGCATGATAATGTTTCCCCTCCGGTCCCTTCTATATCTTTTTCCTCTCAACTTAAACCTATGCCCTCTGGTTTTGGTCTGGCCTACCCTTGGCTATTTACCCTATCCATGCCCCTCATGTAAACTTTTATATGATCACCGGTCAGCTTCTGATGCTCCAGGGAAAATAGCGCCAGCCTATTCAACCTCTCCATATAGCTGATACCCTTCAAACGCAGCAACATCCTTGTAAATCTTTTCTGAACCCTTTCAAGTTAAACAACATCCTTCCTATAGCAGGGAGAACGGAACTGAATGTAATATGCCAAAAGTTGCCTAGCCAATGTCCTGTACAGCCACAACATGACATCCCAACTCCTATACTCAATGCACTGACTAATAAAGGCAAGCATTCTTCATTATAGTTCTGAGGAAGTGTCACTGGACCCGAAACATTAATTGTTTTCTCCTTCACAGATGCTGCTTGACTTACTGAGCTTTTCCAGTATAACTTTGTTTTTGTGCCTTCTTCACTATCCTGTTTATCCGCAACTCCACCTTCTGAACTATGAACTTGCACCTCAAGGTTTCTTTGGCAACACTCCCCAGGACCCGACCATTAAGCGTATAAGTCCTGTCCTGATTTGCCTTTCAAAATGCAACATCTCACATTTATCTAAATTTAACTCCATCTGCCATTCTTCAGTCTCAGACCATTTGATCAAGGTGCCATTGTACTCTGAGGTAACCTTCTTCGCTGACCGCTTCACCATCAATTTTGGTGGTGCCTGCAAACTTACTAACAGCTCCTCCTATCGTCACATCCCAATCATTTATATAAATAACAAATTCTCTTTTCCTTTAAAACGTTACCAGAAATCGTTTCTGCGTGTGTCTTTTGCAGTCACAGTACATAAACAGTTAAAACCACACTGAATTGGTAACTATGTTCTTTTAAAATCCTGTTGTTGTCAACCTCACCTGGTTGAAACAGTACGAAATGTAAACATCTCCAATTTTCAATTACAAACCAAACAAATGTCTTTATTAATGAAAAGTTCAGGTTCATTCAAACTTGAAACAATCACACCTTACCAGAAACATGACAAGTTTTTTTTATATGTCAATAGGTAGAATCCCAGGGGGTGGATTGATCTGGGCTATATTGCAAAAAAAACATGAGGCCATCGGGTAAAAAGACAGGATTGGAATCGCTTGGGCGAGACACTGCAGAGCCAGGGCAGCTGATTAATGTGGTGAGCTTGATAAGGCATGGCAAGTGAACTCCTTAGGTCTCACAGCAAAAAATCCTCCAGAAGCCATGGTGCAAACTGATCTAGCCAGTAAACACATAAGATTCAGCCTAAAGTCTTTTTGCCACAGTTACAACAGAATCTAGGCATTTGAACATGCAAATAGAACGCAAACGTTCTAACCTTTTTGTCATCACCAGCTAGGTCACCGTGCACTCTTACACTCCCTGTTAAACACGTGAGAAAGTGAAAATGTGCCACTTTGGCATTAGATCAATGCTAGAAAATATCCGGCTTCTGTTTTAAGAGTTATTAGCAAAGGTATTCTGAGGGGGTTAGAAATAAATTCATGTGACAGCACACATTTGTAATAAATCAGCATTAAACATGCCTGTGGCAAATTGTCAGTGGTCTACATCATTATCAAGTGTTTTGTTGCTTTGACCTGTGATGTGGGATTGAGTGCCTCATTTGGGCGGTTGTGAAGTGAAGGATGGATATGCAGGCTAGATTAAAGAGAGGCATTGCTGTTAAACCTGGGTTCTGTGCCTTTCAGACAGCCAAGAGTGAGAGCTGCATTCTGTTGCAATGACAGGGATCAGCCTTTGCGCCACATGACAGGCCTTTCAGAAGCTTAAAAACAAGGAGAATTTCCAGAAATACAACCTCCTTGACTACATTCTACCACTTCATAAGAAAAGCGCTCTACAGAGCAGAGATAGACAAGTAGCTTTGGACAGTTGCTTCTCCAAAAACAATTGCTCCTTTCTAATGCCTTGTGCTTGGACCTCATATAAAATGAACCTTTGATCATTACAGGTTATTGAATATAAGCATTTACATATGACTCAGCAAAATTTGGATGAAACTTACTTTTTTTATTAATGTGCTCAATTTATTCAAACTGTTTCTTCTTTCACACTGTCTGTCAGTACATGCTGCTTGCTGAAATTGGAATACCACCCAGTTTTATACAAAGTATTTTTTTCCCTTGTAGAAGCTGCAATAAGCCAGTTAAGTTTACTTGCATTCAAATTCTGTCACCAGGAAGTGGAGTCTCTTGCTATGCTTGGATCAGTTTTCTCTGGCAATAATTCAAGAGCTTTATTGCAGGCTGTTTCCGTCATTCAAATATTTTTTGCCTTTTTCTTTCATTAATCTTTTCATCCTCACTCCATCATATCATATTCATTTCCATGATCAAAAGGATAGTTATCAAATATACTTCTGTACTCCTGTCAATGCTACTCTGTAACCAAATGCTGATGGAGAATGACATGGGTTGAATTACTTCCTAGATTTTCTTGCCTTTGTTTAAGAAAATGACTCACCTGCATCTGTCTCTGGCTTGCTGCAGCATTCCAGCGAAGCCCAACGCAAGCAGGAGGAACAACAGAGATAACAAGGTGTAGCGCTGGATGAACACAGCAGACCAAAGCAGCATCAGAGGAGCAGGAAAGCTGACGTTTCAGGCCTTGATCTGAAACGCCAGCCTTCCTGCTCCTCTGGTGCTGCTTGGCCTGCTGTGCCCATCCAGCTCTACACCTCATTATCTCAGATTCTCCAGCATTGGCAGTTCTTACTATCTCTGGAGGAACAATGCCTCATTTTCCGCCGCAGGACCCTACAGCCCTGCGGACTCAATTTCGAGTTCAATAATTTTAGGGCCTAAACTCTCCCATGTCCCAGCCACCTACCCGTAACCCTTCTTACCAAACAGCCTGCCATTACACATCCCCTGTTGTTAGTCACTAACAGTCGCGCTTAGCAACTACTCACCCTCCCAGCCTGATCGTTAACAACTCCTTTGTCTGTCCAACTGTCTTTCTCTCTCTTTGGGCTCTATCCTATCATTTACTCCCTACCCCACCCACCTCCCTATTTTCTGCATATAAACTAATGTTTTCCCAGCCACCATCAGTTCTGAGGAAGGGTCACCAGACCCGAAACGTTAACTGTTTTTTCCTTCACAGATGCTGCCAGACCTGCTGAACTTCTCCGGCAACTTTGTTTTTATTTAGAACATAGAACATAGAACATAGAACATAGAACAGTACAGCACAGAACAGGCCCTTCAGCCTACAATGTTGTGCCTGCCCTAAACTGAACTAACGGCAATATATTTAATTCACTGTGTTGGCAGCAGTTTCATGAATTAGATCCTGCAAATGGCTCTGAAGGTTTAGTACCCCTTTAAAAGAGATGTGTTGAGGCACTCTTTAAAGTTGTTCCTGGTCAATGGACGTAGCTGAATATTGAAGGAGAATTCTATTTACAAGTACAAACTGTGTCTCTACGGTATTTCCAGAGATGGAGGACAAAAGTAGCTGCAAAAATTAGTCAAGGAATAAAGATGTATGTTCTTTCTTCATTCTTTCAGGGATGTGAATGTCAATAGATGGGCCAGGATTTATTGCCCATGCAAAAGTGGTGATGGTTGCCTTCCTGAATCATTGCAGTTCACATTCTGCAGTCGACCCATGATGCCATTAAGGTGGGAATTCCAGAATTTTAACCCAGCAACAGTGAAAGAATGGTAATGCATTTCCATGTCAGGCTTTGCATGATTTGGAGAGGAACTTGTAGGTGGCGATGTTCCCATGTATCTCTGCCCTTATCCTTCTATGAGATAGTGGTGTGTTTGGAAGATGCTGTCTAAGGATTCTTGGTGAGTTCTTGCAGTGCATCTTGTAGGTATTGCACACTGCTGCTACTGTGTATCGGTATTGAAGAGTTTAAGGATGTGGTACCTATAATGCAGGTTGCTTCTCGGTGTTAAGTTTCTTGGCTGTTCGTAGAGCTGTATTCATTCAGGTAAGCACAAGAACATTCCATCACAATCCTAACTTGTGTCTTTTGGATGGTGGAACAAGTTTAGGGGAGTCAGAGGTGAGTTGATTATTGCAAGATTCCTAGTATCTGACCTGCTCTTGTGGCCACAATATTTATTTGGCTAGTACAGTTCAGTGTCCAGTCAGTTGTAACTCCAGGATATTGATAGGATGGTTAAACCATGTCTGTCACTTCTGATAAGAGAGGTATGCAAACATCCCACAACCTGTTTATTTGTATTTTTGTATCATGAGTCTAACATTAAATGAATGTTTGATTAGCTCCTTAATCTGGTTGGGTGACCAAATTAGGCCCAGCCTAACAGCGCCTAAAGCCAACGATAAGATTAGATTCCCTACAGTGTGGAAACAGGCCCTTTGGCCCAACAAGTCCACACTGACCCTTGGAGCATCCCACCCAAATCCATCCCCTTATAACCCACGCACCCCTGAACTCTACGGGCAATTTAGCATGGCCAATCCACCTAGTCTGCACAGGACTTTGGACTGTGGGAGGAAACCAGAGCACCCGGACGAAACCCATGCAGACACGGGGAAAATGTGCAAACTCCACACAGACAGTTACATGAGGCTGGATTCAAACCCAGGACCCTGGCGCTGTGAGGCTGCAGGGCTAACCACTGAGCCACCGTGCCGCCCCTAACATGCACCTTTTAAAGCGACCTGGGATTCCAACTAGAGTAGGTACAGAGAGCAGCTGGGGATATGTGTTTAACCTGAAAGAGATGGGATGATGGGGCAGAAAGCTTGCTCCAAGCTCTGAAATGCTACAGTGAAGTTTTGGGGCTGAGGTGGAAAGGAAGTAAGAGATTCTCTTAATGCAAGCACCAAAAGGATCTCCAAACGGACACTGTTATGGTGGTGAGCCAAGGGCTATCATGGCCAATGTAGTCCTGAGCAGCTTGAGCATGTGCCACAAAAAATGTAATTCTCCACATAAGTGGTCAAGGTCAGTAAATGCATATTCAAAAGCCATAGCCATATGGAGTCACCAGCCTCACATATTGGTTAATACACCACATCCCAGGGCAAGGGATCATGTAGCATTGATGGCAACTTCCTAGAGGGCAAAGCCATACATGGGTCCGGCTGCCCAGGTGAGGATCTCTATGGGTGGATTACAGGCTGAGGCTGATAGGCATGATTAGATTAGATTCCCTACAGTGTGGAAACAGGCCCTTCGGCCCAACAAGTCCACACCGCCCGTTACAGCATCCCACCCAGACCCATCCCCCTATAACCCACACACCCCTGAACACTACGGGCAATTTAGCATGGGCAATCAACCTAGCCTGCACACCTTTGGACTGTGGGAGGAAATGGGAGCACCCAGAGGAAACCCACACAGACACAAGGAGAATGTGCAAACTCCACACAGACAGTCGCCCGAGGCTGGAATCGAAGCCGGGACCCTGGTTCTGTGAGGCTGCAGTGCTAACCACTGTGCCACCGTGCTGCCCCAATGCACAGTGAAATATTTGACTCATTGGAAAGCTAACCAGAAAGCCTGTGATAAATATCAACTTGGTGCTGGGTTTGGTGTAGCCCAATTTTAGAGTTCACCCATTCCAGTGTGGCAGTAGTGACTAACTTGACACGAACACTTACAGGCATAGCTCGGATGCAGTTTTTCATGTCTCAGCTTCCCACGCAGCACAAGATGAAGGCACCAAAAAGCTGTACGGCACACTGGAAATTCAGACTGCTGCCATCATCATAACCGTGGGCACGTGTCCAAAGGGGACTGGGGGGACTGTCATAGCAATCCACAAATCTGTCCTCCAACATATAAGATAATACCCTCTTTGCAGATCCATCAAATGAAGCTGCTCCAATACATCTTCATCCTTTCTTAGACAAGGAAACCAAGACTGTACACAGTACTCCAGATGTAGTGTCATCGATGCTCTATATGACCGTGGCAAAATATCCTTACTTTAGTAGAGATAATGGGAACTGCAGATGCTGGAGAATTCGATATAACAAAGTGTAGAGCTGGATAAACACAGCAGGCCAAGCAGCATCTTAGGAGCATAAAAGCTGATGAAGGGTCGAGGCCTGAAATGTCAGCTTTTGTGCTCCTAAGATGCTGCTTCGCCTGCTGCGTTCATCCAGCTCCATACTTCGTTATCCCGACTTTAATATTCCATTTCATTTGTAACAAATGACATAACGGCAATATTGACTCAAATTTTGCAACTGTGGTTTCCATAGTTCTTTCAATCGGCAGTTTGAACAAAATTATTAACTCTTATTTTTTGGTTCTTCAGTCATAACACAGTTTGTTCTATTTACAGGGGCCACGTCACTTGCTATGCATTTTTATTATGTTAAACCAAACTTTCCTTATAGCTGGAGGTGATAGTCAGCTTGCCAAGAGAGACCAACTCAGCAGTTTTGCTTTTGTTGGCCTGAGCACACCTTCCCTAGGCTTTGGAGTAAATACATCCGTTAGAAACAGAATCATACATCAAAGCCAATTTCATGTTATTACATCTGCTGTGAGATCTACCCTAGCACAAACAAAGTTTTTGCTACGGAACCCTATATTTGAACTGACATTACAGGCCCATGTTCCAAAGCAGCTTCTTGCCAATACATTTTCTTTGTAAAAAGTTGGTACTTTCAAATTTGCTGAAATATATCTTTAGCTCAGGTATTATGCTTCTAAAACAGCAAAGCCATAGAAAATCTTATTGCTCAAACTGTGATATCCCTCGGCCACAAAATTACATCCACATGGTTTTTTGTCAGGTAAGTAACTCAAATCATTTTAATCTCTTATCTTCCTGTTTTCGTTACAAAGGTAAGATTAGATTTATGCTCTCTATCTTTGGGTTTATTCCAATAGTTTTCAGCCAATGCACTGAGATATAATAACAACTGTTAGTGGGTTGGAACTTTTTATTGATGTGAAATGGAAAGATTTTGCACGCTTACATAAACTTCTTCAACCTAATGAAATACACCCTGAACAGTCTACATAATTAAAAATACCATGTCACTTCTATGATGTGTGGTACTTTTCACTCTCCATATGGATCACTTCCTTCAGTTAAGGTTTATTACATGAGTTGAGATATTTTGCCTCATTATTGCACTGCCCCAAGTGCCCACTGTTGAAGCCTTTTGATGCAATTGTGCACTGATATAATTGGGTGGCACAGTGGCTCAGTGGTTAACACTGCTGCCTCACAGCACCAGGGATCCGCATCCAATTCCACCCTTGGAGTGACTGTCTGTGTGGAGTTTGCACATTCTCCACGTATCTGCATGGGTTTCCACCGGATGCTCCGGTTTCCACTGGATGCTCCGGTTTCCTCCCACAGTCCAAGGATGTGCAGGTTAGGTGGATTGGCCATGTGAAATTGCCCGTAGTGTCCAGGGATGTGCAGTCTGCGTGGCTTAGTCATGGGAAACGCAGGGTTACTGAGATAGGGTGGATCTGGGTAGTATGCACTTTGGAGGGTCAGTATGGACTCAGTGGGCCAAATAGCCTGCTTCCACACAGTCAGGATTCTATCTTAGGCTGTACTGTGGGAGCATTGTGCTTTTAGTCATTCCCTTATAGCAGTGTTTGTGCACTGACTGGCTTCATTTTATTTTTAAAGGATTCAGTTCATACTGAAAGAGCAACTAAATTCTGAAGGATGTGCCGCATCATTGTATTTCTTCCTGTGTCGGAAAGGGTAACCTGATCCTGCCTCCTACAGACATTGACCAGTTAGCAGGATCAAGCAGGTGATGCTATACTGAGAAATAGCAGCAACCTGTGAGGACATGCCACTAGGAAGTGGCTCTGTGAGGCAATTCTTGGCAAGAAAGCTGAGCAAATGGCACCAGTATGATCAGGAGAGTCTGAAAAGAACCATCCATCTCCAACATTCCCATATTGCCGCTCTTCCAGCGGCAGGCTTTTCATCCAGTCTGTCATGTCTGATAATTTTGGTTGTGAGAATGAGCATTAACAGCACAGAAACTGATCTGATCAACAAGAAACAAAGGGTGAAATTTTCCCAGGTCCTAAATGTCAAGGGCAATGGTGACACAGTTGGGAAAATATGGTAAGGTCTGAAAAATGAGATTCTTGATGGCCAGAAACAAAGTCCAATTTTCCATTCAAGGATTTAATGTTGAAAATCTCACTAGTGAGCAGTGAGAGCTCTATTTGCATGTATAAACATCTCATTATTACCTCATCTCACCCATCAGCCTGTTAGTTCTGAATGAGACAGCAACATGCATGCTGTACCATCCAGGTAGGCACAAAGTTAGTCAGAACTTTGAGATGCACCCAGTTCAGATGCTTCCTCCTGCACGCAAAGAAGCCTAGCAGTAACATTAAAATGTAATGTGAGTTTGGAGGCAGCATGCTGGAATGCAAGCAGAGACAATTTATAAGAGTGGGAGACAATAAAAGCATTTGAGGTACATGTGTATATGTATGAGGAAAGATGATCAAAGGTCTGCCTATGACGGGGTCAGTGCATAACAATGTTTGGCATCAATGTTCCATTAAACTGTCACCACACAGCCACTTGGAAACTCCACCCCTGACAATCAGCATCCAGAAAAATGGCCTCTGTTCCCAGAAACAGCTACCACACACAGACTCCAGAGATGCACACAGCGGCAGCTTGCACAGTGCAAATGATAAGTGGCTGCCACCACTGAAAGTGGATAGAATAAATTTTATTTCGCTCTGAGGGAGTGGGTTCTTCTTGTAAGCGATTTTTCATTTTATTCACTCCTGCATTAAGTGGTCACTCCTAGTAGTCCTCGAGAATGTGGTAATGAGCTGCCTTCTTAAACAGCTGTAATCTATCTGGTGTAGATAGACCCACAATGCTCTCGGGGAGGGAGTTCCAGAATTTTGAGTCAATGCCAAGTGGTCAATCCAGTTTCATTTCTTTTTCCCTTTCTAGCAGTTGATACAGCATAATGGTGTGCTAGGTTATTTCAAAGGGAGGTGAAGGGTCAACTGCATTACTTCGGTCCAAAGTCACATGTACGTCAGACCAGGTAAGGGCAACAGATTTCCTTTCTGAAAGGGCATTAGCGAGCCAGGTGGATTTTTATGAAAATCAACAGGAGTCATCAGGAGACTTTTAATTCCAGATTTTTATTGAATTCATGGTGGGAATCAAAACCAGATCCCCAGAATACTACTTGGGTCTCTGGATTACTAGTCTATTGTCAATATTGCTTGGCATTGCCTCTTAAAGGGGCCCTTCAGGGGCAATTGCATTAATCAAGGCACTTACACAATACAATTTAACCACATGTAGTGACAGATCATGTTGAGTACAAATCCTGTCCACAAGTAATCTTGACCCACCATTGGTGTTGCTGAGTTCTGAGGAAGGGTCACTGGACCCGAAACGTTAACTCTGATTTTTTTCTTCACAGATGTTGGCAGACATGCTGAGCTTTTCCAGCAACTTCTGTTTTCGTTCCTGATTTACAGCATCTGCAGTTCCTTTGGTTTTTATTGGTATTACATATTAATCATCAGCAAGCTCTAAGAAGCAGAAGTAATAACAAGTGATCTTTGAGGCTGTGCAGCCACAATGCACAGAGACAGCCCAAGGTCTCATTGGCTACAAAAGGGCACAAAGCTGCTTTCCTCTTGCTTTAATTGTAAATATTTGACAATGTTGCCATTCATGGCTGAAATGGGGATGGAGGTGGAGGAGACAAGGTTTAGTAATCTGAAGAAGGGTCTGGACCCGAAATGTCAGCTTTCCTGATCCTCTGATGCTGCTTGGCCTGCTCTCTTCATCCAGCTCTACACCTTGTTACATCATTTTAGTAATCTTACTGCACGTATAACCTCCTCCTCTACTTATGCAACATGGCTTTTTCTGCATATGTTAAAAACAAGATCCATTGTAACGAGCTTCACTGAGAGTGCCATATGTGTCTACGTTGTTCAAAAGGAAAGGGCTTCATTTGGTCATTTACAAGTAAAATGTGATCATCTGTCCCTAATCTTAGAAGCCTAGAAACTGTCCTGGTGCCTATATCATGTTCCTGTTTGATTTTAAGAGCTGGATCTTACAAGGATTATTACCGGGAGGCAAGGGCCACCCCCTGTTACAATGGCTGCGGTCTCTGTTATGCAATACCTTGACTGAGGCTGAGTGTTGCAACAATGCAGCCCATTCTGCACCACCACCATCCTGGCGCAGGCAATAGGTCTCTTGAGGTTAAGGTTTCATTAGGTCAGATGGCTCTGGTGTAGCTAGCCATATAGATCTGACAGTGTGCTACATAATCTGAACACACTGTGCATAGCTGGAGCAGGTGAATAGGAGATGTGATGTTCTTTGAAGAATTGCAAAAGTGGCAGCAATATTCCAAAGGAGGAAGATGACAACATTGAGCAGGAGGGCCATTACCTTCACCATGACAGAGCGTTTTGGCTTTGAGTGCTACAAGCCAGACAGAATTTAATTGACAGATAATAAAATGTGAGGCTGGATGAACACAGCAGGCCAAGCAGCATCTCAGGAGCACAAAAGCTGACGTTTCGGGCCTAGACCCTTCATCAGAGAGGGGGATGGGGGGAGGGAACTGGAATAAATAGGGAGAGAGGGGGAGGCGGACCGAAGATGGAGAGTAAAGAAGATAGGTGGGGAGGGTGTAGGTGGGGAGGTAGGGAGGGGATAGGTCAGTCCAGGGAAGACGGACAGGTCAAGGAGGTGGGATGAGGTTAGTAGGTAGCTGGGGGTGCGGCTTGGGGTGGGAGGAAGGGATGGGTGAGAGGAAGAACCGGTTAGGGAGGCAGAGACAGGTTGGACTGGTTTTGGGATGCAGTGGGTGGGGGGGAAGAGCTGGGCCGGTTGTGTGGTGCAGTGGGGGGAGGGGATGAACTGGGCTGGTTTAGGGATGCAGTAGGGGAAGGGGAGATTTTGAAACTGGTGAAGTCCACATTGATACCATATGGCTGCAGGGTTCCCAGGCGGAATATGAGTTGCTGTTCCTGCAACCTTCGGGTGGCATCATTGTGGCAGTGCAGGAGGCCCATGATGGACATGTCATCAAGAGAATGGGAGGGGGAGTGGAAATGGTTTGCGACTGGGAGGTGCAGTTAATTGACATTCACTTCCAGTAGATGTGATTTGGGTGAAGACATTGTTCATTGTCTATAAATTTGCTGTTGCTCCAAAGGCAGGCAACTCCTGATACAGGTTCATAGTTCCGTGAAAGCATAGTAGCCGGTAGGCTGGGTAGTGAAGAAGACATTTGTTACTGTTGTTTTTATTGGTCGTTCATTGAGTATGTAACAGAGGGGGATTATGTCGAATCCCTCTGATAATTAAACCAAAACAGAAGCCCCAATCTGCCATGTTTCCTTTCTGATAATTACTCCCAAAATACCCTTTCCAATTGTAACCTGTTAAAAGAGGGTTTAAAAGAAAGAAAATCTCTGATCTACTTTACAAATATAAGAAACAGTTTATTTATTTAACCTTTAACTGAACAAAGTAACAGAATTACTAACAAACTGGACAATTCCCACCCACCCCCCACCCCCCGAGAGCACTAACTACTCTGGAATGCTGTTCAAATAAACACAAGTCTCACTTATATAAACTGGATTAATAAAACAACAATAAATTAAAACCTAATCTCTCCAAATTCACACAGACTATCTTCTGGAAAGGTGTGCCTTCTCCGTTACTCCACAAGTACCTTTCTTCCTGCTGTCAGAATGTTTTGTTCTGTAATTGCTTCTGTGAGGGCTTTTAGAACATAGAACATAGAACATAGAACAGTACAGCACAGAACAGGCCCTTCAGCCCACAATGTTGTGCCGACCATTGATCCTCATGTATGCACCCTCAAATTTCTGTGACCGTATGCATGTCCAGCAGTCTCTTAAATGACCCCAATGACCTTGCTTCCACGACTGCTGCTGGCAATGCATTCCATGCTCTCACAACTCTCTGTGTAAAGAACCCGCCTCTGACATCCCCTCTATACTTTCCACCAACCAGCTTAAAACTATGACCCCTCATGCTAGCCATTTCTGCCCTGGGAAATAGTCTCTGGCTATCAACTCTATCTATGCCTCTCATTATCTTGTATACCTCAATTAGGTCCCCTCTCCTCCTCCTTTTCTCCAATGAAAAGAGACCAAGCTCAGTCAACCTCTCTTCATAAGATAAGCCCTCCAGTCCAGGCAGCATCCTGGTAAACCTCCTCTGAACCCTCTCCAAAGCATCCACATCTTTCCTGTAATAGGGCAACCAGAACTGGACGCAGTATTCCAAGTGCGGTCTAACCAAAGTTTTATAGAGCTGCAACAAGATCTCACGACTCTTAAACTCAATCCCCCTGTTAATGAAAGCCAAAACACCATATGCTTTCTTAACAACCCTGTCCACATGGGTGGCCATTTTAAGGGATCTATGTATCTGCACACCAAGATCCCTCTGTTCCTCCACACTGCCAAGAATCCTATCCTTAATCTTGTACTCAGCTTTCAAATTCGACCTTCCAAAATGCATCACCTCACATTTATCCAGGTTGAACTCCATCTGCCACCTCTCAGCCCATCTCTGCATCCTGTCAATGTCCCGCTGCAGCCTACAACAGCCCTCTATACTTTCAACGACACCTCCGACCTTTGTGTCGTCTGCAAACTTGCTGACCCATCCTTCAATCCCCTCATCCAAGTCATTAATAAATCATTTTTATCAGAAATGCCATTGTATCGTTTTTAGATAGATGGTGCTGTCTCGAATACATGGATGACCAAAAGAGTCAATTGAGAGAGAGAGAGTGGAGGATTCTTAAACTTGGTGATTGATAGTTAGCTCTGGGGGTGACAATTCAACTGCTTCTTTCTTTATATCCATGATGACATAGCAATATTTCTTATGTTAAGATTGGTTCAATGTTGTCAACACAATCAGATTTAATTTTGATAGTTTTTTGGTATCTAAGGGCTTGGCTTAAATTAATTAGCTAAATTTGAAAAGACTTGTCTTGGTAAAAATGCTGCTTGGCATTTTAACATAAATGTTTCAAATTGAGTCACTTTCTGTCCTAGTAACTCCAGCTACTGCTCACTGACACGCATTTTAAAAATCTTAAAGCATAGAAAGAACACCTCACCTCTTAAAGGGACTACGCACTCATTCTTCCTATTGCCTTTAAAAACACCTTTCTCCCCATTTACCTGTATCAGGAGTTGCTTGCCTTTGGAGAAACAGCTCCAAACTTTTCTCCCCATTAGCTTCCTGCCATACAATTCACGAGTACTCTACACAACTTCGTAACAAGTATAGGAGTTGGGATGTCATGGTGTGGCTATACAGGACGTTGGTTAGGCCCCTATTGGAATACTGCATTCAGTTCCATTCTCCCAGGTATTGGAAGGATGTTTTGAAACTCGAAAGGATTAAGGAAAGATTTACAAACATGTTGTCAGAGTTGGTAGGTTTGAGATATCGGGAGAGGCTGAATAGGCTGGGTCTATTTTCCTTGGAGCATCGGAGGCTGAGGGATGACCTTGTAGAAGTTTATAAAATCATGGCACGCTTGGACAGGGCGAATAGTCAAGGTCTTTTTTCCAGGGTAGGGGAGTCCAGAACTAGAGGACATAGACCTAAGGTGAGAACAGAAAGATTTAGAAGGGATCTAAGGGGCAACTTTTTCACACAGGGGTGGTGCAAGAATAGAGTGGGCTGCCAGAGGAAGTGATGGAGGATGGTACAATTATAACATCTAAAAGGCAGGTTGAATAGGAAGGGTTTAGAGGGATATGGGCAAAATGTTGTCAAATGGGACTAGATTAGTTTAGTATATCTGTTCGACAATGAAAAAGTGGGATGGAAAGGTTTGCTTCTATGCTGTATGCCACTATGACTGTAGTCCCACAAGTGAATGCATTTTTTAAAAATCTTTTTTCTATTTTTCCCATTGTTTTATAAAGATACTGTTAGAATCTGAAGACTTAACACCATCCGACACTTCCACATTTAATAATGAGAAGAGGTTATGCTGTGATGGATATTAAGGAAAGAATAATGATGTTGAGGAAGTATGGTTTCTGTAGCTTCATTCTTGTGGCTGCAGCTACAGTGTCAATCCAACAGATAGATTTTGATTTAAAATCCTAACACTTTTATGAATGTAAGCTTCTATTTACAATGAAGTGTCACTCCGCCCATCAACATGTTTTCAGAAGCTTGCTTTTTTTTTGTTTCCCTCCCAACATGTTGACTGTGAACAGTTTGTCCACCTGGCCAGCAGTGTTTCCCCTGGTGCAGAGCTGGGTGTTAAATTTGGTGTCAATGGAGAGCAGAAGATAATGTGAGAGTAGTGCTGTAAGATGAGGTACATATTGAGGGTGAATTGGTAACAATTACATGAGAAAACATGCTAGAGGTCACTTGAATAAATGCTCTACGAAACCCCAAGATTGATAGCCAATTTTCTTGGGAAAATTCAACCCATTATTTCTAAACAAAACTGAATAATATCCCTTAATTACATTGTCAGTCTGATATTATCATCCTGACATATTTAAAAATAAAAGGCACACTGTGGCTCTAACAAGAAATCAATGAGTAGGAATTCATAACTAACATTCTTAGACAGAAAAATGAATGGATCCATAATTTATACAATGCCTTATTGGAACATAAATAATTGGCAAGCCGATGCACAATTTGGAAAATTAGATAATTTAACGGAGATGCACAATCATGTTATTAGCCAACTGATGCTATTATCTAATGTTTTCATTTACTCATTATTTTCAGAAAGGCACCCAAATATAACATGTTATTATGTCAAATACCTGCTGTACACACTCATTACAACATATCATTAAAATACCACACTCAGTTTCTCTCTTGGTCAGACTTCTTTTTTCAAGATTGTGAAGTGAGTGAAATACTATTCTATATTTCTCAAATTACGTTTAATTTTTCATCTTAGACAGTTGAGTGAAAAGTTATTGACTTGAAGAATTGCATCCCATTTTACATTTATTGCAAACCTAGAGTTCTTGGTACATTCATTGGCAGTCAGCAGAAATGCATACAACATGATATTTCTAATGAGTGCTGCTTAATTACATAAACCAGAATATTACCCAGTATTCCGCAGTGGTGATATTGCAGTTGTTTAACAACTAAGGCTATTGATCCTAGAGTGGCAAATATATGCTATAATTTTTTACAGGACTCTTTGGAACATGGCACAGCAAGTAAGACAATAGCCCGAAAAGCAGAGCAAACATTGACTGATATTCATCCAAGATTCTAAGAATTTTGCCCATTTTTCTAAGTACTCACTTTAGGGAAACTGGCATGGAATCTTGTGAAACATGTTAATTGCTTGTGGTTGTTGAAATACATTCTTGTGATAAAATTTCAATTTCAATTCCTCATATATTCTTCGTAAATAACATTTAATCACAATCATAAAAGTGTCAAAACTATTCCAAACTGGACAAGCATTCTCTTTTACTGATGTTATGGTTTCTTCATATTCTCCAGATGTACAATTTAACTTTGGCTGACGTTATTACTTAGCAATTTTAAACACATGTAGCCTTGTTAATTTATCATTACAATCAAAGGCTTACATATATTTAGTGCTTTATGAAGTCTCTCAGAAATACATCCTGGTTTTAAATTTGATTCATGAGGCTGAGTCTGGGGATTCTCTTTGAATTGTGCACTTTGTGGATGACGAGACATCAGAGCTAACCGTCTTGAATAAACACACTAATCAAGTTGCTCTCTAACGCACCATTATTTTGTCAGTCTGAGTGGAAGAGATATGAGAACTGCTTTGGTTGAAAAACAAAATCCAGAGACTACCAACATTGGGTGGAATGTTTCCATTTGCAGTTCGAGAGTTTTGTCAATTACAATTCATGGCATTCAGTCTGAGTGACACATAGTGACTTTTCTCATGCGATCTCCTACTTTTCACCTCATTAGCTGTGCAAACAGAGTCTATAGTGTCCATCCTGTGTGTTCACACAATAGGAAATGTGGAACTGCTGTCCACTGTTGGGATTTTCCAGTGTTTACATTGTCAGTATGATATTTCATGCCCAGATGCAAATCACTTTAGACATGTTCTGCCCCTCATATTGTGCTGCTGGACCACTTAGCCATAGAAAGAAACCTCCACTCCGAGGTGTTGCTCAAAAAGGGAATCGGTAAGAGGGCTGTCTTTTCTCCAGTTGATTACCACAAGCAGCTGCGACACCAGAATTCAATGTGAGGTGATCAGGGCAAAGAAGGCAAGGGAATACAAGATTAATAGTAGGAACCTGAGAAGCACTAGGATCTGTGAAACTTTGGAGTGTGAAATAAATTTATAGAGGCTAGTATCCTGTCGTCAAGTCATCCTTTATTTACGTATGGAAAGCCCTTGACACTGATCTATTTCCCTCAGAGCTGGCTGTCGGAGTGAACAGAACCTCTGACACTTCTGTTTATATCTGTCAGCCAGGGATCCCTAACTGGACCAGATTAACTGTCTCAATCAGGGAACTCAAATTCTATGAGGTCCATATGGACGACCTTGTTACAATCACTACAGTGTGCAAGTAATTGTAATTGTTGACCAGTTGTTAATGTAGTTAAGAAGGCAAATAAGATACTTGCTGTCTATTGGCTGAAGCATAGATTTTGACTAGAACTGTAAAAAATTGGTTAGGCCACAGCTTGGGTATTGCGCATAGTTCTGAATGCTACATTATAGGAGGGAAGCGCTCAGCACAAGAAAGGGTGCAGAGGATGTTGCCTGGGCTGGAGAATTTGGGCAAACTGGGTTTGTTTTCCTTGGAGCAGAGCAGACTAAAAGAGAACATGATTACGATATATAAAATTATGAGGAGTATTATTAGGGTAGACAGGAAGGAACTTTTACCCCTTCATGGGGGGCATCAATGACTAGATGAAGTGGTGGAGGTGTGGTTTTTATAGATTTAAGGTGGGGGGAGGATGTTTAGAGAGAATGTAAGGAAAAATATTTCACCCAAAGGGTAGTGTGAACCAGGAACATACTACCTTAAGGGTGGTAGAGTCAGAAACCTGTGCACTTGTGATATCAAGGCACCCAAGGCTATGGATCAAATGGTGCAAAATAGGGACAGAAGAGTGACATGCTTGGTTTGACTGGTGCAGACTCAATGGATTGAAACATTTTTTTTAATGTTCTGTAGACCTCCATAACTCAATGAATAAATTACAACATGATGCATATCCCACCATAACTTCCTGGGATTTCTGGATTCTGTATGTAAGCATCTGTGATTTTCAGCAAATTCAAGTCTATATCTTTACTTGAGTAATAACATTATTGTTTAATACTTTCAGTTCGCTCATCCATTAAAATAAATTTCATGTTCCTTTAGAAACTATTTTCAATAGCTACTCATAAAACTTTTGAGAATGGTGCAGGTGCCACACTTTAAAGCATCAAAGATAGTGAGAAAGGGAAATGGTTATTTCAATATTTATATTTTGACTCAGAGCCAAAAATTCGCAAACAGTTTCCAATGTTCCATCACCAAGCTGTAATTAAACATTGAGTTACCTCCAGTCGTGCTTAAAACAGTTGGATTTTTTGAAATTCAAAGGGCATAATTTTACTGAAAAAGATTAGCAGCCAGGAGCGGTGGCCAACAGTGGGCTTTATCCATGGTTGTGTAACTCAACATCACAGCCAATCACAGGCTGTGACCATGATGTTATTCGATGCCTGTCAATGGAAAGATGTCTATTTCAGTAAACATGAGATTGGCTAAAATGGTTCCACAGGATTTGCAAAGGTAAAGAATGGTAGACTACATGGAAAGGGTGCTACCACTCATCCCTTGCCCAGTTAAATGTACGCATCTACCCTGACTTTTAATCTTTTCATCTTATCTCTTTTCATTCATCCACAGGATGTGGGCATTGCCAGCTGGCCAGCACACTTTGCCATTCCTAATGGCCCTTGAGAAGATTGTGGTGAGTTGCCTTCATGAACTGCTGCAGCACATTTGCGGAAGGTGTATCTACAATGCCATTAGCGAGGGAATCCAAGGTTTTGCCCCAGCGACGGTGAAGGAACAGTGACATTTTTCCAAGTCAGGATGGTGAATAGCTCTGAGGGGAACATGAAGGTGGTGGTGTTCCCATATGTCTGCTGTCCCTCTCCTTCTTCCTTGAAGTAGTTTTCGGTTTGAAAAGTGCTCTCTAAGGAGTTTTGGTGAATTTCTTCTCAACAGTACACACTGTTGCTGCAGAGCATTGGCGATGGAAGGAGTGGATGTTTTTGGATCTGAAGCCAATCAAGCAGGCAGCTTTGGCCTTGATGCTTTCAAACCTCTGAGTATTATTGGAGCTACAGTCATTCAGGCAAACAATGGTGGGGAGGGGTTGTTGTACTCCATTGCATTCATGATTTGTGTCTTGTAGATGCTGAACTTCTAGAGAGTCAGGAGGTGAGTTACTTGTTGCAGTGTTCCTGGCCTCTGACCTGCTCTTGTAGCCTCAGTATTTTTATAGGAAGCCCAGTTCAGTTTCTAATCAACAGTAACCCTCAGGACATGGGGATCCAGTGATGTAATGCCATTGGAGTTTAAGGAGCGATGGTTGTATTCTCTCTTGTTGGAGTAGGAAGAAGCCAAGAAATCCTCACAGAAGGTTGATTACTATGAGTGATCACTGTCACACAACTTCACTGCAGAGAGATACACCTCAGTATAGGGTTGTGGGTGGGGAGGGTGTCAGAGTGAGACAGTGTCTGCATTAGAAATAACAAAAGCACATATGGCATAAGCTGGGGGCCATGTGGGAGATTGATAAAGCGGCACAGATTCCCTTCGGAAGATGCAGCTCCATTCAGCTGGAAACAGATAGTCAATCCTGGACAATTCACCAAGAAAGAAGGTTGGAGTAGCAACAGAGAATGCATAAGGTAACAAAGTGTGAAGCTGGATGAATACAGCAGGTCAAGCAGCATCTCAGGAGCACAAAAGCTGACGTTTCAGGCCTAGACCCTTCATCAGAGAGCCTTTTGTCCTCCTGAGATGCTGCTTGGCCTGCTGTGTTCATTCAGCTTCACACTTTGCTATCTTGGATTCTCTAGCATCTGCAGTTCCCATTACCTCTAATCACAGAGAATGCATATGGTTCTGCCAGTCTTTGCAGAGTCAGAGTGCATTCTTGGAGAGATAGTGCAAGTGTCAATCTTTAGGATCAGCCCTATAGTTTACCATGCCCTAATGGTAATATCCACCTCCATGGAAAGAGGGACCACCTGCATCATACATCACATCCAGAGGCAACCAAGTACTCCTTTATCCTGACCATTGGGCTGTGTGCTCAGCCTACCACTTTAAATAGAATTTAAACTGTCCCTTAGTGTTTACTGCTTCACCAAAGTGCAACAACATTCTCCCCAGTTCTTGGTAGTTAGGTGACTGCTGATGGACTTTGAGAGGGAAGATGGAGAAACAGCACATGGTATTGGAGACTCTTCTCAATTCACTCCAACTTCTCATTCTTTGCCCAGCATCTCAGAGTTGCACATGCCACCTACTGATTGGTTTAGTTCCTGCACAGATAGAAGGCGGAGCATTGTTTGGTGATGCCCTCGTGGTCTCCAAAGTCACCTATTCAGGAAGTCCTCAGGGTAACGGGCTAAGCACAACCAACTTCAACTTTGCATTCAGTGACCTTCACTCCAGCAGTGAGTATGCTCATTGAAGTTCAGCATCATTCGCAACTCCTTAGATACTGAAGCAGTCCATGTTTAAATGCTCCAAAGCCTGGACAATATCAAGGTCTGACCAGCAGCAAGTAACATTCATGCCCCAGGACATTTGCCAGGAACATCATGTCTGTCAGAAAAGGAAATAAGTGGCCTGCCTCCAGATTTGTGAAGTCACAGGAGTAGCAGCTTCTAAACATAAATTCTAATGGAAGAGGAAGGGAATGTCATCGCACAAGGGGTTGCACAAACTGCCACTTGACAGTTTAATGACAATGTCAATGTCATCACATGTTTGAATGATTCAATTGATCGGGAACTTTGTTGAAATTCTTCATTCTCCTACCTCCTAAATTTCAAATGGACATTAGCTTAAAGGGAATGGTTTGACCAGAAGAAAGAACAAGCAGTAGATGTGAATGAGATAAAGGGATTTTTGAGTGTAGAAATGATTTATTATGGGGTGGCAGTTAGGAAGTAAGGGATGGGCCAGGTCAGTCATCTCCTTCATCAAGGCTTCCATACAATCCAAGTAAGACCAAAGATGTTGAAAAAAATGCCAAGTTCATTGGATAAAGAGGATCTGTGATATTGTCTCAGATTTTAAACTTTTCTCTTGACATATATTCCAAACTTTAAAGACCAAATATCTTGAGAGATTTACTCAAGAAGGCACCATAAATAAATCTTCAAATCTCTCAAGCAGGTCTGTCAATGAAATATTGTCTTCTACAGTGTTATGATTCCAGGAAAGGTACGATAATTGAACAAGATGCATTACAAACAGGCCTAGAGCCATGACTTTTGCAAGATGAAGTTTATTGCCTTTGGTTCAAAACCATGCCTCTGCTCAAGCTGACTTTTCCAACATAGAACTCTGGTGTTCATGACGTTAACACATAGATAAAGAGCAAGAAGTTCACCATTGAACCAAATCAGAAGCCATTAGAAATGGCATGTTGCTATTCGCTAATGAGTGCACTGCCACATTTGGAGCACCTACTTGTCAAAGTCCAAAGTTGTGATTTGGGATTGAGATATAAGCCAGCTACCCAAACCACACACAAATAAAAATATCTCTCTTGATCACGAAGTTTGGAGCTGGATGAACACAGCAGGCCAAGCAGCATCTCAGGAGCACAAAACTGATGTTTCGGGCCTAGACCCTTCATCCAAGGATGAAGGGTCTAGGCCCGAAACGTCAGCTTTTGTGCTCCTGAGATGCTGCTTGGCCTGCTGTGTTCATCCAGCTCCAAACTTTGTTATCTTGGATTCTCCAGCATCTGCAGTTCCCATTATCTCTACCTCTCTTGATCTGCAAGTTGATACTGAAGACATTTTAGGGTTGATCAGTTACACGTTGGCCAGAGCCAGTGTAAACAGTTGCAAATGGCAAATGTCAAAGTGAACAAGTACAAAATTTGCTAAACGGATAGCTTAACAGTAGTCAAGTACCTGAAAAGATATGCACGTTTTGGCTGTATACAGACAATACCATGATATCCACGTCCAGTTTCTTATGTGATGGAAAATAACACATGCATTATCACATCCGGTAAAATGCACTCTTCAGGTAAGTGGACAGATTTCCATTTTGTAGATGATGGACAAGTACTGATGAGACAGGAACTGAGTTATACACTGCAGAATTCCTAGTGTTCCAATCTATTATTGGAGCTACAATTTTTATTTGGCTGGTCCAGTTCAGTTCCTGGTCAATGATAAACTGCTGGATGTTAGTAATGGGAAATTCACTAATCGTAATGCCATAAAAAGTCAAAAGGTGACGGTTAGACTGTCTCCTGTCAGGGATGGTAAATGCCAGGCACTAGGATGGCATGAGTTTTACTAACAGCCCCAGCCTAGATATCTTGCTATATTTAGACATGCACTGCTTCAGTATCTGAGGAGAGTCAAACAGTGCTGAACATTGTAAAATCACCAGTGAAGATCTCTACTTAAGACCTTTAGACAGATAGATGCAGCACTAATCAAGCTGGTCAGGTCTTAAAGGACACACAGCTGGACTGGGTCTGTAGCAGGTGGTTAAGGAACCAACAATAGGGAAAAACATACTTGACCTCATCTTTACCAAAATGCCTGCTGCAGATGGATCTGTCCGTGACTGTATCGGTAAGAGTGAACTGTCCTTATGGAGACAAAGTCCTGCCTTCACACTGAGAATACCCTCCTTTGTTTTGTGCAGCATTAACACTGATAAATGAGACTGACTCTGAACAGACCTAACAACTTAAGACTGGGCATCCATGAGGTACTGTGTTCCATCAACAGCAGCAGAGTTATACTCCAGCACAATCTTCAACCCCATTGCCTGGCATATTCCTCTCTCAACCATTGCCATCAAAACAGGGAATCAGCCCTGGTTTAATGCATAATGCAGGAGGGTATGCCAGGAGCAGCACCTGGCATACATAAAAATGAAGTCTCAAAGAGTGTCAATTTACAACATAAGAAGTAAGTGATATATAGAGCTAAGGAATCCCATAACTAAAATCTGAATTAGCCTTGGGCAGTCCTGCAACATCCAGTTGTGAATGATTGTGGACAATTAAATAACTGATTAGAGAAGGAAGTCTCCACAAATATCCCCATCCTCAATGATGGAAGTGCCCAACACAACAATGCAAAAAATAAGCTGAAGCCTTCACTGCAATCTTCAGCCTGAAGTGCCATGTGGATGATCCATCTTGACATCCTTCAGTGGTTCCCAGCATCACAGACACCAGTTTTAAGCCAATTCGATTTCGTGCATATGATATCCAGAAACTGCTGGGGGCACTAAAATATTCAAAGGCCATGGACCTTGACAACATTTTGGCAATAGTACTGAAGATTTGTTCGCCAAAATGTGCTGCTCCCCTAATCAAGTTGTTCCATTTCAGTGACAACACTGGCATCCACCTGACTATGTGGAAAATTGCCCAGCTATATCAAGTGCACAAAAGGACAAATCCAACCTAGCCAATTATTGTCCTGCCAATCTACACTTGATCATCAGTAAAGTGGTCGAAGGGGTCATCAGCAATGCTGTCAAGCAATATCTCCTCAGCAATAATTTTCTCACTGATGCCTAGTTTGGGATTCCCTGGACCACTCAGCTAGTGAACTCATTACAGCTTTGGTTCAAACATGAATAAAGGAGCTGATTTCCAGAGGTGAGGTGAAAGTGACAACCCTAGACATCAAGGTTACATTCAACCAAGTGTGGCATCACGGAACTCTAATGAAATTGGAATCAATAGGTAACGGAGGAAACTACTCTAGTGTTTGGAGCCATACCTGAAACATAGGAAAATGGTTGTAGTTGTTGGAGGTCAGACATCTCGCCTCTAAAACATTTCTGAGGAATTCCTCAGGATAGTATCCTAGGCCCATTTTCAGCTGCTCCATGAATGACCTTCCCTTCATTATAAGGTCAGAAGCGGGGATGTTCACTGATGATTGCAAAATATTCAGCTTTATCCATGATTCCTTAGATACTGAAGCAGTCCATGTTCAAGATTGGACAAAATCCAGGCTTGGGCTGACAAGTGGCAAATAATAATCACGCTGCGGAAATCCCAGGCCATGACCATCACCAACAAGACACAATCTAACCACCATCCCTTAACAATCAATGGTGTTACCATCACTGAATACCCCACCGTAAACATCCTGGGGGTTATCATTGACCAGGAACTCAACCAGACTCACCATTTAAATACTAAGATTACAAGAGCAGGTCTGAGACTAGGAATACTATAGCAGGTAACTTAGCTCCTGACCCAAAATCCTGCAATCTAGCACCATCATGCTGATCTAGGCACATGTCAGGAGTATGACGGAATGGTCCACACTTGTCTGAGTGACTGCAGTTCCAACAACACTCAAGAACTTGATGATATCAGGACAAAGCAGCCAGCTGACTGATACCACATCAACAAACATGCACTTGTTCCATTACCAACACTCAGTGGCAACAGCGTGTACTATCTACAGAGTGCAATGAAAGAATTCACCAAAAACCCTTGGACAGAATCTTCCAAACCCACAACCACATCCAAGGACAACAGATACATGGCAACACCACCACATGCAATTCCCCTCCAATGCACTCGCCATCCTGACCTGGAAATATATTTTTGTTCCTTCAGTGTCTTTGGGTCATAATCCTGGAATTCCCTCCCTGAAAGCATTGTGGATTAACTCACAGCAGATGGACTGCAGTGTTTCATGAAAGCATCTCACCACCACCTTCTCAAGGGCAACTAGGGATGGGCAAGAAATGCTGGCCAGGCAGTATTGCCCACATTCCACAAGTGAAGTGAGTAAAAAAAATTATTAGAAAATATTTACTATGAAGACAGACAGTTGAGAAAGTGGTTGTGCTTTGAGTGCTGCTTTATTTTATCAGGGAAGAAAATAAGATTAGTATCCACAGATTTGATGACATGAAGCTGTGTACTTTTAAAAGGTGCTGAAACAATCTCTATGCAGACAATTAAGCCTAAAGAGGAAACTTACATTTGTAACTGAGAAGGCGATTCAGAAATGTTAAGTAACTTTCCACTCTCCTTTCCAGTTTTATTTTGTTCTGGGATGGAATGTAATAGCCTTTTTTTGTTTAAAGGGATCAAGATTTAATTTTCTTTTTATGGCAGTTTTCTGTTTTCACCTGAAACATGCATCCAACAACAGCTTGCATTAAAATACAATGTCCCCAAGGCGCTTCACAGAAGTGTGATCAAACAATATGTGATCTTGAATTAAAGAAGGAGATATTAGGGCCAGTAATTAAAGTTTTAGTCAATCAGATCAATTTTAAGGGGCACCTTAAAGGAGGAGAAAGAGACAGAAAGGGTTAAGGATGAAATTCTAATGCTTAATGCCTAGACTTGAAATGAAAGTGCAACGCCAAAGAGAATGGGGAGCTAAGGATATTAAAAATAAGGATAGCATCCTTAACAACATCCTTTTTGAGAGCAGTGCCAACATGGACATTTTTGATACTTGGAGGTTCCTGATTCATTTGCCTCTCTACTCAGTGAATAGATTTGTTGAGCCTTTACCTGATGTATTGTAGCCAAGACTGAGCCTGTTTCACCAGATTTTTAAAAGTTCACACATTTGCACTAATCCGACCTTTTGTTGCATGTCTCACATCAGTATGTCAATATACTTTCAAAAGATATTTTTATGATAACTTCCCTGTATCACATTACCTAATGTGATGTAAAGATTTCAGACACTATCTTCCTTAGGATCTCTTGAAAAACGAAATGCCATTGAAAGCATGCTCTTCTGGTATAACCAAATAGCTTAGTCCAAATGCATATTATAAAAAAAAACTGAAAGATGCTGGAAATCAGAAGCAAAAACAAAAATTGCTGGAAAAATCTCAGCAGGTCTGGCAGCACCTGTGGAGAGAAGTCAAAGTTAATGTTTCAGGTCCAGTGACCCTTCTTCAGATCTTCAGACCCTTCTGAAGAAAAGTCTTTTGACCCAAAACGTTAACTCTGTTTTTTCTCCACAGATGCTGCCAAACCTGCTGAGCTTTTCCAGCAATTTCTGCTTTTGTAGTCCAAACACATGCTTGACTGTGAGCATAATAATTGTTTCCAGCTATAATAAACGCCTGTTGGCGCTTTCAATGTTACATTATTCATGCCTAGTTTCTTATGTTATAAGGGATAACATAACTATTGCTGTTTCAGGCAAAGACACACTGCTAGAGGCAAAACCTACACCAGTCATCACCAGATGTAATACTTTCTCCCCTGCCTACACCACCCTCTATAATCCATGTATCCCAATAGACACATCCCTGAATTTACAGAAACCCTGTTGACTCCAATCACACATAACAGAAAGTTTAAATTATATTGGGTTGTTCATTTTGGAAGGATGTTTCCAACAAGTTTACGGCACAGAGAAAATGGGTGGCAAATAGAGGTGCAAAACTCTTGAATAAGCTGTGGCAGAAACTTCAAGGGAGTTGACCAAAAGCAGTGCCTGGACAATCACAGAATATTTACTCCAACTATCAGGACATAAAAATCCCTCTGTCTCTCTCTGACACACACACATTCCTCATTTTTAATATTGTTAATTTTTCACCTTACGTCATATCTCTGTTGCATCTGCATTTGTCATTTCTCTTTATAAGCCAATTCAAAGGCCACAAGGTTCACTGTGAACGGGTGTGTGCAGTCAAAGATCTTCCAATTCCTTTCTATTTTGTTAATTTACCATTTAAACAAATGCAGCCTTTCATTCCATTGGGATCCCTTCTAGCATAACGCAAGCGGAATAACAAGTAACCTGATTTCAGACGAATAATACAGCTATTGTGTCCCAATGCGCTACCAGGTCACAAACATTGCATACTTTCATTTTTGAATGTTCACAGGAGCATTGAAACATAGGATTCCACAGCTGCATTGTAAAATACAATATATTCTGATGTATTACCTTTAGATTTATTTGAACTTTGATGCAAGTGTTGTGAAATGTTATTCAACATTAGTGAGAATATTATTAAGTCCTCCTTCTTGTTTCTTGCATTAATTACATTCCTGCACCACCCCCCTGGTTATGATGGAGACAACGTTTTTGATAGTCTGGGATTTAGATCTTGCTAAAGCGATATCCCATATTTAGACATGAATAAAATAATACGAGCTCTCACCCACTGAATCTTGGTCCTAGCTGTTGAGCCAGAATCTGAAAACAAAAACACTACAATGCTTTGATCACCTGAATACAGATAGGAGGTAGTTTATGCTGAATAGAATCATAACTAGCCATATTACCAAAGTCCTTTTGGAATCCCTTCTAAAGTAATTATGAAGGCCCATTCACTTCCTAATGGCTATTCAGTCTATCGACCTTTTAACTATTTGAGAGTTGGATTGAATCTGAGAGATAAATATCCATGTCTTGCAGCAGTAAAATAATATTCTACTAACTTTGCCATGATCAATAATAATTGAAAATGAAGTACAGGCATCAATATTGTGCACTTGTCTTTGACTCATGTCTGTAGTTCCTGCAGAAGGATGAAGCGCTAAAGAAAGAAGATGTTTCCTATTGGTGAGAAGCAAGGGCCAGGCTTTCAAACCAAAAGAGCTTGGATGGAAGTGGCTGAGTACATGAATAGGATTGTGGCCCTTTGAACTGGGATAGAGTGCCTTGGAAGGCTCATGAGGGCAGGCTTGGTAATCCCCACAGGCTGACTTTCCCAGCATTCACTTCAACAGCACTTCTTAGACCAAACCA
Organism: Stegostoma tigrinum; assembly: GCF_030684315.1. Lineage (NCBI taxonomy): Eukaryota > Metazoa > Chordata > Chondrichthyes > Orectolobiformes > Stegostomatidae > Stegostoma > Stegostoma tigrinum. The sequence continues at coordinate 24,399,848 of NC_081365.1, read as the reverse complement.
CCTTGCAGTTTCACGCATACCTCTCTCTTTTGCATCACTATCATATCAGCCATCGGAAACACTCATTTTTATGCCTCACTTTGTTATTGCTCTCCACAGTATCCATTTTCCACATTCAATCCTTTGCTTTCTTACATTGCAGAATCAAAGCACAAATGTCTCTGGCAGCAATTCAGGACCAGGAACAGACAGAGGACCTTCATCAACGAACACTTTGTCAGATACTGGTGCTATATGTCCATTTGCCTCACTGAAAAGATGGTCATTTTCAAAGTAGGTCCATATACCAATTCTGAAGAAGGATAACGATACGAAACATCAGCTTTCCTGCTCCTCTGATGCTGTGTTCATCAAGCTCTACGCCTTGTTATCTCCATATACCCTGACTGAATTGCGAAAGCCTGACCCTAATGATGATCCGGCTCTCTTGCATGTTTGAAAGCCTGAGCATCTCAGCTTGAGGACCCTGTGTTGCAGGTATTGCCTTCATCAAGCTGAATCCCTGTGTCCATCCCCTTCTGGATAATGAAGTGGATGGTAGCTGAGGACAAAGAAGCTGATACAAATGCTGATGGTATTGGTACAGTCCTTTCTTATCAAAGAACCATGGGTATGGTTCCCATGCTGCAGTGAAGCCCGGCAAGGACAGTCAGATCAAGGTAATTAAAGGGTAGATGAAACAACTTTAAAAAAGTCAGAATTCACCAATGAAATTCTGAAAGCACACTCTCAGAATAGGTCCCAGCAATGCAATAATTTCCTGTGTGCAGCTCAGCATCATGATTCAAGAAACCCATCACTACCTTTGCAAATCCAGAACTCAGGGCTTTTGGCTCAATTAATTGGTTATTTAAATAAGTGCCCTAAGATCTTCATGGGAGTTTCCCGCTCATTGATGCCCTTGACTTTTAGCGAGATGGAATATTCAGTTTGAAAAGCAAATACAGTTTAACAAATCAACACAAGGTGGCTATTTTTCAATAATATTGATCACTCAAAAGCCAGTACTTGTAAAGAAGATAGAGAATGTACTGATAGTCATATCTTTGATCATGACAGTCTAGATTTTTTTACAAACTTTCTAAGCCTGTGTATTCATCTTGACACCTATCCAGAATCCATCCTCATGTCCATCACTAAAGTGTTTCGGTCACAATCACTGACTGAGCTGACCAAACCCTGGAGCACAGAACTGTCAGACTGGGCCTGTGACCATGGAAGTTCCAAGGTGATTGAGTGACCAAGTTGTCTTTGTCCTCATCAAGCAGATATGACAATGATAGCATTTGTATTCATGATCTTTTAACAGCCTCAAACTTTAACTTTGGACAAGAGGGTGTGTGGGATTCACAATGAGCACTTCAAATCACTGGTATGGTCCCAGACCAATTCAATTTAATTCTAATATCTACGGAATGACTCCTACTCAAATGCAGCGAGAATAACAAGGAGAATAAGGAGTGAGGATTGTGAAACTGTGATGGCGGAAGCCCTAGGAAACAACAGTTTGCTAAGTCCTTTGATGAAGGTTTGACTAAGTGTTAGATCGGGGGAGAAATAGGTCTGGGAAGTTGAGCTTCATGAATATCCCCTTTTGGGGTCTGGACTGGGCATACTGCCTTGCTGGCCCACAAAAAAAGTTAACTTGTGAAAAAACTAACAATCTTCTGGAACTGCTGCGATGTTGATGATGTTCAGGGAAGCTTAGGTCAAATTCATAGCTTCAAATCTAATTTTTAAACACTTCCATGGCCTTTGTCTGCTGACAACATGAAACGTGTTTCCCTTCTTAAAGCCCAGGAATCAAAACTATATCCAGTGAGAAGGATACCATGCTGGAGGTGGACTAGTATCCAGAGACCCAGCTAATGCTCAGGAGCATTTAAAAAACATCATTTTCCATCCCTTTCTGTTCCAAAGAAAAGGTCAGTTCTGGCTTGACATGTTAACTTTGTTTTTCTCTCTCCACGGATGCAGTCAGCCCTACTGAGTTTCTCCAGCAGTTTGTCTTTTTTTGTGCTCTGTTATCTTGAGTTCGAATCCACCAGAAAATGATACATTTGACATCACAGAAAAGTTCTCAAATTAAAAATCTAAAATTGGCCGTAGGCGTAATCTTATAGAGGTCCAAGTGACACGGGCTACAGTGAAATTTCTGGCAGAACGGGGGAGAAATCTGGTGAGGCCTTTCTCAATGTCAGGAGCATCCTGTCACATCTTATATGTTTTTGCTTAACTACTCGCTTAACTTTTGGGATGGATAGTGAAACAAGTTGTTCCATAAGCTAAGCCAGGACGTGGTAAGATGGGATAGGATTGGATGTGAGGAATACTGTAGGGTCAGGGTAAGTATTTAATGAGTTTAGCTTGGTACGATATGACGAGATAACACACTGGGCCTCGCATTGAGAATCTCTCCTAAAAAAAAAACTCAGCATAACCTGGACTTAGCCAAAAAAAAGTCTGATTCAGCCCAATGTGACCCAACTGGGCCACTGATGTACTTTAGGGAAGGAAATTGCTGTTCTTAACTGATCTGGGTCTCCAAAAGAAAGGAATGAAACTGGACAGACCACCAGGTATTAACCAAGGCACCAGAAACAATAGCAAACCCAGCCCTATCAACTCTGTAAAGTTCAGCTGACTAACCTGTGGGAGCTAGCTCCAAAATTGGGAGAGCTGCCTCACAGACCAGTTAAAAAACAGCCTGACATTGTCATAGCCATGGAAGCATATCTTACAATGTCCTGGATATCACTATCACCATTTCTGGATATGTTTTGATCCACTAGCAAGACAGACCCAGCAGAGTTGCAGCTTAGGTCCAGGCCACAAGTAGTCTCAGAACAGCAGGCCAACATAGGCCATGAAACCTCCTGCTGACTTCCATGTACCACCACCCACTTGAACACAACTCGGAAGAAGCACTGAGAGTGGCAAGGCCACAGCATGTACTCAGGGTAAGTCACATCAACAAGTAAGGCTCAGCAGCACCACTGCTTCTAAATTGATTGAGGCCTAAGAATATAGTAGCTGGTAGATTTTGAGGGAGCCACAAGGAGGGAAATGCATTTTTATCCTCATCAATCTGTGTGCCATAGTAGGAGTTGCTGCCACATAGTCCTTATAAAGATGAAGGTCCATCTTCTCATTGAGGATATCCTCCATCATATCATGTGGCACTATCACCATGTTAAATGGGACAGATTTCAAACAGGTCAAGCAACTCAGACTGGGCATCTGTGAAGCACTGTCCACCATCTGTAGTGGCAGAAATGTACTCTGAAACAATCTGCGAGCTCATGCCCTAGCATATCCCAGGCTCTACACTTACCATTAATCAGGGAATCAACCCTGGTTCAATACTGTCCCTTGACATTGAATGGCAATGTCATTATTGAACGCATCATTATCAACATCCCCATTACCATTGAACAAAAACTGAATTGGAATAGCTATATCAATACTATAGCTACAACAGCGAGGAAACCTACAGTGAGGAATTCAACTCTTGACTCCCCAGGGCCTGTCCATAATCTGCAAGATACAATTCAAGAGTGTGATGGAATACTCTGTATTTTCCTGGATGACTGCAGCTCCAACAACACTCAGGAAACATGATGCCTCCAGGACAAAGTAAACCTCTTTTTTGGCATCATATCCGCAAACGTTTAGGCCTTCCATCACCAACAGTAGCAGCAGGGTGTACCATCTACAAGTTGAATCTCAAAATCTCCTCAAGACTCCTTAGACAGCACATTCCAAACGCTTCCTTCTGGAAGGACAAAGGCAGAAAATAGTTAGGAACACCACCAGCTGCAAGTTCCCTTCTCTAAACTCACTTGGAAATATATTGCCAATTCTTCAGTGTCATTGGATCCAAATTCTGGAATTCCATCCCTTAGTCTACACTTTGTGAATCTACCAACATCAAATGGACTGCAACAGTTCAAGAAGACAGCTCAACACCACCTTCCAAAGGGTAATGAGGATAGGCAATAAATAATGGCCCTGCCTGAGAAAAAAAAGACACATCCCATGAGAGATTTTTTTTAAATGAAGAGTGTAGGAGTGCATGCCAGGAGTAGCATCTGAGGTGCCAACCTGGTGAAGCTACAATATAGGACTACTTGCATGCCAAGCAGCTTAATCAGGAAGTGAGAGACGGGGCTAAGCAATTCCACAATTGATCAATCAGCTCTAAGATGTACAGGCCTGCCACACTCAGTCATGAATGGTTGTGAATTACCACTCCATCAGTCTGCTCTCAATTATCAACAAAGTGATGGAAGATATTATCACCAATGCTCTCTAGAGGCACATGCTTAACAATAACCTGCTCACTGATGCTCAGCATGGTTTCCACCAGGGCCACTCAGCTCCTGACCTCATTACAACATTGGTTCTGACATGGACAAAACAGCTGATATCCTGAAGTGACGTGAAAGTGACGGCCCTTGACATCAAAGCCACATTTGACTGAGTGTGACATCAAGGAGCCCTATCAAAACTGGAGGCAATGGGAATCAGGCGAAAAAATCTCCACTGTTTAGAGTCATACCTGGCACAAAGAAATAGGTTTGTGACTCCACAGGATAGTATCCTAGGACTAACTATCATTACCTGCTTTATCAATAAGCTGTGCTCTATCAAAAGGTCAGATGTGCAGATGTTCACTGATGGTTGCATAACTTTTCAGATCCATCACAACTCTTCAGTTACTGAAGCATCTCCAAATGCAGCAAGACTTGGACATATCTAGGCTTCAACTGACAATTGGCAAATGATATTTGTGCAGCACAAGTCCCAGGCCATGATTATCTTCAAAAAGAGAGAAACTATCACTCCTTGACATTCATTGGCATTACCATTGCTGAATCCACTATTGATAACATCCTGGAGGTAACGATTGATCAGAACCGAACTGGACCAGCCACATAAATATAATGTTTACAAAAGCACATCAGAGCTGGGTACCTTGCAGTGACTAACGTATTTCCTGATTCCTGAACCCTATCCACCATATAGAAGGCACAGGTCAGAAGTCTGATGGAATACTTCCCATTTGCCTGGATGAGTGCAATTCCAACAATATTCAAGAGGCTTGACACCTTTCAGTGCAGCCCCTTCATCAGCTGCAGTGCCCGAGCAGGGCATATCAACACAGAGTTTATGGATAGCTATAGGCTTCATCTCTCTGCCTGCAAACCCTGTGTCTGTGTACCCTGCTCTCACTGAATCTGACAAAGGGGCTATGCTCCAAAAGCTTGTGTGATTTCAAATAAACCTGTTGGTCAATAACCTGGTGTTGTGTGACTTCTCACTTTTTCCAGCCTATCCAACATCAACCATCATGACTGTCCAGGACAAAGCAGCCCACTTGATTGACACCACAAGCACCCACTCTCTCCATCACCGACACTCAGTTACAGTAATGTGTGCCATCTACAAGATGTACTGCAGAAACTCACCAAGGTTAAAATCCTGGCACTCTCCCTAATGGCACTGTGTGCGTACCTGCAGCAAATGGACTGCAGCAGATCAGAGTCCAAGAAAAAGATTTTCATGTCAGGCTGTCGATATTGTGTTGCTAATGCATGCAGGAGGCATGAATGCATGCATATGAGTGAATGTCTGAAACTAAGTGAATCAGAGTACTGTTGGGTGAATGAGTGTATCAGTATGTACTTGAACAATTGCAAGAGTGTGAGAGAAGATATTTGGCAGAAGTGAAAGGGTGAGAGAATGTTCATGAGAATAAGGAGATGAGTATGTGTGGATGAGGCCAACAATAGAGGAAATAAAGGAGGCAAACTCTGCTTTTATTGTTTTGCTCCTCTTCTGTTATTTGCCCTCTTCTCTAACTTAATTAACTTCATTCTGACGTCTCATCCATTCCAAAATCTCACCAGAACCTTGAGCCTTCTTTCCCAAGTAACCTAGCTACTTTTCTCCAAGCAGTCCATTAGCCACAAGTTCATCTTGGTGAAAACAGTCACATTTGGCCATGTCACAAATTTCAGGGAAAGACAGGGGGAAATCCTGTGATAAAGCATTAAACATGATTAGCCTTTGAGATGGATTTCCTTTAGAGTTTTAGTTATTTTTTCTGTTTCATTATACATCCTCAAAGGGGAAGCTGTCTTACTGAATGAGACAAAAATCTGGAATGCAAGAGATGAGGTAGATGATGCAGCTAGAGATTGTGAGCAAGATTAGACTACAGATGGGAATAAAAGATTGCAGTGAAGCAAAATCAATAATAAGCACAGATGTTTGCAGCAAATGTTTTGTTAGTCTTTCAATAGTGTGGCAAGCTGTACCTGTTGTGATATAAATTTGATGGGGCTTATGCAACAGATGAATGATAACATTAGCAAGGTTATGTAAATAAGCAAGTATAGTGTATGAAAACAAAACATTTGATCAACCGTCCCCCCACCAAAATAAGGTTCACCAATTTGTGCGGATTTTGATAACTGAATGCTTCTCAGTTTGTGTAGCTGTGTTACGAGCTAATCTGAGTAACTCAAGAAAAAGAAATTGCAACTCAAGCTTAAATAAACATAAAAATTGGCAGCATTAAGAATGTTGGGAGAAGAATGTAAGGAACCAGAATAACTTCAACTAATTCGCTGAGATCTGCTATAATTGGCTGTGTGTGTAAGTTTGTTCATCTTGACATCCAATATAGCTGCAAATTATTTGCTGGATTTTTCAAAAACATGCCAAAGTCGCTAAAACCATTAAATCAGTTGAATGATTTTTATAATTTAGTATTGCTGCACTGCAGCTAAGACCAAAATTAAACCAGAATGTCAGGAGAAAACTATTTCATTATTAGTGAAGGCAACTGATCGTGTGGATCATTATTTTGTCATTATTAGTTTTAAGTCTTTCAAATATACAAAGTTATCATTACCATGAGGTTGAGGGAATAACTCTGATTCCCCCACTTATCCGTCTTTCTTTGTACTGAGTGAATTTAAGTTGGCAGATAAGATGTACCAAATACTGTTGACCGTAAGATGAAATATTAATCTGTGGTAAAAGTTCAAATTTCTAGAAAAAGATACAGCTGAATCGATAAATCACAAAATATTTAGAAATGATCATAATATATGATCCAGCATTACTCAAGTTCAGATTGATTGTAGAACACTGATTAAATGATTTACAATTCTTCTGAAGAAAGACAAAAGCAAGATTAGCACAATCAGTAACATGACATGTTTCAAACTGAGCATCATATATTCTTGAGAGAAATTGTAAACTTGTGGAAATTTTCAGATGACATATCTGCACTTCTTAAGTGAGAACTCAACATCAGTCATGTGAGATCAAATTAAATGCTTTAACAGAAGACAGAAAATGACTCCTTAATCCTGAATTGCTGTAGGTACCCAATAGGTCAATGTGCAGGGTTTTGTGTAAATCTTTCCAAATATTCTCCTGATGTGACCCCAATTTTAATGCCTCAGACACAAGAATCAATGTTTTGTGGAGGTCGGTGATGGGTATGGGCTTCAGTTGTTGATTGGGAGGGGGGTAGTAGGGATCAGAAATTCACCCTGACATATATTAACGAAGAGATAGGATTTCTCTTTGGAGCATTGAGGCCTCAGAGAGGAGTTGAGCTCCTCCCGTCAGAAATGTGTCTGGGCTCAGGGCCTTCCTCCTTCAGGGCACGGGGCCTAAAACCTTGTCTCATAACCCATGGAAGTTGTATTCCACAGTGTGGGAAATTCTGGCCTAGTGTATAGCTGAAGAGAGCAATGTGCTCTCCACTTTTCCATGATATTTTGCTGCTGATTTTCAACTTTCTCAGTAAAACTAAATATGTAAACCTGGCCCTTACCATTAAGCCATTGCAAGTAGCATGCTGTGTCACGTCCTGATGACACATGGTAACTAGGTTCCTTGAGAGCCCAGAGTAAAGTTTCAGAGGAACCCAGAGAAGATTTGACCACCAGATAATCAATGTGCAGTTGACATGCGGGCATAGCCTGATTAGCCTGATGCTCACGGACACTTTTTCCACAGTTAGACAAATAGCTCCACTGTCTTTTGGATGCATCACAATATTTGAAGGTGAAAGGAGTAATTTGTGACAAAATAAAAATCTGGAGGTAAACTTTTGTCTAAATATGTCATCTTTCTGGCAACCATTCTCATGCAATGCATTTATTTGGATTCATCTGCCAGAGAGGTCACGAAGGCAGCCTTGACATTAGGACAGTCCAGGGCCTCCATACATTTTGCTTAGGATTGCGCCCAGAGAGAACTCAGTAGTTGCACTACAAATATGAACATAACATAATAGATGTTATCTGCCTTCCATAGGGACCACTCTCTCCGTGACCCCCTCATCCGCTCCATACTCTCCACTAGCCCCATCACCCCACAGAACCTTTCCCTACAACCGCAGGAAGTGCTACCAACACCCCCTACACCTCCCCCCTCACCTCCGTCCAAGGTACCAAATGAAACTTTCAGATCAGACAGAGGTTCACCTGAACATCCGTTAATGTAGTCTATCGCACCTGCTGTTCCCAATGTGGCCTCCTCTACATCGGTGAGACAAAGTGGAGGCTCGGTGACCACTTTGTAGAGCATCTACGTTCTGTTCGCAACAAACAACAACACCGTCCAATCGCGAACCATTTCAACTCCCCCTCCCAGTTCCTGGGCAACATGTCCATCCTGGGCCTTCTCCAATGTCACAATGACACCACCTACAAACTGGAGGAGCAGCACCTCATATTTTGCCTTTGGAGCCTACAATCCAATTGTCTCAATGTGGACTTTACCAGTTTCAAAATCTCCCCAAACCCAGCCTCAGCCCATGACCAACCCTCCCTCTCATCTACGCCTCCTTGACCTGACACAACCTGTCCATCTTCTCTCCCACTTATTCACTCCTCCCACCGCACTGACCAATCTCCACCACTGTGTACCTGCACTCATCTGTCACCATCCCACCTACCTTCCTCAGCCCCACCCCGCCTCTCTCTACTTATTTCTGAGCTCCCTTCCTCCTCCCCCATTTCTGATGAAGGGCCTAGGCCCGAAATGTCAGCCTTCCTGCTCCTCTGCTGCTGCTTGGCCTGTTGTGTCATCTAGCTCTATACCTCGTTATCTCTTTATCAAGATGCTGCCTGGATTAGAGTGTATCAGCTATAAGAAGAGGCTAGAAAACTTAGGTTGTTTTCTCTGGAGCGATGAAGGCTAAGGGGAGACTTGATAGAAGAATATAAAATTATCAGATGCATAAATAGAGTTGATGGTCAGAATCCTTTTCCCTGAGTTGAATTGTCCAGTACTAGGGGGCATGTATTTAATATGAGAGGGGGAAAGTTCAAAGGAAATGTGATGGGCAAGGTTTTTACACAGTGTGGTAGAAGTGTGGTACATACTGCCAGCATGGTATTTGTGGTGGAAACGGGCATTTAAGGGGCTTTTAGATATTCATATGAATATGGAAGGGTATGGATCAAGGGCAGGCAGAAGAGCTTAGTTTAATTTCGCATCATGTTTGGCACAACATTCAGAGTTACTTGGACACTCACTCACTACTGCCACTTCCAATGACTCACTATTCCTCCAATCACAGAATGCTTCTTTCATGCACTTCCTGCTGATAGGCTTCTAGCGGAAAACACAAGAAAGAAACAGCCTGTGATAGGATGAGTAGCTACTCACTATTTCTGGTGGGACGTGGAGTTGACATTTTATCTCAAAAGTCTTAACTCAGTGGTTACATTCTCCTGGACACTTTGGGTGCATTTGGAATGAAGTATGTCTGCTGTCCCTGTGTGTTTTCAGTAGATACAACCTGAAGACACAAGATAGCAGCCAAAAGATGAGTGTACCAAAGTGTCAGAACACAGCCATTTTGACTGCACTGCAGATCTCAAAAGCTTCCATTGCTATCCTTATCCATCATGTTGTTATGGAAACACAATGAGCAATTTTGCTTTGAAGCCAATTTCTCCAGAAACTAAATAGACCCATTCAGCTCACATGGTCAAATGCTTTGGGGAGATTTTTCCATGATTCTCAGCATGATGATGCCGTGATAGTTACTGCCATTATTATAGTTTCCCTTGTTCTCTTACAATACTTTGTATTATGTGTATCCTGGGGCACTGCCCTTTCCCTCCAGCAGAGACAGTGAACTTGGTGCAGATGTTGCAGGAGGAATGCTGATTCTCAGACTTGAGATATTCAGCTGGTATAGCATTAGCATTTGGAGCTTTTCAAATTGCAAGTCAGCCACTGACTTTGATAAGTTCCACTGTATACTGAATATCGAGCTCTGTGGTGATGGGCAGGCATTTGAATTTTCTGAGCGACAGTATTTTTATTAGGTAGTTGTCTCTCCAGCCATTTGGTGATGATCTCCTCTGCATTTGTTTTCACTGTAGCTGCTTTCTTTGCTAATGGACCTGTTTCTCATTACATCGTGGATAATTATTATTTCATGTGCTCTGAGCATCATTGTTTTGTCATCCATCCCTAATTGCCCCTGAACTTAGTGGTTGCTTTGCCCTTTCAGAGGGCAGTTAAGAACAAACCACATTACATTGGATCCTGAGTCACATGTAGGCCAGACCAGTAAGCCCCTCAGAGTTCCTTCTTGAAAGGCATTAGTGACCTAAATGGACATTTCAGAACAATCGATGATACTTGTCCTGGTCACCATTCTGAGAGTAGCTTTCAAATCCAGACTGAATTAAATAAATTTAATTTCCATCAGTTGCCAATGTGAGATTTGCACCCAGATCCCCAGAACATTAACATTAACCTCCAGAATACTGATTTAGTTACCACCATATCACCATTTCTCCCTCAATATACATACATTCAATACATGACCCTGACATTCCTGTTCTAAGGACACTTGGATATTATGGCAATGTTGTAACAGGTAAGCATTGCCACACCACCTGCAGGTCTATTTCACTTTATTTTTTGAGTGCCCTTTCATACATTCAATGTTTTTTAGCATGGATCCTGCCGATAATTAATGGAAGCAGACTACATTGCCCCAATTCCATAGCAGTGACATTCACCTCAAAACAGTCCAACATTCTCCTGGTCTTGCTTGCCAAATGTTGAGAGTGCAGGACTGTAAAGAGTGTCTCAAAATGTCTTCCATTTCACCCCTGCATGTTTTGTGGGATTACCAGAGAACAACCCTGGTCAATTGAGATGTGGAACAGTTGTTTTTTTGTGTGGTGGGAGGTAGGTGGGAGAGATTGTTTGATGTTGGTATGCAGGCAGCATTTCTGCTTTGAATGAAAATAATCAGCAAGACCAGAAGACCAAATGATTTAGATGAAGGAGTAGATTATTCAGCCCATTCAATCTGCTCCAGCATTCAATGAAATCATGACGTACCTGATTATTCTCAACTTGATTTTCCTGCCTATTCCCCATTATGCTTACTGATGTTTCCCTGATGATTTTCCCCTTGCTGACTGAAACTCTGTCTACTTCTGCCTTGACTATACTTAATGGCCAATCCTCAATAAAAAAAATTGCAGTAAAAATAATTAAAAAATAAAAAAAAACAAAAAAAAACTATCCTCCAGCAAAATGCGGCAGGGTAAGTCGCTCCATTTGGAGCTCAACTCTGCTCACCAGTTCCCTTTCCTTTAACTTTCTCTTTTCTTCTTCTCGCTCCTCTCTGCAGTAATTCTGAGTTCTGAGGAAGGATCACTGGACCCGAAAGTTAACTCTGATTTTTTTCTTCACAGATGTTGCCAGACCTGCTGAGCTTTTTCAGCAATTTCTGTTTTTTGTTCCTGATTGACAGTAGCCACAGTTGAATCAAAGAATCATAGATTCCCTACAGTGTGGAAACAGGGCATTAGTCCCAAAAAGTGCACACTGTCCCTCCAAAGAGCATCTCGCCCCAATTAATTCACCTACCCCTGCATTTCCCCACATCTAACCTAAACATTCCTGGACACTATGGGCAATTTAGCACGGCCAATCCACCCACCCTGCACATCTTTGGACTGTGGGAGGAAACTGGAGCACCCTGAGGAAACCCATGCAGACATGGGGAGAATATGCAAACTCCACACAGACAATCAGCCAATAGTGCTTCATTTGGTTTTTGTGAAACACAGAAGCTGTGATTACTACATGACTGTATCACTCAATAAATAAGCTAGTGAGAATGAAAACATAGTGTCTGAAAATCATTAAGTAACCATCAAGAAAATTTCAATAAGGATATTCAGGAAGTGGGTGTGGGAGGAGTAGTATTTTAATCCATGCTCTACTTGTGCACAAGAACAAATAGAAAGTTGGTCGGCTTTGCTTACCTGAGATTTTTCTTTCTTATTCATTAGCAGGATAAGGGCATTGCTGGCTAGGCAGCATTTATTGTCTATCCCTAATTGCCTACAGTCAACCACATTGCAGTGGGTCTTGAGTCACAAGTAGGCCAGACCTTTCCCTAAAGGACATTAATGAACCAGGTGTTTTTTTTCTGACAATCGACAATGGATTCACCATCATCATTAGATTCTAATTCTAGATATCTTTGTTGAATTCAAATCCCAACATAGGGATAAATTATTTTATTGCTATGGTGGGATTTGAACCTGGGTCCCCAGAATATTATCTGGGTCTCTGGAATAACAGTCCAGCAATAATAACACGAGGCCATTGCCTCCCCAGACCCAAGGTAAAGGTACTTTAAGACATCATCAGACATTCTATGCAGATGATGCTGCACTAATGCTCCATTCTGAGGAATACCTTCAACACTATGTAGAATTTAATTTGACTGTTAGCATCAAGAAGGCACATGCCATGGTTCAGCATGCCATGTCACCATCTACCAATTTGACAATTTGTGATTGTTAATAGCTTCACACATCTCAACCACACATCAATCACAAACAATGTGCCATTTGAAGTTGAAATCAACACACGTATCACAAAAGCTACTACTTCCACACACCACCTTGCTCCCTGGCCGGAGTCACGGACTCAGGCTTGCTGCAGTTCGGCAGCAAAACCCAGCACATGCTGAAATTAAAGCACCTCATTTTCCATTTGGGAACTCCACTGCCTTCTGGGCTCAATATCAAATTCAACAATTTTCAAGCTTGAGATCTCCCACATCCTCATCAACACACAAGACCTTGTTATTATATAGTCTGATATTACACACATTGTTAGCCACTTCAGTCCCTAGCGTCAGCTATTCACCATCTTAGCCAGATCATTACCCACTCCTTTGTCCAACTATTCTTCTCTATCTCCACCTATTGTTTAGTCCTTATCCCCTCCACCAACCCTATCTTCTGCATATAAACTGACATTTTCCTAGATACCATCAGTTCTGAGGAAGGCTTGTTGGACCTGAAGCATTAACTCTGATTTCTGTCCTCAGATGCTGCTAGTCCTGGTGAACTTTTCTAGCAATTTCTGTTTGAGTCACAAAAACTGCAACTGTTATGATCATGAGATAACAAGCTGTGGAGCTGAATGAACACAGCAGGACAAGCAGCATGAGAGGAGCAGGAAGGTCGATGTGTCGGGCCTAGGCCTTTCTTCAGAAATTTCAGAAGAAGGGTCTAGGCCTGAAACGTCAGCTTTCCTGCTCCTCTAATGTTGCTTGGCCTGCTGTGTTCATCCAGCTCTACACCTTGCTATCTCAGATTTTCCAGCAACTGCAGTTCCTACTATCTCTGTTTTGGCCATGTTGACTACGATTGCAAAACAACAACAATCTGACTGATAACAACAAGTCTAATAACACTGCAAGTCTACCTAAACTGCATTGCAAGTGCGTTTCTCTACAGTGGTAAGACCTCTGAGCAGCTTCCACCTTCATTGTGGCAGAGATAGCCTCGGCATCTCTTGGCGGGTCAAGGACACCAACTAAGAGACCATGGAAGTGTTTAATTCCATCAGCGTACATTCATTGCTAAGGCAACAATGGGTTCAGTGACCTTCCCGAAGATCCGAAATGATAAACTCAGCTTTCTGTCCACAGCTTCTGCCAGACCTGCTGAGTTTCTCCAGCAAATTCTGGTGTTGTTTCATCTAATAAAAGAGTGATGATACCCAAAGCGTATCTGTATGGTTAATTGGCTACTGGGTCATGATGTCTTAGGCGTCTGTACCTCTGCTACAGGAACATCTACAAGCAAGATGTATATGATGGATATTAACACTGGCAGCTGGGAAGCAATTGTTGAAGCGTATGACCTCTGGAGGCTGATTAATTGGCAGGGTGTGTGATGAGCAGTAACACTGGCTAAGAAGAAGGCTCAGAGTAAACAGAGGCCAGTGAAGTTTACATTTTCTCACCCTGTCTCTGCAGCAAATATGGCATAAATTCCCATGCCAGAGGGGGCACCTGAACCATAACAAGCAGTGTTGTGCTAAAGAATCATTTTACCAAATAGAAGGCTGCCCATGCTGGCCGAGTCCTTTCATTTGAATTACTAGGGATGTTCTGTGACAAATCTTTGTGACTAATACCTTCAGAAGGCCAAAATGCATATAGCGCTGACATGATCGGAGTTCTTGTGAATAAATGATAATTTTATTTCTGATGCTCCAAATTTTGTTCTTTCTTATTTTCTCAAAACAAGAGACAACAGTTTTTTTTTGTATTGCTGAAGTGAACACAAGTGGAATTTAATTGCACCTTCACAGAAAATGCAAAGTTGAACAACTCTTAGCATTTAACTGGCAAATTCCTATCTGCTTTGGATTTTGTTTTGGTGAATGGGCAGATTAGCCTGGCTGTTCCTACAGGCACACGTAAATATTTAATGGAATACTAAAAGTAGTCACTGAAAGCATGGGATTTGTTATTCAATTTTAAGTACAGTTGCAATGATTATAGTATTACTGTATCTGTTTTGAAAAATTTGCTGGATGTTTTCTTACATTGGCACTCATTCAACCAAGTAATCTGCAAAACATCAGAGGATTTTGGCAGTAGCAATTTGTCTTCAGTTATTTATTACATAAACTCAATTTTTGAAAGAAGTTATTTACAACTCCTGATCATTTATAAAACTTTATTTCTTAATGGCAATTTATATAATCAGCTGTCAAATTGGAGTAGGGCTGGAAGACTGAAAATGAAGATTTTATTTGGTTTCCTTGTCAGTTTTGCATTCATTCATAACCTAAGTACATGTACAATAATTATAAATGGGATCTGCGACTCCAATCTTTAATGACATTTTTAACTTACGATAAGTGGGAGATGTAGTTGGATGATGAATATTATAGTACAGCTGCAGAGAAGCTACAATGGAGAAGTAGGAATAGCACAGCCAGCTAAGCATAGCAGGCGATGACAGCAGCTCTTCTGGCAGGAGTAGCTGGAATCAGCAGCAGCAGAATGGAAAAATTAAGCTTAATTTTCTGTAGAGATTATACTTTATTTAAATTCATTTACAGGATGAGAACATTGCTGGCTAGACCATTATTTATTGCCTGTCACTAATTAGCCAGAGGACAGTTAAGAATCAACCACACTGCTGTGGGCATTGAGTCACATGTAGGCCATACCAGATAAAGATTGGCCTAGAAATGATGCTATCCATTATAGCAAGGTAAACTGCAAAACTAATAATGCTAATGGTCAGCTTTAAAAGAACAATAGTTTCTCTGTACATCTCATCAATCTTTTATTGATTACAATTTAGAGCCCAATGAAATGTACAGGTAAATATGCACTTGCATTTGCTACGTCTGTAACATTTCATCATGGCAATAGGATTAATTGACTAATTGATGTGTTTTGATAATGGCAAAATACTGTGAATCTTGGATATCTGGAATAAAAAAAACAGAATGAGCTGAAGAATCTCAGCAGGTCTTGAAGCAGCTATTGGAAAGAAAAAACAAAGTTAACATTTTGAGTCCAGTATGACTCTTCTTCATTCTGTTTTGACATTGAAGGATAGATTTGGCAAAGATCCCAGAATTCTTTGCTGCATTTCAAATTTTGAATGTCCCATCTGAACCAAAATGATCAACAGGATAGGATCTCTGCTGCAGGAGGGAGGATTACAATCATAATTGCAATTTATAGTTGCAATTTAATTGCAATTGTAATTTATAGTAATTACAATCATAGTTGCAATTATTGAGTCATAACCAGATTTTACAGGGCTTCCAAACCAAATAGCGTCATTCCATCAACAGAACATTTTCCTTCATTCATTCATGGGATATAGGCTGAATTTGTTTCCCATCTTTGATTTCTCTCAAAAGCTGTTGAGAGTTAACCACATTGTTGCAGGAGTGGAGTCATATATAGGCCAGACTTGGTACAGATGGCAAATTTCCTTCCCTAAAGGACTTACAGTGTCTTAAAAAAAATCCTTTACTTCCCTAAAGGGCTTTGGAGAACATAGAATCTCTACAGTGTAGAAACAGGCCATATGGCCCAACAAGTCCACATGAACTCTCTGAAATGCATCCCACCCAGACTCACCTGCCCTACCCCATCCTTATAACCCTGCATTTCCCATGACTAAGCAGGCAAGTTTATACATCTCTGGACACTGAACAATTTAGCATAGCCAATCCAGCTAACCTGCACATCTTTAAACTATGGGAGGAAATCCGCACAGACATGAGGAGAATGTGTAAAACCCGCACAGACAGATGCCAATGCTGCAATAGAAAAATGGGTTCCTTGCACTGTGAGGCAGCAGTGAGCCACTGTGCTACCTCAGGATGTAACAATTGACAGTTTCATTATTAGTGTGATCAACCTTCAATTACAGATATTCCTAATCATTAGAATATAAATTCCAGCAGCTTCCATGGTGGGATTTAAAATCATCAAGCATTAATGTGGGCTTCAAGAGACATTACCACTGCACCATCAACTCCCCCAACTATGTAATCCTTTGATCATCTTTAGATCTTCCTGTGTGAAACATTAGGAAACAAGCAACTCTGCCGCTCCAATATTTGCGCAAGTATACAAAAAGATATTATGAAATGTAGAGTACAAGGAAGCTCGTGCCCAACTCCCTCAAGTAAAATCACTGGTATTTCATCAGAAAAGGGCTTTTCTCAAGGACAACCAGAGATGGGCAATAAATGCTGGTCCAGCCTACAACACCAACATTCCATGGGCGAACAAAAATTCTACAGGAAAGAAAGTATCATATTTGGACAGAATCAGAGCAAGATTAATGTTTTTTGTGCATTGGGGAACACTCACACAGCACCTAAACCAAGAATCCTGGATTGCATGTAAAGTAAGGTTGGGCAAACTGTATTACAAATATGCATGATAAAACTTGTAAGGAAATGGAATTTAGCATTTGTAACTTTAAGAATTGAACACAACTGGCTCTGAAGAATTTGTTTCAACTATTTTATTGTGAAAATCATTTGGAATGTTCTCACTTGTCTGGCAATGGAACAAAGCAGCATAGCGTGAAGGATGATATCAGTGAAGTCACAGACCAGCCAACACCTGCATTGAATTTGAGCTGATAGAATGACTATGTTAAAAAGTTTCTAAAATGCCAATACTTCTTACACTGTAAGATTTTTATAGTTGTGTGAACAACAACTAATCAAGATTAGTAGCTCTTTGTGAACAGTTTGCCACCCATTCAAAATTAACAGGTGTATAGGATGTACAGGGTGAACTTGCAGAAGAGGATTCTTAAAGACATGCACAAATTAAATGGAAATCCGAATCATTTCCCAGAGAAGATTTGCCAGAATGAAGCCAGGACTGAAGGCCTTCAGTTATGTGGAGAGATTAGAGAAACTGAGCTTGTTCTTCATGGAGTGGAGAAGGTTAAGACGAGATTTAACACAGGTGTTCAAATTGCTTTCAGCTCAATCGCTGCAAAGATATGAAGTTTTACCTCAAAATAACCTATAGACGGCAGGCACAGTCAACTCACATTTCTTGAGAACCCAACAATTAACCTATTTTAGCTGCAGGAAATACAGTCCATTTCAATTCCATGATTATACTAGCAACATGTGAAAAGATGTTTCAACATGTTTAATGCTAACACATAATTTAGTGTTATTGCAATTGTATACTCACAATCAGGTCACATGTCTAAAAAGTGCAGAACTTATTTTAAACTCGGCAGACTTTTCTAAACATAGAACATGCATCATAAAACAATGGAAAATATCTTGACCAGAGAAGATCCTGTTAAACTCATAGTGAAAGAGAAAGTAATCGAGACACAGCATGATTGAAAAATTGACAAACGGGAGGTATTGTACTTAAATTTATAAGGCCCAAGACCTAGTCAGATTTATTGAAGAATATTGAATGAAATAAGGGTAGAAATTGTTAAGGCAATAGTCATAACTTTACACTTTTCTTTAAAATAGGGATGGTGCAAGATGGTAGAAGAATTGTACGTATTAATTTTTTAAAAAAATGCATAGAATGTTAAAATGTGAAATTACAGACTGGTCAGTTTAACGTGAGTGCTGGGGAAAGTTTTCAGATATAATAACATTGGACAAAATTAACAGTTATTTGAACAATTGTGGACTAATTAGGGAAAGTCAACTCAAATTCATTAAGGGCAAATTGTGCTGAGATAATTGAATCTTATCTTGAGACAACACAATGGATTGAGATGGGTAACACAGTTGATGTCATGTATGTGGACATTCAAAAGGCGTTTGACAAGGTATCACAAACAGGCTTGTCAGTAAAATTATAGACGGTGAATGAAAGGGCGTGGATACAAAGTTAGCGAAGTGATTCAATACAGATAGTAATAGGGAACTGTCGTTTTCTGACTAAGCAAAGGTAGGTTGCGATATTTCCTTCTTTTGTACTATAATGATTCAATGATCCTATCTACACTTTCAATCAAAATCAGCATTAATATGCCAGAAGACATGCCATAGATTATTCTGTTTAAAAAATTATTTCACTGATGTGATTAGTTATATAAGTTCTAATAAGAAACATCACACATAGTTTATAGTCATAAGCAAACTAATATAAAATACATACAATGCACACAACATTTTGAGTCACAACAGATAGAGTTGATAGCCAGAGACTATTTCCCAGGGCAGAAATGGCTAGCACGAGGGGTCATAGTTTTAAGCTGGTTGGTGGAAAGTATAGAGGGGATGTCAGAGGCAGGTTCTTTACGCAGAGAGTTGTGAGAGCATGGAATGCGTTGCCAGCAGCAGTTGTGGAAGCAAGGTCATTGGGGTCATTTAAGAGACTGCTGGACATGTATATGGTCACAGAAATTTGAGGGTGCATACATGAGGATCAATGGTCGGCACAACATTGTGGGCTGAAGGGCCTGTTCTGTGCTGTACTGTTCTATGTTCTATGTTCTATTATCGTGTCCTTATTGTTCTAAGTGTTTTATATGTAATCATCATTCTAAGTGCGTCCACCTAACTTAATTAACATAATTCAAAGTTATAACAAGAGAAGTGAAAATTAAATCAGCAATGCAATTCCTTTATTCACAAACAAGGGGAGATAGAAAGCAAGGAACTAAAGGACAGTTAGCTTAACATGCCATCAGGAAAATGTTGGAAGCTATCATTAAATAGATTAAAGTAGCTTAATCAAGGTAATCAACGGAGTCAACATAATTTTGTGATAGGAAAATCATATTTAACCAATTTAGTAGAGTTATTTGAGGAGGTATTGTGCTGCAGATGATGGTGAACAGATGAATAACTGTCCTTAAATTTCCAAAAGGCATTTGACAAGGTGGCACATCAGAATGTAGTGTGTAAAATAAAAGCTCAATGTGCAGGGGTAAAATGTTGTTATGTTTAGAGGACTGGCTAGCTAATAGGAAACAGGGGAAGGCAATAATGGGTCATTTTGTTAGCAGAAGGATGTAAAGTATGGTGTGTCACAGGGATCAGTATTAATTATTTGAGAACAGCTATTAAAAAATTTTGCACTGTATGTAAAATAAAAGTTTCCTTTACTCTGAATGCTGGCAGCTGACCATAATCGAAAGGAACCAGGACAAAAGAATTTCAATCAACCTGCAAAGTCAAGATTCTTGAAATCAACTGTTCACTGCACTAATGTCAACATTTCTGGTAAAATCTACTGCAATGTCCATAGCATGTGCTCTCTACTCTTAATGAATGTATAATAGGGACTGATCAATGCATCTTTTAGCTCATCTTTTTTTCAATTTTCTCATTTCTAATATGCGTGTATGTATTTTTTATTCATTCATGGAATGTGGACTTCTATAGCTGGACCAGCCCTTCCCTATTTGTCCTTGAGAAGGTGGTGGTGAGCTGCCTCCTTGAACCGCTGCCATGTATTTGGTGTAAGAGCACCTTTAATGCTATTTTATTAATATCAGTAAGGGTAGTTAAATTGGTTTCCGTTGAAACACAAATTCTCTTACTCTGGAGTAAAGGAATCCATCTGCAAAGGAGAGACTCTATAAATTGACTTATTGCGACAAACTGAGAAGGTGGGTGAATAAAGAATGTGATTCAGCTCATCCCTCCTGATCCTGGAGCTTGACAATTTGGTGTTTTCCATCTGAAACTGTAGCAACTTGGGAAACCTAGCGCAGGATTAGGTCACTCCATTTCTCAAAATATGCACCACTCATTAAGCCTCTCTATACTCCTTTGGGGCCTATGTCCTCCTCATTACTTACTTTCCTACCTATCTCTGTATCATCAACAAATTTAGCAACATTACCTTTGGTCTCTTCATCCAAATAATTCATATAGATTTCCAGAGGTTGAACCCCAGGTACTGATCCCTGTGGCACACCATACTTCACATCCTTCTGCTAACAAAATGACCCATTATTGCCTTCCCTGTTTCCTATTAGCTAGCCGGTCCTCTAAACATAACAACATTTTACCCCTGCACATTGAGCTTTTATTTTACACACTACATTCTGATGTGCCACCTTGTCAAATGCCTTTTGGAAATTTAAGGACAGTTATTCGTCTGTTCACCATCATCTGCAGCACAATACCTCCTCAAATAACTCTACTAAATTGGTTAAATATGATTTTCCTATCACAAAATTATGTTGACTCCGTTGATTACCTTGATTAAGCTACTTTAATCTATTTAATGATAGCTTCCAACATTTTCCTGATGGCATGTTAAGCTAACTGTCCTTTAGTTCCTTGCTTTCTATCTCCCCTGGTTTGTGAATAAAGGAATTGCATTACTAATTTAATTTTCACTCTCTTGTTATAACTTGGAATTACATTAATTATAACCTTCATAATGTATTTGTCCACAGAAACAGACACAAATCAAGTTCATTTTTAGACCTTGTTCTTATGCATTTTCACAGCAGGGAATACAAATATATCTCTCACCCAGACTCAAGTCTTTCATCCCAGCATTTTCATAGTCTGAAATTCTACCAGGGATTACAATTCTGTTTATAGTCCATTTCTCCATTTCAAAATTCATCTTCCTGACACGTCATCAGGTGTGACATTTTCTGTCTGTCTCTCTCTCTCTCCAGACAACCAATGAATTTTCATCAGTGTTTGCTTGGTTGTTAACAGTCATCTTCCAACAAATGCTTTAATTAAATATCCATAAGTGAGCCAGGGTTACAATCTGTATGACAAGCAAACGGTGGGAAAGTGCCCATTTTTGCAGGAAGAATAAAGATGAAACATGTTAGCTGAATGGATTGCTCAGACAATTGGGGAAAGGAGTTGAGATGCCATATTGCGTTGTACTGGATGTTGGTAGGCCACTTTTGGAGTAGTGAGTACAATTCTGGTTGCCCCACTATAGGAACTATAGTATTAAACTGGGGAGGGTATGGAAAAGATATACAAGTATGTTACGGGGACTGGAAGGGTGAGGAACAAGGAAAGGCTGGATTGGCTGTGCACTTCTTTCACTGGACCATAGGAGGTTAAGGGATGAGCTTATAGAGGTTTAGAAATTCATGAAGGGCATACATAAGGTGAATAGCAGAGGCCTTTTCCCTAGGGTAGGGGAGGTCAAAGCTAAAGGGCATAACTTTAAGGAAGATAAGAAAGATTTAAAAGGAACCAGAGGGTCAACATTTTTGAACGGTGGTTCAAATTTGGAATGAACTGCCAAAAGTGGTAGACGCAGGTACAGTTACGATATTTAAAAGATATTTTGACATGTACATGAATAGGAAAGGTTTAGAGGAATATGGGCCAAATGCAGGTAAATGGGACTAGTTTAGTTTGGGAAACCTGTTTCTGTGCTGTATGACTCTAATCTTTATGTCATAGCTCCCCCTTCTGTCTAAGCGTTGCTAAACTCTCAAGGATGGCCCATGACACATGCTTCATTTTACAACAGTTGAGTATTGACACATGCTTCATTTTACAACAGTTCAGTATTGTAGAACCAAAGTATAAGTCCCTTGACTTTACAGTGGCAAAGGAACATCATCCACCACCCACTGCACTGATATCTATCACAATGCTTTTGTAGTACTGCAAGCCCAAACATGGTCATCAGACATTAGATCGGGGTACTATCACTATAAGAGTCTGTGGTGTGTATAAGCAGGGCAAAGAAATACAGCTCTTCAAAAATATTTAAGAACCTTCACAGACACAGAGTCTCTAAATCAGGAAACATAACCAGGAATTGTAATGTTGATTTAATCAGATACATAAAGTGAAATAACAATTGCTATTGAGAGGAAAAAGTGACAGAAAAGTTAAAGGGTCTGCAATGCTAATAAAACCATGAAAGAATAAGAATCCCTATTTGTAAAATTAAATTTTCTAGGCCAGAGTGTTTTTCTGGCAGAACCTAGGACTGACAGAAATTTTAAAATTCATTTGCACCTGAATACACCAGCACTAAAATTTACTGCATGTTTAATGTAAGCTGTGCAACTTTAGAATTTGCATAAGTTGAGCACTGAAATTAACTGTCACTATATGGTTATAGCATAGCCTAGGAGCAGTACTTTGACTGTGGCTGTAACTTCAGGATTTCCACATTTGTGCATACACTGGACACTAATCTCCATTTTACACCATAACAGTGAGCACAGTGTGTCCCCGCCTATTACCAATGCAAAATCTGAGCTAATAGCTTTTCTTATGTATTTAAGACGTAATTGCACACAAAATTTCATGATGAACTGTGTCCAAAATAGGGCAACATAAACATCACACAACTTGGAAAATAAATATTTATTTAACACGTGTGCAAGTGGTATTCTAAATTCTGAGCAGAAAATGTAATATTGGGCTACAGATCTTCTTTTGCCACATATCATTCACAGTCATTAAAATTCTCCAGGCTATCCAAAGCTTTTATTTGTTTCAGGAGTTGAACAACTAACATAAAAACAAGGCTTAAATCATAAAGTAGAGGATTTTTTTCACTGGGCAATTGCTGATTCTTAAATGTTACAATTGCCCAAGTACTTTATAATAGAAGGTACACTGTTCTTGTGTAATGTTGATTATATAAACCTTAAAAAAACGTGTGCCAGAGGAATTGTTTGTCATTATTTTCTGGGGCCCCATCTGATGTCTTTTACACCCTGAAACTGCCTTTTTAGAGCATGCCTGTCCGACCAATCTGAGTCAAGATACGATTCATCATCATTTTCATCAAGTTTCTGAGAAAAGAACAGCAAAGCATGGTTAGTATTTCACCCAAGTGCAAAGCTCTAACACAAGTACATTGTTAACTGTTAATTTCTAACCAACAGAAAATTATTTTTGAAATTTTTGATTGAAAATGCATAAGTTTTTACATTTACTAGTTGTTAAATGGTTAAATGTAAAATGCAGCTTTGTTAAGAAGGAAATGCACTCAGGTTTGATAGAAAATTATTTCCTTCAAAATAAGCAAATTTTGGAATTGGGACTCTTTTTTGAATTTAGAATTTTTTCTGTTTGTAGATTGTATTTGCCTAAATTCTTAATCATTTCAAAAATGTTCTTGAATTCTGTGACTGAAGTTTCAAGAGATTAATAGGAATAGACAGGGTAGTTAAAGATAAAATATTTCCATTGGTTGGAGATTCTACAACTAGGGGGTGTAGTCTGAGAATTAGGGCCAGACCATTCAGGAGAGATATTACATAGTACTTTTACACACAAAAGGTGGTAGATGTTTGGAACAGTCTTCCATAATTGGCATGGATGCAGGATCAACTATTAATTTTAAATCTAACACATCATAGATAAATTTTTTGTTAAGCAAAGGTATTAAATGATATGGGCTAAAGGCAGATTTATGGAGTCAAGCCACAGAACATAATCCCTTCAAAGTAATTAGGAAGGGTGGAAGCCAAGCCTAATTCAACTGCCTTACTAATATCCATAATCTGAGATACTAAAAGTAAATAAAAATGCAACTCAGCACAGATCGGGACAAAACCTTCACTATGCTTACATCTATGGCCAAATATCGCCAGACATGGTACATTTTGCCATTAGGAGGAGGGGTGAACAATTACACATTTTCAGAGACCACAAAGTTTGTGTAATGGCAATGGTATCTTAAAACATGGTTTAGTAAAAACCTTTACTTAAAAATTGATTATAAACTCTGATTCTATCATTGGGCACAAGAACTACCAACATCTGAAAGCTGTAATTATGCTTCTATGCACACAAACAGATTTTCTACATAAATGTTCAAACCTCTTTTCAGTTGACCAGTTGGCGAGTTTTGAACTATGGTTCAATCCCAGCATCCCCTGCAACAGCTCAAGCAGGTCTGTGTCACACTTGATGTGCAATAGTGCTCCTTAAACTTTAAAATCAATAAAATCAATCTTATAGAGATTGATGCCTAAGGTTCTACACGGATAACCATCTATTCAACTGACTGTACTTGATCAAGATCATAAAGAAACAACATTGTGTTAGAGGTCTAAGGTCAGTTAAAAAATCATTAAATGTTGCTTGGACAATATGAATTATAAGCTTGCTACTTATTTGGAGGCATTTTTCTTTCTGAATTGTGAACTTTTTTTCTGTACTTTATCATATTAATGACTTTTGAACTCTTACTTTACAGAGTTGTGTAACATGCAGATTTCAGTTCAAAGAATAATATTTCAGGAAAATTAGATAAATTTCTGTGATAACAAAATGTGGAGCTGGATGAACACAGCAGGCCAAGCAGCATCTCAGGAGCACAAAAAGCTGTTCTGATGAAGGGTCGAGGCTCGAAATGTCAGCTTTTATGCTCCTAAGATGCTGCTTGGCCTGCTGTGTTCATCCAGTTCCACACTTTGTTATCTCGGATTCTCCAGCATCTGCCATTCCCATTATCTCTGGTACGAGGTTAATTTCTCTACCTTGAGTTCTTCTTGTCGTCGGTAATAGTACATCATCATTTTCTTCTGTTCATCCTCACTGATAATTGGCTCTCTAGCTGGAGCTCCCTGACCTCGCTGTGAATAAAACCAAACCACAAATTTTAACTGTACTTACTAAAGTTGAAGGGTTTTTCTCCCCATTTTAAAAAGATGGAAGGAAATTAGAGTTGAGGATTTCGCAGTTTACTAAAAGGTCACTGGATTATTGGAAAGTTAAAGCCAACTGCAGTGCCCTAATACTGCCTTCAAGTTCCACCTGCTGTAAAGGTATCTCTGAACAGGCTGAATAGAAAATATCTATAATTGGCAATCTTCTTTCACCTTGTGATAAAGTTAGTGCTGACATAAACTTAGAGAATATTGGAGAAACTCAGCAGGTCTAGCTTTTTCTGTGTAGAGCAAAGAGTCCCAAAGAAGAGTGACAGTGGACACTCCCCACAGATGCCATCAGACCTACTGGTTTTCTTCACATTCCCTGTGTCCATTTCAGATTTCTAGAATCAGCAATATTTTGCTTTTATAACCAGCTTAGATGTTAGGAGAGTTGTTGTTGTTTAAAGTTAAACTGCTCATGGTTTCTTAATTTTGAATATATTGAGGGGTTCCATTTCAACTACGGCTTTCTTACTTGTCCGCTGTAATAATCCTGAAGAAATGGCAGAAAGCCCTAGTTTCCTTAAGTTGTCAGTTGTGCTTCCCTATCAATAGCTAATGTCTTTACAACTGATCAATTATAGAATCATAGAATCCCTACAGTGTGGAAACAGGCCTCCTAGTCCAACAAGTCTAAAGGTAAGAGTCATACTTAGCACAAAAGCTGTGGTTTTTGGAGGTTAATCATGTCAGCCACAGGAGATTGCTGTAGGGATTCCTCAGGGCAGATATTTTTCATTAACTTGTCCAGATATAATATGGCACACTCTGCAGCAGATGGGACTTGAACTCAGAGGCCTCTTGTTTTAGAGGTAGGGGCACTATGATCACACTAAAAAAGCCCTCAAATTCCTCAAGGTAACATCCTAGGCCCAACCAACTTCAACTGAATAATCAATTACCTTCCCTCCATAGTAAGGTTAGAAGCAGGGTTGTTTGTCAATAATTGTTGAAGTTAGTTGCATTTGGATACAGAACACTTCAGAGTGTGAGAAGACAAAGCTGGTACTGAACATTGTGATTTTTTGACGGAGGGAACGTCATTGATCACGCAGCTGAAGTTTTTAAAGGTAACCGATGCTGACCTAGGCAGCAATGCCCACACTCTATGAATGAATATTCAAAAATTAAGATTTGATGTAAAAGCAAAAGTTGTTGGAGAAGCTCAGCAGATCTGGCAACATCTGTGGGTACAAAAGCAGAGTTTACAGTTCGTCTCCACTCCTGTTCTAAAGAACAGTCAGTAGACTTAAAATATTAACACTACTTTCCCTCCACAGATGCAGCCAGTTCTGAATTTCTCTAGCAATTTCTGTTTCCGTTTGAGATCTTCAGCATTCACAGTTCTTTTAGATTACATTGTTGCTTTAGATGCTCAGTAGAGGAAATAGTTTGTCTGCATCATCTATTTTAGACGCCTCTTCATATCAGCCCTCAAACTTCCAAAGGCAAAGGGAAAGCAAGGCAAGTTTAGACAGCATATTCTAAATTTAACTCTTTCAACACTTGTCTGGAAATATATGAAACACTGTTTTAACCATGAGCTTACTTTTTGTATCTTTACAACAATTTTAGTTTTCTCATTTTTGCCTACATAGTCAGAAAGTTTCTTGCTTCTCTGCAACTCTTTTCCTGCCCACCACAGCTGAGCTTCAGCCTCCTCAGTCACCAATTTCCCAGCCTGCAAAATAAAATCAAAGAATTAAAGAGTTAGTAGTGCTAATTTAACCTACAACAATGAAAAGGAGTATGGCTTTTCCTTTATTGGTTGCTCACTTACATTTTACTGAACTGGTAAGAAAAATACCTTACAAATTCTCATGGCTTCAAAGCAAGTACAGTGGTGAACTACCCAATTGATATGGATTAATCTAACATAGCTCACGCTCAATCACAGCTATCTTTGGATTCCATTGTTGAGTGTGTTGTTTGCTACTTACTTGTAATCCTGAAAGATCTTCTTTCCCTTCAAACTCTTCTCGAATTGGATCATGTGGTGGCAGCCCCATGGGATAAACAATCATAACAGCTCCTCGCAGTTGGTCAAGTGCATCCTTCACCATCTCCATTGTTACACATACATTGGCCTGAACTTGTTTCTAAAAATCCAAGGGGAGAGCTCTTCAGTTACTTATCACATTTCTTGACAAGCTTCTTTCACTAAATATTGCCATTTTAATAACAGATGAGCAAAGTTTCCAAGATCAAGCTTTCAAATAAAGAATCATTGTTCATCTTACAACACCCTATATTTCTATGAGTTATGCCAGGCTTGGATTATGTACTTAAAATAATAGTTTAACTAATCTAAGGCAATCACCAGAGCAACTCTAAAACTTACCAAAACTAGTTCAACAGGTAAAGACCATATGTTTTCATTTTTCCTCTATTTTTGATTGTGGACTGAAATGGGCAAAGGGCTGTTTTAATAACCAATGACTACTGGAGAACTGTTGCACTTTTTAAATGCAAGTAGCCTGACACTCATTGCAAGTACTGTTTACAGAGCTGTTGTTCAAGCTGGTTTGCGGACAAGCTGGAGCCAAGGGATGTGCAAAATGGAGCTTCGGCAGGCAACAATTAACTGACTGCTCAGTGGGCCTGTAATTAAAGAAGGCGGCTTTCTAGCTGCCAACAACTGTGTGACTGGCTCCAAGCTAGAAAACGAGCTTAGGGGCATGAACATTGTGGCAAAAACCCATCAGATGTCCGGAGAAGGAGGAGCTGTTTTCCTCTGGAGTAAAAATCACGTCAAGCCTGAAGATTGGCAGCTTAATTCCCCTGTCGAGCTTCTGTAAGCTGTGACTTTCAATTGGTAAGTCACAGAACTTTATTAGTGTGAGACAATCACCTAGTGTCACCTGCAAACAAGTGAAAACATCTAGAGAAGGAATATTGAGCAGCAGAATCCTGATCAGAAAAGAAATATCATCTCAACAGACACAATGGATATGGACCACTGTGCCTTCCCCTCATAATGCACATTTTTTTGTTCTTATCTGTGATTGTCTGAATTCAAGAGTTGGGGATGTTAGCATTTTAATTAGTGGGATTATATGCCGATGTGTCTAAATTGTTTACCGGTAGATAGAATCTATTTATTTTTAATAAATAATTATCCTTGTTAAGTACAGAAACTGGGTCTAAAAGACAGATAAATTAAGAAATTTATTTTTAAAAATTCTAATTTTTATGATGACTCCAGTAATAGCAAAACTTGATTTCCAGTGTGCTACTTCAGCGTCATAGAGATGTACAGCTAGACCCTTTGGTCCAACTTTTACATGCCGAACACTTGTCCTAAATTAATTTGGTCCCATTTGCTAGCATTTGGCCCATCTCTCTAAACCCTTCCTACCCATATACCCATCCAAATGCCTTTTAGATGTTGTAATTGTACCAGACTCCAACACTTCCTCTGGCAGCTCATTCCATACATGCATCACCTTCAACATGAAAAAGTTGTCTTTGGGTCCCTTTTAAATCTTTCCCCTCTCACCTTAAACCCATTCCCTTTAGTTTTGGACTCCCCTACCCTGGGGAAAAGACCTTGGCTGTTCATGCTATCCATGCCACTTGTGATTTTATAAACTTTCCCTCACCCTTGACAGTCCAGGGAAATACCCCCAGCCTATTCAGCCTCTCCCATAGCTCAAACCCTCCAACCCTGGCAATATCCTTGTAAATAATTTCTGAACTAGTTCAAGTTTCACAATATCTTTCCTAAAGCAATAAGACCAGAACCAACTCAGTATTGCAAAAGTAGTCCAACCAATGTCCTGTACAGCTGCAACATGACCTAACTCATAAAATGAGAAGAAATTATAGAAAGATTCCTGATTGAGTCTACAGATTAAAAAAAAGTTTCATATGAAACAGTACTGGACGATTACTCTAAACGTTGATAGCCAAGTAAACAATGTGGCAATTTTCCTTAGACTCATTAGCATTCAGCCTCCTTACTTGTACGGTTCATAATATATTAAATAAATGCTAGAAACATTTTGTTGCAACATATAGAACAGCTGTTGTTGATACTTAGGACAAGGGATCAACTGAACGTGGACCAGAGATACGTTTTGAACCCTGAAGAACTATCAAAGTTCAAGCTTCTTTGTACACTTTATTTTGCCCATATTAAAAAGGTACAGGATTCCCTTATGCAAGGGTTCTTAATCTGTTTCAAGGATATTATTCTATGCAAATTATCTACCCTTTTAAAAAAAATCCAAAGGTCCATCACACACAACTGACTTCATTATAGTGTCACAGAATCATACACCATGTATACAGACCTTTCGGTCCAACCAGTCCATGCCGAATATAATCCCACTATGGCCCTCTACGTCTTTGCACAAAAAAAACTAAAAGACATGCTACATATTCCTCTCTCAATTCTTCAAAAAAAACCCTTTATATTGAAAAGTCTATTGTTTCACAATGTGAAAAGTTCAAAGATTAACTTCATAAGATGTTCAAAACTCAATTCACCAAGATATCCAACAAGATTAAAAACCCAACAGATTCTAAGATACAGCAATTAGAACTTTTCTCATTCCGTACTTTATTGCCATCAATGCTTCAACACATCTTAAAATTTATGTTACATTGCTTTAGTGAAAAATACTTGTAAGGATAAAGCATTTGACAGTGTGGTACTCCATTCATACTGCACTGGAACACCAATCTTTATTTATGCTAAAGTCCTGGGGTGAGATTTGAACCCAGGATCTTGAGATCCAGTGGCAACAATGTTATACATTAAGCTGCAGCTCACAAACAAAAACTAAACAGTGCAAGTTTTTTTTTACATTTTCTCATTCCTAATGTCAGAGCTGACTTATTTTAAATGATACATTATATCAAGGGCTGACCTGCTCTCTTAACTAGAATTAAATGATCCTAAAAGATATTTGGAGAATAGGAGCTCTTCTGGTGCCTTGGTAAATTACTACTCTTCAAACAATATTAAAACGAATTATCCAATCATTTATGTCATTGCTGTTTTGGGACCTTGCTGGGCCTAAACTAGCAGGGCTATTTCCCTACAGCAGAACAGTGATTACCCCTCAATTTTTGGTTGTCCTGGAAAAGCATAATGAAAAAGGTTTTTTCCTTTTTTCTAGTACCTTTGATATCAATGCTTTAGCTTCTTCTACTGTTCTTTTCAAGACGTTTTTCATTGCTTGATTAGGAACTGAAATATAGAATAGAAAGCTTAGCAGGTACTTTTCAACCTAATTTCACATCACTTTACATAATTCTCCAACCATAAAACAGCATTTCTATTCCAGTGCCCAATAAATGTACATCAGCTTGACAATTGAGATGTACTGAAAAAGAATTTGCTACTTTCAATTCATTCTGGATCTAGAAATTGTAAAATTTATTTAAAACAAAATATTTTGAACGATTTCTCATTTGCAGTTATTCTATCTTTTCCAGTTTGACGTACGCATAAGCAAAAGCTTCTAAAAACTTGTATTCGGGAGCTAATAGGCCACGCTGTCTTACCTTGCCCATTTCTCCGTCCCATTTCATCTTTTTTAAATTCAAATCCTCCACTTGGTACACATTTTTCTGCCCACTCATCCTTCAGTTTCAGTTCCTCTATTTGCTCGTCTGTCAATCCTTGCATATTAATAGGGAGAAAGGTACCATGGTCTGCC
Organism: Stegostoma tigrinum; assembly: GCF_030684315.1. Taxonomy (NCBI): domain Eukaryota; kingdom Metazoa; phylum Chordata; class Chondrichthyes; order Orectolobiformes; family Stegostomatidae; genus Stegostoma; species Stegostoma tigrinum. The sequence continues at coordinate 24,368,689 of NC_081365.1, read as the reverse complement.
AGTTCACATATTTCTGCGAAATAAAACATTGTCAAAAAGCTTAAAACTATAAAAAGAAACTATGCTGACTTAAAAGTAGGATTTAAGAAAAGACATTACTCCTCCCTCGCATAGGTCATGCATTGTTGGCATCGGATTTTGCTTCAAACTAACACTGACACCCACTAGATCAGAAAATTGTGGGATCAAAGTCCAATTAATACAGGCTGTTGTGGAAGCTGCCAATGCAACAGTTCCCAAGGCAAGACAGTTTCTGCAAATGTGGGATACCTGGGCGTACCCAGCCAAACTGGGAAGATTTATATGCTGCAGATAGTTGTCAGGATCCCCCACCTTCTTGTGTATCACGTTGTTAATGTTTGAAGTGCTGGGCGCTATGTGTGGATACAGTTAGCAGCTCATCAGTACCTGATTATATTGGCAAAATGAAGTGTGATGTTGCCTGGCCTTTGTCAAATAGAGAGTTCTTTACCAACATTCATAACAGCACAAAACGGTTCTATCCCTGGCATGGATCATACAAGCATCCAATCTTTGAGACTTTATCTTAGGGAAAAAGAAATTTTTTTAAAAATGTGCGGGCCTCTACTACAATGGTTACTTGCAAAGTGCTTTCCATTCCACAAATGTCAGTTCTTTCACTCACATTGACTTGCATCTCTGTTTTGTTTTTAATTTGCAAATGAACTTGGTAAATTAAATGTTGTCCACAGATCTCAATTTGTGTAATTTCAAGTAACAGGCTGTGGCTGCTACAGATTGATTGGAATGGTTGGGAAGTGTAAGATCTTATTTGTACAGTGCTCACTGTACTAAATCTGCTGAGGTATTTTGGGATAGGCTTAATCAGCACAAGTCTTTGACTACTACTACTTTCTATAACTGTAGAAGATGCATCAATACAGAAATCTTTTGAGTATTTTCTTCTGCTAATCAAACAGTTGACATGTAATTACAAACAAGAAATTAAGCCATGTGTTCCACTATTATTGAATGGAACTGTTCAGATTCTACATATAAGAGATGCCTTAGATTCATCCAGTGCAATATGACAAGAGTTTAGAATTAAAGACTTGAGTTATAATATCAGTTGTACTTGGGTGGTCAATTGCAGACCTCAATATTTATTGTCTGAGACAACTCAATTGTGGCCCCCATCAAATGCAGATCGAAAATATGGACACCAGTAAAAGCTCCATTTTTAACTGGCTGCATATGTTGAATTAAATGCTTTCAGAAAGGAGGCATTAAGGTTCTACAATTGGGTTTGCACTTACTTAGGCTAGAAAGGAGGTAAAAATAATACCCAGACAATCCACTTTGATTGCATTGCAGTGACTGTATGTGTGTGAACATTAAATAAGGCAAAGATCATCTTCAGATTTATAGCTCTTTGCAATAAACCACTCATGTGTTCAAAACCACTCATGCCAAAGGAAAATACCAAAGAATGGCTGTTATGTGTGGAAGTGTACTCAAGCCGTGATGGTTCATTAAAACAAAACAGGGGGTAGTAAATAAACAAAACTGTTTAGAACAACAGTCATAAATAACTTACAATAATGGTCAGAACACTGAATGATATTGTGCAGCACATGATAGAGGTATCTGCTGCCTATCAAGATTATCCTTGCTAAATTAGTAATAAATTTGACAGTTGCAAGAATGATGCAGTACGCACCTGTACAAATCCGGTCAATCTTAAGCCTTCCATTGTAAATGGCAGCTACTTGCTTGGTTAGATCCTCCACTGCAATGTCTACTGTTGTGTCAAGCAAAAACTGGCTCTCACTACCTTGCTTGATGTGTAATTGAACCATAGCTGCAGTAAAACAATAATCTTCAGAATTTCAGTTTCATAAATGGCAAAGCTATGAATATACTTCCTGTTCAATGACAAATTTAATATGCTCTTTACACCATCACTTGGTGTCAGGCATCTTGCTATACAACAGTGCGGTCTTTGTTCTCCCAGCCTTCTTCCCCTCACCCAATCAGCATAACTTTGAAGTAAACAGGAATTATGAGAAAATCATAAAAACCCTACAATGTGGAAAGAGACAAATCAGGTTATGCCACCCAAACCGAGCCGCTCCCACCAATTCCCTGTAACCCTGCATTTACCTGACCACTTCACCCAGCCTACACATCCCTGGACACTATGGGCAATTTCCCATGGCCAATACAATTGAGCTTCACATCTTTGGACTGTGGGAAGAAACCACAGCACCTAGAGGAAACCCACCCAAGACAGAGGGAGTACGCACACACCACATATACAGTTGCCCAAGATTGGAATTGAACCCAGGTCCCTGGCACAGCGAGGCAGCAGTGCTAACCACTGAGCCGCAGTAAGTGTTTAACGAATCTATATTGATATTGTGTTAACTCTAAATGTTGAAACCTTGGATGAATACATTTATTAAATATATTCTGAAGACCACTCAGGAAAGTTTTTTGGCCAGGCTTACCATTATTGCAACCTACAAAAGGCCATCAAAAACTGAGGTTGCAGATTGCTCGCCGAGCCAGTGTGTTTGATTGCAGCTATTTCGTCACTGTGCATTTGGTGAAGCATTGGTATTCTGGCCCACTTGTTATTTATATGCCTCAGTTTATGGGATGTTTGGTACCACTTCTGGTTCTATTTCTTAGTAGTTTGTACACAGGGTCTAATTCAATATGTTTGTTGATGGAGTTCCAGTTGGAATGCCAGGCCTCCAGGAATTCCCTGGCATGTCTTTGTTTGGCTTGTGTTATTGTGTTGTCCCAGTCAAATTCGTGTCCTTATCATGTCTGATACACAAACCACTGAAGAACAAAACTGTAAGTGATACCAACCACGTCAGCAAACCAAGGCATATAAATAATAAGCAGGACAGAACACCAACACTTCACCAGAGGTGCACTGACGATGCTACCTAGCAGGTGATCAAAACATCTACAATCAAACACATCGGCTCAGTGTGCAAGTCTCCAACCTCATCCACAACCCAAGCTACAGAGCTTCTCAAAAACCATCAGGAACTCCCATTGTGATAGAATGAACACGTGAAAATGTAATAAATTAAGTGGCAGGAAACAGAGTACGGTTGAGGGTACTGTTTGATTGGAAGCCTGTGTCCAGTGGGGCCCTGTTCTTGGTATCTATAAATGGTGCAGACTTGAATGTAAGGAGGGTTGATCAGTAAGTTTGTGGATGACGTAGAAATTGGTGGGATGTAAATAGTGCGGATAATCTTGGATTACAGAAACTACAGATGGGCTGATCATTGACAAATGAATTTCAATCAGGAGAAGTGTGAAATGATCCACTTGAGCAGGATAAACAAGGGAATACTAATTGAATGACAGAACACTGGGAATTACAGAGGATCAGAAGGACCTTGGTGAGCATGTCCACCGCTCCCTTCAGGTAGCAGGACAAATGTATAAAAAAGTGGTTAAGAAGGTTTATTGGGATACTTGCCTTTATTAGCTGAGACATATTTTTCGAGCAAGATGGTTATGCTGAAACTATATAAAATGTTGGTTAAACCACAGCTACAGTACTGTGTGCAGTTCTAGAATCCACATTCTAGGAAGGATATTACACTGGAAGGAGTGCAGAAGGTTGTTGCCAGGATGTTGCCTGGGCTGGAGAGTTTTAGTTATTAAGAGAGATTGGATTGGCTGGGGTTGGTTTTTCTTGGAACACAAGAGATTGACCGGGGACATGACTGAGATTATAAAATTGTGAGGGACATTGACAGGGTGGACAGGAATCTACCCTTGGAGGGTTCAATGACCAGGGGCATAGATTTAAGATAATATGCAGGAAGTTTAAATGGGATGTGAGGAAAAGTATTTGTAGGAATCTAGAATTCACTGCCTGTAAGGGTGGTGGAGGCAGAAAGCCTCATAACAAGTTGATAAGTATTTAAATGTGCACTTAAAATGCCAAGGCACACAGGGTGTGGACCAAGCGCCACAAAATGGGATTAGAATATTTTTGACCAGCGCCAATTCAATGGGCAGAAGGGCATTTATATCACAAATGTGATAACTGCCTGGAATACACTGCCAGAAGAGGTGGGAAAAGCAGATACAACAGCAACTTTGAAGAGGCATCTTGATAGAAAGACGAATAGGTTGAGGCGTGAATAGCAAAAGGATTTTTTTTAAGTTTAGGAAGTCATCATGTGACACTACAGGTCTGATGAGCCGAAAAGCCTGTTCCTGTTCTCTGCTGCAGACCTCAGTGAATCTGAACAACCTGCAGAGAGTGAGTGAGCCGGAGCTCTGGAGTTTCCATGGTGACCGTAACAATCCTGACAACATGCCGCTCCAAGTTCCCGCAGTTATAAACACGTAAATTTAAAATAATACCAACCTCACACCTCGCAAATTCAATCTCACTATTCTTCCAAAAACTATTCAGAAGGTTTCCAAAACTAAATGCAATCGCAACAACAAACCATACGCTGCAGCCCGCCCCGGAAGGACTTTCTGCGAAGTTCATGCGCATGTTCGTTTGCAACCTGCTCCTTGATCTCGGTACAGCTCAGCAACAAACCGCAACGCCCCTTCACAGCCCCGCAACGCCTCTTCCTGACGGCCCTGCCCCCTTTCTCAGACCGACGCTCTCCCCCGTCCTCTGCCCCGCCCCGTCGCCGGCACAACCCCGCCTCTTCCGTGTGGCCCCGCCCTCATTTCCTGCCCGCCTCTTCGCCCTCTGAGCGCCGTTGCTGGGATCAGTGTTCGAGGCCTGATGATCTTTTACGTGAACTGGGGAAACCTAAACATGATAATAAAATGTGAGGCTGGATGAACACAGCAGGCCAAGCAGCATCTCAGGAGCACAAAAGCTGACGTTTCGGGCCTGGACCCTTCATCAGAGAGGGGGATGGGGGGAGGGAACTGGAATAAATAGGGAGAGAGGGGGAGGCGGACCGAAGATGGAGAGTAAAGAAGATAGGTGGAGAGGGTGTAGGTGGGGAGGTAGGGAGGGGATAGGTCAGTCCAGGGAAGACGGACAGGTCAAGGAGGTGGGATGAGGTTAGTAGGTAGCTGGGGGTGCGGCTTGGGGTGGGAGGAAGGGATGGGTGAGAGGAAGAACCGGTTAGGGAGGCAGAGACAGGTTGGACTGGTTTTGGGATGCAGTGGGTGGGGGGGAAGGGCTGGGCTGGTTGTGTGGTGCAGTGGGGGGAGGGGATGAACTGGGCTGGTTTAGGGATGCAGTGGGGGAAGGGCTCCCCTTCCCCCACTGCATCCCTAAACCAGCCCAGTTCATCCCCTCCCCCCACTGCACCACACAACCAGCCCAGCCCTTCCCCCCCACCCACTGCATCCCAAAACCAGTCCAACCTGTCTCTGCCTCCCTAACCGGTTCTTCCTCTCACCCATCCCTTCCTCCCACCCCAAGCCGCACCCCCAGCTACCTACTAACCTCATCCCACCTCCTTGACCTGTCCGTCTTCCCTGGACTGACCTATCCCCTCCCTACCTCCCCACCTACACCCTCTCCACCTATCTTCTTTACTCTCCATCTTCGGTCCGCCTCCCCCTCTCTCCCTATTTATTCCAGTTCCCTCCCCCCATCCCCCTCTCTGATGAAGGGTCCAGGCCCGAAACGTCAGCTTTTGTGCTCCTGAGATGCTGCTTGGCCTGCTGTGTTCATCCAGCCTCACATTTTATTATCTTGGAATCTCCAGCATCTGCAGTTCCCATTATCTCTGAAGCTAAACATGAATTCGGTTTTGGGTGAACCTGAAGAAGGGCCCCGAACCGAAACGTCAAGCTTTCCTGCTCGGCCTGAAGCGTTTATCCAGCTTTACACCGTGTTATCACGGAACACAACTGTGGTGATCCAAGGACAAAAGGTGTGGATAAAAACCGAAAGAAATTGGATGCTGTAGATCAGAAACAAAAACAAAAAAGAAAGTTGTTGGGAAAGGTCAGCAGGTTTGGCAGCTTCTGAGTTAACCCAGTCCTGAGGAAGAGTCACCGGACCCGAAACATTAACTGTGTTTTCTCCTTCACAGATACTGCCAGACCTGCTGAGCTTTTCCGGCGACTTTGTTTTTGTTCCTTACGTTCACCTTTATTGGAATTCTTCAGTAAGGCAAGAGCAGGCATCACCCAGTGGTACAAGATGGAAAATTAAAATAGAGGTACTTAGATAATCTAGTCTGGGCATGCAGGTTGAGCAGAGATGCTCTCCAAACAGTCACACAGTTTGCCTTTCATCTCCCCAATTTAGAGTAGATCCTGTTGTGAGAATCAAATACAAAATTTAGAAAAGTACAGTGTACATATAAATTATATTCCATGTGGAGCAGCATTGTTGCCGTTAGATAATTGGAAAGGTGGGAAAAGAACGTGTTGTACACCAGCACCTCTATGGAAAAGTATTGTAGGAATGGGAGGGAGTGATAGGATCCTTAAATAGTGCTACCGATTAACCCACAGTCAACAAACATGTGGAATTTTCTGAAATGTCTATTTGATGTTTAAATATACCATGTGGTAGAGTTTACTTCGGTGCCTATTCAACTGGTTTTCCAGCCGAGAGATTTCTCTTTAAAGCTTATATCAACTGTTACTTGCTTATTGCTGTATGGATAACCCGAGAAAGCTGCAGCACTGATGGTTTTTTTTGGGGGGGGTGGTGGGGAGGTTGGGGGGCTTGTGCATGTATAGAAAACATCCAGCATACAAGTTGATTGGGTAACAAAGAAGACAAATAATATGTTGGCATTAGTTAAAAAGGCAATGGACTACAAAATGAGGAATTCTTGCTAAAACTATACAAGACAGTACTTTGTTCATAGCTAGAATACTGCAATCAGTTTCAATTCCTCATCCAAGAAAATAATGTACTGGAACTGGAGGCAGTCCAAAGAAATTATTCTTTGCTGATCCTGGGTTTAGAGGCTTTTTCTTAGAAGGAGAGCTTGGGTCTGTACTCATTGGAGTTTAGACAAATGATGGGGGGATCTTGTTGAAATAAGGGAGATTATTACAGGGCCTGATAGAGTAAATGACCAGTGTTTGTTTGTTTCCCCTTGTAGTAGAGTCTCAGACCTGAAAGCATAATGTCAGAATACAGGGTTGCCCACTTAAGACAGAGATGAGGGATTTATTCAGTCATACAGCATAGAAACAGACCCTTTGGTCCAAATGGTGCATGCCGATCATGTTCTCAAACTAAACCAATCCCACCTGCCTGCACTTGGCCCATATCCCTCCAAACCTTTTCTATTAATCAACTTATCCAACTGTGTTTTAAACATTGTAACTGCAGCTGCATTCACCAATTTCTCTGGCAGTTCATTCCACACATGAACCCCCTCTTTGTAAAATAGTTGCTTGTCATGTCTTTTAAAAATCTTTCTCCTCTCACCTTAAAATATGCCCCGTAGTCTTGAGCTCCCCCACCCTAGGGAAAAATACGCTTTATTATTCACCTTATTTATGCCACTTGTGATTTTATAAACCTCAATAAGGTCACCCCTCGGCATCCTATGCCACAGTGAAAAATGTTCCAGCATTTCTTGTCAATTTCTATATCTCAAACCCTCCATTCCCAGCTTCAACTTGGTAAATCATTTTTTTGAATCATCTCCAGTTTAATAATAGGAAGGCAGAATACCGGGTCAATGGAAAGATTCTTGGTAGTGTGGATGTGCAGAGGGATCTTGGTCTCCATGTGCATAGATCCCTGAAAGTTGCCACCCAGGTTGATTGTGCTGTTAAGAAGGCTTACGGTATGTTAGGTTTTATTGGTAGAGGGATTGAGTTCCGGAGCCGTGATGTCATGCTGCAACTGTACAAAAAGCTAGTGCGGCGTCATTTGGAATACTGCATGCAGTTCTGGTCGCCCCATTACAGGAAGGATGTGGAAGCTTTGGAAAAAGTGCAGAGGAGATTTACCAGGATGTTGCCTGGTCTGGAGCGCAGGCCCTATGAAGAAAGGCTGAGGGACTTGGTCTGTTCTCATTGGAGAGAAGGAGGCTAAGAGGGGATTTAATAGAGACATACAGATGATCAGAGAATTAGATAGGGTGGACAGTGAGAGTCTTTTTCCAAGGATGATGACTTCAGCTTGTACAAGGGGGCATAGCTACAAATTGAGGGGTGTTAGATTTAAGACAGATGTCAGAGGCAGGTTCTTTACTTAGAGTGGTAAGGGCGTGGAACGCCCTGCCTGCCAATGTAGTTAACTCAGCCACCGTAGGGGCATTTAAACAGTCCTTGGATAAGCATATGGATAATGATGGGATAGTGTAGGGGGAGGGGCTTAGATTAGTTCACAGGTCAGCGCAACATCAAGGGCCAAAGGGTCTGTTCTGCGCTGTTATTGTTCTATGTTCTATATCCTTCCTCTAACAGGGCACCCAGAACTGGACACAGTACTCCAGAAGAGGCCTTACCAGTGTCTGGTACAACCTCAACACAATGTCCCAGATCCTTCCCTTAAGGGTTTGAGTAATGAAGGCAAGCATGCTAAATGTCTTCTTAACCACTGTATACCTATGACACAAATTTCAAAGAATTACATATCCAAACCCCTTAACCTCTGTTGTACAGCATTACCCTGGGCCCTGTAATTAACTGTATAGGTCCATTCCTGAGAATAGTGAATCTGTGGAATTCTTTATTACAGAGGATTGTAGAGAAAGCGTTGTCAAGTTTATTCAATGCTGAGATAGATTTTTCATCAGTAAGAGAATTAAGATTTGTAGGAGAAAGGCAGGAAAGTGGAATTGAGGACTATTAGATCAGTCATGACATAATTGAACAGTGGAGCAGAATTGATGGGCTAAGTGGCCCAGCCATGTTCCTGTATGTTTTGGTCTTATGTTGAGTGTTAATCCTTTTCTTAATTAATAAAAAGACATTGTTTAAATGTGAGATTGTAAGATTATCAAAAAAATTACCAAAAGGTTATGGCCCTACTTAACATGATGGAAAATCCATCTCACACCATCTCTTAAATAGACATTTAATTCTTCTAAAACCAGAACAAAGCAATTTTTCTGTATCGACAGTCTTGTTTCTTCTTTCTAGGCCTAGAAGTAACTTTCACTGTGAAAGTTACAATGGAGATTCCCCCACTTTAATCATTACAAACAGTGTCTCTTCAATCCAAGCACTAAATTTCACCTGAGATCTGAAGGTGGGGGTTTTCTCTCAAGTGTAGGACTAGCTTTCTCAAAGTCCTGCTGTCTACCGGCTGACTTGCATTGCTAGAATAATATATTGACTCAAATTCATTAGAATGACTTACTATTATTTTTTCCCCTCATAAAGCCCATCTCCACAGCAATGTGAATCTCATTGGCCTTGTATCCAGGTAGAAGTGCCAATTAATTATCTTTTAGATCCCAAACTCCATTCATCTTAGAATTAAAATCTGTTCAATGAATAACCATTTGTAAAACCTGATATTCCCAACATCTCCTTCGGGGACTTAAGTCTAACAAACTACTTGCAGCGCAGTTGCTCTTGCTATTGTTTACAAGTAAGAAAATCCTCGTATGGGTAACAATCAAGTCACCCATGGGCAACTAGTAATCCTGAGACCCAAGTTAATGCTGTATGGACTTGAATTCAAATCCCACCACACTAGCAGGTGAAATTTAAGTGAATAAATGTGGAATTTAAAACTAGTATCAGTAATGGTGATGATAAAAATCAATACCTGATTTTTGTAAATAGCCATCTGGTTCATAAATACTCTCAAGTAAAGGTTAATCTGTCATTCTTGTCTTGCCTGGCCAACTTGTGAATCTAGATCCACAGCAACATGGTTGACTTTTAACTACCGTCTGAAATAGCCAGCAAGCCATCAAGCGCAATGCTCCCAGCTGATGATTTTTTTTTAAAGTTTTGTTGTTTGGCAGAATTCAGAACAGGTCATATATAAACCAGGAGCAAGAATAGGTCCTACAAATCTGCTCTGTCATTCAATAAAACTATGACCAATTTTATTACTTCACAATGGAGCATACTGCAAATAACCTTTCACCATCTTAGTCAAGAATCTGTCTACCTTGGCATTAAAAATATTCCAAGCCTGTGTTGCAACCACCCTATGAAAAAGTGTTTCAAAGAGTGATGATGCTTGTAGAACGATCACGTCTTAAATGGTGAATATTTTTAAACATTGACCCCTAGATTCTCCCACAAGAGGAAACATCCCCTCCAAATCATCCTGTCAGGACCTTATACATTTCAGTCAGGCTTCCTATTTCCTAAACTTGAACAGAATCAAGTGTAGGCAGTCCAGTCTTTCCTCATAAAATAATTTGCCCATTCTGCATGTGAGCCTGCTAAACCTTCCCTGAAATTCTTCCATTGCTTTAAACATCCTCCCCAAATATGAAGACCAACATTGTACACAGCTCTCCAGATGTAGTCTCACCAGTGCCGTCTGTAACTGAAGGATAACCTCCATACTTTTGTATTCAATTCCCTTGCACCTGTAAATGCACACTAAGATAGTATTACTCAGGCAAGACTTCCTCAAAAAAATTCTTGTGAATTTTGTATTTGTAGCAATTACTTTGCTGTGTCAATATAACAGAATCAGTCAGCATACAAGACCTTTCCATCAACTCATGTGACCAGATATGCTAAATTGATCTAGTCCCATTTGCCAGCAAGATTGTGGTATATTCTATTTTTGCATAAATGAACAACTGTGCATGGAAAACTAAATGATATTTTGTTTACTTGTCAAGATAAAATTAGCAGAATGCTTATTAAATGCATGTGATCTTTTCTAATGTAAATGATTGGGACATTCCTGTTTGCATTTCACAATTTACCCTTCCCAGTTATTCATGTGGCATGTGTAGGTGCTAGATTGGCTATTTTGAGGTCATAATTCTTATCTGACATAATAAATTAACCTATGAGAATTGATTGATGATTTAACATTGATAAGTATATCAAGAGAACTTAAATGGCTCTCAGCACAGTAATAGTGACTGTCAAGTTCTGCTTGCTGCAGAGGTGTGTAATAACATCTCTGAACAGGTTGCTAAGTAAATATTTATCATGAGAACTTCTGCTATTTTTTGAGCAGTGATCTGCAATCTGTAATGTCAAAATTACCAATACAAAAAGGCTTATACAACTTTTGTTTTACGTTTCATTATGAATAACACCTCTTGAAATGTATCATTCATTAGTGTGTTGTAGTATCAATGGAATGGATTTGATGGCATCAGTACCAGGATGAGACAATTTTTCTATCAGAATCCAGTGGTGAACTGATTCTTAGGAATAGCTTTAAATTGCCTATTAACATTACCATCAAAAATCCCATTTCAACTGCTTTGCACAAAGCTTTTCATGATTTCCTCAAGTAGCTTATTAAGTGTTGGGTGTACATAGCAGAATCTGCTAAAATAATTACAATTTTAATACAAAACGTTTCAGGAAATCTATTGGACTAAAGACTGACAAGTCTTCTGTCCTTGTGGTTTATATTGCAGAGCCTTCAAAACATGTTTGCTGAAATTTTGGATGGTAATTTCTCAAAATTCCCTAGATCTCAATAGTTCTCACACAAATTAGGACGCTGCAAATGCAATGCCTCTATTCAAGGGAGAGACACAAACTGTTTAATAAATTAATAGATTTCCTAACATCTGTCATTTAAAAATGCCAGCATTCATTATTAATGAAGGTAAACAGGACATTTCGAAAATCATAATATTATCAGGCTGACTTAACCTTACAAAAAGGTAAGAAACAAATTTATCAGCATTAAGGATGTAAAAAGTACAATGGATAAAAAGGAACCAGTAGACAGTGTATTTAGATTTTTAATATTGAATTGTTAAGATGCCATTAAGAGATTACTACACCAGGTGACATGGTATCAGGATGACATATTAGTGTGGATAGAGGATTGGCCAAATTGAGTCAGGATAAATGTGTATTTTCAAGCAGATGAACTGAACCTAGTGGAGTACCACAGGGATCAGTGTTGGGGTCTCACCTATTTATAATCATGAGTTGGATGAAGGGAACAAATGTACCTGATGATTAATGTAGGAAATCACATTGAGAGAAGAATAAAGTGTTTGCAAACAGATAAGACAATCAAACATGTGGGCAAATGTTTGATAGGTAAACATAATAGGGAAAATGTCAGGTTATCATAATTGCAGGAAGAACAGAAAATTGTTATTATTTAATCAAATAGACTGCAAAATATTGCAAAGGGATATGGTTGGCCTTGTACACAAATCACAAAAGGTTCTCTTATAAGTACAGCAAGTAATTCAGAAAGGAAATGGATCATAGGATCCTTATAGTGTGGAAACAGGCCTTTCGGCCCAACCAGTCCACACTGACCCTCTGACCATCCCGCGCAGACCATTCCCCTAAAGCCCACCCAAGCTACACATCCCTGAATACTATGGGCAATTTAGCATAGCCAATCCACCTAGCCTGCACATCTTTGGACTGTGGAAGGAAACCAGAGGAAACCCACACAGACAGTCACCTGAAGGTGGAATCCAACCCGGGTCCCTGGTGCTGTGAGGCAACAGTGTTAACCAATGAGCCACTGTGCCACCCAGAGTATAAAGGAAATACATTTTGTTACAAATGAAATGTTTTAATAATATGAATGGCTGTGTACAGTTTCTTACTGAAGGGATATACATGCAATGGAAACAGTTCAGAAAAGGTTCACAAAGCTATTGAAGATGGAGCTATCATTATAAGAAAGGTTGGAGCCAGATCAGTGGTGTTTAGAAGAAAGTGAACTGATCTCATTCAAAGAAGTTTCTGTTGGGATTGACAGTTTAGCTGCTGGGAGGAAGTTCCACTAATTTCTCTCTAGAAATGAGATCACAGTTTAAAAACAAAGTATCTAAGACAAAGAACTTCTTCAGAGGGTTGTCAGTCTTTGGAATTCCCTTCCTCACAGAATAGATGCTCTGACTTATCATGTTCAATGTGAAGTTAATTACAGATTTTTGATCCATGTGGGAGCCAGCGGTTATGGGATTTGGGAGATGGGGGAACTGGTAGACAAACAGAAGAGAAAGTGGAGTTCAGGCTACAACTAAAACAGCCATGATCTTATTAAATAGCGGTACAGGCTGAAGGGGAACAGGTGGCTTACTTTTTCATCTATTTCTGATCTTGTTGTTGGTTCTGGAAATAAATGTAAAACCTGCTGAATCTGTCTCCAGCAAGAGAATAAGACCAGCTTGTCCATTGCCACCAATCCTGTTCAAATGTCTCTCAAATCAATATCGTAAGAATTATAAGGATTTTTTTTAATATAAAGAATGTTATCAGCTTCACTTGGGAAGTGAACATACTCTTGATAAACTTGATCATCTAGTTACCTGCTGGAGATGATGGTGGGCGTCATCAGCATTGTATTTATTCAAGAATCAAATTGGGGATGCAATGTCCTATTTGGGGAAGATACAAGGCATTCATCCCAACTGTTTCTATCAGCATTTAGATATCCTGATAGGTACTAACATTTGCTTGAAATCAATCCTTTGAAAGTATATTTTATCCCTAACTTCCTTTGATAATACTTTAATGCATTTTAAGCTGTTGTGTGTATCTAAACAATATGGTTCGGAACTCTAGGCATCAAATTCAAGCTTTTGCTCACCAAGTTTCACATCAACATTCTGACGAAGGGTCACTTGACCAAAACGTTAAATCTGCTTTCTTTCTACAGATGCTGCCATACCTGCTGAGCTTTTCCAGGAATTTTTGTTTGATTTACAGCATCCACAGGTATTTCGGTTTTCACAACCGATGCCAATCTTTAACAAAGCATGCAATGAGAAAGCGAAACAGTTGTCGGAAGAGGTGTTTACATTTTACACTGACTAGTTGTTACATGTTCACATTCCATTCTTATGTGGCAGGTACATCTTTTTGTCAGAAGTCCCACACACACCTTGAAAATGATATAGTATTAGCCATCTCAAACTTTTAAAACTAAAACTGTTTGTAGTCTCTCAACATTTACTGCTCAACATTAGTTGCCTTGGTAAAATGATTGACTTTCATAAAAGGAATGTAAAAGATAGTGAAAGCTTGTTGCTGTGACTTTCTGTCCAGAAGTGGTTAGAATAGGAGCAGTGCACCAAGGTAGGTTGGAATTAGTTTAACTGACACTAGATCGTATCCTTGCACTTGTTGGCAACACACTTTCTGGCACAAGCGTGTGCAGCCTCCTAACTGGCTCAGAGTACAGCATCTAAATGAGATGGATAGGATGTTTGCTGAGGACAACCAGTTGGTGGATGGTAGCCCCATTGACAGAGGTGAGCACTGCCTCCTTAGAAGAAGGCTGTGAAAATTTCACCTTGAGGTAGTCTCAATTTTGTGTGCATAAACTGGTCACTATTGCTTGGTCATCAATTTGGAAAGGAAATATTTCTACAGAATGACCTGTAGCTACAATTGTGGCTTGTGATTCAGAGTTCTGATTTTGGTGGTGGTTGTGGTGTGGGAAGAGAAGAAAACATGCAAGGGCCTGTGTGCCATTCACATATTCATAATCTGCCTGCTGCAGCCCAACTGTTGACCAAAGTTCTCCTATCCTACTCTCCAGTCTCACATTCAAGCCCAGCTCAGTGGGACTGAGAATCCTTTGCCCAGAGAATCTGTGTACTAATCAACCGCATTTCACAAGCTCCAGACCTGTCATTTCTGAGTCTGCTCTGTGAGCTCACTCATCTACACCAAAATTAAGCTTAGACCCATCACTGTCCTGAAAAAAAAAACAATCTGCGAAAAATAGGACACAGCTATGTTTATTGTATTAAGATGCAACTTGGATATCACAGGATATGTACAACTTGTTAAGCACGCAGGAAAAGATTAAGACATATTGTTTACTGAATATAACAAACAATCTGTAGGATTATAGGTACACATTAATGAACATTTAAAGATCAGAGGACCTATAAAAACCATAAACAGCCAGATTACCACATTGAAATGTTGCAGTTAAGTCTTTGTATACAATATCTGTGGTGCTGCAAATTACATATTTGCTGTAGTTCTTCATTAGCCACAGATGTCAGCAGAAAGCTCAGTTATAAAATGAAAATTTGCAGTGATATTTTTCCACACTGAACATTTTAAAATTAGCCGAATGAAAAGTTATACGCTTGAACACCATTTACATGTAGAAATGTATTAGTTGATGTGCCATGAAAGGAATTTTAAGAGTGATTTCCCATTGCACCACAGGCAAAAAGAGCAGCAGCAAAAGCATTATAATAATGCCTTTAAGATATCAGTAGTGAGAATTTAGCCAATACACTAACTATAACAAGGCTGCAAGATTTTGTTTTACTGTTTCGGCATTTTTATTTTCATATTTTTCACTTTCTGATCAATGAAAGAAGCTATCAATATGTTAACACATTTCAGATAGCTTAATAAAATAGTGTAATTGAGGCTACAGTTTTGAAACAGACCAAAAGAATCACCACCTTCTTTTATGATCAACATTTTAAATCAAATACTTAGTTAATAACAGTTTAAAGATTCTTGCTTACTGTGTCTGAACAAAATCATGCATAGTGACAGACAGTTTAATGCATCAACACACAACTGCAACAACAACCTTACAAATTAGCATTTGTGTCAAACAAATGGAAGAATTTAGTAAGCTTTTAAAAAATGTCAGATGTTCATGCTAAGGTCATATCTGAAGAGCAATTTGGCATATTTACTGTTTCTCCTGGAAAAAAAAAACTGGTCTATTATTCAATAGCCTTGTTCTTCATCTGCTGCCATAACCTTGGTTTATATAGTTGCATACATACTATACAGAATATATTTTCTATAAACCAATATCTGAACTAAACAGTGATATCATCAGGTATGAATATGTTCTTTAAATGGAAATATATTATAGATAAATAACCTTAGACTGTAGTTAGATTTTTTTTGATGGGGAGGAAACTAAGTGTGCTTGTCAAAAAGAGGATGTTGGTGCTAGGAATGAAACATGGTTTCACTTATGATAACTAGTGACATATCAGAGGCAATATTATATGGTAGTCGGCTCCCTCTAGACCAAGGTAAAAAAGTGGAGTAATGGTGCATAGGCTTTCATTTTCTTAAATCAGAGTTTTTAGTAAGAGATGTAATTAACTTTAGAAGATGAAGTTTGATACTGGAGGAGATGTTCCAAGTTAATGCAAGTAGACTAATAAGTGATGACGAATGTGATGCACATTTGAAATCATAGCAACTGACTGAGTGATTAGTAGTTAGCGTTTTATTAACCAGATCAACTTGCTGATGAATACCATTAAATTCTTCGCATGGTTAGAATTCAGGAAATGATTTTGTGCTCATTAAGATAAAGGGATGTAATGTCAAGATCAAGCCCTCCACCCCACCTCCCTCTATTTTCAACCCCGAAAAAATAGTACTATGTACTTTAGCCCAACTTGTAAAAAACAACTTATTTGCACACCTCCTCTAACAGCCATCCTCCAGCAAAGCTGCTAAATTTAATGCCAATTATTGTGTTGTACTATGCCTTCTTGGCAATGGGTAGACATTACCCAAATTTATCTAAGATCCCTTAAGTTAGAATGAACACATATCCATCCCATCCCATCCCATCAATGGAACTCAGACCACAATGTTAAAATGGACAGTGCATTACCTAAACAGAGATGCCCTCCACAGTGGTTATTAGACATGTTGGGCCTGACAGCAACAAATACAATGTAATTCATTCAATAGTCTGAAGTTTGTCCACAACCACCTATTTGAAACTTGAATATCATTAGAACAGTCAATGGCTACAACTTAGTGGTTGAGTCAAACAATTGTGTAAACAAACTAAGCAGTTTGACTCTTATTGAAGAGTACGGGTACAATGTGTCCATTAATATAGCCAGCCCCCAACTTTGATAAGGAGCACAGCGTGTCATTGTAAACAACAGTAATAATGAATGGAAATAAGAAAAATCAAGAAATATTTTGCATGTTGGATGGCTACATCCATTGCTAAGGTTCACCAAAAGCCCAGCACAAACTTTTGATTTTAATTAAATAAATTAAAATATTCTGGAAATTTTGTTACCATATAAAATTGGATAATCTGAACCAATAAAGGATAAAAATTATGCAAATGCTCTGAAAATAACTAGCCTACTACCACATTTAACACTGGTTAGTTAAATTGCAACTGACAGCAAGTCAGATTGAACTAAAATTTCTTGGGACGGTTCAGAGAACAACAGTGTTGCATTAACCATAAGTTCACATCTTTAATAAAAATATTTACGTAATCCATATTATTACTGTTTTTCCTCGCCTGGCAATTTAACTGCATCTTGCACCAGATCAATTCCCAAAAAACATTAATTAGCTGATATCACATTCAGGAAATGGTGGATTTTGAATCTGCAACCTTAAAATACAACAAATAATGCGATGACCATACAAAATCATTGCCAATTATTTAACACTAACATAGAACTTCTTGTAAAACAGATGCCAAGTATTTGGCATTTTATACAGAACATATTGCACATGTAAAGCCCCGACAAAGAAGTCAAAATTTTTTTTAAAAGTTAGCCTTCAGACCTTATTAGACCACATCTCATCTTTCAGTAAAGTCCTGCTTTGTTAGAGAGTCAGGTGTCTCTGAATTGAATGGCAATATTGGGATGACGACATTTGATCTCAAAGGTATAGGAGGTGGTGGTCTTCGAGATGGCATGGGTACTGATGCACCAGTTGCTTTGTTACTTTTATGCCAGTCACTGCCAAACCCAAAATCTGAACTTGGAAATAATTTGTGTGCATTCTGCAATGATGAGTTGTGAACACTGTCATTCCAAGGATCCTGGCATTCAATTTCTTTTGCACTAGTTGACAGAGTTCCATCTTTTTGAGAAAAATCATTATCCTCAAAGGTCACCCATCCACTGGTTTGTACTTTGTTACTTATCGCAGGTTTACTCTGAAAGATATTGTTGCCTTTAAATGGATTTGATGAAGAGGCAGCCTCACCAATCCCTGCCCCAGTGGTTGAAAAGACAGGGTAACTGCTGCTCGTTTGCACAGATGTTTGTGATGCAGCAGGTCTTTGTATGGGGTTTTGAGTATCTGTCCTAAATGGATTATAACCAGTTTTTCGAGTGAAAGGGTTTGTATTGGAAGTATTGCCATCAGCCAGGAAATTCAAAGATCCAGGACAGACTTGAAAACTCTCCTGTGATTTACTTCTGGGAGGAATGGGAGGTACCAATGGCATGCAGTTAGCTTGTGATGACACAAGGGGCTCAATGGATTGTTGCTGGCACAAAGTAGGAGATACATGCGCATATGCTGGTTGCAAACTAGTATTTCCGCTTGATAACGGAGTCTTTGTCCAAGGATCAGCAAGCCGGTCGAGTGAAAGATCAGCAAAAGGGTCAATGTTAGATGGTCCTCCATTGTTAAATCCATTAATACTGGCTTTTAGCTGCAAACAGAAACAAAAGTATCATGTTATTCCAAGACACAAATAAATTTTGGAACCCTGTTTCATCTCTCGTTTCTCCTTTCAAATGCCTCATTCCGCTCCACCTAGTCAAAGCACTATTGTAAGTTTCTCACAGCTATCGTTAATGCTTTCCCTGCACAATTTTCCTTCTTGGTCATTTTAACACATGGCATCTCTCTTCTAGCTTTGTATCAAACCTTAATTTTCACACTCCAAAAGTACCTACATTCACAGCCATCCATTCAACCTTTGTAGAAGGATCACTTGAAATGGCAAAGGCAATTTTTAATCCCTTACTTAATCCCAGCATTTATAACTCTACTTCTTGTGTCTGAACATGAAACTGTTCCCCAGATTACGTGCAATGCACTTTTGCTTTCCATTCACTGCAGCATTTTGAATTGTAATCAGCTCCACACTTGAGCTACTGTCCTTGTTAAAACTAGAGTTTTTCTCAAGCTGCTTGCTCCCTCAATGCAGTTTCCAACTCCACTCTCAAATCCAAGAGGTAAGCCACGAATGGCTGAACTGGATTTGCACCGTAAATGTTTACGCAACATAGAGCACTGTTGGATTCCGGTCACCCTATAAAAACCTCTCACCATTTCACGATGAAGCTCTAATCTCTATTACAACGACGTCTTCTTAGATGTTCCCAGCACCTGCACGCTCACTTCCAGGAAGTGCAAAGTTTATGGACTTCTTTATTATCAAGATTAAGACAGTTCATTTAAAAGCCTGTTCCATTTCATTATCTTCCCTTAACCAGTATCACCCCGGTCTCCAGTCAGATTTCTCCAAAAAACTTCCTCTCTGCTTCTGTATCTTTCCGCCAACTCCTCCTGCCCTCTTTGAGCTTATCTTGTCTACGAGATCTGCTTCCTGCTCACTTGACCCTATTTGCACAAACTGATGACCAACAAGCTTCCCTTCCAGGATCTTACAGTAACTAAAATTGTCAAGTGTTCTCTTTCTTCTTTTTAAACTACTAAACCACCATCATTCTTCAATCATCTTCCTTTGAAATCATGGCCATATCTCCAATCACTTTTCACTCTCTCAAGTTCTTGAGCATGCTGCTAAACTCCCAAACTAGTACCCATTTTCCTGAAACTCCAGGTTTGAATCCCTATGAACAGGTTCCTGTTCATGCATTGAAATCAATAAGGTACAATGACATCCTACATTGCTATAGTAAACTGTTCACCTCATTCATCGCAATCTGCCTGCTGTGTTATCGTCAAGGTTCCTCCTTTTCCAAAATGGGTGGGACTGCCTGATCTGATTCCTTTCTGTGTATGCAGTCACAATCAGATATTTTTCTGCAATTGATTCCTTTCTTACTCTTGCATCATTACATCTAGAGATTCCCCCAAGAGCCTAAGCTTGGTATCCTCTATTTCTCGGGTACTGTGACCCTTGGGAATGTCAGCCAAAAACACACAGTTTCTGCATTTACACTGCCATCTCACACAAAAACACCATCTCTATCCACTCTTCCTGCTGTCTCAGATTTGTCGAGTTGCTTTACCAACATACAGCACTAAATGAGCAGAATGGTCTTCTAATGGAACATTCAGAAGACCAAAGTAAAATGTTCAGACTATGCCACAAACCCCGAAACCCAGCTAATGGCTGAGGCTAAATCATACAAATTTCAATTTTGAGACCTGGTCAACCACGAGTTGAGCTTCTGACCAATCCAAATGTTTTCTTTACGACCAAGACAAACTACTTTTACACAGTCAGTCCATGTCGCCTCACCTGCTGTTGAAATGATCATCACTACATTTATTACCTCTAGAATATTATTTTCTTCTGGACAGCATCCCACTTTGCAAAATTAAGCTCATCTAAAACTCTACTGCATATATTTAACTTCCACCTAGTCCCATTCATCCAAGACTTATGACTTACTTTCACCTGGTGTGCCAAAGCCTCAAATTTTTAAAAATCTCATCCTTATTCCCAAGTCTCCTTCACTCCCGCCCACCCACTGCACTATCCTTCTGTAGTATCCTCCAGTCCGACGACCTTTCAAGATTTCCATGTATCTCCAAATCACAGCTCCTTCAGATCCACTTCAATTGCACTACCATTGGCAGCTATGAATTCAGCTGACAAGATCTTAAGCATTGGAATTACTTTTTTTTGAACTGTCCGCTGCTTTCTTTAAGATGCTTCTCAGAACCTGTTACTCTAACCAAGTTTTTGATTATCTGCCCTACTGTCTCATGTGGTTCAGTTCAAAAATTGTTTAAAAACATCCTTGTGAAACATATTGGGATATTTTACTACATAAAGGCACCATATAAATTCGAGCTATCATCAAATTAAATAATGAAAGCAGTGGAAATCTACAACTTCTTTGGTTCATCCCTGTGGTAATTTATGCTACGCACCAGTATACTATTGGTCAACTTTAGGCTTATTTGAAAAAAAAATTGATGACACTACCCTTCCTCTTCACTATTTTCTTTCTCTCTCTAGAGAATACCAACAAACAAATCTGAAATTAAATGCCACATTATGCAGTACACACTGCAGAATAAACTGAATCATGCATTTTCAATCTGGAAATCTTTCAAAGACCTACATCCCGTCAGCCGAAGAGAAGACCAAAATCTTTGACCAAGAAGTGGGGATAAAAAGGATAGATTGCAAAGCATCAAAATGTTTAAGCAAAATCTTTAAGATTTTCAGTAAAGCACACAATAACATAGGAAAGAAAAAATATGTAATGCAACAAGATGACTATTCCAGTAGTGATTGAAAAGGTGTTGTATAGAAGATACTCAGTTATATTGATTTAGAATAAAAAGTACTATTTAAAGACATCAGATTTGGTGTCCTTGATCAACTTTGTACTCAAGTTATTAGTAAAAATGATTTCCAGACAAGAATAACACAGTTGAGAAGCAATCAAGTGGGAGCCATGGACAATTTCGAAACATTTTTGATGAGAGGGCCAGAATACTATACACCGGTCAGTACAGTATCCTTGTATGTGTCCTATCTTTCAGGATGGATGCAAGGATCAATAAAGAAAAAGTAATTGTACAATAAAAGATTATTTTTGAAATCA
Organism: Stegostoma tigrinum; assembly: GCF_030684315.1. Lineage (NCBI taxonomy): Eukaryota > Metazoa > Chordata > Chondrichthyes > Orectolobiformes > Stegostomatidae > Stegostoma > Stegostoma tigrinum. The sequence continues at coordinate 24,347,096 of NC_081365.1, read as the reverse complement.
TTATTTGGCGAGCAATGCAGCTTAAAAAATCTTGAAGTTGTGGACATAGATAAGCTTAGAGTTCGGGGGCATGATATGATATCATTTCATTAAGGAGAAAGAATAACTGATTTATTGTTAACATATCTAAAAAAAAGTATGTGGGAATTGTTAACCAGGGAGATATTTCAACCAAGCTTCAACTTCAATAACTCTAAAACATGAGTAGCAATACACCACTTTTCTTGCTCCTGGAAAAAGGTTTATAAATCATTTCCACAGCCAAATGTAAACTCAATAAAATGACTTTTATAATTAGGTGCAACATACACAATGAGTAAAATAAAATTTAAAAGACATGGTAATTACTTTGCAAAATGAGGAAAAGTATTTTACAAGACTGACAAAAATTGCTGATGTATAATACTTTTAAGTGTATACATCAAAGTAGTGAAATAAAATGAGTTATTGGAATTACATAGAAAATTGTAAATTAATTCAATACCTTTCACCCTGATGGTTGTTCCTGCTTGTGAGAAAGACACAGTAAACATGAGAAAAGAGAAAAGCAATAAATAGAAAAATTTCTTTTTTTAAATCGGACAGCACGGTTGCTAACACTAGTCATGTTTCCTTTCGTTAAATTTTTCCAAATGTTGAATATTTAGAACATAGACCAGAGTGGATCCTTATTCAAGGTTACTGTGGTGCACATTAAGTACAAATGTTGAAAAGATGAAATTAATATATTTTATATTATATTACAGGTAAAAAGGAAGTGATGCATTTTGATGTGAGAAATAAGCAGGCCACCTAAATCTTTGGAAGCACATTTAAATGGGATAAAGACACAGACAGTACAAATACCCATAGTACTAGTAGTACAGACTCACATTGTTACAGGTAGCTTCACAGGCTTACAAAGCTATACGTTAGTCAAGGGCTACAAATTGGGGAGAGGTAGAGAAGGTTGTGTTTTCACCTTTAGTGGAGTTCAAATTTAGGGATCATCAATATAGGTTATTCACTGAATTCAATAAGGAATTTAGAGAAATTTCTTTATCCAGAGAGTGGAATTAGCCACCACATGGAATGGTTATCAAGAATGAAAAAAACAATGTATTTATAAAGCACACGAAGAAAGGAGAAGGAAACACTGACAGGGTAATATTAAGTAAGGTACTGGCAATCTGCGTGCAACACACACACACAGGGCTAACTGTACTGTTACTACTGTTGTTGTTCTATCCCAGATTAACCAATTCAGGAAGAAAGCAAGTGTGAAGATTGGGCACAAACTAGTCCACGTTGCTCAGCTCAGAGTACGAAACTGCCCAATCATGAAGTTTTTAAAAAATATCACAATTGACCACCAAATGGGTTACATCAAGAACAACAGTACATGTAAATATCTATAATTTACTACATAGTGATTGCCCTGATCCATTAAAATTTTAATTAAAAAAGGTACAAGACAGTGGAGGAGAGGAACAGCCAATATTCTTTAACATAGCTGGACTATTAAAACGTGTTTAGGAGCAGGTTAGCTGCAATATGCCATAAGAAACCAAAGAATCAAAACAAAGGTGAAAGAAATAATATGGGAATATGAAGAAAAGTTTTACACCCTGGTGATAAATGTAAGGCATCCACTTTACCTGAAAGGTCAATGTTCAGTTCAACATCCTAAGGCCATGATTGCTACCTTCATTTTGTTTCCATAATCTGTGGATACTCTGGCTTCAGTTTCTTGTTTCTCTCATTTTTGCTTTTGGCCACTAGCTGTTCAATCGATCCTACTCACTCACTCACTTAATCTAGACTCCTATATAATTTAAACTCTAGTGTCCAGACCTTTCTTTTTGTTCTCTTACTTGAACCTGTTTGAAATTTAAACAGATTTCTAATTTCTGGCAGTTTTGATCTGACCTGCTGAATATTTTCATTCTTTTTAATGATTTTTATTTTTTTTTATATTTAAAATCTGTTGCTCCATCAGGAAGGTTGGCATATTTTAACCACAATGAATCCTCCAATCATAAGTATAATCAATTTGTTACCTGTATGTTACGCTAACTTTAGAACTAGTTTTTGTAAGTAATCTTGAAAATGCTGAAATATGGGTGAGAAACAGGTAATAACAAAGGTCGACAAAATAATAAGAAACATTTCTGATGAAGTTCAGAATCTAAAGGAGGGTCATAAATCCAAAATACTCCCCACATGTGTTACCTGGCCCAACATTTGCAGTATTTTGTTTTTGTAGTAGAATAATTGGCAGATGTTAAAAAAACAATTTTGGTGGGCCCAGCAGTATGCTAACAGAATAACCTGATTTTAATGACAATGTACAAGAATGGAACAAGCATAGATGAAACAGCAGTAAATACTTATTGATCTATTCTCATTGTGCCTCTGCCCACCACCAGTTAAACTCCCAGATATTTTGAAGAGGTCAAACATGTTTGCATGAACCCAATGTTAATACTTTGGTCCCTCAGTTGAATAATTGGAGCCTAAGTGTTTTTAACCATGAAGAGAGTAGGTTGCACAGAGAGCCAGGCCAGCCAGTGAAGCAGCGTAAAGAGTATAGAAGAGGTCCAAAAGAAGATTACCATTTGAGTTTTCTGGAGATTATCTTAAGGAATAAGAGGAACCTAAGTGCTCTTCCAATCTTGACCAAATCTTGGACCTCCCCTGCCCAAGGTGGATCATCCCAACCTACCACTACTATTTCAGTTAGAGCTGGGAGTTTCAGGTGTCCAGTGGATAGGCCAATATCCTGTTCAAGTCAACAATCTAGTTTTTATTTTTCAGTTTGAAGTGTGCAGAGTGTAATTGGCAAGTGAGGCCCAGATACCAAAACAGATGTCTCTCTCACCAGCGCCATCAAGCACACTTCCCACTCAAGCTGACTCTGGGACTACACATGGTTCTGGTAACTTGGATACAGTGGAGACTAGAAGGGAAAATATCATAGCCTTTCCTTCAATTTGAACACTTGCATACGAAGGTACATGTTCTGTTCACTCAGTTAGTTCACAGGAAGTAGGACACTTAGTTCGTTGGCTTTTCAGTTCATGTTGTATTAATTATACAGTATCACAGACATTTTATAAAATGGTTCCAAAGTGCATGCAGGAATGTTCTAAGCAAATCTGTTTTTCAGTTACACATTTTTATGTATAGACAAAAGCACTGTTATTTAACAGATGCCACTGCTATTTACCTGCTCTGCAGCGACAGGTTCTACTGGCAGGTTCTGGGCAGATTTGCTGCGAGGTGGAGCCTGAGGTGCTAGGTGATCTAAGCCAAGAGAAGGGGGTGGAGTCTGAGAAATAGGTTTCAAACCAGCGGGTTTAAGAGGCTCCTGTAGCTTCTGTGAACCTAATGGGGGAGGTTGCAGTGGAAGTGGAGTAGCAATTTTTGGCTTGAGTGGTTCTGGCAAGAGCAATGGTCCTGAAAGACAGACAGAATGTAGTTAGATAACATTCATTCAAAACTTCAAACAGAGCTTAAATTTCCTGTGCACTTCCAACTTTGCAAATGAAGAAGTTTCTTAATTTTAATGTTTTTATTGCATCCTTGCGCCACTTAGTTGTGGAGGATGACCTGCTTCAGTCTCACAGCGGTAAGACAACCGTCCCAGATGAAGAGGACAGCAGAAGGGGTGCACAGAATTTCCAGCTACCACTGGTGAAATGTCAGTTGGACTCGGAGTCAACTGGTTTCCACTAGCTGTAGGATATTTTGCTGGTGACAAGCTGTTCCATTTATGTTATTAGCTGATAGAATTAAAGAGAGTCATGAGATACAAGTAACCTCTCAGAATATTCAGCAGAAAATATTTAGGAAACGATAAATTGGTATTTATTCTTCATGGAGTTCTTGCTTGAATTATTGTAATCACCAAACACTAAGATCAGGCTGCCATTTACAACTAAAGCAAATTTTAGTCAGAATTTTTACAATTTTCATCTTGCACTTTACATTCAACAACATTTGTGGTTATTGACCTGAAGGATACAAGAAGGTACAAAAATGCAATCAAGAGCTACAGACGTGATCTCATTTAAATGATTATCTGGACAATCCACGTGTGGTGCTTTGTTATTATGAAGTGTCTATCAGGGAATTTATTATTAAATGGAGGCAGCGATAGGCTCATGGTATTTTATTTTAATTCACTCATGGGATATTGACATCATTGGCTGGGCCAGAATTTATTGATTCGCTGTCTTTTTGAACCACCACAATCCGTGAGAGATGTGGTAGATCCACGATGTTATTCAGGAAGAAGTTCCAGAATTTTGACCTAGTGACAGTGTCCCTTCAATGTTGTTCCATTTCAGACAGTGAGTGGCTTGGAGGGGAACTTGCAGATAGTGAAGTTCTCACATATCTGTTGCCCTTGTACTTCTAGCTGGTAATGGTCATGCGTTTGGAAGATGCTATCTAAGGATCTTTCGTGAATTTCTGCAGTGTATTTCGTAGATAGTACACACCACTACTTCTGAGCATTAGTGGAGTGACTGAACTTTTGTTGATATGGTGTCAAGCTTCTTGAATGTTGTTGGAGCAACACTCATCCAGTCAAGTGGGCATTATTCCATCATATTCCTGACTTGTGACTTGTAGATGGCTTTGAAGAGTCAGAAGATGAATTACTCACTGCAGTGTTCCTAGCCTCTTAACTGGTCTTGTAGCCACTCTAATTTACGTGGCTAGTCCAGTTGAGTTTCTGGTCAGTGGTGATCCCCAGCAAGATAGTATGGGATTCAGTGACGGTAACATCATTGAATGTCAAAGGCTGTGGTTCGATTGCCTTTTTTGGAGGAGAGGGTCTGATATTGTGTAGCGCAAATGTTATTTGTCACTTTTCAGCCCAAGCTTGGATCTTGTCCATGACGTTTTGCATTTATACATGGGCTGCTTCTGAGGAGCTGTGAATGATGTTGAACATTCTACAATCATCAGTGAACATCCTCTACAAATGCAGAGTTTTCTTCGATTCCCACTGTCTCCAGTTTTGCTAGGGCTCCCTAATGCCACAAATGTGGCTTGGAATGACAAGGGCAGTTACTCTCACCTCATCTCTAGAATTTAGCTCTTTGATCCATGATTGAACCAAGGCTGTAATGAGGTTGTGCACTGGATCTCCCTGGCAGAATCCAAACTGGGCACCACTGAGCAGGTTATTCATGACCATGTGCTGCCTGAAACACTTTAATGACAAATTCTACTACTTTACTGATGATTGAGAATAGACTGATGGGGTAGTAACTGGCTGGATTAGATTTGCCCTGCTTCATGCATACAGGACTTAATGAAAAATTGTCTGCATTGTTGGATAAGTGCCGACGTTGCAGCTGTACAGGGTCAGCTTGGTTAGAAGTATGCAAGTTCTGAAGCACACATCTTCATTACTACTGCTGGAACACTGTCAGGGCACCAGCCTTTGCAGTATCCTGTGCCTCCAACCATTTTTTGATATTCCACCGAGTGAATCAAATTGGCTGAAGATTGACATCTGCGATATTGTGAAACACTAAGAGAAGACAGAGATCATTCACTCAGTACATCTGGCTGAAGACTGTGTGAATGCTTAGGCCTTATTTTCTGCACAGATGTGCTGGGCTCTCTCATAATGAGAATACAGGGTGTTAATAGCCCAGCAATTATACCACTAGGCCATCATCTCCTTCTATCGCTGAACTACTAATCCAGAGACCCAGGTAATACTTTGGGGTAACACAGTGTGAATCTGGAGGAATACAGCAGGTCAGGCAACAGGTGTAGGAAAGTTGACATTTTGGTGCAGATAGTAGAATTTTAATTCAATAAATATCTAGAATTAGGTGTGAAACGATGACGACGGAATGATTCACAGTAGTCGAAAATACCTATCAGGCTCACTAATGTTCATTAGGAAAGCAAACCAACTTCCTTACCTGGTCTGGCCTACATGTAATTCCAGACTCTCAACAAATGTTGACAACTCTCAACTGTCCTGTGGACAATAAATGCTGGCTTGGCCAGCAACACCCACAGCCAGCAAAATGTATTAAGACTCTAGAACTCTTTACAACGATAACTAATTTCTTTGGTCAAGGTGAAGTGGTTAGTATTCAGGAAGGGGGATAAAGTTGACTGAGTTGCCAAAATGGCGAGTACAATCATAATGGAATTGTGCACGAATCATAGAAGGTTAGTATGTTGGAAAATCAGGTAACCATGCAAAAAGCTACCACAATGTCATAATTTATTGCAGGGGAAATCAAATGCAAAAGTATGGAAGTCATACAGGGCATTAGTGAGACTTCAAGTGGAGTACTGTATACAGTACTGGTCACTGTACCTAAGGAAGTCTGTTAAGGGCAATAAACAATAGCCAGCTAGTGACATCCATGTCCCAATGTGTCAGAAGAAGTTCAGACAAGTTTAATTGGACAGATTCCCTGAATTAGTTGGTTGTCTTATGAGAAAAGGCTAGACAGGCTAGGCCTGCATCCTCTGCAGCTTAGAAAAGTCAGAGGTGACAAGTGAAAACTAAGATCCTGATGGGACTCGAACAGGTCAATGTCAAAAGTATGTTTCCTCTTGCTGAGTATCGCGAATTAAGGTTCGTACTTCAAAAATAAGGGAACATGTATTTAAAAAAAAAGAGATGAGGAAACTTTTATTTTGTCAGAGGGTTAAGTCTTTAGAATTTCCTTCCTCAAAAGGCACTAGATGCAGAATCTTTAAACATTTTTAAGGCAGGGGTAAATAGATTCACGGTTACCAATGAGGTGATAGATTATGGGACATGTAGGAATGTAGAGTTGAATTCAAAATTAGATCAGTGATCTTATTGAATGGTGGAGCAGGCCAAAGAACCTAGTGGCCTACTCTTGCTCCTTGATCACATGTTTGTAACAGGTACTCAATAACAAACAACCATTATGTCCAGTAACAAAGCAGCACAGACAAGAAATCAAAGTTTGTGCTCAGTTCCTATGCTATTGATTGATTTTTCTCCAACTGCTTGGTTGGGCTGCAACAGACTTGACAAATACCTGACATTATGTCTGAATGTCAACTGAGCTTCAGACTTCACGTCTTGCCCATCTCTTCTCTTTCATTAATTCCTCTATCCCTGGAATCTTCTGATTACCTCAAACCTCAATTTTTAAACTACCCTTCTTAATAGTAATCAATTTTCAACAAACTCCAATTGGTCCAACATTTTGCCTGCATGCGGTACTATATTCGTTATGCTTACTTATCACTCATTCTAACCCTCTCTTTACAACCTCCTCAGCCTCATAATTCCTCCCAAATCCTTTAGTTATCAGACTATGGCTATTTGTTTATTTTCTCCTCACTCTGCTTTCAGCCCTGGATTTGTCTTTGGCCATATCTTCTGGATATCATTAAATTCCTGCAGTCTTCTATTTCCATCTTGAAAGCCTATGCCAAACTGATCTTTTTGAGCATAATTTTGGTCATCCCACCTGATTCTGGACATCAAGCTATAATTGTTCTGTGCCTCTCTCCCTCCACCCCACAATCTGCCACCTCAGTAAAGTGTCTTGAGCAATTTTCTAAGTTAAAGGCACTATACTAATGTAAATTGTTATTGTTACATAACTTTAAAGTAGCAGTGATGAAGCAACTGGAAATACAGCCATTATGAATACTCTGGAAACTGTTTTCCTTTAAGACAATCAATAATACTAACCTTTTAACAGTTCCGGAGGTTTGCTTTGAGGTTCCGACTGCTGTGCTCCTATAGGTAGCTTGATCGGTACATTTGCTGGTGCACTAATAACCCCAGCACGTGGCGGTATGCTCTAATGAAAGACAACTGATACGTAACTAAGAGCTTTAAATTATTTGAACCATGTTACAATTACAAAAATATCAATTAATTTCTCCCCTCTGGTTAAGTTGAATGCACAACAGTATTGTATATTTGTTTTTGCAGCGAACATACCGGTCTAGATGCAACACCGGTTCCAGTACTAGCTGAATTCATGGTTGCTTGTGGAGGTGGCTGGAGACGGCCTGTAGAGAAAAAGTAAGTATTAGATGGTATCAAATCACTTGTCAGTTTAGAACTAATGGCATCTTTGAAATTTGCCAATCTGATCAGGTTTGCTAGACATGATGCTTAAATTTTAAGTGTAACGAAGCTTATACAACGTATTAAATTATTGTGCTTCAGTCCACTGTTTTTGAATCTTAGTTTTCTCAATATTGTAGTCAAACAAGAACACTACTTCCGGCAATCTTAGTCAACTGCCATGTTGTCAGCGATTCACAGCACATGCTCACAGCGATTCATAGCATTATCTAGTGGATTTACTAAGAACCGACTAAAAAGCTGCAGGAGAGAGAGAAAAATGGAGTCCTAGCTAGAGACTGAGGCTAGAGGCTGAGTCAACAAGAACAAAAAGGGAAAGCACAGGAAGCACAAAGAAAGAGACTAAAAGTAGATTCATGCATCTATGGCACGACAGCCTATCACAATCTTTGACTATTACATTTCAAATGACCTTTCAGAAATTATGTGAATATACAATTTCTGTACCTGTAGTAATATGTTCTACTTTCATGAACAGACTGCAAAGATTCCATTCAAATGAGGGTGAAACTTCACTAACACAAATCACAAAGTCCCACATACAAATGAAGTCAATATCAAGCTTTATGCATGCAAGAATTAATTATTTCTAATAGATACTTCTAACGAACTTAAATATTTCCTTCATTGAGTTCTAACACATTAAAACTTATGTTGTATCACGAACAAAGTTACCTTCCATTTCCTTTCTAGCTAACCCTGGACTGACAGGTGCCCCTGGACCTTATGGGGAGAAAAAAAAAAGGAAAATATGTCTACAAAGAAACTATTACAACAGACATACCAAGGGCAGAAAACAGAAAAGTAAATCAAGTCAAAACACAGGTAACAATCAAAATCACATAGCATCAAGATTATTATTTATTTTTTGTATCACTGAAAAAAGACATTTGAAGCTATTTTGCAAGAATATAAATTGAATGAGAAGAATGACATCTTACCCTAAAGATATCTCAAAAGATTCAGCAACAGGTGAAGCCGTTTCAGGCTGCTACTAGGTGGCAGCAACATGCGGCACCTGGGGTGCACTGATAGCATTCCTACCTCTGATCGAGGGGGTCTGGCTTCAAGACACACCTGCTCCAGAGGGTGCGTAGTAACATCTCTGAATATGTTGATTACAACATAACTGCAGCAGCAACATGAGTGGTGTTCACTAGTCAAAAAGATGTGCTGCCTATTGCAAAAAGGTAATATGATGTATGAAATTCAGTGCTGGTGTGATGCCACATATGTAGGCCAGAAATGCCAATGACAAGTGGATCACATCAAACAGCATGTTCTACAACAAGCAAATGTACTGACCTTACCAAACTAGCCTACATTTGCAAAACTTGCGATAGTGTTTATCAATAGATGACATGATTCTGCAATTGGAGAATATTTGCTGGATTACTCGGCGTGCAAAAAATTACACTGACAACCAATTTAGGATTATCAGTCGTGCTTGGTTGACATGCTTGCATGTACAGCAAAGTCTTATATAGTAATACACAAGTCCCTTTAATTTGCAGACCGAAAGATGAACATACACTATGTCAGTTTCAACTCAAGGAAATAGGTGATAGCCATTCACTAATTCATTTCATGAGGCAAATGCACTGTTCAGAGTCTGGTTGTTAACTATCAATCAGCAATAATGGGTTAGTTCTCCATGTCAACACCTCTACCAATTACAGCCCACTCACGAACAAACAAGTACTCTCCTCTCATCTCATGCAATGTACTAAGATAACACGGTGTAAAGCTGGATGAACACAGCAGGACAAGCAGCATCAGAAGAGCAGGAAAGTTTGACATTTTGGGTCGAGACCCTGCTTCATCGGAAGTTCCTAATATCTCATGCAATGTACTGTTGGTTTACCCTTGAATTTAAATCCTTGCAAATTCCTGATGAGTGCAAAACAAAAAGCTTCAACAAAACTTAACTTTTTTTAAAGCAATACTCAAATTCTGTGCTACAAAACTATTATTTAATTTACATTTCAAAAAAAGCAGCAGCACACTGAAACAAAACGGTACTTGTCGAAGACGAAGATAGCATATATCACACTGAGTAATACTCTATGTGTTGAGTTACGAGAACTGACCAGAGTGGGGAAACAATATTTTGTGCATTACACTATTAATGCTTCAAAAGTATTGCGATAGTCTTATTAATTTTGAGATTGTGCTTGTAATTGCTGCCTCATTATGTAGGCTGCAATCTTTTAACAAAAGACTGCCAAACAAAAGGAACATGTAACATGAAGATGGAATTTTTAGAATAGTTCCTGAAGTAAGTTTTTGAACTATCAGATTTCATATTTGAAATGGCATTCCAATATAACAATTAAAAACAGTGATTAAAAGAAAGGTAAACTACTTTTGGTTATTGAGTCTTGTTTCCACTTTTATTTTGCTTCTGATCAATATTAAAGTTCTGATTATCTTAATCAGTGAATTATTTTAATTGGAAACTGAAATTGCAAATTTACTGCTTGAGAGATAAATCTCTCATCCATTAGTAGGTAAGGCCTTTTTATACATGCAAAGTCCAAGCAATGTGTTAAAAGTCACAATGTAAAAAATACCATTCTCTGGTTGTGATCAATTATTCCTTCACAAGACTGCTCTTATTTCTGGTGCAGCAATGAGATAATTAAACTGTGGATATTAACTGAGGACAGCAAATATAAAATAAATCAGACTGTAAAACGCAGTTATTGACTGCATTGCAAATTTTATGTAAAGCTTAAAAGTGAATGTCTATCACCTGTGTTGAGATGGTGAGTTTATCTAATCATGCGCTGAAAGTGTCAATCTTTCCCACAGAAATTCAAAAGAAGAGGGCAAGTCACACCCACATAATGTCTTCCTGTTAACACAAACTCATTAGTTAGTCCTTCTTGAACTGGGCATTGAGGCAGCAATGGCCACCATGGAACTCTGACCAAGTTATAGCAGCTCTACTACTATGCTCCCATTCCAACAGTCCTTACTGAAAATATCCAAGCCTGGAAATGTGGTCACAGAGGGAAAGCAATTGAGAAGTACATTACAACAGCTAGAGTTGAAAATGTTTTGGGATCTTCAGAGACAAAATCCAAAATTAAAGTAACAATTCAAAACCCAAAATTAAATAACAATTCTATTATATTTAATTAAAGCTACCTATTTTCTTAAAGGACAGAAGAAACCATTCCAATAGCATGCAGAATAATTTAAAGGCAGAAATATTTTAATTATAAGCCAGCATTTAGTGAAATCTATCATCTCTTAAGGTTTTATTTTTACCTCTGAACTCTTTCCTAGTTGGTGCAGGACTTCTAGCTCCTTAGTGAAGCATGAGGATGATAGTGAAGAGGACGTTAGTCATTGTAAAGCATGCACAAGCTTAGTGTTAATAGACAGTTTTAAATATTTAGTGTCACATTCTTGTCTACAGGCCACATAATTAAATAGAATATCTGAAAAGCCTCAACTTACTGACCACACAAATTCCAAAGGCGAAATAACAAATTGAAGAAAATTATTTACTTTAAGATTTGTAAGCTAGCTTTCTTCCCCTAAAAATTCCAAAAGATGTATCAAACCTTTCATTGTAAGTCATTTAAAAATTTGCAGCATCCACCTCAGCTGATCAAGTCATCTTGGTTCTTTTATATATACTGTGCCTAGACTAAGATTAGTGATTTGCTGCTTAAACATTCAATGTCCGTCTTTTTCACATACAGCTTTGACTATTCCAACATACTGAGTTCACTCCCACCTTTTACCCCTTAAATTTGTTATCGGAAACTGCTCAAGCTGCAAAATAGTGTGAATGCTGGAAATCTGGAATAAAACAAAGTGCAGGAAAAGCTTATCAGATCTAGCAACATCTGTGAAGAGAGAAACAAAGTTAATATTGAATCCGAGGACTCTTCTTCTGCTCCCAAAGTCATCAATGTATCCAATATTAACTGTTTCTCTCTCCACAAATGCTGCCAGACCTGCTAAGATTTTCCAGCAACTTCTGATTTTGTTTCTGGTCATCCATGTCTGTGGACTCTTTGAAGTCAAAGGCTTGGAGTGAATATAGACATGAGGCGTGTGGCCTGTCTTGCGATTATCAAGGGTATAAAAGGGGTCTGTAGGGCAGCAGTTGGACTGTCAAGTTGGTCAGTCAAGCAGGCGGTTATAGTAGAGGCATTAGTGATGCTAGGAACACACATGGTGATCAAGAATCTCTGGGTGTATCTGGGGAGGGGTAGAGATGGGGAACAGCACTGGAGGCTGTAGAAAGCTAAAAGAAATCGTTATTGGAACTGACCATGACTGTGGCTTCCATAGAGAACAAAGGAGGGTGTCATTAAGGTGGAATGTCAGGTCACAGGAGGCGATTTCCAGCATTTGCAGATTCTTTTTGGTTTATCAAAAGTCTCATCCTGTTATCAAATACCTTCATGCCCTTGTGTTTTCCTGTGTATAATATCCTCCAGCCCATGATTCTTCCAGTTATCTGCAAGCTTCAATTGTGGCTCTAAAGCTCAAAAGCACTGAAATAAGCTTCCTGATGATTTTCCTCTTTCTATTTCTCTCTTATGGTCATCTGTCAATATCTCACGTCACTCTGTATAATGGCTTACTGCCTTAAAATGCTCCAGGAAAACGCCTCGAGACATTTTCATTACAGACGCTGTATAGATATTTGTTAGTATTCTATCAGAGAAGACTTCAAAAATTTTCAAATAGAAAATTACTCAAATGAATGCAGCATGCCAACAAGGTGATTAACAAACAGGATAAGGAGACATATTTTGATTATGATACACATGGATTATATATTATTGTCAATAATATGATTAGCAGCAACATTTACAGCAGTATCATAACATCTAGAAACCATAAGGAAATGGTGTTGCCTTTGTGTGCAGAGCATCTATCACAATTGTGATATTATCTTTTGACTTTTTGTCAGTGATCCTATTTTCCATCATTACCAAACTGTACACATTTATGCAGTGTATACATATTCTAAAATGAACACTTACTCCTCATTCTGTTCTTAAAAGCGGTGATAAACATTTTCTCTTAAATAGAAGGTGAAGGTATCTCATCAACAAGTCTCAATGGCAAGATGGGCTTGCATTGCTCCCCCACCCATTCAGTGTCACAGAATGACTGTAACACTCAATAAGAAAATAATTTCAACAGCAAGAGGTAAACCCCTTTCACAAGATTATTTTCATTTCACTACATAATGTTTTGGTTTTGAAAATCAAAGATAATTATCTTATTGATTTCGGCTTTCGAAGCTGCATGGCACATTAGGGCTGATTATTTGGTGATGTAAAGAAATAGAAGGATCATCTTTGGTTTTTTTTTGCAACTACGGAAAATATTACTAAATTTCTGACGTTTTTAGTTGGTGATTTTTATAGCTTGATCCTTTTATATGTAGGAGGATTTTTTTGTTTAGCAGATGTGATGGATTATCTCCTTTGTCGCAGTTGTCAAAGATAGCAGCCAATACTTCAGAATTTCAGCACATTAACTCAATATTACATTTGTTTGAATCTAATTTATATTAAGAATAGATCTTTTATGTCACAGTAAATACAAAGTTCAGAGCTCCTGATGTCCTGTTGTCACTTAAATCTGGCATTCAATTGACTACTTACTGAAGTAGTACATGATTGATTTAGATGCATGACACACTTCGATGCTAAAAGATGCAAGCTTTACAAGTAGAATGGATTATTATAGTTTCCCATCATTTTGGCTGTTCTTTCATTTGCAAAATCAGCTATTCCCACTTACATATGCAATATGATTTTTGTTCACCACCATGCCCCATACCCACAAATAATTAGCAATATCTTAAGATTCAAGTACTTTAATTGTGTAACAGCACTCAAGTCTCAGAGTAAGAAGATTGTGCATCAAGCTGAACTACAGAGGTGGTCGCACAAGCCAGGCCGATATTCCAGCAGAATACTGAAGTGTTGCATTGTCAGAAGTACTATTTTTCAGATGAGACCTTACGTTGACTCTGTTTGATCTTTCAGGTAGGAGTAAAAGATCACATCCAACTAATTAAATAACAAATGAATTCTACTGCCTGCATTAGAACAATTCCAATTACAATCTATTAAAACTATTTAACTGGCATCACAATTACTTTAAAGCCTGAAGACATGAAAGGTTATATGTAGGATTCCGAAGCAAAATTTGGCTACTTGACACAGGAAAGCTACTCCAATCTTGAAGGAGTTAACTCAATAAATTTCCAACCAGTAAACAAATTAATTTTAAAACCCTCCTTCCAAAAGAAGGCTTTCTGATCAGTATTCCAATATCCCCTTGTGCTTATCTAGAATTTGTGCAAGTCAAAGCCACCATGGGGAACCTAAAAACAATTAGTATTTAATCTCCACTTTTCCAAATAAAACGCTTTTGTTATCTGCCATATTTTGCTCATTTCCATGCAAATGGTATTGCTGCAATGTATACGCAGCACAGAAGTGGGGATTTTTGATTACTTTTCAATATTTGTTACAAACAGAGCAGGTGATGCAAGATAATGACTACTCCACTGCAGGTGTAACAATTTAGGACCAGTAAAGCTAACTTTGGAGTGCATTTTAAATCAAAGAGTATCACACTAACATTCGCAAAAGATCCATGTTCTATGCAGAACTTTGCATGGAAAATCCAAGGCTATTCACAGGCCCATAACATTCTTTTGTTGTATTAGTAATTTTCTTCTCTGCAATGCTCAATTCAAATATTCCACTAAATTGTCTTACATCAAATTTACTTTGTTTAAACTTCCAAATACTAAAGGATAAAGCTGTCATCTACCTGACGGAGGTGGTGGCCTTTGTGGTGGAGCAGGTCTTGAAGGAGGTACTGCAGGACGTGGAGGTGGTGGCCGCTTTGGTTCTAGGGTTTGACTACTTTCCTTGTGTGCTGATACTTGCTGGAACTCTGAAGCATCTGATTTCAAAAAGAAATTAAGATAGCATGTCCAAACTTGTTGAAGAGAACGTCACAGCAGACAATGCAGTGAGTCAAATGGCACATAATAAATAATTAAGCCCATCACAGGAGACATCAAATATGACTAAACTTTGTAGTATTGACATTCTTTGGTTTGCGTTTTAACTCATTCACAAGTATAGACCAGCATTTATTGCCTGCTCCTAATTTTCGAGCAGTCCACACATTGTTGTGGGTCTGGAGTCACACAAGCCAGACGGAGCAAGGACAACAGTTTTCTTCCCTGAAGGAAAGCAGTGAACCAGAGAGGTTTTCTCTGACAGTTGATAACAGTTTTATGGTCATCATTAATTTTTTTTAAAATTAAATTCAAATTGCACTATCTGCCATGGCAGGATTCAAAGTCAGGTCCCTAGAACACTACTTGCGTCACTGGATTCAGTCACGCGATAATCTCTCTAAGACTACCAATGGTGACGTCTAAAGTTTAGCAAACTGACTATACCATTAAAAATATTATTTTTATGTTTGCTAAAGTAACTCAGACTGACCAAATTGCATTTCATTATTTTACCATTGCATTTCATTATTTTAAACAAGCTACTGGACAAAGAAGCAGTATTTTTTTTCCCCACTCTGAATCATTTATTACGTTTAAACTTAATTTATCACTTTCTTGTGGATGATCTATAAAAAGGTATTTGCATTTAAAATATAAATTAATCTAATTTAAGAAAGCCTTCAAATGTTAGATGATGTACAAAGGCAGTCTTAAAAGTTTAAAATCACTTTAGAAATGCAGAAATTGCAACAAAATTTGATAGAGGTAGGCTGCCTGCATTCAACTAACGTTCTACATTTCTGTTTATATTCATTGAAAACCATTACTCTGTTGTGGTTGCTCCTGTTGAACTGTAGCAGTTCTGGAAGCTGCTCTGCTTGGTCTGCTAGGCAATGTTGGTAGAGGCATCTCTGGTATTGTGGGAGATGGACATGGACTTGTTCTCGGAGTTGAAGCAGGAGAGGTGCCTGAACCTGAACCAGACACAGGCTGCAAATGCTGAGGAATTTCATCTCCTTCAGCACTATAATCATCAACATCCCCTGTATTCAAATAGTATGAGATAGATACGAGAATTACAAATTTAAAACAATTGCTTTTAACTATATACCAAACCTTGTCCTTATTTCATTCAATGAGCTTGCATTATGAGCTTATCATTCACAGTAAAATTACTTGGTAAATTATTCACTTCTGTAATTTTAGATAATTTTAATGAACAATAAGATTCTACAATTAAAGTCGCACAGCATACCCAAACAATATTCACCAGTCAAGTAACATTTAAAAACACAAGATGTTGGAAATCACACCTGGGTCAGGCAACTTCCATGGACAGAAAGCAAGCTAACATTGAATCTAGATGACTCTTCATCAGTTTGCTTTCTCTCCATGGATGCTGCCTGATCCTCTGTGATCTCCAGCATTTCTTATTTTCACTACAGGGTTGAACATCTGCACTAATTGCTCCTTCATTTTAAAACAGTTTCACGTATAAAATGACATTAGAAGTATCAGTTGCATGTACTGCCAGCAATTTATTATTGTTCTCAAATAAGTCATTTGACAGATACGAATTGATTTAATGATGTAATCACAGTCAAAACATTTTTGCTGCAAGCATATACTGCAGGATCTGCAATATATACTAACTCTATAGCATACCTTCCATATCATAGTCAGCAGTAACTTCTGTATCTTCTCCAAGCAGTGTGGAACTAGTCGAGACAGGTAAACCAAGACCACTTCTTTCCAGACTCATCTCTTCCTCTAATTTACTGGTCCAATCTGGATTCTTAAGGCAAATGTGGAGTGTCCTTCCCAAAACCTGCAATGACATTTTATCCCCCCACCCCACGCAAAATCATTCAGTCAAGACATTTTTCAGTAATTTTGCAAAGGACCAACTAGTCACTTCAATCTGTCAGTACTCAGGCAAGATTCACTTGATTATGAATTCACAATTCTTCTGGGACTACACGAAAGTCCTGTGTTTATATAGAATCCCTTCATAGAGGTGTTTTTCCTAAGTCTTTAGTATTCTTTCCTTGTTGCTGTCTACCTTCACTTACTTCTTCTGCTTCTGTATTTTTATTTCTGCTGTTCTCTCCTTGCATCAAGTTCTGCATTTGTCTCTTACATTTCCTCCATGTCCACTTCTCCTCCACTGAACCTTGTTATTTCTCCTGTGGCTTTCCAGTTACTGCAAACAACTCATGTATTTTCTTACAGAACATCCATCAACAAAGATTTGAAAAGAAATATATTCTGAGGAGAAGCGCTAACAGGCTCCTCTAAACCCTGCACAGGTAGTCAGTCAGTGGACTTCACTCACTCTACCTGACAGTATGGTCCAGAAAGAGAAGGTCTTGGGGTCTGGAAATGGACCAGATGTTTGAACTTCATCACTAAAATTCCAAACATCGAATACTAAAGTCTAAACAATTATCACGGCTGACTGCAACAACATTTTTCAACTGGTTTACATAAGCTGTAATACTTTGAAGTGAAACAAAACAGGCAATCAAGTGCAAGAAGAGCTTTGAAACTTCAAACCAAGGTCCAGAATTTTACAGGTAACATGCAGAAATGACAGGTTTAGTACTCATATTCCATGAATTATTTGCATCAAATTGTAAGTAGATTCAGATTTTTCTTATTTCTTCTCTCATTTTCTATAAAACATTCATACTACATACAATTTGAATGATGAATGGTGACTGATTTATTTATTGTCACTTGCATTTCACAGTGAATAATACAGTAAAATACAGTGAAAAGCTTCAACAGTTACCAAAATCCAATGCCATTTTGGATAGTTTAAGAGTGGAAAGGATATAAGATATAACAGAATTCAGAGCTGGCCCACTTGCGCTGTATAATGGGATCTGAAGCCAAAACTTTCCAACTTATGGACAGGAGTCACTGAACCAAGGCTAACACCTAAAAGGCCTTCAACAATTTTGATGCAATAGCAAAGTTTGGAACCAGGAAGCTTACAGAAACCACCACAGACTGAGACTTCAGGGACCACATCTTCTGCACCTCCATTCTAAAACTAGTTCACAGTAAAGAATGTAAGATAAGCATCCTGAGAGCTGTGTTAAGCACATGAGAAAACCAGACAAAAGTTGCAACTGAGGCTACATAAATGCCAAACAACAAATGCAGTATGCGATAAATTAGAAAAAAAAAGTGATCCCACAACTAACAGGTCTGGTGAAAGTCATGGTAAGCAGGCTAGTAAGGAGTGACTGGGCTGAATCTCATGCTTTTCTTTATACTAAGTGTATGTTGTGTCAATTTTTGGACGGATACTCTGAATTCCAGTGAGCTTTCTCACCTTCGCATTGTCTCTTATCAAGCATGCCTTAACTACCTACTTCATCCCATGGTATCCATCACGTCTACTTTCTAGTCCTATTTAACCATGTACCATCCCCAGAACAATGCACCACTCAGTGGATAGCTCTGAGAAGACCAGCATTCCTTGCACTGACACCACCTTTAAAAGGCTGTGGTCCTCAAACACTAGCAAACTGCCATGGTTCCTCCTTGGTGATATAATTGTACAACAGTCACAAAAGCACGCTGGTCATAAGACACAGCCAGCATGACACTTACTTGCACATGCAACCCCATTCTCTCACCATTCCACAATTTACCTGTCCTTAGTTATATGCCGTCCACACACTATGTCCAAGTCAGCGCTACTCTACCGTCAAAGGCACCTAAACTTATCACTGTCCTGTAGGGGAACATCACATACCAATCAGACAAGTCCAAACATTAGCTTGAATTAACAGCCATTAAAAATTAACAGATGGAATGCGTAGAGGCTGCAATTTGTGCTCACAGTGCAAACCAAATGCTGGCGTGAGGCATAACTACTGTTTGGCATTCCAGGATGATCTTAAGACCATAAGAAATAGTAACAGGAGTAAGTCATTCAGTCTGTCGTGCCATCTTCTGTGCCCAGTTTGCATCTACTGGAACAGTGTGTCAAGTGCCTTGTAACACCCGGACAGTTGAGTTTCATCATTCACAAGGAAATTTCTCCAGCTCAATGTCCTCATCTTTCTCTCCAAATGACTGCTGTTACTGACTCCCCCTCGTACATCACATTGCATCATTGCCCGTTCCAAATGTGCAGAGCACAGCATACAAGAAAGGTGCAGCAGACCATCTTGATTATTCCAGATGCCCTACCCAAGTCTGATTTGAGCAGCATAACTACATCTTCAGCCCTGCCATCTGCTCCATCATGGCCCTGGTCACAGCACGTACATAAACTTGGTAAAATTGCTATGCCAACTGACTGACCAACACATTATATCAGAAGGGGAATGCTTGCTGTGGTCTGAATAAGTTCCCATTCCAGACTCCCATCAACCATGAAACTTGTCACTTGAAAAGCAGGACAGTCCATCATCATATAATGAAGTATTGTTTCCTTCTCCCATAGTACTCTTGCAAATTTCACAAGAGGTGGGACAGTTTTAGTTACCATTCTCCTCCTTTCAGGTCCTGGCAGGTAACTTGCATACAGTGTTCAATTTGCAAGTGGCAAAGTGCAAACTGTTCTTGACTCCCAAATAACTTTTCTATGAACTGCAGATGGGTGAAGAAATTATGACAAATGAAATATAACTGGAGTCTGAAAATGTGTGCTTCGTGCTTTTGTCCTTCCAAAGTGTAGACGACTTGTGTATTGCGCTTTCAATGAAGTGGTACTGACTCTACACACCATTGGCTTTGTCCTAGTCATTTTCAAGTTGCATTTCACATCGAGTGAACAGCAAGTGATGGCAGGGAATACAGCTTGTGGTTGGCAGCTAGTCACCAGGTAACCAACTGGATATCACCTTTTACCTTGCATTGCCCATTTTCATCCCTTTGCCCCTACCGCATGGAGACCTATCGCATTGAATACCCCTCTAGCTGTCCTCCCTATGCCCTGTCATTCTACCTTAATGACGCCCCATCCAAGACCTCTAAGCTCTCCTATGGCGACCATGGTAGTAGCCAATGCCAAAAACCATCTCTTCTATAGCTTTCCATGGCCTTCAATACTGCTCCACATCTCTACCCCTCCCTAAATACACCGAGATTATCCTACCATCACCCTTGTTCCCAACACTACAAATGCCTCTGGCTCTAATGAGCCCCTTACCAGATTCTCCGCTGTCCAACTCCTTTTCTCAATGATCCTCCTGCTGCCCCTACAGACCTACTTTAAGCCCTCAATGATCGACCACACCCCTCAGATATGTATTTGCTCCAAACCCCTCACTGACTTCAAAAAGTAGTCCACAGACATGAGTGAACAGAAACAAAGTCAGAAATTACTGCAAAAACTCTGCTTTATCTCCACAGTTGTTGGCAGATCTGCTGAGTTAACAGTTTGGGTCCAGTGACCCTTCTTTAGAACAAAGTCATTCTGGCAATTTCTGATTTTGTTTCTGATTTCCAGTAACTGCAGGTCTTTGGTCTTTTTGTTCAGATGACCAGATCCCTGACTACAATCTTTGCAACTCCAGGTGATGATGGACAACTCCCGACTGCTAGCGGTGGCCCTACAGTATAGACAATTACCGACTCTGCAGAATGCAGTTGGACAGATTCCCTAACCACGAGTACCTCAAGTGGACAAACGACAGTGGCAAAGACTGTGTGCCATCTGTATCCCTGACTGACTGTAATGGGACCTATTAGGCAACAGCAAATCCAGTGACTGGGCAGTTTCTGACATGGCCATTTGGTTGAATAAACATGCACTGTGTTTGTGACAAAGGCAACTGGCACGTTTTAAAAGTTTTACATTGATGTCTTGGTGTGCTGTACAGCATGATGCATCATCCCAGCACAGATCCCTAAAGTCAAGCAGTGCATTTATACGGTACTGTCAACGGCCTTTGACTCTGGCTGAAGTATCAAAGTGCTAACAGCCATGGCATGCCACGCCAAAGAAAACCAAGGTGCAGATGTTACAAACATGCAGGCAGGTGCAAAGTGAGTGAGCGATAAAAGAGCAAGTGGGCAACTCTGAGATGCTGTTTGAGGTTGAGCTATACAGAAGCTCGACGCAGCCACGGAGCTGAAGTTGCCACGTACTCCTGCTGTCTTCCATGTTGAGAATTCTTGATTCTAAACTTATTCAGCATGTTTGACATTCCAGGAAACAGAATCTCAATGAGATGAGCTTCAGCATTAATAAGGTGTTTAACAAGCCATTATCATGCTTGCATGAGAACTTGCTTTTGCTTAGCAAGAAACTTGTCTCCCTGCTCAGCAAATGCATAGTGATGCAGTAAGTTGTTCCTGATGTAGTGACAGACTTAGCCAAACTTTGAGTGTGATTCTGCCACAAATCCTGCCATAGCTTACATCACTTATATCCCCTATAAAGATCCGACCTAGTGTTTTGCTGAGAGTTTAGACAGCTATTAAAGATCAAACTTGCTGGTGTAGGACTAAAGTCAATTTTGGAGAAAACAAAGGATGGGCAGGTTTTCTTTCCTAAAAGCATATCAATGCTCCAGTTGGATTTTTACTATATTCCGCATCCTATTTACCAATCACCCCTTTTCTCTGTGACTTATATTAGATCCTTTCCTCAGTCAATATTTTGATATTAAAACTCCATATATTCAACTTTTATATCTCTGTAATGCTTCCAGCTCTTTAACTCTCTGAAATCTCTATATTTCTCAAGCTTTGGCTTCTCGCTATTGCTAACCATGATAACTTGTTGTTCGTGGGAATCATTCATCCTGCTAGGCCCCAAATTCTACAACTCACTTATGACAATAGGTTTGAGTTAGCATGGCTTCATCAAGGGGAGGGCATGCATGACAAATCTGTTAGAATTCTTTAAGGAAGTCTTGTGCAAATAGACAAAGGACAGCTAGTAACCATGGACCTAAGAAGGCACCATATGGAAAGCTGCTAAATAAGATAACCGCCCTTACAGTTAGGGGGAAAAATATTAGTATGAATAGAAGATTGGCTGACTGGCAGAACGCAGAGTGTGAGAATAAAGGGGTCTTTTTCTGGATGGCAGTTAGTGATGAGTGGAGCTCCACAGGGGTCAATGTTGTATCCACAACTATTCATGTTACACATGAACAATGTGGACAAAGGAATGGAGGGATAATGGGAACTGCAGATGCTGCAGAATCCAAGATAATAAAATGTGAGGCTGGATGAACACAGCAGGCCAAGCAGCATCTCAGGAGCACAAAAGCTAACACAGCAGGCCAAGCAGCATCTCAGGAGCACAAAAGCTTTTGTGCTCCTGAGATGCTGCTTGGCCTGCTGTGTTCATCCAGCCTCACATTTTATTATAAAGGAACGGAGGGCATTGTTGCTAAGTTTTCAGATGACAAAAATGGGTGGAGGGACAGGTAGCGTTGAAGAAGCAAAGAGGCTGCAGAAAGACTTGGACAGGTTATGGGAGTGGGCAAAGTGGCAGAAGGAACACAGTGCACAAAAGTGTGAGGTAATGCACTTTCTAAGAAGACTATCAGCAATATATTAACTCACAGTGAGTGCGAGCACTGTGGGCTAAAGACCTGTTCCTGGGCTGTACTGTCCTTGCTCCAATAGAGGCATAGACTATTTTCTAAACAGGGAAAGGTTTCAGAAGTCTGAAGCACAAATTGTCCTAGTTCAGGATTCTGCTAGGGTTAACATGTAGGCTCAGTGGCAGTTCGGAAGCCAAATGCAATGACAGCATTCATTTCAAAGGGGTTAGAATACAACAGCTCTGGTCAGCCTATATTTAGAATATTGAGTGCAGCTTTCAGCCCGATATCTAAGCAAGGATGTGCTAGCTTTGGAAAGGGTTCAGAGGTGGTTTATAAGAATGATCCCAGGGATGAAGGGCTCATAATGAGAGGCTCAATTGAGGACTCTGGGTCTGAGCTTAGAAGGATGAATGGGATCTCATTCTAACTTACAGAATACAGAGGGGCCTGGATACAGTGGACGTGGAGGAGATGTTTCCACCAATAGGAGATATGAGGACCCAGGGGCATGGCCTCACAGTGAAACGACAACCCTTCAGAAGTGAGACGAGAAAGAATTTCATCAGCCAAAGGGTGGTGAATCATTGCTGCAGAAGGCTTTGGAGGCCAAGTCACTGAGTGTATTTAAGACAGAGATAGATAGGTTCTTGATTGGCAAGTAGACCTAAGGTTACAGGAAAAGGCTGGAAAAAAGGTGTTGAGAAACTTATCAGCCACGATTAAATGTCACAACAGATTTGATGGAGCAGAATCGGGCCATTTGGTCCAGTGTCTTAGTGTCAAGATTAATTTGTTTGGAAAGACTGGCCAGCTAGTCAACAAAATGAAAACTCTGCCTGACAAATATATATCCAGCACTTCGAGTAAGCAAGTTTAACAAACGCTATTTACAATACTTAGCAGGATTTTTACTTACTTCAGTGCCATTTAACCTCTGCACTGATAGAGCAGAACTACCTTCCAAAAACGTCACCCACATTTTATCTTCTACAAACCTGAAACAAAAGACACCAGATTTTTATGAAGTTAAAGACCAAATACCAGTGCAAAAGATACAACAATTAATGCACTCTGCTGGAAGTCAGGAGATAAAGAGAATTCACATCTAATAAGAGATCCAGAGCTTGGTTTGGAACCATAAGACTGATGTTCCAGTGAGCAAATTATATCCCAAAATATGGATCCTGTCTTGAAATCATTCGGACATTTTATTTGAGTGTGCTACTTAGGTCTTTTTAAAGCACTTTTGTACCAAGTGTTCTGTAAAATGCTGACCTATGTCTCAAATTATTTGATGCTGGATATTCACATTACAAGATTTGACAATAATTTCTGAAAACAGAGAAGTGAGTGTACTGGAAAACTTTACATTTGGAAATCATAACTTCCCTGTATTTCTCCAATGAAAGCATCTTGCTTCAGATTCTGAAGGAAAATCTCTTACTACCACTTAGATAACCACAGACAGTTACAGTTCAGAAATAAACTATTTGACTTGAAGTACACGTTGGCAAATTCTTTTCATGTAAGCTGCCAGGTCTACTCAAACACTTTCAGCTTCTTCCTTGGTCCGTGAGAACTCCAAGTTCGTAACCATTTTCTATACATAAAATCATTTTATAATTCTCCTGAGAACCCTTGCCCATTGTGGTTCAACTGTATTTGGCTCTTAAGCTTTCTTCTGTTTCATAAACATTCTCCCATCCCTTTCAGATTGCTTTCCAGCAATGCCTTCCAGAAATTTATGGGCCAGGTTTAGTCCTACTGGCAGAGATGGCATTTGGTCAAGTGAACCAGCCTCAACAGTCAGGAGCATCCAGGATCCCACTTTGCCCATAGCAGCCAATTAATTAATTCATTTATCATAAGAATGGCTGAATATTGTTAAGAGCTTACAGATGAACATACACTCTCACAGCCAGATAAGTGGGTTTGGGGGATCTTGGGATCAGTCAGACCCCAGCAAGTAGGGAGGCAGGGCACTGATGACAGCTCATGGGTGTAAGAGTGCCTACTGGTGCCATGGTGCAGGCAGGGGTGCTCAGAGAGCTAAACTGTGCCCAAAAAGTCAACAACAATCTGCCCCTGAATAAAAACGGTAACAGATGTAACAAGACCAAAATTTAAATAGCTCAACTGAATTCTAGGTTAAAGGGCCTCTATTTTCATGTCCAGGCAGATAATAAAGGCATTGTGGCAGGAAGACAATAGGCACACCACTTGGTCTGCCATTTCATTATCCTTCCCAAATCCCAGCTTGTTCCCAAAAGGGCTGGTAAAAATCCAGCCCAATGTTTCTGTGCATTTTCAGCAAGAAATTATCATCCTCCCAAAGGCAAAGGACTGGACGGTCAGCAAGTCTGGCAGCATCTGTGGAGGAGAAAACAGAGTTAATGTCTCAGGTTCGGTCACGTTTCAGACCCGAAACATTAACTCGGTTTTGTCCTCCACAGCTGCTGCCAGACCTGCTAAGCTTTTCCAGCAACTTTGTTTTTGACCCTGATTTACAGCATCCACAGTTCTTTCGGTTTTTATTTAAAGGACTGGATGGTGACTGGTGTCAGTGAAACACTGCACCAGCAAGAAAGCTACTTAGAGCGGTTAGAAAATTGGCAGAGGAAAGAACTTATCCATTATATTTGTCTTGGGTGGCAACAGCAATTTTTTTTGGTATGGCCACATGTATAATACCACATAACATAGGGCATATTTTTCTTTGAATGTGAATTGGTGTCCCTCTAATCCCACAAACTATAGCTGCTAAACAAAAATTTGGTCAATCAAGATCTAAACTGTTGCTTCATAAGGAGAAATTTACAAACTGGATTGCATTTCAGGATGCAGCACAATTACTATTTCTGTTTTAAAAAACCTGGATATATATACAGACATAAATATTTTCATTGTTACCTTATCAAAATAACATCACCGTGTGCAGCAAATTTCTGAAGCAGCTGATCAATTAGATTATCATCAAAATGATCCTGGTTTGGGGAGTAGCTGGTCAGTGAAACAACCACTGTTCCATCAGGTGGTCCCTGAAGAGCGATAACTTCCTTGTACACTCTTTGCCGAGCTTCAGGATCCACCTCAAATATGTCAATGTCTATAGTAGCAACCACAGGCCTAACAAAATTTAAAACAAAAACTGAACTGTTATTTGTGTGCAGAACTTTATGAAAACTTATAATCAAAGAGAGACTTTGAAGACCACTGAATCTAAAGATAAATGTTGGCAAGGGACTGGTTGGCAACTGGTGTCAGTAGAACATTGTACTAACAATACAATTAGGAACACAAATTTATTTCTGGAAAGGCAAACTGCAGCATAGTGTAATAAATCCTTGGATAGTACACGTGATTTAATAGAAATTTCCATTAAAAGCCATGGCAGTGGACAAACAATGGATAACATTTAAAGAATGAAAATTATGCTTCGAAACAGTTATACATTCCTTTCAGTTAAAAGAACAGCAGCAAAAGCGGTCCATCTGTGGCGAACAAATAAGTTAAATTAAGGACTAATATCAGATCCAAAAGATGAATAATATAAAGTTGCTAGGAAAGGTAGCAAGCCTGAGAACTGTGAACAATGTAGAATTAAGCCAAAGAAGACAAGAGGTTGATTGAAGCAGGACACGCGAGGTGGGGGAGGTTACAAAAATAGAATATTTGTGATATATGTGTAAAATTAAGGAAAACCGAAATGTAAAATAGAAAAAAAAGCAAGTGAAAACAAATTGGGGCCTTATAGTCTCAAAAGGGAGATATGAAAATGGAGAACTAGGAAATTCCTGAGTAATTAAATTGTTACTTTAATTCTATCTTCACAAAAGGTGGCATAAGTAATTTAACAGAAATGTTCGGGTCTATTGGGAAGAGGAAATTGAAAGAAGTTAGTATTACTAAAAACAAAGTGCTGGAGAAGTTAACGGGACTGAAAGCTTAGAAGTCCCCAAAGCCCAATAATCTATATCCCAGGGTGCACAGTGCTCTGTTGGCAGTTTTGGCCTCCTTACCAATGAAAATGTGTACTGAAAGGAGACAGCCATGGAAAAAGTAAATGTATTGGTTGCAGTCTTCTAAAATTATGTAGATTCTGGCACAGTCCTGGCAGAATGGAGGATGTTTTATGTAATAGTTCATTTAAATAGTAGTGAGAAAACCTGAAAATGCTGGCTGGTCAGTCTAGCTGAGTTATAGAGAAGATGTTGGAGTCATTTAATAGGGATGTAATAATAGGACACTTGGAAGATGCCAACTAAATCTCACAAAGTCAACGTAGACTTAAAGAAAAAAAAACATGTTTAACAACCTAATGGAACTTTTGAGGATGTAACTAGTCGAATAAAGGAGGGAGAACCAATGGCTGTGATGTATTTGCATTTCAGTTTTTGATAACATTCCACATAAAAGGTCAGCAGGCAAAAATCAGAGCACAAAATTAGTGGTATTACGGAGGTATGGATTGAAAATTTGTTAACAAACAAAGCAGAGAGGAAATAAATGACTTTTCTTCGTCATGGGAGATGATGGCAAGACAGGTACTGTATGGATCAGCACAAGTTTGATCGGCATGATAGCTAGGCCCCATTTATTCACTATAAACATCAAAATTTTGGATGAAGGAATGAAGTGTAATATCTGCAAGTTCACAACAACAAAAAAACAACTTGGTGGGAGTGAGAAGTGGTAGAGGGGATAGAAAGATTTCAGAGTGATTTAGACAAGTTTAATGAATAGGAAATGCAAGGTTTATGTAATATAACACACAAGTGTGAAGCTGCCCACTCTAGTATGAAAAACAAAACATTATTATTTAAATAATAAAATCGATTGGGGAATGCTGATCTATTAAGTGCACTCGGGTGCCTTTCTCACTGGTGAAAGAAATCAAGCATGCCAGTACAGTTGGAAGGCAAATGCTACATTGGCCTTCACTGCAGCAGGCTTTGAGCAGAGCAGCAAGCACGTCTTACTGCGCTGTACAGAATCTTGATGAGACATACCTGCAGTACTCTTTTTGTACTCTTCTTTGTGCAGTACTGGGCTCCTGAACCACGAAAATATATATTTGTTATTTAGGGAGTACAGAAAAGGTTCAGTCATTCCTGGGATTGCAAATTTGTCTTAGGGTCAACTGGGTCCGTTAATATGGAAGGCTCAGAAGAATGAGATTGAAATAAAAAGTTCTGGTACTGCAGGACAGACAGGAATACTGGTATGAAATTTCCCCAGTCAGGGTGTCCAGAACAAGAGATCATGGCCTGAACACAATCAATAGGCCATTTGAAATTGGCATGAGGAGACACTTCTTCACTCACTGAGAAGACTGCAGAAATCTACATCACAGAAGGCTGCAGAGGCCAAGTCACCAAATATATTGAAGAATAGTTTTGTAGAGGCTAAAGTGTCAAGGGGTATGGGGGAAAAGGAGAGTATGGCCTTGAGATAAAGAATCAGCCATGATCATATAGAATGGCATTGCGAACTCAATGGGCTGAATGACCTGTCCCTTTCACATATATTTCATTCAGTGCAGCCAGGTGTCATGCATTTTTAAAAAATCTAATCAGTGGGTGACCACCTCACTTTGAATATTATTTCAGATATTTGGCTTCTACAACCCCAGATGTCACATTGCCTCAATAACAAATATGTTTATTGTACCTATGATCTGATGTTTTCAGTTCTGCTCGTCCATAATATACAAGTGTTCCAGGACTCCAAGAATTAGTTAGCTTAGGTTCATCCTTAATACTGGAATTCAGCAAATCCAGGTCTTCAGCTGCAAAAGACCGAACGTAATGGATACAGCATGAATTTCTCTCCTCAATCTCCTGCTGCCAGAAAATAAAAATCTAAGGACAGTGGAAGCCAGTGGATAGTTTTATAAATTTGAATGATAGATTTACATTGTGAACTTGACACCTAAACTTTACTGCGCTGTGTTATTCTCATGGCGAATCAGTAGTTCAAGTTGAGGCAAACATGCCTGCGGTGGTTGTAGTCAGGACTTTTGGGCTACTTCTAATCAAAATCCTGTTGCATCGCCTGACACAAAAATGAAGAAAGGTGATGAACAAAATGAGAATATTGAGGCAGCAGCTGACTTACTAGTTTAATTGATTAAGGATAAATCAGGAATGGAAGGAATTTTTGTACTCTTCATACAATATGTATCCTTTAAACACAGCTGGAGTTCTGTAAATTACAAAACTACCAACACATGCAGGAAGCTGAAAACATTTAGGGTTAAATCCACGTTCCCAAGCATCTACACTTATAGGACGCATAAAAGTGAAGGGACCGAGTTGCACATTATCTGAATTTATGCGCCCTACAAAAGAGGATCGTCCACAGGATGGGGAAGACAGGTGAATGAGAAAAAAAGAACAGTGCGGAGTTATCTGTACAATGTAGAGGATCAAGACAGCACAGGAGAAAACAGATATGAAGAGAAAAGTAACAATGCACGTCAATAAACTAAGTTATCACACCCGATTTATCGACAGGCCATTTTCTTCTTTTCCAAAGAACTCGATCTGTCCAGGCTGGTGTTCGACATTTCTCACTTGTGTCATAATCATCAGAGAACAGGTCATACTTGTAGGTCGGTGCAAAACTTATTCTGCCTTCTAAGAATTCTCGGAAAATCTGCAGAAGCACACAAAAATGATTTAACCAACTGACTGAATTATCAGGCTGAAAACTAGAACATTTGTTCCTCGTTGGGGAGATAACCGCCCTTACAGTTAGGGGGAAAAATATTAGTATGAATAGAAGATTGGCTGACTGGCAGAACGCAGAGTGTGAGAACAAAGGGGTCTTTTTCTGGATGGCAGTTAGTGATGAGTGGAGCTCCACAGGGGTCAATGTTGTATCCACAACTATTCATGTTACACATGAACAATGTGGACAAAGGAATGGAGGGATAATGGGAACTGCAGATGCTGCAGAATCCAAGATAATAAAATGTGAGGCTGGATGAACACAGCAGGCCAAGCAGCATCTCAGGAGCACAAAAGCTAACACAGCAGGCCAAGCAGCATCTCAGGAGCACAAAAGCTTTTGTGCTCCTGAGATGCTGCTTGGCCTGCTGTGTTCATCCAGCCTCACATTTTATTATAAAGGAATGGAGGGCATTGTTGCTAAGTTTTCAGATGACAAAAATGGGTGGAGGGACAGGTAGCATTGAAGAAGCAAAGATGGTCTTATGACTTTGTGGACCTGAGTTCCACTGCCAATTGCACAACTGCAAATTGTATGCAGATAGGTATGGGAAAAATATACTTATTAATTCTGTTATGAAATGCTGAACATTAAGCTAACACTTCATTTTCTCATGCTGACAGAAAAGGTTAAATTTCCTACAAAGTTTAATTGATTAGCTTGTCATTTAAAATATACTGCAAGATTATAATATTCAGTGGAGTTTAAGTAAAGTGTCAATAATTAAGTGGTCTCCTGACATTATGACTTTTGTGATAATCTTCCATATTTTCTTGTTCCACATTAACATCCCTTATTAGAAAAATACTGCGAACGCTGGAAATCAACATAAGAACAAGAGTATTGTAAAAACTCAGCAGGTCAGACAGCATCTGTAGAGAAGAACAGAGTTGCCCTTTCAGGTTGATGTCCTTTTAATCAGAACTGGAAACACTGAGCAGGCCTGGCAGCAGCCGCCTTGGAGAAATAAACTGCCTTTACGTTTCAGGTCAAAGACCTTTAGTCAGGAATGGAAAGAAATGCTGCTGGACCTGCTGAGCATCCAGCAGTTCTGTTATTATGAACATTCTTCAGCTCGAGTTGAAGTAATGGTTTATTGCAGTGATTTAAAATTTTGTCTCATATAGAGGTGTTATTTATTGATATTTTTATATTTTATGCACAGATCAGAAGCCATTTACAACCTGCTAGCGCAGTGTTGTGTAAGAAAGGCATAAATGCACTGCCTGAACATATTCTTCAATTTAGAGCGTTCAAGTACTACCTTAAGTCTACCTCTTGTTAATTAACAAGTGCAATTAAGGATGGGTCAAGACATGCTCTCCCAACATCTTCCCCACAGTGCTGCCCTAGAAAAACAGCTTATTTGACAAACAATGTTTTACAAGAGCCTACTGCAAACATACTTTTGAACAGTTGACACAGCTATACAATACTGATAAATTACTAAGCTTAACATTTTAAAAATAAACATTTATCTTACAAGTCCAGCATTTTTCTGATTAATAAGTTGATCTCCGGAAAGCAGAGAGTCCCAGTTTTGTTGTCTGATCAGCTCTTTCACTTCTTCATTTGGAAGATCAATGCGG
This sequence comes from Stegostoma tigrinum, assembly GCF_030684315.1. Lineage (NCBI taxonomy): Eukaryota > Metazoa > Chordata > Chondrichthyes > Orectolobiformes > Stegostomatidae > Stegostoma > Stegostoma tigrinum. The sequence continues at coordinate 24,316,112 of NC_081365.1, read as the reverse complement.
TAATTGAAATCTCCACACCAAAATATATAGTCATGAGAAAATAGTAACCTCCCCTAGTGAAAGTGAAAACACATAGCTCAGAATTAAATTCATAAGTTAAACATTTCTTTTCCATTAAAATAACAGTTTTTTAAAATAGTTTATAGTTCTCACATTTATATAATTAAAAAATCCACCATGGTGTTCATTAATTATTTTGAAGCTTCTGTTTTAAATTTATTTGCTTATTTCACTGGCTATAATCTTTAGCCAATTTTACTCGTCTTTACTACAAGGCTGGTTTTGTCAAACCTTCTCACTGCACCTCAAGATCAGGTATGCAATATAATGCAATTCAAAATAGTCAGCAATCATTACCTAGAGCTTTTCAGAGCAGGAATATACTTTATATATACACAACCCTTGTAATTTTGTGTGTTTTAATCTTTTACATTAAAACTATGAAGATACCCAAAGTAGTATAGAATACTTCTGCTTCTAACTGAAAAGTGGGACACTGGTTGGTTAAACAGTAGAAAGAGCAATCCTCTCTGTCAAAGAGTTTTGAATCATAACCTAAAACAACAAGAACAGTCTTTGATCTAATTCCAAAAGCAAAATTTGTAGAGAGAAGGCAGTGTGTAGTTAGGCTGCAAAAACTCAAAACCTCCAGCAATCAGGCACCCAATTAGTCTGCAGATTTTCAATTGGGATTAGGACCTAGATCAAGCTAGTCCTACCTGCTAAAATGTTGACAGTTTTCACATTCAGCTATGCAACTGAAGTCAGCAGCCACTACCAGGAGGACACTAGCCATCTCATGGGTCAAAATCTCAGCTAGGTCCTTTGTAAGGGTGTGTTTCTGGAGTTGGGAGAATGCGAAGGAGGCACATGGCAACTGTGAATGACCTATATGCACCCTCCACAAATGAGTGCAGATCAACGGACACCCTCCGTAACTTCAGCCAGCCTGCTACTGGTTTCTGGTCAGGTGGACTAGATCCTTCTTGTCCCACTTTGAGAGGAGACAATTTAGTTCAGCTGGGAATAGGTCTTTAATCGACCTTTGAATGACCACTTTCAACTGGCAGAGAGAAAATTGAGCTTGCATCTTCATGCCCAGAATATAATTCAGATAGAGGCAGGATAGCAGCAAAGCTCTGGGCCACTCCCATTCCATTTAATTAACTTGCCTTCCTGCCTTCACAACTGAAAAACTCTGGCATGTGTTTCAGTTTAAAAGACTACATCAACACATTGCCATTGATATTTTTAGTCAACCTATTCAGGTATTTATGACAATCACCTGGAGCAGATGGGCCTTGAACCTGCTCCTTCTGACACAGAAGGATGGAAACTATTACTGTGCCACAATAATCCTAGTACACATTATAACACGTTTGCAGTTACTTTTACATTTGCTAATTAGGAGTCACTTTGGCCAAAATTTGGCAATGTAATCTAGTGAGATAAAAAAAACCATTAAATGGTGAGCTATCTTCCAAAAAAAAGTTTACATTTGTACAGCAAATTTGGCTACCAGATGCTTCAAAGCATTTTACTGCACTTACTTTTGAAATGCAGTCGCAGTTGTAATTTAGCAAACTGGACACTTAATTTGTGCACAGCGAACTTGCACAAGCAGCAACCTAATGACTAGATAATCTGGTTTTATGATGTTCACTGAAGAATAAATGTTGCCCAGAATACCAGGGATACATGCCCTTCTTTGAAATAACACCTTGTGTTCTTTTACATCCATCGAAGTAGACGAATTGGGTTCAGATTATGTCTCATCCAAAATACAGAACCTACCAAAGTGCAGCAGTTGCAGGCTAGATTTTTTTTTGAAGTGCTAGAATGATGCTTGAACCCAGGACATTATGACTCAGATCACAGGACCATAGAATCCCTTCAGTGTGGAAACGGGCCAATCAGTGCAACAAGGCCACACCACCCCAACTCAGCCCCCCCTATCCTATCCTTGTAACCCTATATTTCCCATGGCTAACCCATCTAACATACACACCCATGAACACTATGGGAAATTTAGCATGGTCAATCCACCTAGCCTGTACATCTTTGGACTGTGGGAGGAAACTGGAGCACCTTGCAGACACAGGGAGAACGTGCAACCTCCACACAGACAGTTGCCAAGGGTGGAATTGAACCTGGGTCCCTGGTGCTGTGAGGCAGCAGTGCTAACCATTGGACCACTGTGCCGCCCCAAATGAGTGCACAACCAATTATTTAGAAACATGTTTCTAGACTGAGAAAATCACTTAAGTGCAAGGGACAAAACCTCAAAAGCAATAGTCATGAACTTTCCTCCAGAAAATAAAGTGAAGCCAGGCCCATTCATAGGTACATTACTTTCATCTCATATTTCTCAGTTCAGCTCTTTTTAAAAATAATGAATGTTGGAATTCCATGAATATCAATTGCGCTCAACATGACAAAAAAAATTCTGGTCAAAATTATATTGCTGTATAAGAGAGCCTGCTGTTCACAAATTGCCAACAATGCTGGCCAAGGCAGTGACATTCACATCCCATGAATGAAACATAATAAATGCTTCTTACATTATAACTATTGAAATACTTTTGAAGTGTTGTAAAGAGTTTTGAGACACCCAAGACTCTGAAAAGGACTTATAATTGCAAATACATTTTTAAATGAAATTTATTCCACAAACATGCAACTGGTCCATAACTTTATCTTTAAACATAAATACTTACGCCTTGTGTCAACAAAATAAAAAAGTTACTAATAGAACTAATAAGGCCTCCTTAATGCTTGTATTTCAACGAAACAAGGATGAAAATATTTATCTATTGATACTGATCATACCATTGGAAAACTGAGTTTGCGGGCTATTTCAATGTAATCTTCATTCCTTTCCTTGACCTGTGATTGGCCAGCAGCAAAATGTGCACAAACAAAGCAGAGGCTGGTGCTATGAAACAACATACGAATAGCAACTGCCCCTTTGTTACCAGTGGCTCCTCCCATTCCAGTTTTTACAGTGTCAACTGCTACATCCCTGAAATCAAATTCCATAAGTCTAATTAGCAAGAAAGAACATTTAACAAAGAAATGTTTAATAAGTTAATAATGTTTCCTTATCTTTTACATCATAACATTACTTTTTAAGCAAAATTATCCAGCTTGCTGTTAAGAGCAAGATATATCCTTCTCAATTATTTTTATTTAGTCAATTTTGAGCTTAAAGGGATAAACATTAGTACTAAAGAATAAGATAATAAAGTATGAAGCTGGATGAACACAGCAGGCCAAGCAGCATCTCAGGAGCACAAAAGCTGACGTTTCAGGCCTAGACCCTTCATCAGAGACGGTGCTCCCGAGATGCTGCTTGGCGTGCTGTGTTCATCCAGCTTCACACTTTATTATCTCGGATTCTCCAGCATCTGTAGTTCCCATTATCACCAGTACTAAAGAATAAGATGTTTTTCAGACTAGCTAGTTAAGTTTACAGGGGACTAACACGAAGGACAGCAGTTTGCTGGAGGATGAAGTAGCACATACTTTCTCAGCCTCAACCACAGATCACTGCTCGTTGCACAGTTTTCCATTTTGCATACAAACAAATAACCTCAGCAAATAACTATCAATTTCAAGTTTAATTATAGGACTAGATTATGCCTCCCCTCCCCCATCCATGTAAAACATGAGCTGGATTTGAAATCAAATTGACAGGTAGAAGAAGTCTCAAATAACGTCTAGCCAACTGAATTACCATTCTTTTGTAGAAAGAATATACTTTTAACTATAACTAGAGGGGAAAATTAGGTACCAAACAGTACTTGGACAAAACAAACTCAAAGATACTATTTAAAAATAGCAACTATCAAAAATACTGAGCAAGGCGGCCATAGCAACAGCATTAAAGTAATAAACACGTGGCAGTTGTTTTACCACTTGTAAATAACAGCCCAACTTAGAATTAAAGTTTTTACAAGGTTATGAAACTTATTTGCCCACAGGACAATGTGTCTCTAGTTGGGTGTACAACGGTATCTCAGTCATCCTGAGAGGATAGTTGGATGCCTCAGAATGAAATGTTTGAATCAAGCAACAGATTTGGACAAGTTACTGAACTGTTCAAATAATATTGCAATATTATTTTCCTGTAGCGGAACTACAGCTAAACTTGAACATATGACATATCGAATGTTATAAAACAGACCAACCTGATGTATGGTGCATGCTGTGGCCGGATAAAGACGAAGAGGCAGACACCCACGAGCTGCTCAGAAGCTAAAAGAACATATTTGCAATCCCTGGAGATACTCTTCTGTATCTCAGCTGCCCACAGCTTCTGATTAGTAGTGCTAGCAAACAGTTATAAATAATAAGAACCAAAATACACAAGTATACTGATAATGCTTATATATAATAATTTGGGGAACAAATGAAAATTGCTGTAAAATGCGAGATCATATTTCTCTCCAGTCTAAGAACTTGGAATTTTTCACATTACAAGTTAATACCTGGTCAGCCACATTTAAATGTAAGAACATCACTGATATTTTCACACTTCCCTAAAGATAAAAACCCACGATAAACAATGTGTTAACCTAGTTTCAGTTTCAACTGCATGCAAATCTGATGAAAGGTCATGAATCTGAAACAAAATTTAGATTTTCCAATGTACATGTAAGTCTGACTAACCTAGTATTCTCAGCTTTCAGATTTCCAGCACTTGCAGTATTTGCTTTTGCAAATAATTATTCACTTGGTCACTGTGGACTGTGATCCCAACACTGTGCTTAACAATCTATGATCCAAGAGTGGATCAGCTACCCAATGACTTCACCTTCCAGTACATAAATGTAGCAGAGGTATGGTCAGGTAGGTAGGCAGTAGGTATGATGTCCACTTTGCTTGCCTTCAAACCCATTGGCAGGGAATTCAAGATCCAGGCAATTGTTTCACACAAGCAAAATAAATTCAATACAAGAAATGCAACATAAAGATCAACAAAACAAATCCTGCTAAGTTATAGCATATTAAGATTTGACTTAACCTTAACCTTGACTTAACACCTTAGACAACATTTTTGATGTATTTCAAGTGAAGTCTCCAAAAGTGGGAATTATGTAATTTTAAAAGAGCCCGTATTGAATATACTATACTAAAATTTCAGCTCAGATAATTCTTTGTTAACCAGAGGACAAAAAGAAAACCCATGTGTTAAAACTATTTGATAATACCACTAAACTGAATTTTTGTATTAAATTACTTCTGTTACCATGAACAAGTACATTTCGTGTTTGAAGAAAACTAAATTGAAAAGTACAACCACTTGGTTTATGTTTGCAACCACATCACACAAAACTGACACTACAGGGTAAAGTGTAGTTTGCCATTCACTTCAATTTCTTCATCAGAATGACCAATACTAAAAGCATGTATTACCACATACCTTGCACTTACAATATTTCCTGCATTAAGCTCAACCATTTCCTCAAATCCAATAGCAAAAATGTCCACAGATCTGCTGCCCTTGTCTAGAAAAAAAAATAAAAGAAAATATGTTAATGCTCCAATTGGATAGGGTCAGCAAGGAGGGAAGTGGCACATACAAACAATCCAGGCTACTGAAAACCTCTCGGGGTTGGTAATTGATACAATGCAGATAATTTAACAAAAAGCTATAAATCATCACAAGATTAGACAAACCATTATTTTCTTTAACAACAACAAAAACAAAGTTGCTGGAAAAGCTCAGCAGGTCTGGCAGCATCTATGGAGGAGAAAACAGAGTTAATGTTTCGGGTCTGGTGAACAGAAACATGAACTCTATTTTCTCCTCCACAGATGCTGCCAGACCTGCTGAGCTTTTCCAGAAACTTTGTTTTTGTTCCCGATTTACAGCATCTGCAGTTCTTAGGGTTTTTATTCATTATTTTGCTTAGTTTCAACTTCAGATGAAGACAGCAAACAGTTACGTCATTGAGGAAGTTAAGGAAGTACATATTTTAAGCATTGCACAGTTTACCTCATCATAAATCCAGAGGAGAATACTTAGACTTTGGGTGAGTGGATTAAAGTTTCTTTAGAAAAACAACTGTAATCTTGCTGGCCAGTTTTAGTTATGAACAGAGGTTGGATAGATTGGGGCCCTTGGAGCAGAGGAGACCGAAACAGAAGGTATTACGAAGATGTATAAAATTATGAGGAACATGAATAGGAGAGACAGGAAGTAACCTTTCCCTTTGGTGGACGGATTAATGCCCAGGGACATAGGATTAAAGGTAACGGCCAGAAGGTTTAGAGGGGATAAGCGGAACTTTTCACTCTCCAGAAAGGAGGCAGGAATCTGGAACTCACAGCATGAAGGGTGAAAACGGCAGAAGCCATCATAACATTTGAAGAGCATTTAGATGTGTATTTGTGATGCCAAGGTATACAAGGCTATGGGCCAAGTGCTGGGAAATAGAATATGATTAATTTGGAGCTTGTTTTTGACCAGCACAGACTCAATGTTATAGATTAGGGTCACAGTCATAGAGATCTAACAGACTGAAAAGGGCAACAGAAGTTCGATAAACGAAGCATCAGGAGAAATGCCAAAAATGTTCAAAGCAAAATGAAAAAGAAAAAAAGATTTTTGAAAAAAAAACAAAAAAGTGCATGCATTAGGAGATAAATAAAAACACAAAGGGGATACTGAACCAAACTGGGGAAAGAAGAATGAACTGATTAACTTGGTCTTTGAAACCAAAAGCAGTACAGCATAAAAAGGAGACACTATAGTAACTTAGCTAGAAAAAGCTTTCAACAAATAAAAGATGTCAGAGTTTCACATCGGTATCAGGATGAGAAAAAGATGCTAAACCCAGGAGGATAAATTGGAAAAGGTGAAAAATGGCTTTGTGAAAGAGGTAGGTTCTAAAAGAGCCTTAAAAGGACAAAGAAGTGGAGAAGTTTCAAGGGAATTCCAAAATGGGGATTTGGGAGATAACAGCACAGCCACCAAACCTAGGAAAGACTGCAAAGGAGGCAAAAACAGAGTTAGGCTTGGGGGCCTGATACTAGAAAAGGCTAAAGAGATGAGGAAGGATGAAAAATGAACTGCCCCTGGGATGTGGACAATGCTGGCAAAGATGGATTTGTTTGCTTATCTCTATTGCCCAAAGGAGGGGGTGTTGCCCATACTATTGAGAGTAAACAAAAACATACTATTAGGCCCGAAGGTTTTGGAGTAGATCGGTAGCTCGGGTTGTGGATGTTGAGGTTGGCTGGCTCGCCAAGCTGGTTTGTTGTTCCGCAGACATTTCATTACGTGCTTGGTAACATTCTCAGTGCAGCCAGAATAAGGCAACAACACACTGCAGCAACATGGAACTATGCCAAGAGGAGGAGGAATACCTCTTCCAAGTGTTCAAGGATAATGGCTATCCAAAGAACTGGGTCAGCAGATGCGTACACAGGAACAGAATCAGAAAGATTCTACACGCCCCAAAACACTCATCACACTACCCTACATCAGGAACACGTCAGGCCTCACCACAAGACGTCTACAACTGCCGGGAATCAGACTGGCACACAAGCCCACATCAACCCTACGACAAATGCTCACCCGAACTAAAGACCCAATCCCCGCCATGCACAGGACCAATGTCATCTACAAGATCCCCTGCAGAGACGGCGAGAAACACTACATTGGACAAACAGGAAGGAAACAAACAACAAGAGGACATGAACACCAAGTGGCTACAAAAAGATACGACCAATACTCACTCATCTCAATCCACATGGACAAGGAGAACCATGACTTCGACTGGGACAACACAAGATCCTGGGACAGATTAGGCAGAGACAAGCACGAGAATTCCTGGAAGTACGGCACTCCACGAAGCATGCTATTAATAAACACATTGAATTCAACCCCATATACATCCCACTACGGAGGAAACCCGGAAGTGAGGTAATCCATCACAAGTGACCCCAGAGTTTAAAAACCAGGCAGGAAAACACACTGACGGTTCATCAGAGGCTGCACTGAGGATGTTACCAAGCACGGTAATGAAACGTCTGCGGAGCAACAAACCAGCTAGGCAAGCCAACCAACTTCAATACTATTAGGCTTCTTAATATTTCTGCCATAATTGCGGTAATAGCAACAATATGCTACATAAACATTACACAATTTATTATGTTTTGCAATCCACTGCAAAGGAACCATACTTGGTGACCTTGAAAACACGAAGGACAGATCGAGGGTCAGTTGCAGAAGAACAAAAATAACATATACAATGAATAGTTAGAATCTGGAAACCACTTGTCGGGGATAGTGGGTGAGGCAGATTAAATCATATGTTTTCAAAGGGAATTGGATAAACGCCTGAAGAGATTAAAAAATCCTGTAGGGCTACAGGGAAAAGGCACAAAAGTGGAAGTAACTAAATAGCTCAAAACAGATCCTGCATGGATTTGAAGAGTTAAATGATCTGTGTACTGTAACATCTATCTTATATAGTGAAAAAGGATGTAAGTTACATTTCATAAATAGGAATGAACGAAAATGGAAAGAAGGGGGAAAACACAAGAAAGTTATAAGTCACCAGTGAAATGGTAATGAGAAACTGTTGGGAGCTGTGGGCTCAGAGATAATGGGAACTGCAGATGCTGGAGATTCCAAGATAATAAAATGTGAGGCTGGATGAACACAGCAGGCCAAGCAGCATCTCAGGAGCACAAAAGCTGACATAGATGAAGGGTCTAGGCCCGAAACGTCAGCTTTTGTGCTCCTGAGATGCTGCTCGGCCTGCTGTGTTCATCCAGCCTCACATTTTATTATCTTGGGAGCTGTGGGCTGATAGGTTCCCAGATCCTGATTAACTTTGTCCCTTGTCTTAAGGAGCATCTAGTGAGACAGTTGGTGCTTTGGTTTTTATTTTCTCAAAACTTTCTTGATTTGGGGGTGGGAACAGTTGATTGGAAGTTAGTGAATGTAATTCCTTTATTGAAAAAGGGAAACAAAGCAAAAACTACAGGTGCTTAGTTTAACATATGTCAAAAGGAAGATCAGAAGCTGTTATGGTAGAAGTTACAGCAGGGCACTTGGATAAGTTTGGGTCATCAGGCAGAGTCAATATGATTTTGGGAAAGGGAATTGATGAGTCTAACTGAGTTCTTTGCGACGGTAACACGTGCTGTGGACAAACAGGAATCAGTGGATGTACTGTACCTAAATTTCCAGAAGGAAACAAAAATTATTATGGAAAATAAAAGCTCATCATGTAGTATATTGGTATGGATGGACTATTGGTGAGCTATCACAAAGTATGGAGTAGGCTGAAATGGGTCTTTCACATGTTGGTGAGATGTAACCAATGGTGTATTACAGAAATCCATATTAAAATCTCATCTGTTTGCAATTTATATAAATAACTTGGTTGAAGGAATGAAAGGTATGATTGCCAAATTTTGAGATGACAAAAGACAGCTAGGAAAGCAAGTTGTGAAGAGGATATATGGAGACTGCATTAAGATATGCAACAGTTAAGTGAATGGGCAAAGATCTGTCAAATGAAGTATAATATGGGAAAATAGAAAATTGTCTATATTGGCAGGAAGTATTAAAAATGAACATTATCTAAATGGCAGGAGATTGCAGAGCTCTGGAGATGCAGAGACACCTAGGGTGTCTTCATGCATAAATCACAAGTTCGTAAGCTGGTACACATCTAATTGGAAAAGCCAATTGCATGTTATTATTTATCATGAGGGGGAAATGCATGAAGTAGGGAGGCTGTTTTACAGGACACTGCCGATACCCCACCGAGAAAACACTGTACAATATTAGCCTTCTTATTTAAGGATAGATGTAAATGCATTAGAGCCAGTTCAGAAAAAAAGTTTACCAGACTAAATCCTGGAAGTGATAATGGGAACTGCAGATGCTAGAGAATCCAAGATAATAACATGTAAAGCTGGATGAACACAGCAGGCCCAGCAGCATCTCAGGAGCACAAAAGCTGACGTTTCGGGCCTGGACCCTTCATCAGAGAGGGGGATGGGGTGAGGGTTCTGGAATAAATAGGGAGAGAGGGGGAGGCGGACCGAAGATGGAGAGAAAAGAAGATAGGTGGTGCAGTGGGGGAGGGGGGACGATCTGGGCTGGTTTTGGGATGCGGTGGGGGAAGGGGAGATTTTGAAGCTGGTGAAGTCCACATTGATACCATTGGGCTGCAGGGTTCCCAAGCGGAATACGAGTTGCTGTTCCTGCAACCTTCGGGTGGCATCATTGTGGCACTGCAGGAGGCCCATGATGGAAATGTCATCTAAAGAATTGGAGGGGGAGTGGAAATGGTTTGCGACTGGGAGGTGCAGTTGTTTATTGCCAACCAAGTGGAGGTGTTCTGCAAAGCGATCCCCAAGCGGGGACCCTAACCCCAACCCTGCAGCCCAATGGTATCAATGTGGACTTCACCAGCTTCAAAATCTCCCCTTCCCCCACCGCATCCCAAAACTAGTCCAGCTCGTCCCCTCCCCCCGCTGCACCACACAACCAGCCCAGCTCTTCCCCTCCACCCACCGCATCCCAAAACCAGTCCAACCTGTCTCTGCCTCCCTAACCTGTTCTTCCTCTCACCCATCCCTTCCTCCCACCCCAAGCCGCACCTCCATCTCCTACCTACTAACCTCATCCCACCTCCTTGACCTGTCCGTCTTCCCTGGACTGACCTATCCCCTCCCTACCTCCCCACCTATACTCTCCTCTCCACCTATCTTCTTTTCTCTCCATCTTCTGTCCGCCTCCCCCTCTCTCCCTATTTATTCCAGAAACCTCATCCCATCCCCCTCTCTGAAGGGTCTAGGCCCGAAACGTCAGCTCTTGTGCTCCTGAGATGCTGCTGGGCCTGCTGTGTTCATCCAGCCTCATATTTTATTATCTTAAATCCTGGAAGTGGCTGGTTGTCTTACATGAAAGACAGCCTCGGCTTCTATCAACGGGGACTTTAATAAAGTAAGAGACAACTTAACCGAATCATACAAGATGCAGAAAGGTCTTGGCAAGACAGATATTCCCTTTGTGGGAGAATCTAGAATTAGCAATATAAAAAAGTTTGCCCATTTAGGAAAGAGTGAGGAGAGACTATTTTTTTCTCAGAGCACTAAGCCTTTAGAAGGCTCTTCCTCAAATGTGGGGAAAAATAAAGTCTTTGAATTTGTTTTATTTTAAGGGTACAGCTAGATAAATCACTAACAAGGACTAAAAGATTATCAAACATTGTCAGGAATGTGGAGTGAACAGAATCACCAGTACCTTATCGAATAGTGGAATGGGCTTAAGGGACTGACTGGCCTACTTCTGCTTCTAACTCATAACTATTCTATGAAAACATAACACCAAGCCACAAGGGAGGAGTAATTAGTGCAGATTACCAAACAATTGTTCAGAAATAGGTTTTGAGTGTCTTAAAATATGAAAACAAGGTAGAAAGGCAAAGGGATTATGGAGGAAATTTCAGACTTTTAGGCCAGACAGTAAAGGAACATTTAAAATCCAAGATGGTCAGACAACCAGAATTAGATGATTACAGATAGCTCAAAATGTTGTGTGGCTGAAGGAAATCACAAAGACAGGAACAGGAGGCCAGAAAGGAATTTTACAAATCAGTACTTATTAATTGACACCTTTACATATTCAAGTTATTCCTGCATGAACAAAGCTTGTGCAGTAGTTAATGGTTCAATTGCTTGTGTTCCATTACACGTAGCTGTTGGCGGATCTATGCTTATTGTGCTCGATTAGTTAAGCCTCAGCGTGAAATCAAAAAGTGGTCAAGCTGGAGGAAAAAAAACTACAAGTCAGAGCTGCATAGACAATTTAAAATACTGTAACTAAATTTCTGTTGTATACAACATCTCTGCATAGAGCCAAGATTTAAAATAATAACGAAAAGCAGAAGTTGCTGGAAAAGTTCAGCAGCGCTGGCAGCATCTGTGAAGAAAAACATTAGAGTTAACGTTTCCAGTCCAGTTCTTAGGAAGGGTCACTACAGTTTTTTGCATTTAACTGCTTAAAGACACTAGACATTGCTACACACAGCAATAATCATGAGCACCAATTGTTTTACTGTCCATACTAACACAAATTCCAGGCCATTAAAAACAAGATCTTACCTTGAAACTCCTGAACATTTGCTTTTTTTGATGCATCTAACAGCCAGTCATTAAGAGTTTGATTCTTGAAAGCAATACTGCGAAATTGCTTTCCACCATTTACATTCCAGGTTCCAACACAGACTCTGATGCGTTTTGGTTTTGTATACTTATGATAGTTTTCACACATCCCATGCAAGACTCGAGGGGAAGCTGTAAAGTAATAATGTACAGTTTTTCTTCAAACACAAGCTTTTATCCATATAGTCTAGCAATATGATATAATTCAAAACATATCTAATCTTACCTCAAGAATAAGAAAAATAACAAGGGTGAGAGTTGAGAATATAGCTCATGTTTCGTAGCTAATGGCAAAGGGGTAGAGTTCAACATGACTTTGAACAAAGATGATCACAAAGATCTACTAAATTCAGTGGAATTAATATCCTATACTATGATGCCAATTTACCTTTGTGTCAGCTATGAGACCTTGGGCATGGGCACAAAAACACCAAGTGAGCTAAGTAGTATACTGAAGAATTTTTAGACAGCAAACAGCAAGTACAAATCATTTAGTACAAATAGCAAAATAAAGATGGGGACAGGCTCATGAGATGAAACTGCAATATCAAATAAGAAAAATTACTTAAGATATGTTTGGATTTTTAAAAGATAAAGAATGGAGATATTAACACTTCTGACTTAAAAATAGGTTTATTAGGGCCAGAAAAGTAATTCACGGCAAATTAGTGATTTTACCCAAGGAAGGGCATAGCCTCCCCAGCAGCAACTTCTAGAATTCTGCATATAACTATAAGCTTGAGTACCAGACACTGCAGTCAGTTTCACAGGAATAATGACAGTGAACATTGACGATTCAAATGTTACGACAATTGTAATATACGGGCCAAAACAAGGTAACCTTTAAAGCAAACAACATGTTTTGAAATATGGAACAGGTGGTGATCCTGTAGTATGCCTTTACGTGGGTGGAATTTTTAAGTGATCTCCTTTGAGCATATCAGCAGGCACCTCGAGAAAGGCAGTACAGTTCTCCTTTAGATAAGACGATCGGGCTTCAATAAGAAAAAAAATCAGTGTGGCACATTTTTAACATTAACCAGAGTCAGAACTATGGAACCCCTAGTGTGGAAGTAGGCCATTTGGCCCATCAAGTGCACAGTGACCCTCTGAAGAGCATCCTACCTCAGCTGCACACCTTTGGACTGCAAATGGATGCCAACTTTCACAACCTACATGAAAACTTGGAGTCTGTAGACTTGACTACAATTGCCCCTACCCACAATGCTCTCAATCCTTTTCTCCAGCAAACCCTGCTACCCAAAACCCCAAGGGAGTGTTCAGGGCCTGTATGAGACTTAGCAGATTACTGTCTCATACCATGTCTGAGTGCTGGCCTGCAGTCAAATTCCTTACCAGAGACAGTACAAATTAAAAACTCTAATTCTCTTTCATCTTTAAAGGTCACACTACTATCAACTAAAGATTTGGCAAAAATTAATAAGCTTCCATTCTTTCTTCAGATAAATTGTAATATTTGACCAGTACTGGCATCCTCAATCATTACATTAAATTTATTAGATAATTTACAGATAACTAAATTATTTAGAATTCCTACATCCATTCACAATTCAAAGCCTATTCACTTTTCCTATCAGTTCACAGTTGTATTCTTTTACACTGTTTCCTTAATTCATGCAGATTTTCCACACCTCTTAGAACCAATTCAGAGTGGCAAACCTTTGCTTAGAATCCCTACAGTGTGGAAGCAGATCATTTGGCCCATTGAGTCCACACCAACCTTCTGAAGAGCATCCCACCCAGACCTCCCCCATCCCCGACCCTATCCTGCAACTCTGCATTTCACATGGCTAATCCACCCAGCCTGCACATTCTTGGACACAATGGGCGATTCAGCATCGCCAATCCACCTAAGTTGCACATCTTTGGACTGTGGGAGAAAACACAAGCACCTGGACGAAACCAATGCAGACAAGAGGAGAATGTGCAAACTCCACACAGATAGTCATCAGAGGACGGAATCGAACCTGGGTCCTGGTGCTGAGGGACTGCGGTGCTAACCACTGAGCCATCCCACTGTGCCATCCTTCCAGTTCTCACTGGCTCTGTATACAATATCACTTTTTCTCCCCCCTCTTTTCACATCTCTTCCCCAGTTTACACATTAACTCTTTGCTCTCTCATACCCCATAAATACTTCTAAATTGCAAGATCAGGAATTCCTACAGTTTTATCCCATACAACAGCAATAGAAATCAATAGGACACATCGCTGTATGATGATTTTTGCTGGTAGGGATAACTTTTGAAGATTATGTAATTTTCTAGTAACCCTACGCATAGCACAAGAGTAACAGGTGGGGATGGAAATATAAAGAGAACAAGATTCTACACAAGTATGCATCCACGTGGAAGCTACTTTTGAAGGCTGGACAGAAACCTTGCCCAAGAGAAATACTGTAACAAGTTATTGCGGAATTTATAGTTAATAAACATACAAATGTGGTGAAGATGCTCATTTTTTTCTATTCATTTTGAAAACAAACAGGTTATACTTAAACCTAATGACTTACCTAAACAGATTTATAAATCCTTAAATAAAGATTTGATACTTTTTGAAACTGTTAAGCAATCAAAGACAAAAACTGTGGCAGATTTGCAGTTTTAGGCAAAGCACTGTACCTGATTGAAGTGTCAGTTCTGGAACTGTAACCACAGCAAGAGGAGGAGAAGAAGAAAAGGCATTAAACACAATTAAGCATAGGAAGGTCTTTCATAAGTAAAAAGAAATCTATATCATGCAGCACAAAAAAAAGAAAAATGCCATTTGATAATACAGTGCAACTTATTTCCATCTTGTTATGACTGTAGATATTTATTTTGAATTATCAGTGTAAATTCAATGAAAACACTGTTCCATTTAACTGTATTCAGAGAATAGTCTTGAGTCTTGGCACATACTAAAAATGACTATTTCGCCAAAACCTTTTGCATAGTTGTAAAATTAGGAAACAGGTTTCAGATCGTTTTTGAATGTCAGTCATATTCCTTGGCTATTATGGTTGCTAGGTATCAGGGAGACATTTAAAAACTATATATTCAGTGAATACTTGCAGAATTTTCACAAAAATGTTGCACTGAGATATATTCTGATTCCATACAAATGGAAGTACAAGACCAAGTCAACAGGAGCAGAACTTAAGATTTTTTTTGAACAGTTCAGCCTAACATACAGATTTCAGATTGAGTTAGAAATGAAACTTCTTCAAAACAAAAACTCCAGTACCTGTGTACCACAAACCCAAGTTTCCATCTGGCACAACTGAAGGGATGAAACGGTCTGACCCAAGGCTGGAGGATCAGTCAAGTCTCATTATAGTCAAAATTCTTAAGATCCAAAAGATCTTGTGTAAGTTTTCCTTCTTATGCTGCTCACCAACATTCTCTGCTCCTTAGTTTCCTCAAGACATTGGCATTTTTCTAGGAAGTCTGCTAACCTCCAGTAACTCACCCAAATGAGCATTATCCTTCAACACTGAACCATCTTCTCCCCTTGACAGTGTTTCTATTGCTGAAACCACAAATTAACGTCATAGGGCAACCATTAAGCAAAACCCTAAATGGAACTAAGCATCTAAATCTGGTGGCTACAAAAGAAAGTCAGATATCGGAAATTGGAGGGAAATAACTCTCATCCTGACACCCAAAGCTCTGTCTACTATTCACAAGACCCAAATCATAAAGGAAACAGAATAATATCAATCAGCCCACAGACTGCAACTCCAAAAACAGTCAAGTTAGACAATATCCAAGATAAAACAGTCTGCTTGATCTATCCATCATTTTCTAAATTCAATCCATCTACCAATGTCACACATGACAGCAATATAAGCCATCCAGGAGATCCACTTCAGCAACTCAAAGCCCACAGTCTCTAATACCTACATGAAGAGCAGCAGGCACAGGGATACACAAATACTTGCTAGGTGCCCTCCAAATTAAAGTTTGCACATGTGTTTGGCCAGTGAACCAGATGATGACATATTGGCATGCATAGATGATTAGCTAGCTAACAGGAAAGAGATATGACATAAATGGGTCTTTTACCAAGATGCTGACTTCCCAATACATAGTCACTGGTGTACTGCAAGAACTGAATGAAAAGGTACAGTTGCTAGATTTGTTGGCACATAAATGGGTAGAAAAGAAAGGTGTGAAGAGTTTGTAAAAGGAGATTAATAAAGGGATATAAAAACAGAAATTGCTGGGAAAACTCAACAGGTCTGGCAGCATCTGTCAAGAGAAAGCACAGATAACATTTCTGATCCAGTGAAAGGTCACTGGATCCAGAGCATTAACTTTACTTTCTCTTGACAGATGCTGCCAGACCTGTTGAGTTTTCCTAGCAATTTCTGTTTCTGATTTCCAGCATCCATCGTTCTTTGGCTTTTTTTAAAAAAAGCAAAGGGATAGGTGAGTTAATCATTTGAACGAAGATTTGCCAAACAGCATAATGAGAAAATGTGAAATGATCCATTTTGGCAGGAATATTAAAATAAAGCACATTATTTAAATGGCCAAAAATTGTAGAGTTTGAGATGCAGAGAGATCTGGATGCCCTCGTACAGAATCACAAAAGGTTATAATGCCAGTACAGCCATTGTAAGTGTTATCACTAATTGCAAGGCGTACCTGAATGCAAACGTATGCTCCAGTTATACAGGCTACTGAAAAGGCCAGATCTGGAGTATTGCATACAATATTAGTCTTCACACTTTACTTAAGTTTACTTGACGAATTCGCAAATGGGTGGATATCGAGGAAATATCGCACAGGGTTAGCTTAGATCCACTGCAGTTTAGACAAGCAAGAGCTAATCTAAGGGGGCTCGACAGGAAGGATGTGGACAGGATAGTCTATCTTGTGGGAGAATCTAGAACTAAGGGTCACTGTTTAAAAATCAAAAAGTTTGCCCTTTAAAGACAGATGAGTTTTTTTTCCTGACATAGCATTGAAATTCTTTGGAATTCCACTTTCACCACCTTTTGAGAAAGTGTTTAAATAATGTTCAGACAGAGATTCTTAGTAAGCAAGAGGATGAATAGTTTTTGGGGCGAGGTGAAATGTGAAGTTGAGGTTACATCAAATCAGCCATATTTTTATGAAATAGCCAAGCAAGTTTGAGGGGCCAAATGGCTTAATCTTTCTCCTAAAGTGTGTTCATATGCAACTTTGATTTAGTTCTTGCATTTATTCTGGATTAAAATTTTGCAAATTCCTCTCTAACAGGATTGTGGAAGTGCCTAGATCAGATTGATTTCTATGTGAGTTGGAGCAGATTAGCAGAGGTGGAATGAAGTCACAGCTGAGCACATTAATTCCACATTTAATGTTTAAACATTCGGCAGGAATTCCCGTATGGCAATCAGAAAAAAGGAGTCCTTGTTGACTTCTCCTTCACAACTGTGATGCAAATAAAGCAACGTCTTCTTGTTACTATTTGTGCTTTTAGGTATTTCCAAAATGTGTGGCATTGAACAAGATGATTCAACAGTTAAGATTTTTACTATTGCTTCATAATCATGTCAAAATAACCCTTTCCAAAAAACCAAAAAAAATTGAACATGTTGACATTTCATGAAAGAAACCGTGTTCTTTTTGCTGCAGTCTGAACTATTTCTTCCATAAAAACAGTGGACAACAATGAATCATCCTAATTAAAAATAATATCCACAACTGAAAATCTGTAATCAGCACGGTGAAATGATTGCACACTGCAGTATTAGTAATTCTATTTCTATGGTAAAGTGTCAGCAATTTCACACTTCTTCCCTACTTACCACATACACTGGGATTGCAAGACAACATATACATATATAGTGCCTCATCTGTCTTTAGGCCATCCCAAAATGTTTCACAGGAAAGGATTTTTTTTGAAATGCAGTCACTGTTACCTCAGAAAATTTTGACCAAACAGCACTCAGCAAGTCTCAACAAACGGGAAATGAATAAATGGTATCTTGTTGAGTTTTAAATCCTTTTTGAACAGTCAGGCAGCGCCCTGGATTAACAGCTCATGTTTCTCAGAACAGTACAAAAATGGGCCAATTCAGATTGTGAGCACGCTGGGGCTTGAGCCAACAACCTTGACTCAGAAATCATACTGCTGTCAAGTTAGCCAATCTGGTATCAAATTACAAAAAGTAATTCTCTTAAAAAATTTGCTTCTAAACGGCATTCTTGGCATTAAAAGAAAACAATGTAGCTAATTTCCAACTTTAGATTTCACTGTAAAAGAATTTAAAGATTCAGCAACAATTTGCTGATTCAAAATGGAGAATATTAAACCGAGTTCATGGAAATCCATTCCCATAATTGTACTGTGAAACTCAACATTGCAAATTACCAGAAATCTTCCATGAGCATTTCTTTAAAAAAAATGTCAAATACATATTCAATACTTGGAAGATATATTTGGATTGTTTCATCTATGGAAAGTGCACACAATGTAAATCCTCAGTCACTTGCTGCAAGGCTATTTAAAGTATGTCCTGAAAGGAATTTAACCCCTTAGTCAGTTATGATTTAGCAGATAACACTCATCCGAGTCAGAAAATCATGAGCTCAAGTCCCAGCTCTGAGACTTGACAAAATAAAAATGCTGAGCTAAATGTTAAACACTGAGGAGCAGTGTTAGATGTGAGAATATGGCACTGAGATAGAGGATCAAACACGATCATATCAGAATGGCACAGCAGACTTGAAGGGCCGAATGGCTTGCTCCTAGTTTCTGTACCGAGCAGAAGACTTCCCTTGAGGAAAGACTTTAAATCAAGACCTCTTCCGTCATCTCTGGAAGATGCAAAACACCACGTAGCATTGTTCACGGAAGGAAAGGGATTGTCTCTAGTACCTCGGTCAATATTTATTCTTCAATTAACGTAATTAACAGAATAATCTGATCAATGTCAAACAACTGTTTGTTGGAGCTCGCTTATTGTGAATTGTTTGCTAGGCTTCCTACATTACCAAAATAACCAATAAGCCAATTAAGTAGTTTTCAAATGAAGCGCACTGGGACATTCTGAAGACATGAAAAAGTGTTACGTGAAAAAGTGTTACATGAAAGTAAATATTCTCAATTTTCTTACTTTTGTATGCACAAAATTTTATGACAAGGAAACTATTTGGTCCTTCACTCTTTGAAAGAGTCATCAATGTCACCACAACTTGTCTTGGTTTCCTCGCTTTAAGTTTTCCTTTTTAAAATAATTATACACTATGTCTTAAAAGTTAAATATTTATTACTACTCCCGTGAAACATTCACATCCTAATCGCCAATGCATATGAAACCTGCTACTTTACACCCAGACTCAAAAATATTTTTTCAGTTTACCTCAATGTGAAATGCCCATCAAATCTCAACCTTGCCTAACCCAGTGAATAGACTCATACTCTCTCAAAAACGTTCAGTCTTTCATAAAATGCCTCCAAATATTTTCTGAATAGATATCTTAACGTGAAATTAAATGCCATTTTGGAAAACAAATCATATCTACAGTAGGATTTGCATGTCACTTGCTTTTTTTGGGTTAAATTTGGGATGTTTCCACATCCCAATGAGTATAGTATAAAATAGTGTCAAAATTGGCAGTGAGAAACCAAAGATCTGAAATCTCCATCTGGCTTGGAGTATATGCCAAAATAGTTATCTTTAATGTCATAGCTCAAGATTGCAACACCTTGTGGAAAATAAGTACCTGCTCAAACTGTTATAGAAAGAACTCCTCTTACAGACTTACATGAATGTATGTTTATTAACTGACAATTTGTGAAGTAAAACAGCTGTTGACTTTCTCCTGTAATTCTGCACTACTTGAAAGAGATACCAAATTTCATAAAAGTTTGGTCTTCCAAAATGTTCACAAGTCAAAACAACTCAATGGAGTAAAATTTTTGGTGAACCACAGAAAGATCTTTGATTCAGTCCTAGCCAACAGGCCCAAAATGAAACCTACCCCACTGTGGGAGCACATACGGCAAGAATGTTTCTGGTCATACGCTAGCCCAAGCTTGGCTGTGGCCAAGCCTTGCTGCACATGGAAACTGCCTGTTTAGGTATGAGTTTTTTGACAAATGGTACTGAACATTGAGAAATCATCATTATAATGGAAGGTCATCAACGAAGCAGTTACTGATGGTTGGGCAGAGCATATTTCCCACGGAACTCCTGAATGGTGTCCTGGCCTGAAATGATTGACCTCCAACAACCACAAATCATTTCCCATGATTATGTGTGCAACTAGTAGAAAGCGCAACCCCCCCCCACCTCACCCCAATTTCCAACAACTCCAGTTTCGCTGAGGTGTGCTGATGCTAAAGTCAAACGGTGCTTTCTGGAATTTTTTTGGCCTTGTCTAAATCAAGACTGTAATGAGATCAAGAGCTGGGTTGCCCGAGGAGAACCCAAAGCCAGAACTGAGCAGTGAGCAAGTTATTCCTTGACCTGATGCCCTGTGAATTCATGGGGTCCAGAGTTCAAACTTTTCTTATTGATACTTGAAAGGGCAACCACAAACTAAAATGAAGAGAGGCATGATTTGCCATGGCAGTTCAAATTCAATCAGGGACCCGGCAATTGCAATTTGGAGGACAGAAAAAAATACTTTGAGCGGAAATCATTTTTTTTTAAATTCGTGCATAGGATGTGGATGTTTATTGCCCATCTGATTGTCTAGAGGCCAGGTTTTCAATTCACAGCATTACCAGAGTCACATGTAAACCAGACCAGGTAAGGCTGGCAGTTCATTCCCTAAAGGGACCATCAGTGAGCCAGATGGGCTTTTTCCGACAACCGACAATGGTTTCATGGTCACCATCAGACTCTTAATTCAAGACTTTTTGAAATTTAAACTTCATTATCTGCCAAGGGAGGGATTTGAAACTGGGTCCCTAGAATATCACCTGGGTCCTTCTGAATTAATAATCCATAGATAATATCACTATGCTAACCCCTTCACGCCCTTTTGTGCAGGAGTTTTAATATTAAAGGTTTAACTAGAGGATTACTTTTCCTTGTGATTTAAACATGCACAGAAAGTAGAACAATATCTTACAAAATAGCAAAGAACAGCAAAAAACATCTGTTTTATGGACATTTTACAAACCAATAGCACACTGATAAATACATTTAAAACCAAGGCAAATTCTGGAATTTGATTGTCAGACATCCATGCCTTTGATCAGCAAAAATCTTCCCAACAGAATAACAGGATAATCTTTTCCATGTGTCGTCTTACAGTTAAAGACCTATCTAACTGTCAATCCCAAAGATCCACGTGACATGCTTCTAGAATCTCAGCCAAACACAAACACATTTGCAGCCACAATTCCTTTCCAAAAGGAAGTAATTAGTAGTACTTCACCAAAATTTGCACATTAAATTTCACTTCCTATATTTCTTAAAAGTTAATCATAAGTTATCATTTGTTAGGATAATTAAAATCTGCTCTAAAGGCTTAAACCAACTTTCAAGAGTGACAGCACCCTCAGTTACTTGTCAGGTTACAAACAGACTATCATGCAAGACAAACTAATTGAAGTTATTTGTTATTCATTCTATCCTTTAACAGAACTAAGCATATTCTTACCATGCAATGTGCTTGTTGTTAGAAGAGCTCGAGCTTTATCTGCCAAGTCACTGTTCAAAGTATTACCAAGTAGCAAGATGTCAATAGCCTCTTGCTTGGAGCTGTCAAAGAAATTATTCTGAATGGTTCTGGTAACTGAGCGTGCGCCATCCTTAAACTTTCCACCCTATAGAAGATAGACAGTTGCATTACTGTGAACAATTAAAATTAATTAATTAACTTCACAGCTTCCCTAATACATGCAGCATTGATGTTATCGAAATATTTTCTGTACTTCAGAGCATGAAACACTTAGACATTAAAAAATGCATGAAGAAGTGCACATTAAAATAGATCAACTTTCTATTAGGCTATTAATATATTTAACTCACCATTAGGAAAACACCCAGAGAAAGCAGGGAAAGAAAAGTAGATCAATATTACTGAAAAACCTACATAGTTATCGCTTTTGTCTACTCAGTGCAGTTAAAAACGGTCAAGGACGAGGATAGTATCTTGCATCTAAATGAAGACAAAAGAATACAAGAAATAGGAAAAGGGGTAGGCCAAATAGTCCCTAAAATCTGACTGGCAATTTAGTTAAGATCATGTGGTGAAACCTCAATTCCACTGTCCCACCAAACACCCATACCCCATGGCTGCTATGGAATCTATCAATCGCATCATAGAAAACAATTAAGAACAAAGCACTCAATGTCATCTGAGATAGATAATTTCAAAACTTCACATCTTCTGTCAATAATACTTCCTAACTCAGTCCAAAGTGGCTCTCACCATCCTGAAACTATATTCCCTAGATTGAGACTCTCTAGTCGGGAACACACATTCTCCCAGCATCTATTTAAGACAAATCTCAAGATTCTGCTTTTAGAGAAATTCTTTAATGTATAGTACTGTATACTTTTTCAATATTAGAAAGAAAGTATGTAAAAATTTACAGCACTCAATGGAGGAAAGTTAGCCATTTTGTTTAAGCCAAATATTGATGCATAATCAGGAACATTTCATTGCATATCCAAGAGCTTCAAGTATCAGAGGGTTTCTGCTTCCACCATTCTTCAGCCATGAGTTCAAAATTCCCACCTTTCATGGCATGAAAAAGAAATTCTCTGCACATCCCCTCTAAATCCCCTTGCTATCGAATACATAGAATAGAATAGAATTTTTTTAGAGACTGTTAACATCTGCACAAAATATATATTTCAGATTTTCACATTGGATCATTGTAAAACCAGTACAAATTATTCCCCTAAACTATAATATTTCATCATGATATGGAGTACCCTTCTATCAGGTCCACAATCTTAGTAGTACAAGCAATTCTCTACTTTAATAAATGCCCTCACAATCTATGTAACTGTGCTGTACCTTAGCTTTTCCTTCCAGTGCTCCAGTTCCAGCATAGATTTTACTGATCGAATCACCACACATTGACCACATGGAACGGAAGACCTCTTGAAATCTTGTGACCATTTGCTGTTTCTCAGCTAGTCCTAGCACATCTAGCTGCTTGTAAAGCATCTGTTGGGGTGGGAAAGAAATGGAGGCAATAACCAAAATTTAGTTAAAGGTTGAACTACACATTACTACTCTATAATTAAGCACTGAACACTGGAGTGGTTTACTGTTCTAAGCAGTCAGCCAAGATAAAGGTAAAGTTGGTTGGGATTGTTTTAAAATCAATTCAAGATCATAAAATGTTTATCTGCTCCTCACTCATTTTACAGCATATTAAAATAAGCAAAATTTTAATTACAGACTTGTATAAATAACCTTTATTTTTACAAACAATAATTGTTAACAAGTTATTGCATCTCCAGAGGGACATCTTCATAAAGTTCAAGTTGCATATGAGCTGTGTAAGGATTTAATAATGACATTTTATGTACACTTCTATACCATTAGTGACTGGATTCAAACATGAAAATGGAAACTTTTCCAAATAATATTGTTAAAGCTTCTCTTTTGCAAGAACCTTACCATCAGGTAACAGCACGCTTTGAGTGGTGAAAGAGCCCAACACCATCAAAACAATCCTACATATATATGTTCTATGTAGCAACTGTAAAATATTTCTGCTGTGTTAACACATGCTTAGAAAAAAGGGCTTTCATGCCCAACGATTAACAAGAAGTGCCAGCTTTTTTGATGTAAAATATCAGAAGTACCTAATAAGTTCAGCTCAAAACATACCTCCAACCCAAAGAAGGCTTGCACACTATTCGTTCTGTCAAGGCAATCAAGACAGTTGGTTCTGATGGTACCAGTTTGGCATCTATGGAAAAAATATTTACATTCAAAATTGCTGTATTATGTTCTCACTGAAACACTTTACCCAAATTGAATAGAAGTATTAGTAGAATAGCTTACCTCTGAACTCCACTGGAGTCACAACTAAAGAAGCCACACTCATCCAGAAACTTTTCCACCTTGGGTTTCAGCACAGTTACAAGCCTGTCTGTCTTCCCACCTTTCACCTGCTGGTGGTAGTCAAAATTCACCATAGGAACATCTGCAGCATGTTCACTGGCCTTCAAGTGACTCTAGCAAAAATAAACAAATCTCAGGCTAAGTTGGCATAATGCATTCTCTTTTTGTGGTTGACAATTTAGTTAACACGGAAAAATCATAATCATAAAGAAATTAAACAGCAAAGCATGTTTAGCCTTTTCCTTATCCTCGGAACTTTTATTAAGAACCAGCCAAAACAGAAGAGGAGGAAATTTTCTTTTTAAGTCTTGTTTTCTGCAAAGTACTCATTCTAATACCATTATCAAATACACATTTCCGCTACACAAGTCCTGACAAGAAGCACTGTATGGGAATTCTGACTAAGCACCATTATATCTTCAACCAGCCTTATGTGATCAAGTGTTGCTGGACAGAGTGTATGAGTTCGCTTGGCTAGCTGCTGCTTATTTGGCACATCAACCAGTTTAGCAACTTCCTTCTCCAATGATGTCAATGTAAAATTGTGAGAAATGGAGGAAAACAACAAATTTATTACCACCTATTCCGTACCACCATCTAAACTGGTTTGTACCCAAGAAGTTGAAACATCAGTTTCTTTTTCAGCTAGACCATTTCAAATCTCGGTGGTTAGCTGCACCAATACCCAGTGCCTACCCAATGGAGATCAGCTAATTCAGCGGTTCAAAGATCGAACGCAAGGCATTCCTGGTCACTACAATTCATATATTTAGCTCTATTTAGATGAGCTGCCAAAGGAAAATAATGCACTTTCTGACAGTGCACAAAATACCACATAAAGCTGTCTATTATCCATTAAAAGTCAACAATCTTAGAAAAACCACTTTGCTGGAGAGGAAAGCTAGTACATTACCAATACAGCAACGAGCATTTTCCTCACGTTAGGTTTGAAGCAACTGTAAAGCAGATCAGGGTCTAACACAAAATCAATTGATTCATTTCTACAAAATTCACATTTGAAACAATTATACAAATATTACTTCAGTACAAAACTATTTTGTTGTACTTGCATACTTCTTTGCTTTAAAAACATTGAAATGAGGCAACATATAACAGTACTTCCTGAAAATTAGCCTATTGGGAAAATTATTTTCATTGATGATTACCATTAAGTTATGTTACTAGCTAGTGGTCTGGAGAAGTAATTGAAATTCCATCTACGCAACTGGTGAAATTCAAAATTCACCTAATTGCGGAATTAAAAATCTATTAATTATGAAGATGTAACTACAGACAATTCCCAGGTTTTGAATGTGTTTCATTCCTGAGTCCATTCACAAGTTGATATGTCGATGCAAACCGAAATACGTTGTGAGAAATTAAAAATTACATCGTTGCAAGGGAACACACTCCTAAGTACAAGCATTTGTAAACTGGACTTCGTAAATCAAGATCCCCATACTACATTGAGTAAACAATCTAGAATTAGTGATCTTATTCGCTAATGTACTTTAGGGAGGGAAACATGATGCATCAACCCAGTCTTACCAACACACAAATCCTGATCCAAAGCAGGTGGCTGACTGTTGAATGCCTGAAGAGTGGTCTAGCAGGCTAATCAGTTGCATCAAACTGCAACAGTAAAGTCAAGGGGAAAAAAAAGTACAAACCACGAACATCAATTTACGCCCTGAAAACAAGGATGTATCTTGCCCAATTTAGCTTAGAAAGCACTTTTCATACTGAGCACTTACTCAGGTAAGGCATACAAAGGAAGGCTATTATAATCTGCAAAGAATTTCAGTTGATTAATTAATGCTCCAAATGCAGAACACCAGAGGAAAATGCATTAAGGACAGCATGAGCACAAAAGGTATACTTGGTAGAGAATTCCCATGTCCATTACCAACGGTGGTTTAGTAACACAAGTACAATCAACCCAGAACTGAAGGATGCATCTACAAAAGCTGGTTAGGGAATGAAAAGAGGTTAAAAAAAAAAATCACAAATGGAACTTGCACTCAATCTGCTAGAGACACATTTATCCATGACAGTATTAAATGGAATGACCACCACACAGTCCTTGTGGAGTCAAAGTCCTGTCTTTGAGGATACCTTCCCACGCAGTTGCACTACCACCTGACTAATGGGATAGATTGTGAGCTCATCTAGCAATTTAAATGGGCCATGAGGTAGTGTGGACAATAACAATTAGAACTGTATTTAAACATTGAATGTAATCTTATAGTCTGAACCATCCCCAACTCTACCATTTTCATCAAGTCTACGGGATCAATCCTAATTCAGGCAGGAGATCAGCAGGACATGCCAAAAGCAGCATCAAGCTGTGAAACCACAACAGAGAATTTCATAGTCACACAGCACAGAAACAGACTCTTCGGTCCAACCAGTTCGTGCAAAACATAAACCCAAACTAAACTAGGTCCCATTTACCTCCTCCTGGCTTATATCCCTCCAAACCTTTCGAATCATGTATCCATCCAAATGTCTTTTGGATGTTGTAATTGCACTTTCTTCCAACACTTCTTCAGGAAATTCATTCCACACACAAACCAACCTCTGTAAATAATTTGCTTCATGTCTGATTAAATCTCTCTCCTCTTGCCTTAAAAATGTGCCTCCTCGTCTTGAAATTCCCTACCTTCTGCAGCTGTACAGGGCCCTAGTGAGACCGCACCTGGAGTGTTGTGTGCAGTTTTGGTCTCCAAATTTGAGGAAGGACATTCTGACTATTGAGGGAGTGCAGCGTAGGTTCACAAGGTCAATTCCCAGAATGGCGGGACTATCATATGTTGAAAAATTGGAGCGACTGGGCTTGTGTATACACTTGAGTTTAGGAGGATGAGAGGGTATCTGATTGAGACGTATAAGATAATTAAAGGATTGGACACTCTGGAGGCAGGAAGCATGTTTCCGTTGATGGGGGAGTCCAGAACCAGAGGACACAGTTTAAAAATGGGGTAGGCCATTTAGAACAGAATTGAGGAGAAACTTCTTCACCCAGAGAGTGGTAGACATATGGAATGCTTTGCCCCAGAAGGCAGTGGAGGCCAAGTCTCTGGATACTTTCGAGAAAGAGATAGATGATTCCACTATCTTTAAGAGCTTCAAGGGTAATGGGGATAAGGCAGGAGCAGGATACGGATTGTGGATGATCAGTCATGATCATAATCAAAGGTGGTGCTAGCTCGAAGGGCCGAATGGCCTACTCCTGCACCTACTGTCTATTCCTTACCATTACCCCCCCTCAGACCCATAGTGTCGCTACCTGGAACACCAACCTACAGATTAGCCAAGGAACTACACCAAAGACTAAAACACCTAGTAGAAGACTCCCACCACTCCATTCGCTCCACCCAAGAATTCCTGAACACCAAAGACACCAAGATAGAAGAGGATGAAATAATGGTCTCCTTTGACGTAACAGCCCTGTTCACATCCATCAACATCAACCTGGCCAAAGAAACACTGACTACACTATTAGAAGAACCGAAGACACACACACCAGACACCACAACCTCATCAGCAAGGACAACATCATCAAGCTAGTGGACCTATGCCTCACCACCCACTTCACTTTCAATAACAAAACCTACAGACAAACCAACGGTACACCCATGGGATCTCCGATATCAGGGTTCTTAGCAGAGGCAGCAATGCAGAGACTCGAACAAACAGCTCTGCCAATCATCCAACCCAAACTTTGGGTCCGGTACGTGGATGACACCTTTGTTATCACTAAACAAAACAAATTAGAGGAAACCTTCAAGACCATCAATAATACCCTTTACTGGCATAACATTCACAAAAGAGGAGGAAAACAACAACAAACTGCCATTCCTAGATGTCACAGTAGAGCGAACAGCCAATGGGGAACTTCAAACCAGCGTCTACAGGAAAACAACACATACGGACCAAATACTGAACTACAGGAGCAACCATCCCAACACCCACAAACGAAGCTGCACTAGAACATTATTCCAATGAGCCACCACACACTGCAGCACAGAGGAACTACGAACAGCAGAAGAAAATCACCTATACAGCGTATTCAAAAAGAATGGGTACCCTATGAACACAGTCCGCCGATTTCTCAGCAATAAACCCAAACAAACTGACAAAACGGGCTCAGAAACCATAACCACGCTCCCCTGCATCAAAGACATTTCCGAAATGACTGCCAGACTACTCGGACCTCTTGGCATCACAGTAGCCCACAAACCCACCAACACACTAAAACAGCAGCTAATGAACTTAAAAGACCCTATACAGACAACAAACAAAACGAACGTCATCTACAAAATACCTTGCAAGAACTGTGACAAACACTATATTGGACAAACTGGCAGAAAGCTAGCCACCAGGATACATGAACATCAACTAGCCGCAAAATGACATGACCCACTATCATTAGTATCCTTACATACAGATGAGGAAGGACACCACTTTGATTGGGACAACACATCCATCCTAGGACAAGCCAAACAGTGACACGCACGAGAATTCCTAGAGGCATGGCATTCCAACCGGAACTCCGTCAACAAACACATTGGCTCCAAATCAATCTACCATCCCCTGAGAAAAAGAACAGGAAATGACATCACCAACCCAAGGAAACCTAACCAGATAAATAGAAAGCGGGACATAACACCAGCGCTTCGTCGGAGGCTCACTGATGACGTTACCTAGAATGGTGACGAAACGTCTGAAAACTAACCTTCCAGCTCAGCAAGCAAACTCACATCCAGAACCTCAACCTGAGCTACAAATCTTCAAAACTCGCTAGCCTTACCATTAATTGTATATTTGTTTGTTGTATCAAAATGCAATACATTGCATTTATCCAGTTTGAACACCACCTGCTATTTTTCAGCCCATTGACCCATTTGATCAAGATCCCAATGTAATTTCAGAAAACCTTCTTCACGATCTACAATGCCACCAATTCTGGTGTCATCTGCAACTTACTAACCACGCCTTCTATGTTCTCATTCAAATTCTTTACATAAAATAAGAAACTAACGAGGACCCAGAACTGATCCCTGTGGAACACTGATGGTCATAGGTATCTAGTCCAAAAAGCAACCATCCACCATTACAGTTTCCTGCCGTTAAACCAATTATGTATCCAATTGGCAAGCTCATCCTAAATCCCATGTGACCTAACTTTACTAATTAGTCCACCAAGCAAAATCTTAAAGTTTTTACTAAAATGCAAATAAAGAACATCTACTGCTCTGCCATCATTAATGTTTTTGGTAACTTCCTCAAATGCATGCAATCAAGTTTGAGAGACATGATTTTTGCCTCACACAAAACTATGCTGACTATCCTTCATTTCAGATGCTGGTCCTGTACTCTAATCTGGACTTTAAAAGACTCCCACATGCCAGATGTGGATTTACCCTCAAACAGCTTCTCTCAATCTACATTCCTCAGTTCCTGCCTAATATTGTTAGCCTTTTCCCAGTTTTGCAATTGAGGAATAAGACCATAAGACATAGGAGCACAAATTAGACCATTCGGCCCATCAAGTCTGCTCTGCCATTCAATCATGGCTGATAAGTTCCTCAAACCCATTCTCTTAACTTTCTCCCTATAACCCTTGATAATCAAGAAACTATCTATCTCAGTCTTAAATGCACCCAATGATCTGGCCTCCACAGCATTCTGTGGCAGTGAATTCCATATATTCACCGCTCTGGCTGAAGAAGTTTCTCCTTATCTCTGTTCTAAAAGGTTTCTCTATATTCTAAGGCAGTGCCCTCAGGTCCAAGTCTCTCCTACCAATGGAAGCATCTTCCCAACATCTACTCTGTCCAGGCCATTCAGTATTCTGTAAGTTTCAATTAGATCCCCCCCTCATCCTTCTCAACTCCAATGAGTATAGTCCCAGAGTCCTCAAATGTTCCTCATACATTAATCTTTCCATTCCTGGGACCATTCTCATGGACTTCCTTTGAATCCACTCCAGGGCCTGAATATCCCTCCTGAGATATGGGGCCCAAAACTGCACACAAAACTCCAAATGTGGCCTGACCAGAGCCTTATGAAGCCTCAGGAGTACATCCCTGCCTTTATATTCAAGTCCTCTCAAAATAAATGCCAACATTGCATTTGCCTTCCCGACTACTGACTCAACCTGCAAGTTTACCTTGAGAGAATCCTGAACTAGAACTCCCAAGTCTTTTTGTACTTCAGACTTCTGAATTTTTTCCCCACTTAGAAAATAGTCCATGCTTATATTTTTCTTACCAAAGTGCATGGCCTCATAATTTCCCACATTGTACTCCATCTGCCACTTCTTTGCCCACTCTCCTAACCTGTCCAAATCCAGTCCTGATGTCTCACCTCCTCATACTATATCTGTCCTTTCACCTATCTTTGTATCGTCTGCAAATACTATTATTTTAAGTCCTATGTAAAGTAAAACTTACTGAATTATAGTCACTGTTCCTGAAATGCTCCCCCATCAAAACTTCAATCACCTGGTTGGGCTCATTTCCCAATACATTGCCCCTTTCCTAGTGGAATTTTTAACAGTTTCAAAAAAAAAAACAACATACTGAACACACCCAACACATTCCACCCAGCACTAACCAAATCTCAGTCTACATAGATAAAATTAAAATCATCCACCATAACAATCCTGTTATTTTTACATCTTTCCATAATCTGTTCAAACTGACTACACCCTTCCTGTTCCTGAACTCTACCAAACAGCCTCACTGAATATCAGAATATCCTGTGCCTGCTCAGAAACATCTTTGAATCTGGCACACCGTAGGCAACACACCATCCTGGAGTCTCATGTACAGCCAGAAAAACACCTGTGTCCCTGACTATCAAGCCCTCTATCACTTCAACTTTCCCTGCTGCACAACAGTGTCAGTCCTGAAGCCTCTGATCTGGCTGCTGGTTTCCTCCAAGACACCCCTAAACAGTATCCAAAATGGTATACCTGTTTGGAGGGTCAAATGGACACAGGGTCTCCTCCAATGCCTGCCCTTGCTTACCAGTTTTCCTGGTGGTCAGCTAATTCTTCTCGCTATGTGACCCTTAATAGTGATGTGAGCAGCTCACTAAATATGTCATCCATGACATTCTCAGCTTCATGGATGTTCAATAGGGAGTCTATTCATTACTCAATGCACCATGTGGCAAATCAGTAGCTGCAGCTGAATACACTTCCTGCACATGCAGTAACCATGGATGCTGGAATGAGCTTAATTTCCCACATATTACAAGAGGAGCATTCCACGGGGCCAAGTTCTCCTGCCATTTCAAATGTTGCCAAATACAGACAATAATCCAGTCACCAAACTTAGTTCTTTCATTCCCTTACTCCCCCTCTCTCTCTCTCAGGCGGATGGACAACAAAGTCCGGCCTTGTTAGTTAATCTCATATCCCAGGAGCAAATAGGAAAAAACAAACAAACACAGTCAAGTATAGTCACTTACTTGAAATGCTTTACTGAGCATGTGCTCGCCTTCTTTTACTCCTAGAAGATTGATTATAGTTTGCTTCCCATACAGCTTTTTCAGTGTTCTATAATGTCTGTCAAAATTCAAAACAAATTATAATTTTGGGAAATGGAGACCTGTAAAGATTATTAACCAATATGAACCTTTCATGTAAGGAACTCTTCACTCAAAGACAAAAGTTACCACACTCAATGAAAACAGCAATCACTGCTGAAAGCAACTTCCATACCTATCAAAAGCAGGTGCATTGGCTTCAAAGCCTCTGGACATTCGAACACGATGGGACCCAACCTGTAGCCGTACAAAATAATTTGAGGGATTGTTAAACTGAAATAATACAAAAGTAGCAACTAAATCATATGGGAAAAATGAGAGAAAGAAAAGTTAAGGAGAGAAATAAACACAAATTTTGCTACTCAACTAAGTTAAACACTTTCTTAAACCAACTGTTGACTGAATAGAGAGAAGGCTGACAGCAAAATAACCAGTTTCCTTGCTTTGAAAGCTAGTTATCAACTGTCCAAGTTTGCTCAATATGCCAAAACTCTAACCTCAAATGTAATATGTTTTAACAGTCTGTCACTAAGTTCACTATGACTATGGTTGTTTACAAATTATTACTTAAAAAGTCTTTGTCTTTATTCTTTTCTTGAAAGCATCCCTGCTAACCTCCTCTGCAGTCTTGCCTACTTACTTTGAGATGGGGCAATTGGAAAGGTCTCTGATTTGCTGAAGGGCAAACAACACCTCCAAATATGCAGTTTTATTAAACAACTGCATGTGTTTCCCATAATGAAACTGCAGGAGTGAGTAATGATAAACAGTGACAAAGTTTCAGAGGTTCAATCCCAGTTTTTTCTCCCCATATGAAATACGTCAATCATTATAATCAAAGCAGAAATTGAAACTTTAATAATCTTGGGCTGACAAAAAGACTCTTTTAGCTTAAATGCAAGATCTAAAATTGATAAACATATACACTCTGTAAATGAAAAGAGTTCGCATAATTTTAGAAAACTGACCTGAAGACCTGGTTGTTCCCAGAACAATGGGACAGAACCTCTGATCTGGATAAAGGAGGACACACAGTCATCTAGGAATATTACCTATGGGAAAATAAATATACCATTTAGTAATTGAGATAGACTGTAGTTTAAACACAATTTCTGAGCATTGTTCAAATGCTTTTATTCTTATCCTCAAGCACAAAAATAGAAAATAATACTGAAACAAATTTAAACTGAACATGTTTTTGATGCCATTAGATAGAAATATCCACTTCAATCTTGACATGTTATTTGCTGCATTGCCAGGAACAGTGAAAGAAACTGGAGATTTGGAATTGGAATGCAAATCAAATAGGGAAAATCCATAATATTTTCATTAGCCCATGCTGCTAACTCCAGAAGTGATTGAATCCCTGATCTTAAATTTACATATGCTTAAAAAATGATAAATCATTACCATTAGGAGCTTTCAACATTAAAACATTTCAATGTGAAGCTAAACAAAATGCATGTTGGAGGAAAAAACGGTGTGTTGATAAGATGAGAACAGAAGGATATGAGAAGTAGGAATGGGCTGTCTTGCCTTTCACACCTGCTCCATCATGTTAAATGATCACAGCTTAATTTATTTTTTTCTGCCTTATCTCCATATCACCAATTCCTTTATTGTCCAATGCCATCAATCGCAATCTCTAACACACATTTAGCAGCTGACATCGACAACTTTTAGAGGATATCAAAAAGATTTGCAACCCTCAAATATTTCTCATCTTTAGCCCTCTCAGAATTTTATAACATATTTCAATAAGATCAACTCATTCTCCTAAATCCTACAGCCCACTCTGCTCAAGTTTTCCTCTTCGGACAGCGTTCTCATCCCAGGAATCAACATAGGCAAGGGTTGAATAAAGAAAGAGACTATTTATTTTTTGCCTTTCATGACTACAGATTACCCCGAAGTACTTTACTCCAAATAAAAAAATTGCTTGCGTGGGACATGACATAAATCAGTTGGTCAAAACAACTTGTTTCTGTGCTGTAAAATGCATACCAAATCAGATACAGCAAAGAACAGTTTCTACGGTAATGGCAATATATGAGGCTGCAGGAGGGAAAAGGGTCAGCCATCAAGGTTTCCAACACAGCAAAACATCCTTTGGCAAACTGAGGTTGCACTAACCAGAAACAAGTACCTAACTATTCAAATCCCACTTTCCAGAACTTGGTCCATTGCCTTGAATGCCTTATATGCAAGTGTATATATTAATATTTCTTAAACATTATGAGGGCTTTACATCATCCACCTTTATAGGTAGCAAGTTTTCAAGATTTCCACCAGCATCTGGGTGGGGGAATAAAATTTGTTCATATCATCTCTAAACCTCCTGCTCCTTACCTGAAACCTATACTCCTGGCCATTGGTCCCTCGGTCAAGAAGAAAAGCTTCTTCCCATCTACGGACCTCATTATTTTAATTATGTCCCCTGCAGTCTCCTTTGTTCTAAGGAAAACAACCTCAATCTACCCAATCTCTCTTCAGAACTAAAACTCTCCACCACAAGCAACATCCCAGTAAATCTCCTTTGCACCCTCTCCATTCACTCACATTCTTCCTAAAATATCATGATTTCTAACTATTTCTTTGAAAATAAATTTAGCATTTTTGCCATCCAAGGGAAAGGGAGAAGGGATGAATGGTGATAGGTTGAGAGAAGTTAACAAGCTCATCAGTCTTATTCAGATATTATTAACACCAGGAAGAAAAAATACGTCCATTATAATATTAAATGCGGTAAATGGTCACAAGACGAAAACAGCGCTAAAAATCACAGACGGACATGGTAATTTTAATTTTATTTCATTTCGGACTTTAAATTCCTACACTGCAACACTGACAGTACTTCAGAAAATACTTCATTCTTTATAAATCACAGACATCCTGTGGTGATAATAAATACTACATCTGTATCATTTCTTTCTTCAGTTCACAGCTTCAGGCATCCAGTCATTTTCTCAAATCAGATTTTGATTTCTTTATCCCTAATGATGTTGGAGTTCAATAATTCACTCTGTGAATGGTTGCAATGCCATCAAGAATGAATATCTCAAGATAGAAGTTCAGCTTTTGGGCAATGGTCCAAGGGGGACCACATTCACAGTTTAATTTGTCCTTTGCATTTCATTTTGGATCGATTGGCTACATCTTACCCTGCCATAACCTAAAGCTACTGTGGGTAGTTCAGGTTGTGTGTGGAAGGTCTAAATCTGCAACTTGACCACGACTCAAGTAACAGATTGCGGTTCATTACAGCTACTCCCAACCAGGTGGTATACTATCAAGTGATGGGCTGTCATAGATTTGTAGCGTATACAGTGATTCAAGTAGGGAGTACAGGATTTCAAATCAGTGCCTGGGTTGTTTTCCTTTGGAGGTATTGCACCAATAATAACAGGAATTGACATCAGGAGGTTTAATACGTGCTAGCACAGGAATCTAACATAGCTGTATAGGTCTCAACATCCCAGAAATAAATCAATCAATTTCATTTTCCTGAAGCAGACATTTACCACTTATGCAGCAGCTCCTGAGCCAGGTTAAACACTAGTACTCTG
The DNA here is from genome assembly GCF_030684315.1 of Stegostoma tigrinum. NCBI lineage: Eukaryota > Metazoa > Chordata > Chondrichthyes > Orectolobiformes > Stegostomatidae > Stegostoma > Stegostoma tigrinum. Next base: position 24,280,747 of record NC_081365.1, on the reverse strand, counting down.
CTTTTGGTAGACCCAGGGCAAGTGAAGTACTCTGGGCTCTGCTGCTCCAAATGTTACCCACCAATTTACATATGAAATTCATTTGCACATTCACTCTTGGCACCAATGTCCTGCAAGTATTAGTCAATACATGATCAAGGGTGATGCCAAGATATGTTGGCTTTAGGTCTTACACAGGTGGTCAGTCACAGAAGGGAACATGAAGTTTTTCGCTGACCTTTGAATTGTTCAGGTGGAAGGCTAAAACAACTGTCTTGACAATGTTGGGTCTATTTTATGAAGCAGATATCCAGAGAACACAAATCCTGTGTTCAAGTCACCAGCAAGCATGAAGAGTTGCAACTCAGAGAGGGAGGTCACTAGTTTTTAAACTGAAGAGAGCCACTGTAACAGTGGATTCCTGTTGAAGTCTAAGCATGCATGGATGGTTGATTTGATCTCCACAGTGTACAATGCATAAAGGTCCTGTCAATAGGGTTTTCAGAGAGATGGTTTTGGTGTCTGGCTCTCCAAAAAATTGAAAAAAAAAGGGTTATGGCTAAGAATATTAAAAAGGTAATTTCTTTTCTGCTGTGTAACTCTTAATAATCAGTTACAAGGAACAATATGAATCAAATGAGGATGGCTAAAAGACTGGGATGGCTCAAAATATTGTACCTGCTCCGTTTCAACGAAATTAGCTACTTGTCCATCATCATTCGTTCCTCGCACGTTGAATCTGGTCCCTGCTCTTTCACAGCTGAGCCGTGAAATCAAGCAAGCTTTTGCTTGTTTGTGTGCAGCATAGATAGTCCTGATCTCCACTCCTCCACACATGAGTCTCAACGCCCATTCATCACAATTCACATCATAATGCTTCAGATGCAAGTGTAATGACTGGTTCCTGTAGAACATTTAATTTAAGAATAGGAAACCTTGGTCAGCAGTCATATTTCTACAGCAAAACTTTAGATAATTAAATTCAAAAAAGCTATTTTAAAACATTCCTAGAATTAATATAACAACTTATTTTCCCACAAGGAAAGCATAGTGATAAATCTTCCAAATGACCAGAAGCTGTAAGTTCCAGATTACAGAAAAAAAAATTGATTTTTGTTGTCCTGGATACACATATGGCTTTAAAGCTATAGGTTTCAAAACGATGTTAACTGAATTCATCAGAGCATCATTCATACTAATGCTAATTTATTGTGGTAAATAAAGTATCTTATAATTTCTACATTTTTAAAGTAAACAGCATTGCATCAAATTTTAAAACGAATGTTTAATGTTATATGTTTCAAATGCAGGTATTAGTGCAGCCTTCAACTTACCAAAAGAAACGGTTATCCGTTGTATGTTCCTGCATTCTACGATGGGCATTCAGACTCAAGTCTAGACTGACACCACTGGAAGACCAAGCAAAATAAAAACTTCCAGAATTCAACACCTTTCTTACTTCAGAGATACGTTCCTCATCTGAAGGCTCATTTTGAAGAGAAATAAATTCAGTAGAGGTGACTCTGAAGACTTCAGAATCTTGTATCTTTCCCACTGACATACAGCCAGTTACTAGCACAAGGTAATGCAACATGTTGTCACCTGCAAGAAAAAAATAAATACTGCAACATAAGCTTTGTTGAGGCTGTAGACTAATGCAATTGGATTTCAATCTTAATAGTGGATTCCAAACTCAGTTCAATTATTAGGAACACTGTCCCAGGTGTAGGTTAAAATTGGGAGGTTTGCTTTCCTGCTTTTTAAAAGGTACTGCTTTAAATTTATTCTGAAAACCTCAATGCAGTAGTTCTGAGATGACATCATTAAAATAAAAACAGACTGAAACACTGAAATATTGACTATTTCATTTAGACATAATGTTATGTTAAATGGAATAAAGGACATATAATTTAAGGCTGAGATACTATTATGGCTAAGGTCACTTTTAAAACAATTCAAGGGATGTGGGCTTCACTGGCTGGGCCAGCATTTGTTGTTCATCCTTAGCTGTCCTTGAAAAGGTGACAGGGAGCTGCCTTCTTGACAACTGCAGTCCACTTGGTGTAGTTACAGTTCTATCAGAGAGGAAGTTTCCAGATTTTAACCCAAAAAATAGTGAAAGAACAGCAATATAGTTCCAAATCAGGGAACTATAGACCGGTGAGCCTGACCGGTGGTGGGCACGTTGTTGGAAGGAATCGAGGGCCAGAATTTGCATGTATTTGGAAAAGCAAGGACTGATTAGGGACCGTCAACATGGTTTTGAAAGTGAGAAATCAGTGTCTCACTAACTTGAGGTTTTTGAAGGAGTATTAAAGAGGATTGATGAGGGCAGAGCGGGGAAGTGATCTGTATGGACTTCAGGAAGGCGTTCAATAAGGTTCCTCATGGTAGACTGGTCAGCCAGGTTAGATCACATCGAATACAGAGACAACTAGCCATTTGGATACATAACTGGCTCAAAGATAGAGGACAGAGGGTGATGAAATCTGGAACAAAAAACAGAAGTTGCAGAAAAAAAGCTCCACAGATGCTGCCAGATCTGCTAAGAAAACTCCAAGTTCATGTTTTGGGCCCGGAGACCCTTCCACAGAATAGTGATGGTGAAGGGTTGTTTTTCAGACTGATGGCCTGTGACCAGTGGTGTGCCACAAGGATCGGTGCTGTGTCCACTGCTTTTCATCTTTTATATTTAAAAAGTTGGATATTAACATAGGAGGTATTGTTAGTAAATTTGCAGATGACACGAAAATTGGAGGTGTAGAAGATTACCTCAGAGTACAACAGGGTCTTGATCACACGTGCCAATGGGCCGAGGACCGGCAGATGGAGTTTAATTCAGACCAACGTGAGGTACAGTTTGGAAAGGAAAATTAGGGCAGGACTTACACACTTAATAGGAAGGTCCGGGGAGTGCTACTGAACAAAGAGACCTTGGAGTACAGTCGCAGGTAGATAGGATATTGAAGGTGCTGTTTGGCATGCTTGCCTTTTCTGGTCGTTACACCAAGTACAGCAGCTGTACAGGATATTAGTTCAGCTACTTTCAGAATACTGTGCGCAATTCTGGTCTCCCTGCTATAGGAAGGATATTGCAAAACTTGAAAGGATTTAGAAAAGATTTACCAGAATGTTGCCAGGATTGGAGGGTTTGAGCTATTGGGATAGGCTGGGACTATTTTCCCTGGACTATCTGAGGCTGAGGGGTGACCTCATAATGGTTTAAAAGTCATGAGAGGCACAGATAAGGTAAATAGACAAGGTCTTTTCCCCAAGGTGGGGGGAGTCCAAAACTAGACAGCATAGGTTTAAGGTGATGGGGAAAGATTGAAAAGGGACCTAATGGGTAACTTTTTCATGCAGAGTGTAGTGTATGTATGGAGTGAACTACCATAGTAGTGGTAGAGGCTGGCATAATTGAAACATTTAAAAGGCATCCGCACGAGTATATGAAGAGGAAGGGTTTAAGAGGAATGTGGGCCAAATGCGAGCAAATGGGACTATATTTATTTAGGCTATCTGGTTGGCATGGAGGAGTTGGACCGAAGCGTTTGTTTCTGTGCTGTATATCTCTATTAGTCTACGTCATGACAAACACTGGCTTGTAGGGGACCTTGCAGAAGTGGTGCATCAGCTGGCGTTGTCCTTCCAGAGGGCAGGGGTTGTAGGTTTAGAAGGTGCAGTACAAGCATCCTTGGTGAATTTATGCAGTGCTTCTTCTAGATGATACATTTTGCTGCTAAAATGTATTTGTGGTGTTGGAAGAGAATGTTTGAGGATGTAGCGCCAATCAAGAAAGCTGCTTTGCCCTGAATGTTGTTGAGGCTGCTCTTATCCAACAAGTAGAGAACATTCTATCACAGCCCTAACATTGTAGATGATGGACAGGCTTTGGGGAAATCAGGTGTCGTGTTACATTTCACAGGATTCTTAGCCTCTTATTCATTTTTGTTGCTATAGTATTCATGTGGCTGGTCTAGAACAAATTCTGCTCAATGGTACCCAGTGGAATGTTGGTAGTGGAGTAATTCAGCAACGGGAATACTACTGAATATCACAGGTTTAGATTTGCTCTTGTTAGAGATGCTGTAGTTAATTTCAGCTCCTCTGCATTAAAGAGCAAGATCACAGCACAGTGATATTATCACTGGACAACTTGCCCAGAGGCCTAGGTGAGTAGTCAGCAGACAACCACGTCAACTGGGAGAATACAAACTCAATTAATGAAATATAGAATTCAAGTCAAGCATCAATGATGGTAAAAGAAGTTATTAAACTCCATCTAGCTCACAAGTACTCTAAGCAAGGAAATCTCCCAGCTTTACATGGTCTGGGCTTCTTTCCACTGAAATTAGGAGAAAGGTGGGGGTGAGTTAATTGTTTCGATGACAGACTTGGAAGAAGTACTTCCACTTGTAACTTCTCTAACCCTATCAAAGGCCAGAACCAGAGGTCACTGTTACAAAATTAGGTGCTGCTCTTTTAGGACAGAGATAAGAAGTTATTTCTGAGGTTTGAGAGAATTTGGAACACTCTGCCTCAAGGTGGGGGTTGTTAAATATTTTTTAAGGCAGAGATAGATTGATTTCCTTGCCCAATAAGATTCTACAGTTATCAAATGTACAGGGGAACATGGTATTCAAAACACTAACAATTTCAGGCATAAAACTTATTGAATGAGAGGAGGCTTGAGACTGAGTGGTTCGCTTCTACTCCTAATTTGTGCTTTTAGATGCCTGGCCTACAGACTCTAGATGCACAGATGTGGCTAACTCTAAACTGTCCTTTCAAGGAACCTAGCAAATCACTCATATCAGATGCACTGCAGCATTTCAAGGTATAGGCTCCTTAAGGGCAATTATGGATAGGCCACAAAAAGTAAGAAATTAACCAAAGTTCCCGATTTGTATTTTGTAACCCATGTTAAAAATATACAAGGAAAAATTCAGTGAGGATGGAATGATTCTTGCAGAGATGCCACAAAACCTGCCAGTATCCAAGCTCTGTGCAAACAGCAGTCACTAAGGTACTTGGCTTACTACCTATGGAAGCATACTGCCTCACAGCAAGGAGGTTTATTTTTCTCCTTTGCAAAACGAACTATGAAAAAGTGAAAGGTTTAGATGGTGGATTTTTTTTTGGAAAAGACTATGCTTTGAATCATTCAACTTAAATTCCAACATTCACAATAGCACTACATCAATAGGGAATTTAGTAGTTGAAGGTATTCAAGAAGCACTGATTTTAAAAATTAAAACTCTTAGCATTTGATTATTGCAGCACAAGTCCTCAGATTAAGCAGTTATATATCAATGAAATGCAGCAAAGTAATAAAAGACAAAAAGATTCTCCAAAAAATTGACAAGAAATGGGTTTAATCAATTTTCAAATCTGTTCAAAATTACAGCTAAAAATAATACTGAAATCAGTCACAATTATATTTCTAAAAAAATTAATGTTACTTTGCTCACCAAGGTTCAACCTCAAAACTCCAAGAAGGCCGTATGCATCTAGTAGCTTTGTGTATGTATTTTTGATGGCTTCTTTCTCTGCTGATGCTGTATGAAACAAAACATCTTAATATTGGGTAAGAAATGCCAATAATATGTTAAGTTCTAATACGCACAATTTCTCATCTATCACAACAAAAAGGCTATCGAGCGAAGGCAGGATCCAAGTTTTGGGAGGGAATTATGTTCCTCAAGGCTCCCTACTTAAATTTCAGGAATAAGCCTTAGCATTCATCTCCAACATGTTTGCATTTAATACAACTTTGAACAAAAGCAGACTATTCAGTCATTTTTATTATTATTAGTTGTAAAACCTTACTGAATGCAAGTTGACTGCCATGCTTCTTACATTAAAAAAGTAATTCCACATCAAAAGTCTTCAATCAGCTTCAAATCTTATTGGAGCCTGCAGGTTACTTTTAAATTTTCCTGAAAATGTTTGGCAAAAGAAAAAATCTGCAGTCTTCTGTCAGTGTACTGGTTTAGTGGTCACAGATTTCAGTTATCATTCCAAAAAATCTGCATTACTGAACATTACATCAAATCAAAGCTAACAAGCATGTCTTTTTTCCCCTGACAAACCGGTTCAGGCGGATCAGACTCCATACATTGCAGCACCTGGGCAAACACTGAATTATTCGTGGATGAACACGAAACAATTGGATAAAGCAAAAACGCTGGAGATCAGAAATAAACAAAATACTGGAGACACTCAGGAGGTCTGGCAGCATCTGTGAAAAGGAAACCAGTTCTCTTTTCAACTCTAATGACATTTTCAGAGCAGGTTGAATTAGAAAACATTAAGAATGAACGTTCAGCAGCTTCCAGCAAAACTCTACAGCAACTTCACAGGACCCATGTGTTACAGGATAAGAGAAGATAATATATCAATAACTTAAAAGATCGTAACATCACTAAGTTGCTTTATTTGTCTGCACAAGATAGAATAACACAAGTTACTTGCATAAAAGAAGAAAGGAGTTACATGAGACAGATTAGAAAGATTGTTGAAATCAGCAAAGAAGATTCATTCATTCATATTCCCCACGATATTCTTCACAGATACTCAACCCTAATGCAGTATCACTCCCACCTTAACTCTTCAATTTCTGTTTGAATGTACTCTTTCCAATTTTGGTGACCTAGAGACTTCTTTCCAAACCTGACAGCCTAAACCTCCCTTCAGTTTTGACAGCTTAAAATCTTCTATCCACTGAAATCTGCTGACATGAAATTGCGATTCAGAACTAAAACTCATGATTCTGAACTGAACCCAAACTACTTTTTCTGTTTGGCAGGAAAGTCAACATGGCAATGACTTCATCAATTAACATCACAGACATCTGATTAAGACATTTAACTTAAAACATGCTTTCTTTAAAATGATACCTTCAAAGTATGCAAGTTAACGATTAATAGTCCCTACTTTCTGACCATGTTAGCTGCTCCATTGCTGGCCTGCTACCCATTTTATCCCAATAACTCAGCCTGGCCTTAGGAGAGAAAGATTTCAGCTCCCACTTAATGTAGCCCCTCAAACCCCTACCTCCTGCTCCCAAAGGTCCCAAAGATACAAAGACCAGGGAAGAGCCTCAAAGCAGTTTACAAGAAGTGCTAAAAGGGATTACGAGAGGAAACTTGCCAGGGACGTCAAAATCAATGAGAAGAAATTTCATAGACACAAAGGGAAAGCAGATAGTCAGGACAAATGCTGGCCCACTAAGGACTAAAAGAAAAGATATTGTCAATAGCATGGGGAAATGGCAAGCATAGTGAATAATTACTTTACCTCAGTATTTTCATTAGGAAAAGAGGACAGCATGCTGATAATCTTTAGAGACTAAACAATGGACTGGGGTCAGGGACTGAAAAAAATTAATGCAAACAAAACATCAGTAACGAGAAAATTAATGGAATTAAAGATTGGAACATCCCTGAGACTTGGTGGTTTCCATTCAAGAGTGTTAGGGGTGGTAAGGGACCACATAGAAGGATTATAGTTAGGGTATCTACAAAGTTGTCTGGGTACAGGAGTCATCCCTCTGGTTTGGAAAACTGCACGAAAGGCGAAAGAAGAAAAACAGGGATTTACAGACCATTAGTCTAAAACCTGTGCTGGGTAAATTATTGGAGTCAATATTCAAGACGGGGTAAGCAAACACCTTAAAAATATTTCCATTAGTCGGAGAAAGCCTGCATAGATTGATGACAAGCAAGTCATGCCTGACAAACCTCGCTGAATTGTTTGGAAGTGATATCTATAGTGGACTGAGGAATATTAATGGATGTTGCTTGTATGAACTTCCAGACGGCATGTGATAAAGTCGCACTTAAGAGACACTTAACCATGGAAAGTGAGTGCAAATTACTGACATGGCTTGGAAATGAGTTGAGCAGCAGGTGACAGAAAGTGGGGATAACTAGTACGTGCTCAAATTGGCAGGATGTGACCAATGATGTCTCAAAGGGATCACTGTTAGGGCCTTAACTATTTACTTATTCACATTAATATGTTATGTACTGGATAATAGCACAGAAAATCATATCAAAATTTGATGACACAAAATTAGGCAGCATTGTAGACAGTGTAAATAGTAGCATAATACTACAAAGAGATATTGATAGACTAAATGGGCAAATCTGTGACAAATCGAGTGCAATATAGGCAAGTGAGATGTATTTTGGACCGAAAAAATAGATCAGGGCACTTTCTAGGTAGTATAACAATAAATGCAATGGATGCCCAAAGAAACTCCGGATCAAGTACAAGAATTTTTTTTTAAATGTCACGGACAGACAATAATCAAAAAATAATGGAGTGCTGGCCTTTATAGATACAGTACTGAAATACAAGGATGCAGAAGTTATAATACAGTTGAACAAAACACTGGTTAGACGCCACTTAGAACATGAGGAGCAAATTGGGGCACCACACCCTCCAAAGGATTTATTGGCCTTGGAGGGAGTATAATGATAACCTCATCCCTGAAGTCCGGGTATGTGAAGAGATAATGCTAATTAGGCAAGTTCTCTCCAGAATTTAGAAGGTTCAGGAGTGGTCTGATTGAAGTCTTCAAGGTATTAACAGGAAAAGACAGCATAAGTAAAGATGAACTTTTCCACAGTTTGGGGATTCTAGAACTCAGGGGCATAATCTGAGAATTAAGGTCAAGACTGCACAAGGGAGATGTTGAGGAGCATTTCTACACTGCGGTAGACACTTGGAACGCTCACCCATTAACAAAAGTGGATTTTTTTTTAAAACCATTAATTTAAGGCCAGCAATTATTGCCCATTCCTAATTACTCAGAGGGCAGTTGAGAGTCAATCACATTGTTGCGGGTCTGGAGTCAAACGTCAGCCAGACTTTACTTAATCAGATGGGATTTTTCTGACAATCGCTAATCATTAGTCTCCCAGTTCCAGATTTTTATTGATTTTAAATTCCATCATATGCCAAGACGGGATTTGAATCCAGATCCCTAGAACAGTACTGGACATCTGGGTTACTCATCTAATGAGAGAATACAATTGCCATTGCCTCACCATTAAATGATGCTGGATCAATTGTTTATTTTAACTCTGAAATAGATAAATCTTTATTAGGTAAAAGCATTAAGGAATATGGGTCAAAGGCAGGTGCATGGAGTTAGGCCTCAGATCAGCCATGATCTCACTGAATGGTGTAACAGCTCGAGAGGCTGAATGGCTTACTTCTGTTCCTATGTTTCCCATCATATCTACCCTTTTTGTTTCATCTGCTGTAGTGGGTAAAAGTAATACCTGAAAATATATTCCAGAAATCACCTTCCGCATACAGAAATTACTGCAGTGAACAACACAAGATCGAACTTGTTTGCCTTCTAATATACTTGCAGTCACATGACACAATACTGTTAATTGCCTTGATGCATCACCAATTCCATCAATTAGTTTTTCAGACGCCCAGACACGACAGCAGGAAAATCCCCTATGACGGACAGCTTTGGGAGTCCAACGTCAGTCAGAAAAAATAATCACCTCTCCTTCCTGAGTGTACTACACTCACAATGCCCTCAAACTATTCACTGATATTATACTGTCATATATTTACTGTAGGAAATTTACTGAATTACAAATTGAATATTTGAACACTTCCAGCTTTAATATTCATGATTTATCACCTGCTCAGTGCATTTTTTTTTGGTCATCCACCCCAACACAATTGGTGCAATATTTTCTGGACAAACTGAAACACTCAGCAGGTCTAGCAGCATCTACGGAGAGAAAGCAGAGTTAATGTTTCATTTGAGTGATCCTTCTTCACAACAAGAGAGTTAAAAGTGTGATGAATTTTATGCTGGTTGAGAGGGTGGTTTAAGAACAAGACACTGTCCTGAAAACTTTGGTTGACTCAAAACTTCAGCTTTCAGAGTGTAGCCCCTTCGTCAGGTAAAGGGAGAGAGAAGCATACAGAACACAGAATTTATGGGCAGAGAGAGAGAGAGATCAAAAGACCACACAAATGGTGTGAGTGCGGCGCCAAATGAGAAGTCCCTGCAGGTGATTCAAAGTGTTAGATGGTGTGAGTAAAGAGTCAACAACTAAAGAACAAGTGAAGGGATGGCCTATAATCGGATTAAATGAGGCAGAGATAACTACAAAAAAAAACTTATCCATCACAAGTTCCAATGTGCCACAGCGCAAAGCCATGACTTCTTCAGAAGACAGACACAGATATGGCTGATAGAGCACCCGCTGTTGTCCAGTACGTTCTTAGAGTAAAGAGACTAGGCCATGCTCTTTGCAGCCTTCGATGAAGTCAAACATCTTGCCAAAATCATCCCCACACCTCCACATCTCGCCTTCAAACAACCGTCAAACCTTAAACAGACCGTTGGGTCGTTTGCTGTGAGCAGTCTTCAGGAGAACATCGACCACTACACCACACAACCCTGCCAAGGCAACCTCTGCAAGACATGTTAGATCATCGATATGGATGCTATCATTACACGCAGGTTACCACCAGCCACGTACATGGTAGATGCTCATGTGACTCAGTCAATGCTATCTATTTCACATGCTGCAGGCAAGAGTGCCCCAAGGCATAGTACATTGGTGAGACCACACAGACACTGTGACAATGGATTAATGGGCACTGTGCAACAATTTCCGGACAAGACTGTTTCCTCCCAGTTGGGGAGCACTTCATTGGTTAAGGACATTCAGCCTCTGATTTTTGGCTAAGCGTCCTCCAAGATACACAACAACGCACAATCACCAAGCAGGGCTTGATAGCGAAGTTCCATACTAACGAAGATGGCCATAACCCTGATCTTGAGTTCATGCTGCGCTACATGTGACCCCAGTTCACTGTTCTGTATTTGGAAAATTTTCCTTACTGTTATGTTTTGTCACCATCATAGTTATGATCTCTCTACATTAATTAGTTTGTACAGCTTTGGATTACTTATGATTATAGCTAGACCCTAAGGCTTATCATGTTAGTCCAGTAATTTGGTTTGTCTCCAGCACCACCATACTTAATATTTTGTAATTATTGCTCTGCCTCGTTTAATCTGATTACAGGTCATCCTTTCGCTTGTTCTTCAGCTGTTGACACTTTATTCAACGCCTAACACCTCCTATCACACTAGTTGTATGGTCGTTTGATCTCTCTGCCCTTAAATTCTGTATGCTTCTCTCTCACTTCACCTGACGAAGAGTCTACGCTTCGAAAGCTTGTGATTTCAAGTAAACCTGTTAGTCCAGCCCAGTCCAACACTGGCACCTCAGCATCATTACTCAAAACATAACTTTGGTTGTCTCTCCACAGATGCTACCAGATCGGTGGAGTTTCTCCAGCGTTTCTCCTTGCCTTCTAACGTAACCTTGACCTTGCTTTTCAGGGTTACGTTAGAAGGCAAGGAGAGATTAAATAAAAAGATGGTCTTGGAACAAGAGAGAAAGAGTGGCAATGGTTGTAGCCAAAAAAAAACAAAGCATTGGTCCGGAGTAAGTGTTAGCGTCAGAGTAAAAGATACGTCTCCTTTTCTTAAGCTGAGACACAAAAGCAAAACAAACGTCTGGCAATGGCAAAACAAAACAAAACATAATGACAGAGCTCACTGTCTGAGGTTGTTGAACAAATGTCGAGACCAGCATGCTATAAAGTGCCTAACTGGAAGAAAAAGGACGGATCTTTGAGCTTCTGTTTGCTCAACAATTGCAGCATGAAGAAATGTGAGCGTGCTAGTATGGTGCTGATTTAAAATGCCAGGCAACCAGAAAATCAGGGTAATGCTTATAGATTGACAAAGGAGTGTTCGATAATTAAGGTATTTTTTAATTTGTGTAGAACAATAAAGGAAATCACTTTGCAAATAAATCTAGCAATTAAAAAGTGAACAGAAATTAGCTACTTGTACATGTGTTAAACATGTAATGCAGTGAAACATCTCAGTCATTTCACAGATGTATTATGAAACAAAGTACACCACTCAGATTAGGAGGACCACAAGCTTGATCAAACAGATTTAAAAAGAGCGAAACACAAACAGAAATTGTTGGAGAAACTCAGCAAGTCTGGCAGCATCCGAACTCTGCAAAATTCCATTAAACACTACATCCCATTTGCTAAAACATTCACAGACTACAGCCGTGATAATGGGAACTGCAGATGCTGGAGAATCCAAGATAATAAAATGTGAGGCTGGATGAACACAGCAGGCCCAGCAGCATCCCAGGAGCACAAAAGTTGACGTTTCGGGCCTAGACCCTTCAGAGAGGGGGATGGGGTGAGGGTTCTGGAATAAATAGGGAGAGAGGGGGAGGCGGACCGAAGATGGAGAGAAAAGAAGATAGATGGAGAGGAGAGTATAGGTGGGGAGGAGGGAGGGGATAGGTCAGTCCAGGGAAGACGGACAGGTCAAGGAGGTGGGATGAGGTTAGTAGGTAGGAGATGGAGGTGCGGCTTGGGGTGGGAGGAAGGGATGGGTGAGAGGAAGAACAGGTTAGGGAGGCAGAGACAGGTTGGACTGGTTTTGGGATGCAGTGGGTGGAGGGGAAGAGCTGGGCTGGTTGTGTGGTGCAGTGGGGGGAGGGGACAAACTGGGCTGGTTTTGGGATGCAGTGGGGGAAGGGGAGATTTTGAAACTGGTGAAGTCCACATTGATACCATTGGGCTGCAGGGTTCCCAAGCGGAATATGAGTTGCTGTTCCTGCAACCTTCGGGTGGCATCATTGTGGCACTGCAGGAGCCCATGATGGACATGTCATCTAAAGAATGGGAGGGGGAGTGGAAATGGTTTGCGACTGGGAGGTGCAGTTGTTTATTGCCAACCGAGCGGAGGTGTTCTGCAAAGCGGACCCCAAGCCTCTGCTTGAGGAAGCCACACCGGGTATAGTGGATGCAGTATACCACATTGGCAGATGTACAAGTGAACCTCTGCTTAATATGGAAAGTCATCTTGGGGCCTGGGATAGGGGTGAGGGAGGAGGTGTGGGGGCAAGTGTAGCATTTCCTGCGGTTGCAGGGGAAGGTGCCGGGTGTGGTGGGGTTGGAGGGCAGTGTGGAGCGAACAAGGGAGTCTCGGAGAGAGTGGTCTCTCCGGAAAGCAGACAAGGGTGGGGATGGAAAAATGTCTTGGGTGGTGGGGTCGGATTGTAGATGGCGGAAGTGTCGGAGGATGATGCATTGTATCCGGAGGTTGGTGGGGTGGTGTGTGAGAACGAGGGGGATCCTCTTAGGCCGGTTGTGGCGGGGGCGGGGTGTGAGGGATGTGTTGCGGGAAATGCGGGAGACGTGGTCAAGGGCGTTCTCGACCACTGTGGGGGGAAAGTTGCGGTCCTTGAAGAACTTGGACATCTGGGATGTGCGGAAGTGGAGTGCCTCATTGTGGGAGCAGATGCGGCGGAAGCGGAGGAATTGGGAATTCCTCCCACTTCCTACAGACTAAGGGGGCGGCCATGGGCACCCGCATGGGCCCCAGCTATGCCTGCCTCTTTGTAGGTTACGTGGAACAGTCCCTCTTCCGCACCTACACAGGCCCCAAACCCCACCTCTGCCTCCGTGACATTTATGACTGTATCGGCGCCGCCTCTTGCTCCCCAGAGGAGCTCGAACAGTTCATCCACTTTACCAACACCTTCCACCCCAACCTTCAGTTCACCTGGGCCATCTCCAGCACATCCCTCACCTTCCTGGACGTCTCAGTCTCCATCTCAGGCAACCAGCTTGTAACTGATGTCCATTTCAAGCCCACCGACTCCCACAGCTACCTAGAATACACCTCCTCCCACCCACCCTCCTGCAAAAATTCCATCCCCTACTCCCAATTCCTCCGCCTCCGCCACATCTGCTCCCATGATGAGGCATTCCACTTCCGCAGACTACAGACCACAGACTACAGCCCCTTGTTTCCAATCCAAAACTGGCACAATGACAAACTCACCACATTCCACAATGATCCCACAAACTTTTACTTCTGATAAGTCTGAGATGTTGTCAACATGAATTTTAGTTAGGCGTTTGACAACATTCACCACACTATCCTCATGAATCCTCATTGTTACTTTCTACAAAAATTCAATTAAGTTGCTAAGCCACAAACCTCCCTTGACAAAACCATGGCGACTATTTCTGATTAATCCACATCTGTGTGACGGCTATCTGGTCTTAGAATTCATTTTAATTACTTGTCCATCATTGAAGACAGACTTACAGTCCTATTATTGTCTTAACTTTTAAACAATGGTAAAACATTCTTCGACCTCCAATACTCTGGTACTTCAAATATATCTAATGTTGATTGGAAATTGATTCTCTAAGCATCTGTTATTTCCTCCTTGACTTCATTAACAGCCTGGGAAACAATTCAGCCCTGATGATTCAACCACCTTTAAGGATGTTAGTCCCTCAATACTTTTCTCACATCACATTTATCATATCTACTATTTCACAACCCTCCTCATTAACTAGAATGTCTGTGACAAAGTTAAGCCTCATCAGTACTGTATGATTTTGTGATGAGGTCTTTTGGTCCATTGTGTCTTTACCAAAGCTGTACTAAATCCACACTACTTCCACCTTCCAGCAGTGGCCCATACACACTTCTATGGCTCCCGCCAGGCAATGCATTCCCGTCCACCATCACCATCCTTTGTTTGGTAAACATTTTCCTCAAATCCCATCTAAATCTCACATCTTTCACCTTAAAACCATGTCACCTTGTTAGCCATTTCCTAATCAATATGATCTGGAAGCAGGCCTCCTGGCACAGATGTAGGGACATTACCACTGTGCCACAAGAGCCCAATGGCCCCTGGTTGAGTCTTGAGCTAAGAGAAACAGCTGCTTTCTATTCCACCTGTCAGTGCCCCCAATCTTATAACCTCTGTTGGATCCCTCATCAACCTCCTCTAATCCAGGATAACCCAAGCTCATCCAGTCTATCAGAGTCATACAGAACGGAAAGAGACCCTTCAGTCCAATCAGTCCATGCTGACCACAATCTCATACTAAACCAGTCCTACTTGCCTGTGGTTGGCCTATATCCCTCCAAACATTTCTTATTCATGTACTTATCTAAATGTCTTTTAAGCATTGTAACTGCCCCTTTATCTACCGCTTTCTCTGGAAGTTCATTCCACACATGAACCACTGTGTTTAAAAAAAAAAAGTCCCTCATGTCTTTTGACAGTTAATGTGCTCCATCCAAGGAAACATTCTGGTGAACTACCTCTGCATCCCCTCCAGTCCAATCACATCTTTTCAATTGTGCAGAGACCAGTACTGTACATTGTACTCCATCTGTGGCCTAAACAAAGTCCTGTCCAGCTCCAACATAATGTCCCTGTTCTTATAATCTTTGCAATGACTGATAAAGGCAAGTGTCTCATCCTGGAGACCAGTTACTAGTGGTGTACCGCAAGGGTCGCTGTTTGTCATTTTTACAAATGACCTGGATGAGGGCGTAGAAGGATGGGTTAGTAAATTTGCAGACGACGCTAAGGTCGGTGGAGTTGTGGATAGTGACGAAGGATGCTGTAGGTTGCAGAGAGACATAGATAAGCTGCAGAGCTGGGCTGAGAGGTGGCAAATGGAGTTCAATGCAGACATGTTGAAGGTGATGCACTTTGGTAGGAGTAACCAGAAGGCAAAGTACTGGGCTAATGGTAAGATTCTTAGTAGTGTGGATGAGCAGAGAGATCTCAGTGTCCATGTACACAGATCCTTGAAAGTTGCCACCCAGGTTGACAGGGCTGTTAAGAAGGCATACAGTGTTTTAGCTCTTATTAATAGAGGGATCGAGTTCCGGAACCAAGTGGTTATGGTGAAGCTGTACAAAACTCTCGTGCAGCTGCACTTGGAGTATTGTGTACAGTTCTGGTCACCGCATTATAAGAAGAATGTGGAAGCTTTGGAAAGGGTGCAGGGGAGATTTACTAGGATGTTGCCTGGTATGGAGGGAAGGTCTTACGAGGAAAGGCTGAGGGACTTGAGGCTGTTTTCGTTAGAGAGAAGAAGGTTGAGAGGTGACTTAATTGAAACATATAAAATAATCAGAGGGTTAGATAGGGTGGATAGGGAGAGCCTTTTTCCTAGGATGGTGACGGCGAGCACGAGGGGGCATAGCTTTAAATTGAGGGGTGAAAGATATAGGACAGATGTCAGAGGTAGTTTCTTTACTCAGAGTAGTAAGGGAATGGAACGCTTTGCCTGCAATGGTAGTAGATTCGCCAACTTTAGGTACATTTAAGTCATCATTGGACAAGCATATGGACGTACATGGAATAGTGTAGGTTAGATGGGCTGGAGATCGGTATGACAGGTCGGCACAACATCGAGGGCCGAGGGGCCTGTACTGTGCTGTAATGTTCTATGTTCTATCTTAACTACTTGTGTAATCTGAACCGTACCACTCTCAGGGATTTGTGGACGAGAACCCCAGAATTCTTATGGTCCTCAAATTCCTCGTATCCTTTCATTCATGGAGTACTCCCTTGCCTTATTTCTTCAAAAAGTGTATCAACTCACATTTAAAAGATTTACAACCATGTTACAGAGACTGTAGGATTTGAGTTATAAAGAAGGGGCAGGACTGACTGGGACTTGTTACCTCCGGAGACGGGGAGGCTAAGGGGTAACCTTGGAGAGATTTATAAAATCTCAAGTGGCATAGATAGTCTATTCAGTTTGTGTATTTTCCCCTGGGTAGGGGAGTCCAAAATTAGACAGCATAGGTTTAAGGTGAGTGGTGTAAAATTTAAAGGGACCTGAGGGACAATTTTTTCACACCGAGACTGGCACATATAAGGAACGAGGTGCTAGAACGGTAGAGGTGGGTACAATCAAAATTACTTTCTCTTAACTGTTCCAGTGTTTTAGGAATTACCGGTCAATTGCTTAAATAATCAAATTATTGCAATTATCAGCATGCGAATAGATTACATCCAGAATTATTTCAATTACTAAGCATCTTTACTACATCAATAACATCAGGATCATTCACGACCCCCAGTTACTGGAAGGCTATGTCCAAACTGAGCCCCAGTACTGACAATTAGGCCACACATGGCAAGGTGGTGGTGTACTGGTAATCATAATGGACTAGCAAAACAGAACTCAGGCCAGTGTTCTAGAAAAACAGGTTCGAATCCCACCATGTGAGATTTTGGATTTTGAATTCAATAAAATGTGGAATACTCAGCTTGTCTAAGTGCACCTTGCTCACTCACTATTGCCCTTATGTGGCCTGGCTTATGTGATTCCAGACCTACAACAATGTGCCTTACTCTAATTGTTCCTCTTAAAACTCAAATCCTGGCCTAGCCCTGACACATATACCCCAGAAATTTTTTTTTTTTTAAATTATCCACAACTAACCAAGTTTCTTAGTGATTGCTCGTGCTTCTGGATTTCCTGGTACACATGGCAGGATTTCGTTGGTGTTTTCCTTATGCCTATCTTCCCGAATGGACTCTCGAAAACCTGGGCATCACTCCAACTGATGAGGAATAACTTTAATAAACTTTCCTGAGATGTATTTCTTTTGAGGATATTACTGGAGAGTTTCATCTAATACTTGGAGAAACCAATCTATTCAAAATTAAAT
The DNA here is from genome assembly GCF_030684315.1 of Stegostoma tigrinum. Classification (NCBI taxonomy): domain Eukaryota; kingdom Metazoa; phylum Chordata; class Chondrichthyes; order Orectolobiformes; family Stegostomatidae; genus Stegostoma; species Stegostoma tigrinum. Next base: position 24,263,163 of record NC_081365.1, on the reverse strand, counting down.
TGGAACAAACTTACATAATATAAATATAAAAGTAGACATTGGGCCGCTCCAAATTAATGCTGGAAGGCTAGTGATGGGAGATAAGGAAATAGCTGAAGAACTTAATAAGTACTTTGCGTCAGTCTTCACAGTGGAAGGCATGAGTAGTATCCCAACAATTAAGGAGAGTCGGGGACAGAGTTGAGTATAGTAAGCATTACAAAAGAGTAAGTGCTAGAAAAGCTAAAAGGTCTAAAAATTAATAAATCTCCTGGCCCTGATGGGCTACATCCTCGAGTTCTGAGGGAGGTGGCTGAGGAAATAGCAGAGGCGTTGGTTGAGATCTTTCAAAAGTTACTGGAGTCAGGGAAAGTCCCAGATGATTGGAAAATCACTGTTGTAACCCCCTTGTTTAAGAAAGGATCAAGACAAAAGATGGAAAATTATAGGCCGTTTAGCCTAACCTCGTTGTTGGTAAAATTCTAGAATCCATCGTTAAGGATGAGATTTCTAAATTCTTGGAAGTGCAGGGTCGGATTAGAACAAGTCAGCATGGATTTGCAAAGGGGAGGTCATTCCTGACAAATGTTTAAGAACTCTTTGGAGAGGTAACAAATATCTTAGACCAGGGAACCCAGTGCATGTTATCTATCTCGACTTCCAAAAGGCCTTTGATAAGGTGCTCACAGGAGGCTGCTGAGTAAGGTGAAGGCCCATGATGTTCGAGGTGAGCTACTGGCATGGATTGAGGATTGGCTGTCTGACAGAAGGCAGAGGATTGGGATAAAAGGCTCTTTTTCGGAATGGCAATCGGCGACAAGTGGTGTCCCGTAGGGTTCAGTGTTGGGGCCACAGCTGTTCATTTTAGTACATTAATGATCTGGATGAAGGGACTAGGGGCATTCTGGTGAAGTTGGCAGATGATACAAAGTTAGGTGGACAGGCAGTTGGGAGGCTGCAGAAAGATTTAGACATTTTAGGAGAGTGGTTCAGGAAACGGCTGATGAAATTCAACGTGAGCAAATGCAAGGTCTTGCACTTCGGGAAAAAAAGTGCACAGGCATGAACTATTTGCTAAACGGTGAGAAAGTTCATAAAGCTGAAGTACAAAGGGGTCTGGGAGTGCTAGTCCAGAATTCTCTGAAGGTTAACTTGCAGGTTGAGTCTGTGATTAAGCAAGCAAATGTAATGGTGTCACATATCTCAAGAGGGTTGGAATATAAAAGCAGCGGTGTGCTTCTGAGATTTTATAAAGCTCTAGTTAGGCCCCATTTAGAATACCGTGTCCAATTTTGGCCCCTACACCTCAGTACGGGCATAGTGGCACTGGAGCATGTCCAGCTGAGATTCACATGGATGATCGCTGGAATGGTAGGCCTAACGTACATTGAACGGCTGAGGATCCTGGGATTGTATTCATTAGAGTTTAGAAGGTTGAGGGGAGATCTAATAGAAACATACAAGATAATGCGTGGCTTAGAAAGGGTGGACGCTGGGAAGTTGTTTCCGTTGGGGAGACTAGGGCCCGTGGGCACAGCCTTAGAATTAGAGGGGTAAATTTAGAACAGAAGTGAGGAAACATTTCTTCTGCCAGACAGTGGTGGGCCTGTGGAATTCATTGCCACGGAGTGCAGTGGAGGCCAGGACGTTAAATATCTTCAAGGCAGAGATTGATAATTTCTTGATCTCGCAAGAAATTAAGGGCTACAGGGAGAGTGTGGGTAAGTGGAGCTGAAATGCCCATCTGCCATGATTAAATGGCGGAGTAGACTTGATGGACCGAATGGCCTTACTTCCACTCCTATGTCTTATGATCTTATATTATAAAACTTGCGGGGAAAAAAGATAGCATTCTTTGAGATGAACTACCAGTTACTTTTTACATTGAGGGAATAACATGATCTGCACACGAGGAAAACTACGTTCTTTTTCAAATGTGTACGCAAATCTGTTAAATGGAGATTTTTAATTCCTTTAGTCGAATATCTTTCGAATCGTCACTTTCATGAATCCAGATAGCAGACAAAAATATTATGGGGTCAGATATCAACTTCAGTATCTGTCTTGGAAGTAACCACAACAAACATCAACTGTTAGTACATATTTGACATTTCTTCCCACTTGCACAGCAGGCAAAATTACCTATAGCCTGACATCAGTATTAAGACTGAATTCGGATAAATTTGAAGGGCACGATTGTTCTCAATAATGATAGAAAGACTCTTCAAATATTAAGTGCTCAATCAATAAACGTGAATACCAACTTTCCTCAAAATATTTTTGTCTACTATCTGGATTCACGAAAGCAAATATTAAGTGCTCAATCAATAAACGTGAATACCAACTTTCCTCAAAATATTTTTGTCTACTATCTGGATTCACGAAAGCAAATATTAAGTGCTCAATCAATAAACGTGAATACCAACTTTCCTCAAAATATTTTTGTCTACTATCTGGATTCACGAAAGCAAAGATTCGAAAGGTATTCAACTAAAGGAATTTAAAACAATCTACATTTAAAAGATTTGCATACGAGACCATTGGGTTAATTATGCTTACGCCAGTCAAAGATCTGATCCCATACTCCAGATTTTGGCCCAAAGCCATGAAGGCTATGGCAATTTAAGTAAATACCCAACTACTGTTTAAATGTTACAAGAGTATCAGACTTGAGCACCCTTTCAGGCAGTGAGGTCGAGGTGTTCACCAATCTCAACCAAAAAATATTTTCTACTGTGGCTCAGCTACTACAGCCAAGTACCCCATGGGCATTCTTAACCACTTTATCTCCTACACTGCTAGCTTCACGAATCTGTGGACGTGCACACCAATATCCCTATGACTGGAAAGTACTTTCCAGAATCCTGCTATTAACAGTGTAATTCCCGACTTTATTAACACTCCAGCTCCCAAGTGGATTATCTTTGACTTTTCAGAGTTGAATTCCATTTGCCACTGCTTTGCCCTGGTATCCTATCAACTACTTATCACCAAAGCCATTTTATGTCATCCCAAGTGTCTTGAAGATACAGTTTATGTTTAACATACACTACAAAACGACAAGGACCCTAGATTTTACCCGTGGAACACTAGAAACAAACCTTCAGTCACAAAAACATTCCTCTACCAGCACCCTCTGCTTACTGCCCCTCAGAAAACTTTGGATCCAAATGTTCACTTTACCTGGATCCCATGGGCTTTTTCTTAATCCATCTGCCTTCAGGAGCCTTATTAAAAGCTTTGCTACCGTCCATGTCGATCACATTGAATGCATTGCCTTCAACATGCCTTGATGAATTCTCAAAAAAGACTGCTCAAATTTATCGATCATGGCCTTCCTTTAACATATCCTTGCTGACGATCCCTGACTTTACCAGCATGCTGCCTGGATCGAAGGGTATTAATTATGAAGAGAGATTGGACAAACTTGGACAACCTGTTAGAAATTTACAAAAATTATGAAGGGTATGGATAGTGAGAACGTTTTACCCCAGGGTAGAAATGTCGATTGTTAGGGGATGGGCTTAAGGTGATAGGAGAAAAGTCTGAAAGAGATGTGAGGCAGGAGTTTTTTTTTAAAAATACAGGGTGGTAACTACTTAGAATGCCTTTCAATAGGAGGTAGTGGAAGCAGATGCAATGGCAACATTTAGGAGGCACCTTGACAGATATATGAACTGGCAGGGAAGAGAAGGGTACAAACAGCATAGAGGCAAAAGATTTTTTGGTTGAGAAAGGCATCATTTTTGGTGTAGTCCAGGTGGGCCAAATGGTCTGTCCCGTGCTGTATGGTTCTTCGATTTAGCCCTCATTAATCAGTGCCTCTCCAAAAGCAGGTATACTCTGTCCTACAGAATTCTAGTGACTTCCCAACCATAGAAGTTAGACTTACTGGTCAGTAATTGGCTAGTCGATCACTTCCATCTTTTGGTTTTAAATAACGATGACCATAAGTGAGGTGCTAGAAATATTTTAAAAATTACTGCCAGAGTACCCAAAATCTCTTCCCTTGCCTCTTTCAACAGCCTGGGATACATTACATCCAGACCTGCAGATTTATCAACTTTTAAGGCTGCTATACTTGCTCATACATCCTCTCTCCATGCTAAATTTCTTCACCTCAGGTGTCCACATCAATACACCCTTTCCTACTGTGAAGACCAATGCAAAGTAATCATGGAGGACTGTTCCCACGCCCTTTGGATCCACACATATTCCCTCTATGGTTATTAATGGCCCCCCTTGTTTCTCTATGTTGTTCTCTTGCTCTTTATATATTTAAAAAAAACCTTCAGTGTTTCTTTATTCTATCCAGCAATGCTTACTCATGCACTCCCTTCTTGAAATTTCCTTCAAGATATCTCGTCTCCTCCTCCTCCTTTACTGTTGAGGGACCTTGCCAGATTGAACCTTCTGTCTGCCTGAAGCTTCTTGCTTTTGTAAAGAAAACTTATGTCCCTTGACATCCGGGGCTCTCATCCTTTGCCTTTACAGGAATATATTTTCTCTGTACTCTCTCTATTTCCTTTTGAATATGTCAACCTTCTGACATAGTTTATTATTAAGTAGACACTCTCAGTACACTTCAGCTAAATCATACTTGCTTTCATAAAGTTAGCCTTTCCCCAGTTTAGAAGTTTTACCCCTGGCCCATTCATATCCTTCTCTATAATTCAGTTAGTTTGGGGATAGTGATGGTTACCATCACTAAAATGCTCCCTAATTGATAATACCCACCACCTGCCTGAGCTCATTTCTAAATGCTGGGTCCTGAACTGTCCCTAGCTAGCCAGAATACGTACTGGTGAAAAAAGTTCTCCAGAATGCAACTAAGAATTGTTCCATCCCTACCTTGCACACAAGAACTATCCCAGTTAACATTTGGGTAGCTAAAATCCTTACTGCCATATTATTCCTGACCTCTCCAAAATTTATGAGACTTTGACCACCTCTCCTGCTCACCCTGATTGTTTGGAGGCTTTGTGTGTTTTTACTTCTACCCATTTGGTCTCATTTTATAAATCATTCAAAAATAATAGCCCTCCTCATAACTGTAATGCATTCTTGATCAATATTGTAACACACTCTCTCACACACAGAAAAAAAAAATACTCCATCACCTGGAATTCAGAGCTGCTAATCCTGCCATATTTCAGTCAAGTCTCAATCACAGGCAAGCAGTAGTATGAAATCAGAGATAATAAAATGTGAGGCTGGATGAACACAGCAGGTTTGTGCTCCTGAGATGCTGCTTGGCCTGTGTTCATCCAGCCCCACATTTTATTATCTTGGAATTCTCCAGCATCTGCAGTTCCCATTATCTCTTAAGTATGAAATCAGAGCTGTGTATGCCCTTCGCTCAGCTTTGTTGTCCATTGGTTAGTTGAAAACTATTGGTATAAATACAGTCAAAAGCTTTCTACAGCAGCATCAGCAGCCAGAATAAATACTGAAGCTCAGCTCCAATCATTCTGCTCCAGCTAGGAGAGAGGGGAGACCTAAGAGCAGGCAGAGGAGAATCTATGGTCAGGAGAACCAGAGCAGTGTGAGAGAGACATAATCTGAGAATGCAGCAGCAGGTCTGACTCTCCTGCAATTGCTGCTGCATCAATCATAACACAGCACTCAGTTTCCATTCTGACTGAGGGCCAAGTTGCAATTATTTAAGTTCTACAAATTGAACTAGCCCAGAATGCCCGATTATATTTTAGTTTCTGAAAGCAATACCAAGAAAAAAAAATCTCATTTCTGAGATAGAGCTCATGCATTAGAAAGTCATTTTAAAAGAAAATAAGTGCAAGGTATGTGATAGGTGGAGAGTCACATGTTGCATTCCAGAGTTTTGACATTAATTGTGGAAACTTTAAGATGTTATTATGTTTCCAAGCATTTTTACTCTTTCACAAGATACAGGCAGTATCAGCATTCGCTCATCCTCAACTGTCCTTGAGGTGGTAGTGGGAAGCAGATTTCTTGAATTGCTACAGTCCGTATGGTGTGGACGCACCCATTGCACTTTAGATTAGATTGGATTTAGGAAAGTAGTTCCAGGTGTTCAAACCAGCAACACTGAAGGAACATTATATTCCCAAGTCAAGCTTTGAAAAGAATGCCAGAGTTGCTATAATGCATCTTGATACATGATACATTCCGCTGCTCCAATGCATCAGTGGGTACAGTGAATGTAAAAAGTGCTGGATAAGGTGCCAGTCAAACAGCATTGTACTGAATGGCATCGAGCTTCAAATGTTGTTGGAACTATATTTTTCCAGACAGGCAAAGAATATTGTCTTGCTCAAGACGTGCCTTGCAGATGTTAAACAGGCTTTAAGCAGTCAAGCTTAGAGATACTTGCTATAGAACACCAAGCCTCCGACCTGCTTTTGTAGCCTATTTATATGGCTGAAGTAGTTTAATTCTTGATCAATGGTAATCTTCAGGACGTCGATAATAATGGGGAAGAGGGATGGGGTTTGCAAGGATAATACTATTATTTTTAAATAAGTATTACAAATCTATTTTATACCTGGTATTTGAAAAGTGGAATTGTAATTCTCAGAATTGTGGAGTATGTACAACTTTGCCATTGAGCACAATAATCCACGTTAGTATATTGTTGTTAAATAAAAAATGTCAAGGGCCATTGTGCTGGGCCATATTCTTTTTAAAGTGATCTTAAAAGTCAAAGTAAATATAAACACAAAGCTCATAGTTATCTGTCATTACCAAAAGAAATGCTAATTTACAAGCAAAACAGTGAATTTGCTAGAGATGAAATATGCTTCTGTATTATCAAATGTTTCAGCCAACTATATTCAATGTCTACATTCTTTTCAAACATTATATACATTTTAAAATTATTGATCTTATTGTACATTAAACTTCTGCACACAGAAGGGCCGTACAAAAAGAACAGTAAACATTTAACTTTGTACCAGTGTCAGCGTAATGTACATCAATCCTTGATAAGGCAGACAAAGTCCTCCATAGAACATTCAATGCTATCACAAATGTCTCTCTCTTTTGTTACTAACTAGCCCCAGAACTGAAGATGATAAATCTCTCCAAATTTCATGGTTCCAGTAAAAACGGTGCGAGGTATGAAATATAAAATGAATCTTGGCATTTGTTCTCCTCACTCTAGTAACTGAACTGCATTAATACAAGCCTTCTGTAGAATTAAGATTGAAACATCTGACTCTGGAGGAGAGCAGGACCTCAAAAATCCAGAAGTGGCATGAATGGCCAATCCACCTCCTTCATGACTCTATGGAGGAGGATAACAAGAGCATGCTGCATAGTAAACTGCTTCCAAGTCACAAACATTTGCACATTAGCATGAACATCAATAGCTAGAATTCAAAACCACACAAGCTCTCAGATCAACTATGCTCAGACAAAGCCACATTTTGCTTCAGGTAGAAACAATGGCACGGTGAGCACCAGCAATAATCAGAGAAAAGTGATTATTTTTCCTCGAGATCACCATCTGGTGCACCACAGTTTCAATTAAAGCCAATTACATTCTTCATAAATTCTCAAATGATACTTGCAAGATATGTGGCCCACCATGTATGGGGCAGCTCTTGAAAGAACTATTCAATTAGTAGTACTTTTTTTAAAACAATATTCCTCATTGTCCAGCAAATGTTTCTTTATGAAGCATTCATTCAATTCCCATGTGAAAGTTATTAATTACTCCCTATATTTTCGAAAAGTGATGGTAATTTGCAGCATTATAACAACTTGTCCCTACACGTAACCTCCATCTCTTTCACTAATCTCTTTATAACTACATTCCTTGATGACCGACTCTTCAGCCACTGGAAACTATTTCTCTTTATCTATTTTATCAAAACTCAAGATATTTACACCTCAATTAAACCTCTGCTTAGTTGCACCTATCAGGAGAACTGGCTATTTCTCCAGGGTCGCCATTCCACTGAAGATTTTCATCTAGTCCCATTCTAGTAAACTTCCTCCACAAACCTTTAATATCCTTCCCAGATTTTGTTGCCTAAGATGGGCCATAAAACTTCAGCTGCCACCAATTGAGCATTTCCTATTTAGGATTTAGCATAGCTACTTTTATCCTGTGCTCCAGGCATCTGATTACAAAGCTGAGGACCCTGTCTGCTTTTTTAAACAGACTTATCAACTTACCGTGCATATATAATGGATTTGAGTACATATACATCAAAGTCTGCTATTCCAGCAGCCCTCTTAAAGTTGTATATTTTAGTGCAAATTGCATTCCTTCATTATTTGAACCAAAACAAATCACTTCAACCTTTTTTCAAAAATGATTAAAATTTGCACATTTAGAACATAGAACAGTACAGCACAGTACAGGCCCTTCGGCCCACGATGTTGTGCCGTGGAATAATCTTAATCCAAAAATAAAATAACCTAACCTACATTCCCCTCAAATTTACTGCTGTCCATGTGCATGTCCAGCATTTAAGTGGAAATACTCTACATAACGCTGACACTAGTGCAATGTTTAAATAAAAACCTTGTTTGTACAACAACTATACTATGCTCAAGATATTCTTCATGTTACATTATGAATAAACATTAGCTGGAAGACCACATTGGATAAACAAAACACCATTCTAACATCTCAGACTACACTGTTACAAATCTCATTTCTATTACTCTACCACATCCAGGCTGAATCAGGAATGAGTTGATTGCTCTTTGTGTTGCAATGCTGTTCAAGATATGCTGACTGTGGGATCAGTTGTTTTAAATTTCACTTGAATCCATTCCATTTCCGTCACAGTCACCCATTTCCCTGCACCTCCATCCAACTCAAGACTAAAGTGTCAGACTTAGTTAGTCAGTTTCAGTTCTGTTTTGTTTTGTGAAACAAGTTACTTATGATATTTGAATCACAGAATCCCTATAGTATGGAAACAGGTCATTTGGCCTATTAAATCCACACCAATCCTTCTTAGAGCATAAGGTGAAAAGCTTCAGCAGTTTTCAAGTTCTGTAATGCAGAAAATATCATTCTTTCATGTGGAGAGATCTGCATTAAAAGTCATGTTTGAAGTATAACTTATTTCATAGTTTCAGCAATTTGCCTATTAACTGCAAGGAAACTATACATAAGTAAGAGACAGCAAGACTGCAGATGCTAGAAACCAGAGTCAATAAATATGGCACTAGAAAAGCACTGCAGGTCAGACAGCACGAGAAGCAAGGAAATCAACGGTTTGGGCCAAAACATGACTTTGTCTCCTTAGATGCTGTCTAACCTGCTGTGCTTTCCAGCTCCACTTTTATTGTCTACACATAAGGAAGACACAGGCTGCATGATCTGAAGGAATTGAATAATTATTCATCAACTAAGTGATGTTTAGACAGACAAAGGCATCTTTAGTAATTATAGAGTTAAGCTCATGAAGTTCTAGATGACGACTTAAATGTTGTTCATCTCAATAGTAGTTACCAGGAAGTGACCAGTAATCAAGATATTGGTGAAATCTGCTGCTTGGGTAACAATCATTCACTAAAGTTTTAAATCAAAAATCGAAGAAAGTCGCATCTTTTACTTACAGAGAACAGCCACAGCCCTAGATTCGAACAGTAGACAATCGTCCCGGTTTCGGGTTTCTACTATCACGCTGTAAGGACTGGGTGGTGGATCCAGTTTGTGATAGATACGATATCCTTTACTGAATGCCATCTTCTTTAATACCCTGTCGGAGGAGATAAGACGCAGTTCATTTATCAGATCTGACTGACATTGACCCACGCACAGTGTTACACCACACCTCAGTTGAGGTCAAGTCTTCATTTATTTAAACAGCCATAAAGCATACTGGCGCTCTAAGCTCTTATTCCGCAAAGGAAAAGGCGATTTTGAAACGGGTCACGTCTTGCTTGAACTCTCGCCCCATTGAAATGTGGCACATTAAATATTAAAAGATTTGTTTTAAAACACAATCAATAATCTTGAAGCCACTGGACAAATGACTGTTGTCGATGCGATTAATAAAAAATTATTTCGAAGGGGTAACTGTCAACAGATAAAATCCAACAAACCAAATCCTGAGGGAGTGGGGTGGGTGGTTTAAAGAGCTTCCCTTGATCGCTCTTGCAATCTTCGGCCTGTCAGGTCAAGAGAGAGGGAGAGACGGACAGGGCACGGCCGAGCAACCGCTGTGAAGCAGAGCAGATAATTTCCGGCGGTGAGGAGCTCCAGCCGCTGGGGAGGGCTCTTTTCCCTTCTCTTTCCTTATTTCGCTGGCTGGCTGGCTGCTTCCAGCATTTAAACGGTCCATTATCGAAACACAAACCTGCAACTGCAACACCGCAACTGGCAGTTCGGCCCTTCCCTCGATACCTCTCCCAGCAGCTGCAATGTGGAAGCAGCGACTCCTAACCGTCCGCTCTTTCCCCACCACCTGACGCCACTTCCTTGGAAACCGACCCAGCAGTCAATCACCGTGGTGGTCCCGGCCCCTCTGTGACGTCGCATCCGGTGACAGGACTGTGTATCAGCTGGTGATTGCTTGCGGCAAACCAGTTACATTGTGTTCCCTGGCAGTGAAACTGACAATGAGCTGGGTACCCCAGTTAGCATGACTCTGCATAACAAAGTGTGGAGCTGGACGAACACAGCAGGGCAAGCAGCATCTCAGGAGCACAAAAGCTGACGTTTCGGGCCTAGACCCTTCATCAGAGAGGGTCATCCAGCTCCACACTTTGTTATCTTGGATTCTCCAGCATCTGCAGTTCCCATTATCAGCATGACTCTGCATACTGCTTCACTTCTTATTATTCAGAGACGTGGAAGATGGCAATTTCTTTTGTTTATGCATGCCACGAAGGGGCAATCTTTCGTTTTCAAAGGTCATTTCAAAATCCAAATTCTGTCTTGTTTCCTGTGATCCTAACAGACAACGCCGAGAACCTACCCCCGCAGCAATTATCCAGACGGGAAAGAGAGTTAGCGTTTAGGTTGTTGACCTCTTATCAGAATTCATTTGAACCTTAGACCACAAGACCGGGAGCAGAACTAGACCCTTCGGGCAATCAATGATATTGGGAACTGCAGATGCTGGAGAATCCAAGATAACAAAGTGTGGAGCTGGATGAACACAGCAGGCCAAGCAGCATCTCAAGAGCACAAAAGCTGACATTTCGGGCCTAGACCCTTCAGATCTGATGAAGGGTCTAGGCCCAAAACGTCAGCTTTTGTGCTCCTGAGATGCTGCTTTGCATGCTGTGTTCATCCAGCTCCACACTTTGTAACCTTCGGGCAATCGAGCCTGGTCTGCCATTCAAGGGGGTCAGGGCTGGTTTGATAATCAGAGATAACAGGAACTGCAGATACTGGAGAATCCCAAGATAACAAGGTGTAGAGCTGGATGAACAGAGCAGGCCAAGTAGCATCAGAGCAGCTGGAAAGCTGACGTTTTGGGTCTAGATCCTTCTTCAGAAAAGACTCTCCTTCTGAAGAAGGATCAAGGCCCGAAACATCAGCCTTCCTGACCCTATGATGCTGTTTGGCCTGCTGTGTTCATCCAGCTCTACACCTTGTTATCTTAATTTGATTATCCTCAGTTTCACATGTTGTTTATGACTGAACCATCAAACAATTACAAGAACCCATCTAACTTATATTCGGCAGTGCAAGATTTGCCACAGTCCACGGCGTGATCATGTGGCTAGTCTGGGACTCTCGTCTGGTATCATTTCTTGGCAACTTTGATGGATTTGCAAAGATCATACCCAGATTTTCTGTACAGTTCAGGTTCATCTGACTTGAACGCCTCAGACCCGGACTTTGGTAGGGAGTGGAACTTCCAGTTCATCCATGGTCTCTGACTAGGAAACACTAGGTTTAAATTCTGTGGCACACAGTCCTCTCCATACTTATTAAGGAAGCCTGTGATGGTCGTGGCATACATATTTAGGTTGGCCAATGAGTTCTTGAATATGGAGCAGTCCACTGACTCCAAGCAATCGGGTAGGCATTCATTCGTTAGATCAGACCAGTATTGTATGACTTTCTGCACTGAATTCTCACACTTCCATTTCTGCTTGTAAACTGGGAGAAGGAACACAGCCTTACGGTCCAATTTACCAAAATGTGGGTGGGGAGTGGAATGGTAGGCCTCTATGATACTTGTGTAGAAATGATCTAGGCTTTTTGTGGTGGGAGAGCAGTCACATTGTTGAAGTTCTTATGATGAGCAAGGCTGCGGAATATTCCAATCAAGGTTTCTTGTAGGGGTGTATATTTCTATCAGGTGCACTCTTCACTTGCATATGGGTTGGGATATAAACAGTCAGGATTGCAGAAGTAAATTTTCGCAGCAGGGTGTAGGGAAGGCACTTCATCATTACATATTCTAGGTCCAGGGAACAGGGACTCACCTGAGTCATCATGTCAGAGCACTAAGAGCTAAATGCCTCCACCCTTTGCTTTGCCCATGAAGCCCTTAACCACATATGATACTGGTGCCATTTCTTTAAGGATTACTCTGACAATCCATGGTGGGATGTGACTGAAGTTCCTTACTTGGACCGTGTCTCCCAGTTTAGCATCTCTGTCCGGCCTATGCCCATCATGATCCTTTTACTTTTGAGCTTCTGGTTTTGATTCAATCTTGCCCCTAAGTTTGGGACAATCAGGCTAAACCTAGTCTGAAGGTCATCAATAGTTCTGCCAGACTACTCCCACCATCATATGCAGCATTATCCTACTGTAGAAGAGGAATTGTACAAGCTTTGTTTTCCAAAGAAGCTGAAATTTGATTTCTCGCTCTATTTTTGAAACTTGGGGTGCCCACTCAGCGGTATTGTTATTTGAGATTCAGTAGTAGGGTGCTGTGTGAATGTGCCTTACTCTGTTTGTCCTTATAAAGATCTGAAACTTCCTGCTGGTAAGTTACTGTGTGTTACAAGGACCTCAGGTATACAATGTATTCTAAAGGATTGGTGGAGCTTTTCCAAGGTGTTAAGAGGTAGTAGAGGCTACTTAGTGCATGTCGATCCATTTTGAATGGGTGTCAATAAGTATTAAGAATGAGCGGCCCATAAATGATCCTACAAAATCTGCATGTCCTCCCACCAAGGTCTCCCTAGCCATTCCCTTGGATGCAGAGAGGTTGCTGATGGGGCCTTCAGGTTTTCCTGACAAATATTGCACCTCTTGACCAGGTGTTCAATATCTGCGTCTATGCTAGGACGTTGAACGTTGCTCCGTTTCATCTTAATTTTAAATGTTCCTGCGTGGCCATTGTACAATTCTTGGAATTTTGGTTTCTGGTCTGGATGCAGCACCACCACTCAGCTTCTATGCTAAAATCCAGATATTTTGAGATATAGGGTTTCAAATTTTTTGCAGCACGTCCTTGTGATCCACCATTTAGAATGATATGCCATAGCTTCACCAGTGGAGATTCCTTTTGAGTCCAACCCTGGATATGCTTGGCAGACACTGGTAGAGTGTGCATGAATTTCAAAATCAGGATGATTTCATCCATCTTTGGATGTGAAGACAGCCTGGTAGGTAGCAGTAGATGGCTCAAGGCTTCTGCATAGGCTTGGCTGGTGTTCCTATGTATATCCACTGGCCCCTCTTTAAATCTAAGCTAATACATTTGGAAGAAATGCCTTGTTTGTCCTTGAAGTGGCCCAGAAAAAGTTTGTGATCAGTTAATGTTGTGAAATGCTGATTGTAGATTTACTAGTAGAGCTTTTTCACTGCAAATTCTTCCATGTCTAGGGATGGCCATTTACCTGGCGTTTTACCTTAATTGGGGCCAATTTGGGGGCAGTGATGCAACTTAGCCGTATCAATTCCTTATCCTAGGGCTGATTTTTGCCAAAGTCTGGCTGTGAGATGGTTTTGCACTTCAGCCAAGGCAGTATGCGTTTTGTGTGTTTTGATAGTTTTTGTCAGGGATGAACTGTATGGCCATAAGTGCAGCATGGCTGTTCTGGCTCCTCACTGTGTTGTAGACAAATCTCCCACCCAGTTCTTGAAACTTGTGGCCTCCGAATCCAATAGCCCTTCCTTGGCAACAAATGGGATCCATGATTATTATACACTGGAAGCTTGGCTGTGATATGTGTGGTGCCCAAGGTTTAGGACAGTAGTGTCTATGGACTCCTGAAGCTCCCAAGCCCCTTTTTTCCACATTTTCACAGGAAAGGGCCAGTTCTATGGCTTTCCTGAAGTCTGGGCCGGGTTTGGGTCACAATACAATTAATTCCACAAACTACGTGATCCCTTGGCATTACCTGAAACGCTGACTTGTACTCAGTGTTCTGCTAATTTCCTCAGCCTCATCAAAAATTCAGTAACTTGTTCCCCATGAAGCCTATTTGCTGTGTTAAACCTGTAACACTGCAATATAAGGAGTTGGTTTAGGGTCATAGCAGTCTGCTGCCATAGCTATCAGTTCATCAAAAAATTTGACTTCAGGGCTGCCAGATAGGTTAAACCCTTTATGAGGCTGAAAGTCAGGGCCCCACAAGGGATCAGGAGAATGAGTCTTTATCAATGATCCCCTTCTATCCCATTAGCTTGAAAAACAATATCTCATTCTTTTGGTGTAATGTGGTCAATCCTCCATAGCCCATCACAAGTCTCCAATTTCCCAAACAGCGGCATTTTCAATATTTCTCCATCATGACCTTACTGGATTAATGGAAAGTCAAGTCTGCCCAAAACACTTCTTGACTCTCATCGCCAATGTAATAACTCAGGGCAACTAATTAGAAAGGAACATTGTTTATTGTTGAAAACCTAAATAAAGCCATTACACATGGCATACATAGGCTAGTACCAGCCCAGAACAGACAATTCTGCAATCCTGGGTCTGTTATTTAGTTTTTATCTTAATTTTTTAAAAATTAACCTATTTTTCTAATTAACATGTTTGGAGATGTTATTACACACTTCCAGAGCAAGTGAGACTTGAACCCAAATTTCCTGGTCCAGGGGTAGGGACACCCCTTTGTATCACAAAAGTGCTTCAACAAAAGAATTGCTCCACAAAAAGGGCTCTAGTGATGAGTTCTAGGTGGGCTGGCCATCGTCTGTTACCAAAAGAATTCATGCTCAACGAGCTGCACAAGGATTAATTGTGATTTTCCATCAGCCTTGTAGGGGTTATCACAGTCGTATTGTTGAACCTTCATCAAGTTTAAAAGTAATCCTGCAACCCCTACCTTGTCTAATTGAACCCACCTGAAGCTGTGCACCTAGAGGAAAGAACCCTCACTGGGTCAAATTTCTGGTCTGTTATATATATCACATATTTTGCTTCCTTTATTCTTTATTGTAAATTATTTCCCTTCTCTTCCTTGTATGCTTGTGTATGTGTGCTCATGTGTTGCAATCACCATTCCCATGTTTGAATGCACAAATAAACCATCCTTCTGATTTAACCCTGAAGACAATTTAATGCAGGTCACTGAACTTCACAGAAGGTTTCGGAGAACTTGACACAGCATGTTTTGAAATAGTAAAGAAAATCAACTCTGCTTAGCTGAAGGACAGGGAAATAAAAAATTTCAATGACTCCCTCTATCTCCTACTGTAACATTGCACTGTTCAGAATTTGACCCAAATGTTGATCCTTGTGTGAAACTCACTAAGTAGGCTGATAATTCCAGGAACTTGTGTTTATTTTTATGTATTTCTGAGTCTCAATAGTTTTGTATTACTGTAATAGCTTGATGGTTTCAGTTGGAAGATTTAATATCAACCAAATTGTCAACTGCATCAAGTCCTTGACTAAAGTGTGTCAAGATAATACTATTTTAATATTTTACAATTATCCCCGAGCAGGCATGTCCTATTCATCTATTAAGCAGGACTTCCCTTGTTTTTGATGACTAATTGCATTCATGCTTTGTTTGTTTTTAGTAAAACATCATGAAATACATTTAAAAACTGAGGCAGCAGATTTAATATGGATACTTGTATGTGTAGTGATCCAAAACTTTGGCGTATTTATATTACATATTTTCATGCCCTCGACACACAGGTTGAAAGATTCATTGTTCATTTGACAGTTTTATTTGGAAAGATATTCAGATTTCATATTAGTACAATGGATGATTCTCTACTGTGGTTAGGCATGTGGCGTGATATTGGTATGAGTCAAAACAGGGAAGCTCAGGGAAGTTCATTATGCAAACTGAGATTATTACAAAACCCTATTACTGTTCTTGGCAAGATTAAACCTAATTGATACATATCTCACTATGATGCTGTTCCTGCACAACATTCACTCTTTTTCTGATTGAATGCTACCAGAAAATTGAAACTACCAACATGCATCTTCTCACAGATGATTGGATTGAGTCCAGTGCAAGCGCAAGTATTTTTGTACTTTGTTATCTTTACCAAAGGCTGGGAACTCACCCTCACAAGGAGAGTTTGAGGTGAAAAAGAAGGTTGGGTATCTAGAATGGCATTTGAGGGAGGATTGGATAGAAAAGTATGCTGAAAGGGCTAAATGAAGAGGCCTGTGAGGAGGTTTATGAGGCTCATAAATCCCAACACAGACCATATGGGCTGACTGGCCTGCCTAAATGCCTTGCATACCATGCCGTAACTGATAAGTTCTAGTTTTCCATTCATCTGGAAGCTGTTTTTATATTGGCAGGGCAGCTGTAAATGTGCCAAATTCATTGGCCACAACTATAACACACAGCCAAATAAAATACAGCTGCTTTTCCTGTCAAGTGATTTTTGAAAATCTGGCAAATTTGCATTAAGGGTTCTGTCAGGTACACAAGACCCATATATGGAAACAGCATTGGGGCAAGCATCCTTCTAATGGCAAAGTAAAGCAGCTGCAGTTCCCTGAAAGATGTATGTCCAGCCCAATTGCTTGAACTATATATTAAATGCTCAGGTCAAGTGAAACAAAGCATGATAACAAAAGTAAAAATCAAGAATATTATGACAGTCAACTGTATGTAAAAAGCATGTTTTGTCATCCACCAGGACTCGATCTTGGATTGCCTTTGGTCTGTACTTAGCTATGTGACAAATATGTTAATAACTTAGAGTGCTTGCATTGGTATTGCATGGTACAAAAACTGCTATAATATGTGATTCATCATAATCTACCAGAAGGCTAAATGCCTCATGCAACATGAGTGATAAATTTCACAAGTGCTAAAAGCTAACACTATGCTAAATCAACAATCTCCTGTTCTGGTACTGAACATAGACTTCTCCATCTATGTAATTTTCCCCTTCATCTCAGCAATAATTTGCAGGGCCCATGCTTCAGCCATAAATTAGAGTCACGTAAAATCCATAATTATGTAACTATGTTTGTGTTTTAGAATTTAAAAAATGCAGTTTTCCTTTCTGTTAAAACTATAAAATGCAGAGTTGCATTTGGAGATAGTGGGGAAGTTTGTGGTCATGTTTGAAACGGAGCTGAGGGAATTATGTGTTATTTTGTGCAAGGACCTAGAAACATAAGTTTGTGGTCACACTTGATCAAAGGAGGGGCAGCAAATCTGTTTCTGCTTTTAGAAGAAGGGGCACATAGAAGACATGTTGGGAATGGAAGGAGAGGCAAAAATTGTGCCGATATGTTTGACTAAAGCAGAGGCAGGATCACCATGAACATACTTCAGGAAGTTAGAAAATATGAGACCAGGAATGGTCAAAAGAAGTAAAAAAATATTAAACACTGACCCTCTAAAGACAGATGGCTAGAAACTGGTTTACTGTATTGTGCATCATAATTCACCACCTGCATGAGATGGTGCAGATTAAAGGGGGAAAGACACAACTGGTGTACCCACCTCATCTGAATGATCGGAGCATTGACCCAAGTGAGTCCTGCAATAACACTCTCGTGATATCTTAATGTAATACAAATTAGGCACGTGGATTCCATTTAACTAAAGGTATTTGATAATTGTATTTATAGTTAAACTAATTAATACAGGTATAGAGTAATACCAGGAGGGAGACAAAATGGAAGGTCCTTATTTTTGTGGTTTGCAGTTTGTTAGGAATAGAGTGAGTGATAGAGAGAGAGAGAGAGAAAAAGAAATCTGCTTTAGTGAGTATTAGCTACGGTTGAGTAAATATTTCCTAGTTGTTTGTCTGTGGTTGAAAAGGATCACTATGGCAAGAGAATTCAGCCCCATGGAATTCTCTTCCTGCAATATGTGGTAAACCAAGGACACTTCCTCTACCACATATACTGGAAATGTGTTCAGCTGCAGCTCCTGATTAGCCACATTGTGCTATGGTTGGGCTCACAATGAAACATCCATGATACTAAGGACATCATGAATAGCACATTTAGCAAGCTGGTCACGCCACACGTAATGGCTACACAGGAGAAAAGCATTGGGTGACTGCCAGCAAGTTTAGTAGGCGTGGGCAGGTAGTGCAGGAGTTACCTGCGGCCATCTCCCCATCAAGCTGATACACGATGTTGGATACTGTTGGGGGGAATGGCCTTTTTGGGGAAAGCAGCATCAGTCAACTTTCTGGCACCACTATTGGTACTGCTACACTGCAGGGGAAGAAGAAAACTGGAAGCTTAGTGATAGGTGATTCAATCGTGAGGGGAACTGACAGGCGGTTCTGTGGTTGCAAATAATATTCTCAAGTGGTATATTTCTTCCGTGGTGCCAGGGTCAGGGCTGTCATAGAGTGGCTGCAGGCATTCTGAAAGGACATGGTGTCAGTACCACTGACATGGGTTTAAAAAAGAAACTTTTAAAAAATTGAGTTAAGTAGTAGAATAAAGAGGAGGACTACTAAGGTTGTAATCATCGCATTACTAGCAGTGCCACGTGCTACTGAGTGTAGGAATAGGAAGATAGGTCAGATGAACAAATGGCCAAAGGAATGTTAGAGGAGGAGGATTTTTTGGATCATTGGGACAGCTTCTGGGGTAGGTGGGATCTATGCAAGTTGGAGAGGTTGCACCTGAGCCAAAATGGGTCCAATATCCTTGCTGCGAGGTTTTAAACTGATTTGGCAGGGGGATGGGCCACAAAGCTGATGTAACATCAGGAGCAAGGCCCAATCAGATTTAGAAAGAATGCCAGGACAGTCCAATAGCTGGAGAAGACGAGTTGGATAAGGCACATGGAAGGTCTGGAAAACTAATTGTATCGATTTTAATGCAAGGAGATGGTTGATAAGACAGATGAACTTAAGCATTGATCAGCACATGGGTATTGTTGCACTCGCTGAGATATGTTTGTAGGAAGGACAGGACTGCAGGTCAATAGTCCAGGCTTTTGAAGTTTCAAGCAGGATGGTTGGAGGGTACGAAGGAAATCATCACTGCAGTAATAAGGGAGGACTTCATTGAATGGTTTTCAAATGAGGCCACCTGGATAGAGCTCAGAAATAAAGGAGGGACAATAACTCGCTGTAATTATGTTACAGGCCTCCCAACAGTCAGAGGAAGATAGAGAAGCAGATATGTAAGCTAATCACAGAAAAGTGCAGCAGAAACAGGGTTATAGATGTATGGGACTTCAACATTCCTAACATTAAGTGGGATTCAGGTTCAGGTGGGGTGGAATTTTTAAAATGCACCCAGGAAATATTTGTACCAGTACACCTAATCCTAAGGAATGAAGTTGGTCAAGTGGTTGAAGTTCCAGTGTACGAGCATTTTGGAGATAGTGACCATAATTTTGTAAATTTAAGAGTCATTATGGAAAGAGACAAGTAAAAGATGGAAATTATGTTCTAAATAGGGAGAAGGCATATTTCAATATCATTAGACAGAATCTGGCAAACATAGACTGGAAGCCGCTACTTGCAGGTATGTCTACATTTGGAAAGTAGAATCTTTTAAAAGTAACACAACAAACTTCTTAACAACCGGCACCCTGGGACTAAGAGCGTACAGATTGTTCAAATATTCCAGTTGATCAAAAGGACCACATAATCGATGTAAAGCACGCACTGAGTAAAAGAAGCGTAATGCAGGGTGTATACACATCACTGTTACACTTTATTTACAGCATAAATCACTTAAACAATAATGCAACTTTTAATGCAACTTTATGTTAAATAAAGTTTACTAGCAGAGAGTCTTCTCACTCACATCCTCAACTGATTACTTTGACATTGCAGAGATCACAATAAAACAGTAAACATCCAGTGTTTCAGGTATAGAATTTTTGCCAGTTTATTGAGAGCGCCGGTTCGTAAGGTACCGGTTTAAAAAAAAACTTTGCTGTATAGTGAGAGTTCAGGACCAAAGTATTCCTCTAAGACTGAAGGGCAAGGGCAGCAGGTTAAGGAAATTCTGGATATCAAGGGATATCAAGAGTCAGAACAGTGCAGTAAAATAAACAGGGGAGGCCCTTCAATAGTATAGAGAATGTAGGAGGGGCCACAAGGTATCCATGGCAGATAGGATTGAATAAAATCCTAAGGTTTTTTTTTGTAAGTAAATTAAGAGTGAGAAGATTACCAGGGAAAGAATAGGACCTATTAGAGACCGAAGGGCAACCTGTGCATGAAGCCAGTGAATGTGGTTGAGATCTTAAATGAAAGCTTTTCACCAGTACTCACAGGAAGAAGACATTGTAGCCGGGGATTTCTGTTGGTATCATGGGATTCTAGACTGTGTTATGATAAATCAGTAGGAGCTATTAGATGTTTCAATCAGCTAACAGGTGCATAAATTCCTCGGGCCTGATGGGATGTGTCCCAGGCTGCTATGGGAAGCAGGGGAGATTTCTAGGGCCTTGGCTGAGATATTTAATACATCGCTGGCCACAAGTGAAGTTCCAGAGGACTGGAGGATAGTTAATATATTTCCTTTGTTCACGAGAGGCAGCAGCATGAGCCAGGAAATTATAGATCGGTTAATCTGGTATCAGTGGTAGGGAAACTATTGGGAAAAAATTCTGATGGGCAGGATTAATTAACACTTGGAAAGGCAGGGATTGATCAAGGCTTGTCGGCACAGATTTGTTACAGGGCAAAATTGACTAATTTAATTGAGTTTTTGAAAACGTGACTAAATATATTGAGGACAGTGCAGTTAATTTGGTTTACATGGACTTCAGAAGTTCCCACGAAAGGCTAGTGCAAAAGATAAGCACCCATGGGACCCAAGGTAAGTTGGTAAAGTGGATCCAAAATTGGCTTGCAAATAGGAGACAAGGAGTGATGGTGGAGGGCTACTTTGCAATTGGAAGCCAGTGACAAGTGTTGTACAGCGGGGTTCAGAGCTGGAACTTTGCTGTTTATTTTCTTTAATGATTTGGATGTGAACGTAGAATGTATGATTAGCAAGCTTGTAGGTGACACAAAAATTAATAGTGGTGTTGATGCTGAGGAGAATGGTCTCAGGTTACAGTCTGGCATTGATCAGCTAGTAAATTGTACAGAGCAATGGCAGATAAAATTTAATCTCAATAAGTGTGTGGTGATGGGATTATCATAGTTTGGTGTTTGTTGCTCAACATAGACATGGTGGGCTGAAGGGCCTATAATTATGCTAAAGGACTCTATGACTCTAACCTGTAAACATAGTCTGTGCCACAAGTGCTTCAATGCAGTGACTATGGCCTGTGATCACGTTATAATATGAGTACTTGAGCTTTTAAAAGGGCATCACCCCAAACGTCAAAATACAACTTGTCCCATGCTATTGTCTGCACCTCCAAGCTGCCCAGTGCCACTGCACTTATTGGGGAAGGGAAAGGGGCAATACGTGTGATAAAAACATAAGAAGCAAAAACAGGAGTTGACCATTTCATCAGTTGAGACTACTCCACAATTCACTATGATTGCAGCTGACCTTCAAGTTTATTTTTGCAGGCATTTCTTATATCCCTTAATTTTGTTAAAGACCATGGTCCATCATAGCCTGAAATAAATTCAACAACGGAACAGCCATAACTCTGAGGAAGAAAATTTCTAAGATTCACAACCCTTTGAGTAAAGAAACGTCTCCTTATTTCAATCTTAAAAGATCACCCTCACCTGAGTTTGAGGTTCCCTAGTCAGTGGAAACTACCTCTCAGCATTTAACCCATCAAGACCCTTCACAATCATGTGAGTACAATTAGATCACTTTTCATTCTCCAAGATCAATCTAATGAACCTTTCTTGTGCTACCTTGAATGTCAGAATATCCTTCCTTAAATATGGAGACCAAGCTGCAAAAGGTCACAATATGTGATCGAACCAAAGTCCTGTACAATTTTCTTTTTTCTGAAGAAGGGTCTAGGCCCGAAATGTCAGCTTTTCTGTTCCTCTGATGCTGCTTGGCCTGCTGTGTTCATCCAGCTCTACACCTCATTGTTCTGTACAATCGTAGCATTTTCTTTTTATTCATACACTCCAACCATTTTAAATAAAGTTTAACATCCCATTTATCTTCCTAATTGTTTGCTGGTTTGAATGCTAACTTTGCGCTCCTTGCCTCAGTACACTCAAATCTCTCTGGACATCAACATTTACAAGCTTCACATCTTTTAAAAAATAGCCTGCTTTTCTGTCTTCCGATCAAATTAAGTAATCTCATGCTTCCCCACATTATACTATATCTGCCACTATCTTGTTCACTTAACCTGTCAATATCTCTTTGCATCCTCTTATTGCCATCTTCACAGCTGATGTTCCCAACTAGATTTGCATTCTCACAGTGATGTTATGCAGGCAGCTCACTCTTCTAAAAGGCTTAAAAGTAAGGCTGCTCTGAAATATTCCTGCAATGTAGAATATTGAAAGTGAACATCAGGGCATTCAGCGGGGTCCATGTTGATAAATATGATACTGGAGGCATTAATGGAGCAGGGGACTAGAAAAAGAGTCACCATGGTTTCATGGGCAGAGCAAAGAGACTCTCAATGATTAACCTTCGAAGGGAAAGGAGAGGTCACCGGGAAAATCAACTCCGACCGCCTGGACTTGAGAGCCTCATTGCAGTGTCACAAGAGTTGAAATGAATTGATTTAATGGCAATACACGTATCTTGACATTTCTCCTCCCTGCCATTATACCAGTTTAAAATACCATAACCCTAGCACAATCCTTGCTGTGTATGAGTCATGATTAGCATTAAGATACTCCCCCTCACCCTCTCATACATATTAATGCTGCAGCCTCACACCCACCTCTCCACATATCTTCAGCTTTTCATCAAAGTTAGATACATCAGACAAGATGTGTGATCCAAGCATTGTACCAGCTGTGTGACATTAGAACAGCATCCATCCAGGATGCCTGGCACAGAAAGGTACCATATGGGCCACGCTCAAGGGAAGTGGCTGATATTGTGCAGACGGTGGAAGCTGTGCAGAGCTTCTGTGTTGTTTATTTCGTTTATACATGTGGTTAATTATCCATTTCTGCATTGTAGGTTGAGGGATAATTTTTGCCAGACTTCCCCTAGTCTTTGAATCAGTTCGATTAGATCTTTTACAGCTACCTGAACAGGCAGATGTGGACTCAGTTCAATGTTTCATTTAAAAGACAACACTTCCAACAGTCCAGTGCTTCTACTCTGCTCATGCATCAACCTTGGTTTGTGTTAATGCACTCAGCCCCACAGTGGACAGTTTCACCTATAGGAGTACCATCAACTGAGCCACAGCTGATGCCCTATTACACGTATCACCCCGGTGCTTCATGAGGCAACTTCTTTCTAAGAATCTAATGGGCTCTTTTTTGTCTGGATTCAGTTTCATCAAACTCATAACAACAATTCAGTTTAATAAATTTATTGAATGGTACAGTGAAATGATTGCAATAAAACTATATAGCTGAGTTTCATGAGTCTCCATTTAATTCATTTTCATTGAGTAATTACACTTCCATATGCAAAGCCCATTAATGAGCAGCACAACTGGGCAGCATTTACAGAAGTTTTTATTTAAATTTTCCTTCAAAATATATTTTTTGATATGTTTAAGAATGATGAGCTTGATTAATCCAATTGGAAATAGGTACATTTAAGCATTAAGCACTTTAAGCAAAGTTTCAAACTATTACCTGTGAATATTTTATTTTGAAAATATACAAAATTGTTTCCTAGTTAGAGTGGACAATTTTATTTAAAATTAATTCAAAACCTTTAAAAACATACCATTGTAAGAAAGCTGTCAATGCAGTGTATAGGTTACAGAGGAGATTTTCGGGATGTTGCTCTGACAGGAGAATTTTCTATGCATTCATGGGATTTGGGTGTCACTGGCAAATCCGACAATTATTGCCCATCCCTATCTATCCTTGAAAAGGTGGTAGTCAGCTACCTTCTTGAACTGCTGCAGTCCTTCTGGTATAAGTTCTGTGACAATGGAAGGGAATTCCAGGACGTTGGCCTAGCAACTCTGGAGGAATTGTGATACATTTCCAAGTTAGAAGGCTTGTGGCTTGGAGTGGAACTTGTAGGTAGTTGTGTTCCCATGTATTTGCTGCCCTCATGTTTCTATTGGGTAGTGGTCACAGGTTTGGAAGATGCTTTTGAAGATTCTATGAAAGTTATGAGGAAGGATTGAATACGCCAGTGTTGTTTTCTTTCAAGCAGAGGAGCTTGAGGGGAGACCTAATTGAAGTGTTTGAAAATATAAGGAGCCCAGACAGAGTGAACAGAAAAGTTCATTTCTGCCTGGTTGTAGGGCTCAAAACTGAGGGATCGATTTAAGATCAGAGTTTGGATATTTAGAGAGGATTTGACAGAAAATCTTTCGGCTCAGAGGGTGTTGGGGATAGGGGCCTCATAGCCTGTCAAGATGATAAGAATGGAAACAATGGTAATATTTTAAAAATACTCGGATATGCATTTCAACGGCCATAAATTTCAAGGCTGTGGGCCAAAAACTGTACAGTGAAGTTAGGCTGGACGTCAGCATATTAGCCTAGGAGACATGATTGACTGAATGGCCTCCTCCCATGTTGTAAATTTCTAAGATTCTGTTGAAAAATCATGAAGACCTTCTTAATCAGCCAGTCAAAAGAGTTCCTGTGTTGACTATTTTGACCTAAATTGGGAAGGGGTTCTTTGAGATTGTGTTTTTGAGAACAAGCAGGAGAAACCTTCTTGCACAGTTTATACACAAGGTTTCAAAATCTTTCTCAGTAATGCCGTCAAAATGCCTCAGAGGGTATCTGTTGAAACTTCTGGCAAAGCCACATGAGGTACTGAAGAAAAATGCTACAATTATTATAGATATGTTTGAGGGTCATTATATTTTTAAAAATGATGTGATAGATTTTAAAAAAGCCATCTTTATGTGATTAGTTACAGCTTGTACTTTCTGTTGTTGTATTACCTGATATTGACTGTAGGTGGTACAAGCACCTTGCTGTTGTGATGGAGCTGATAAAGGTGGCTAGTAGAAACTGTTTCAAACATTGGAAGAAGTTAGTGAAGCTCAAAGGATTCATTTCAATTTGAATTAATTTCTGATGATTGTTTCCCATAACTGTATTGAACTCCTTTTGTTGAAAAATGTTAAACAAACATGGAAAAAATTTCAAAATCTGATCGAAAAATTTAGGTGAATGTCAAGATCAATTTATACTTACATAGTAGCTCTCAACATGTTGAAATGTCAGAAAAGCACTTCACAGGAGTTTCATAAAATCAAGTGTAACACTGACCCCATGAGGAAATGTTAGGTCATTGACCAAAAGCTCAGTTAAAGATATAGCCTTTAAGTAGGAAAGAGAGACAGAGTACTGGGAAAGAATTTCAGGGTTTGGAGTATATGCAGCTACAGTAAAGCTTTACCACCAGTGGCAGAGAGACGATAATTATGGGTTGTTGAGCTGGAGCATAATACAAGGATAGGGAGATTCAGGGACATTGAAGGATTTAAAAACAAGAATTAGCATAACGATGATCCATTTCAGCCGGACAGAACCTTTCATTCATAATAATCAGCATTCTGTTAATAAAACCCTTGGTTATTTGTGTTAGAATTAATGCAATTTATAGTGCTCTATAAAAAGAACAAATTATTTTAATAAACTATTTTAATTATCATAAATCCTAATGAGACTAGGACCCGTGGCACAGCCTTAAAATTAGAGGGGGTAACTTTAAAACTGAAATGAGATGACATTTCTTCAGCCTGGGAGTGGTGGGCTTGTGGAATTCATTGCCGCAGAGCGCAGTGGAGGCCGGGACGTTGGATGCCTTCAAGGCAGAGATCGACAAATTCTTGATCTCAGAAGGAATCAAGGGCTACAGGGAGAGTGCAGGGAAGTGGAGTTGAAATGCCCATCAGCCATGATTTAAATGGCGGAGTGGACTTGATGGGCAGAATGACCTTACTTCCACTCCTATGTCTTATGGTCTTATAATTTGCAGAAATTAAGTCAGGAAATGAAAGATCATCCAGTCCCTCCCACTAAACCATTACTGATGTAACAAATTTCTGTGTCTAATCTCTGTCAGTCCCCATGGTATAAGGCCAAGATGGAAAAGGGTGTTAAATCTAGGAAATAAAATTATAGGCAGAGAAAGTAGGTGTCCTTGCATTCATGAAAGAGCTGACTTGCTGATAATTAGCAGAAGTTGGGCACAATCAAAATTGTAACCATAGGAGCAGAAATCATTGGAGACATTTTTAGACTCATTGGCCTATTATACAAAAGAAGGCTACTCCTGCTATCAGTCTTTGCATAATGTTAATTTTGCAGCTGGGACTACCTTATGCGATCCATTTCTTGCTTTCTCGCATGTCGTTTTCAGAAGAAAATTTCAGCATCATCTCTCTCTCTCTAGAGTGAGAAAGGTAAGTTTAAAACAACTGCAGTTTCAACTCCCAATGATGCTGTTGAGATTTTGCATTTTGACTTCAGAAAGTGGTTGGATAGGGATGGTCTAGAATCCAACACCGATGTGGATGTTGTGGATAAATTCGAGTCCTTGACGTTTGGATGTTTCTCCCCAGTATAATCACTGGCTTTGTCCTTTAACAGCCTTAAAAAGTAAAGGAAGAGAGATTTAATTTTCTCAATTTCAAGTTGCATTCCGTCTATCCTGTTCTGCAAAAGCAATCCCCTGATATTCAAGAACTCTGCTTTTAGGGAAGGGCCTCCTAGGGACACACTGCCCTCTGTGACTTAAAGAAAAATTCTCTTCATTTCTATCTTAATTGGGTGACTCCTTACTTATATATGGTGACCTCTATTTTTAGGTTCTCCAACAAAAGAAAATATCTTTGCCCCAAGTGTTGTGTAAAGACCTTGCAGAATGTTATATGTTTCAATGAAGCTTGTACAATAATGGCTCATCTGAACCTTCTTCTGAAGTAGACCTATCCATTCCAGGTTTTTCCATCCTCTGACCTGGCTCCGACCCATTTTAGTCCTGCATTAAGGGGAGATCAACACTGCACACAGCACTCCGGATGTGGTTACACAATTGTCCTGGCCAAAAGTATATTTTTGTTCAATTGCACTTGCAATAAACAAACAAACTTTCGATCAGCTTTCCTCAGCTCTTCAAACTCTCACTATTAAGCTAATATGCTTTTTTTTGTTGTTCTCCCTGACAAAATAGATGATTTAACATTTTCCGACTTTCTAGTCTGTTTTCTCTTTAACTTAACCTACCGATATCCCTTTGCAACCCCCTTATGACATCTTCGCAACTTGATTACCCATCAATTTTTGTGTCACCAGGAAATGTAATAATCATACCTTCAATCCCTTCATTCAAATCACTCACATTAATTGTAAAAGTTGAGCCCCAATCCCAATTCTTATGCCACACTACTTGCTATATCTTACCATCAAGAAAATGGCTCATTGATGTCTATTGTCTGTTACCTGTTAGGTAGCCAATCTTCTATCCATGCGGTAAGGAGATGTTTTTGTGTTTTTGTGATTTTAAAAATGAGGATTGTGATTAAAAAGAATTGCTTTAAAAACTATTGTTTGAAAGAGCAGCTGCAGTTTAGAAAACAAATAGCCTGATATTCATGGAAGGCATTTTAAACAACTTTGTTTTTTCACTATTAATTTGTTGGATGTGGGTGTCGCTGGCTGGATAGCATTTCTTGCCCATCCCTAGGTGCCCTTGAGAAGGTGGTGCTGAGCTGACTTCTTGAACCATTGCATTCCACCTGCTTTGGGTTGGCCCACAATGCTATTAGGGAGGTAATTCCAGGATTTTGACCTGGTGACAGTGAAGGAATGGCGAAATATTTCCAAGTCAGGATGGTGAGTGTCTTGGAGGAGCACTTGAAAGTGGTGGTTTTCCCATGTGCCTGCTGCCCTTGTGCTTCTAGATGGAACTAGTCATAGGTTTGGGAGACGCTGTGCGAGGACCTTTGGTGAATTTCTACAGTGCATCTTGTAGATAGTACACACTGCTGCTAATGAGCATCGGTGGTAGAGGGAATGGATGTAGTGTCCATCAAGCGGGCTGCTTTGTCCTGGATGGTGTCAAGCTTATTGAGTTTTGTTGTGGCTGCACTCATCCAGGCAAGTGGGGAGTATTCCATCATTTAGTTATTTAGTATTTTTATCACTTATCATTTATTTAGTATTCCATTACACCCCTGACTTGCGTCTTGTAGGTGGACAGGCTTTGAAGAGTCAGGAGGTGAGTTACTTGTTGCAGTATTCCTAGCTTCTAGCCGGCTCTTGACACCACACCTTTTAATGTGGTGAGTCCAGCTGAGTTTCTGGTCAATAATAATACCCAGGATGTTGATAGTGGGGGATTTAGTGATGGTAACATCATTGAATGTCAAGGAATGGTGGTTAGATTGTCTCTTATTGGTGATGGTCATAGCCTGGCATTTGTGTAGCATGAATGTCACTTGCCATTTGTCAGTCCAAGTCTGGATATTGTCCAGATCTTGTCGCATTTGAACATGGACTGCTTCAGTATCAAGGGAGACACAAATGGTGCTGAATATTGTGTAATCATCGGCAAACATCCCACTTCTAACCTCATGACAGAGGGAAGATCATTGATGAAGAAGCAGAAGATTGTTGGGCCAGGGCACTACCCTGAGGAACTCTTGCAGAGATGTCCTGGAGCTGAGATGATTGATCGCCAACCACTATGACCCTCTTCCTATGTGCCAGATATGACACCAACCATCGGAGTATTTGGACCCTGATACTAATTGATTCCAGGTTTGCCAGGGTTCATTGATGCCACACTCGGTTGAATGCAGCCTTGATATCAAGGATTGTCACTCACCTCACCTCTGGAATTCAGCTCTTTTGTCCATGTTTAAACCAAGGCTGTAATGAGATCAGGAGCTGAGTGGCCCTGGTGGAACCCAAACTGAGCTGCTTGATAGCACTGTTGATGACACCTTCCATCATGTTACTGAGATTGAGAGTAGACTGACGGGGCAGTAATTGGCGGGTTGGATTTGTCCTGCTTTTCATGTACAGGACATACTTGGGTAAATATCCACATTTTTGGGTAGGTACATGTGTTGTTCAAATAAGTACTATTGAAGTTCAGGTTGCAAATGATGTGGAGCCAAAGATATTTTTTGGTATAGCTTTTGTTAGTTACAAGAAGCTGATTGACCTGTGATAGTTGTCAATTGACAGCAATCTTTTACTTGAAAATAACTATGATTGCTCCTCGAGTGGCTGCGCAGCTCGGAACTAGAAATAAGTTACAGAAAGAAGTAGGTAGGTAGAGAGAGCGATTCATAGGCTGGCCAGCATTTACTGCTCATTCCTAGTTGCCCTCAAGAAGGTGGTGGTGAGCTTCCTTTGTGAACTGTGGAAGTTTGCTCCAGTGACACTGGAGGAAGGTGATATATTTCCATGTCAGGATGGTGAGTAGCTTGGAAGTGAACTTGCAGGTGGTGGTGTTCCCCTGCATCTGTTGTCCTTCCCATTCTGGAGGAAAGTGGTTATAATTTTGGAAGTTGCCTTGGTAAATATCTGCAGTGCGTCTTTAGGTGGTACATATTGCTGCTTATCAGCATTGGTGGTGGAGGGAGTGAATGTTTGTGGACGTGGTGTCTATCAACCTTCTTTATCCTGGATGGTGTCAAGCTTCTTGAGCATTGTTGGGGCTGCACTCATCCAGGCAGAAAGTATGTTTCATTGCACTCCATGCTTTTGCCTTGCAGCTGGCGCCTTGAACTGAGGAGTCAGGAAGTGAATTAATCATTGTAGGATTCCTGATCTGCCACAGCATTTTTACGCAGCTCCAGCTCAGTCTTTAGTCATTGATAACCCCCAGGATGTTGATAGTGGAGACTGAGCAATGGTTATGCCATTGAATGTCAAGTGATAATGTTTAGATGAGTTTTGCCTGGCACTTGTGTAGAAAAATGTTACTTGCCAATTGTCAGCCCAAAGCAGGATATTGTTCAGATCTCACTGAATTTGAACTTTTATGTGCATAGTGCTCTTAATTAGTAGTTTAATAGCTACATGCCTCTGAAGGCATTCCTCCAATCCAACTTATCATAGTGTCACATAGAATGGAAACAGACCTTCTAGCCCAAACAGTACACGTCAACCAAATTCCCAAATTAAACTAGTCCCATCTGTCTATGCTTGGCCCATATCCCTCCAAACATTTCCTACTCATGAATTAATTCAAGTGACTTTTAAACATTGTAACTGTATCTGCATCCACCACTTTCTTTGGCAGTTCATTCCACACATGAACCACTGTGTTAAGAAGTTGCCCCTCATATCCTTTTTTAAATCTTTCTCCTCTCACCTTAAAAATATGCCCCCTAGTTCAGTTCAGTACCTACCATGGCATGTAAGAAATATAATTTCTTTTAATTTATCAAATCTGGAACAGTGACCATGAAACTGTCAGAAAGTTATAGAAAAATCCCTCTGGTAAACTAGGGGATGGAAACTTCAGATGAGATCTACTGCAAACTAAAAATGATGCTGAGAAGTAAGAGTTCTTTTTCTTTTTTTTCTTTATTCATTCATGTGATGAGGGCATCACTGGCCAGGCAGTATTTATTGCCCATCCCTAATTGCCCAGAGGGCAGTTAAGAGACAACCATGTTGCTGTGTGTCTAGAGTCACATGTAGGCCAGACCAGGTGAGGATGGCAGATGTGTAAAGCTATAACAAAACAACTATAGCGTGTAGGAAAAATATAAAAACTTTATTAATGATACTCCAAACAAATTACAAGTAGTTATATTTTTATTCTTCTAGGCTCAAAATATAACCAAATCCAACAGAAAATATTGCAAACATAAAAACACAAACTATTAAATATGTTAATACACTTTGAAATATTTACAGTGAAGAACAAGTAGCAAGTAGTCAAAGTCACATACTTTTTTTTACAAGAGTTCTAAGTTAGTACTATTTTCTTTAAAATGACTATTCCCCAAACATGCGAACATTTTCAGTAGACTGTTTTTCTCATCTATTCAGTTTCCCACATTTCCCAGTTCCCCAAAAAGGGAAGTTTTTTTTTAATTACCACTATTGCTAAACTTGTGTAATGTAAACAGATTATCAAGCCCCAAAGTGACTCATAAGTAGAATGAGACTCCTATCTCCTCTTGCTGTACTTTTCCTTGTTCTCACTTAGGGCCCTGTTGCTGTAGCAAGTCACTTTATATAGATTTCATATTATTGTGAATGTACAGTTAGGGCTCTGAGCTGATATGTAACTGACTGCTGAGAGTTTTATGTTACCACCTGGAGTACTTGCCATTATTTTGCACCCTTCCCTTTCTGACAGAAACATCAGATATCCATAGGTGACTTAAAAATCACTCCCCTTAGTACCCAGTATTTTACCTGAGCATGCAATCGATCATTCACAATAAAATATCACCAGGGATGCTACTAGGCACCTCTAGAAAAGGTGCAAGTTACACTTGATTACAATTTGGTCCCTTGAGGACAATGTAGAGATTGCAATTCTTCAGGAAATTCCAAATTTAGTTTTTTTATTAAATGAGTACTTAGCAAATAAGGATGTTGTAGAATGTGGGCTTACTGCAGGTAACAAACACATCAGAAATAGGTTTTGGAGCATTTGTGAAGATTCTGCATTGCACAGAGTGCTGCTGCTGTTGCTGTTACAGTTCCAGCAAAAAGCCTCGGAGTAGCTGGATTTACTTGTCTGGAAATGTTTTGTCAAAGCTGCAAAAGTGTAATCAGTACTAAAGGAAAGCAGATAGAGAAGTAGTTACAGGAGGTGGTGTCAAAATACTGAAATAAACACAAGTAGTAAAATTGAAAATATAAATTAATGCATTTGGGACTTTGCAAAAAATTCATATGTCAAATTACAAAATTGTAACTTTTTGAACAAGTCTAAGGGTCCTGTGGGGACCATTAGAATTCAAAGCGAGCATATGCTTCTCTCAGCTTATCAGTTATCTGAAAAATAAATGTAAATTCAGATTAGAAATGTATTAATTACTATTGAACTTCCTGTTGTATTGTCAAAAGTTAAATATTGAAAATAAAATTATCTTCCTCCCACTGTGGTTTAAGTCTTACACTATTTTCTTCATTTTGTTTTTGTCTCTCATTCTTTGTGACCAATGCCCCCACTATCTAGCGTGTAATTAAAAAATACTGGAAAAGCTCAGCTCATCTGAGCCCAGCATCTGTGAAGAGAGAAATAGAGTTAAATTTTAGGCATTTGGGTTTTTGTCAGAAATGAAGAAGTTCGAGAGATTGTTTCAGAAGATCGAGGATGGATTTCTAAAGGGCACAACAAGCTAAATTAACTTGCTGGAGCTTTTTTTGAAGAAGTGAGAGAAAGAGTCACTAAGTGTAAGGCTGTTGGCGAGTTGTACATGAAGTCTCACAACGTGTTCAATATCGTGCATTAGACTGTGAAAAATATTTTAGTTCATGCAATAAAAAAGGATAGTCCAAATGTGGCTATACAAGAGGTCCAGTAATAAAAACACAGTAATGGTCAATGGATATCTTTTGGACAGCAGGAAGGTGAAGAGGGGAATTGGAGTTCCCATGAGTGGAGTGGGATTTCTGATTTATGTTAATGATATAAATCTTGGTGAAGGTGTCATTACAAAGGTGGAGATGATATCAAACTTGGAAGCTTTGTAAAAGAATTTCTCCAATTTTACCATTGGAAGTGTACCTAATTCTCTAAATATTTGATCTGTGCACAGATTTAATAGTGGCTACAGTATTTATCCCTGTCTTCACGAAAAGCATATCTGATTGTATTTTAAACACATTCATGGGATAGGGGCATTCCTAATGCCTACACAGCAGTTAAAAGTAAACCACATTGCCTTGGATCTGGAGTACCATACAGGTGAGGATGTCAGTTTCCTTCCCTAAAGTACATTAGTGAAGCAAATGGGCCTTTCTGGCAATTGGCAATAATTTCAAGGTCATCCATGATTTTTGTATCAAGCTCCAACATCTGCCACAGTGGAAGTCAAACCTGTGTCTCCAGAATATTACCCGGGTCTTGGGTTTATAAATCCAGCAATTAAAGTATTGGCTCCCCGATGCTCGTTATTTATCCCAAGGTAAGTTCTAGATAAATCTCACATCTTTATTGTCAAATTTACATTTCAATGAAACCTCTATTAACTTTTGATAATAAACATGCTTGGCCATTGCCTATTGACATTTATGTAAATTTTCTTGTTCACCTCTAAATATAAATAGAACATTGTTTTTTGGTTAAAGGTTCCCGTCATTGTTCCTATTCCAGGTCCAAAGATAAAATATATTCAAACAATTCTGGCTTCAAAATGCGGTATTATTTCTTTCTGCTGTGATTGTAAAGGTCACTGTCATAATATGATTGATTTCATTGAAATGTGAATTTGACAATAAAGATGTGAGATTTATCTAGAACTTACCTTGGGATAAATAACGAGCATCGGGGAGCCAATGCTTTAATTGCTGGATTTATAAACCCAAGACCCGGGTAATGTTCTGGAGACACAGGCTTGACTTCCACGGTGGCAGATGGTGGAACTTGATCTAAAAATCTTGGATGACCTTGAAATTATTGCCAATTGACGGAAGGGCCCATTTGCTTCACTAATGTCCTTTAGGGAAGGAAACTGACATCCTCACCTGTATGGTACTCCAGATCCATAGCAATGTGGTATAGTTCTAATACAATTGACCCTTTTGGAAGATGGGAATATATTTCAATAAATTGAAATTGAGAAAAAGATTCAATGTTCAATCGGACTGTATTGCAGATGATGGACTGTGAAACATTTACCTTGTTGTACATCTGAACCTGTTCATACAGAAAATGTTGAATTGTTTCTTTGTAGTCATTAGAAAGTTCATGGTTAAAGTGATTGATTTCAGCTGCAAAAATAAATAAACATACAGTTACTGAATTGAAAGTTCTTAAGCCCGGCTATTTAGTAAGAATTTCTCATTTCTAAAGGCAAGTCTGTCAGGAATTCAGCATTTGGAGAATGCAAGTGTTCATAGCAACGATCTCTTCTTTCTAGCAGTTCATTATTCACAAAGAAATAAAGCAACCAATGATTCTTTTATACTGACATTAATGTAAAAGGCTATATCCTTAAAAGAGATTATTGATTACTATATTTACATGCAAAATACGCATGTTTGTTCTGGCTTCTTTGTGTTCCAATAGTGATAACTGTTGATTTTGTCAAGAAAGTCATTCAGCAGTGGAAATTCGGACTAATTAGGGTATGTTAAGTTTATAATTGTACCAATAAGTGTTTGTTCAACTGCATAATATGATGTTGAGCTCAATAACTTCATTTAGATCTTTATGACCTACTTAAAAGTAAAACAGAGAAATCTCCAATATTGCACAGAAAAATTGGGGCAGGGCTCCACAGCAAAGCACATTTTTACAATTTAAAATTATAAAAATAAAAGCAAGGAAGAGTGAATTTTGGAAGGAAATTAAACAAAACTGGAACTGTCAGAGGGATCTGATGGAAGTACATTACTAATTGAGGTGAACTGGAACTCTGTTGTAGTGTCCTTTGTTCTTTAGCTATTGTTTATATATGACCAATGAAAACCCTGGACAAGAAATAGGGCTGTGGGGAGGCTGAAGAAGGTGGTGAACTATCTTTCCCACCTATCACCACAGATCTAACCCAATACCATATTCTGCCAGAAGCCAGCAAGACTGGCTTTACCACCAGCAGATGGGAGTCAAAATTAATGAATAGTTAGACTGCTGCTGGGGACCCAGGGCACAGTTAGTAAAGATTTGAGGAGGTTGCAGCAAAAGGAGAGGCCCAAAGTTCCCTTGCAGAGTGAAGAGAAGAAATGTATTTTTTTTTCTAGTCCAAAAGAAGCAGGTAAGAAAATATATCATTCTCTTCTGTGACTTTTCCAATGACAGGGCGTCCATTGTTAAAGGTTTGTCACCACTGGGCCTGGTTTGTGAGTCTTGAATACATCCAAAGCAACTCTGTCATTTGAATTATGGCTTTGATATTTGCGAAGTAAAAATAGTGGGGAATGGGAATATTGGGATTTGGGGTGTGGCAACACCATTTTAATCTGTTCGCCCACTCAATTCCTGCCAGGTTGAGGAGTAGTTTAGACTGACTCCTAAGAGTCAGTTGTCAAGAAAACCTAGACAAACGTGAAAAGGCTCGTACCCTGTATAGCTGAAGACACGATTCCAGCTTTGAAAACTATGGCTTCCTTTTCTTTCATGGTGACTTTGTTGACTTGAGCAAGTTTTTCATACTCATGAGCCTTTTCTATTGCTCCCTAAGAAGATAACAATGCAAAATATTATTTTTCGATTGCTGTACTATAGATGTACTTCAATGCAGTAAAATCTGTTTAGGTATTTTATTAAAAACACTCATTAATTGTAAATTGCAGCACTTTCAAATAGAAAACAATAATTGTATGCATCAAAGTCAGGTAGCATTAAGGCTGAAGATGACATGTGAGAGAGGATAGTAAATCGTGGGAATTTGCAGAAGCCCTCGTTTTAGTGGCAGGGAATTTAGTTTTTGGAATGACTTACTTTTCACACTTTGGAACTGCTCACCAAATAAAATCATCACTGGTGTTTCCTTTGAGGCTGATTTCACTGCCAGAGAAGGGATAGGTAGTGTTCCTACCCACTGAGACCCAGGTTGTTAACCCTGGCCTGTTTGAGACTCTCTCAACCTAATATGAGAACACCTGGCATTGCAAGTATAAGGAACACAATTTAACAAGGGGCAGAACAATGATCTGGCTGTAAGTTTATGTTTATGTTACAGAAATAAACCTAGCTTGTCATTTGGCAAAAAAAACCATCAGTTTGTGTTTTTTTGCCTCAAGGATAGCATAATGGAGTTTTACTCTATATAATTAGTAGAAGAAATGGTAGAAAAGTTTTATAGAGCTACTAAAAGTACAATCCATTGTGAAGTGTAACGTCTATAAAAGGACAGAATGTAAGATCAATAGTGAAGCCTGAGTGGCCTAGAGAAATTGGATTGTGTTTCATCCATTTTTTACATGCTTGCGCAAAGCCACTGATAAAATTGATAAAGGGTCACAAAATTAAAAGGCACAAAATCACCAAAATGCTAAATGCCAAAAATCCAGTTGGCATTTACAGTCCTGTTGAAAATACAAATAAATGCTTAACACTAATTTGATGACCAGATCACAACATTGGTTTGCCCTGTGAGAAATGCTGACAGTTCCAACCATGTTTAAACCACAATTGGAGGCAATAACCTTGTGGTATTATCGTAGGCCAATAAATTCAGAGACTCACATAAAGTTCTGGGGAACTGGGTTCAAAACTCAGCATAGCATTTGGTAGAATTTGAATTTGATAAAGATATGGAAATAAGAATTAAAATGTATATGAAACCGTAGTCGATTGTCAGGTTCAGTGATGTCCTTCAGGGAAAAAATTCTGCTGTTCTTAGCTGGTCCAACCTTCACTTGATCAAAACTAACAAAAATATGGTTGACTCATGACGGACCTCTGGGCAAATAGGAATGGGCAATAAATGCTGATCCAACCAGTGACACCCACAACCCAAGAACGAATATTTTAAAAAAAACACATACAACTAGTTTACTTAACAGGCAGTCTGTCAGTCTACTCCAAATAAAAAGCTGAATATGGAGTCTGGATCTCACATCCAAAGAGCTTGGGTCCTTTGCAAATATTGCCATTTGCATTCACAAATCGTCACCAACTCCTCTTACTGTCCTTTCTGGCTTTAGATACTCATTGCCATGACCCTCAAGTCACTACTTCCCCTGCTGTCTCCCAACCTGTCTGCCTCTCTTCTTAGAGATAATGGGAACTGCAGATGCTGGAGATTCCAAGATAATAAAATGTGAGGCTGGATGAACACAGCAGGCCAAGCAGCATCTCAGGAGCACAAAAGCTGACGTTTCGGGCCTAGACCCTCCATCAGGGGATGGGGGGAGGGAACTGGAATAAATAGGGAGAGAGGGGGAGGCGGACCGAAGATGGAGAGTAAAGAAGATAGGTGGAGAGGGTGTAGGTGGGGAGGTAGGGATGGGATAGGTCAGTCCAGGGAAGACGGACAGGTCAAGGAGGTGGGATGAGGTTAGTAGGTAGCTGGGGGTGCGGCTTGGGGTGGGAGGAAGGGATGGGTGAGAGGAAGAACCGGTTAGGGAGGCAGAGACAGGTTGGACTGGTTTTGGGATGCAGTGGGTGGGGGGGAAGAGCTGGGCTGGTTGTGTGGTGCAGTGGGGGGAGGGGATGAACTGGGCTGGTTTAGGGACAGGCCGATACAGTCATCAATGTACCGGAGGAAGAGGTGGGGTTTGGGGCTACACAGGCCCCAAACCCCACCTCTTCCTCCGGTACATTGATGACTGTATCGGCGCCGCCTCTTGCTCCCCAGAGGAGCTTGAACAGTTCATCCACTTCACCAACACCTTCCACCCCAACCTTCAGTTCACCTGGGCCATCTCCAGCACATCCCTCACCTTCCTGGACCTCTCAGTCTCCATCTCAGGCAACCAGCTTGTAACTGATGTCCATTTCAAGCCCACCGACTCCCACAGCTACCTAGAATACACCTCCTCCCACCCACCCTCCTGCAAAAATTCCATCCCCTATTCCCAATTCCTCCGCCTCCACCGCATCTGCTCCCACGATAAGACATTCCACTCCCGCACATCCCAGATGTCCAAGTTCTTTAAGGACCGCAACTTTCCCCCCACGGTGATCGAGAACGCCCTTGACCGCGTCTCCCGCATTTCCCGCAACACATCCCTCACACCCCGCCCCCGCCACAACCGCCCCAAGAGGATCCCCCTCGTTCTCACACACCACCCTACCAACCTCCGGATACAACGCATTATCCTCCGACACTTCCGCCATTTACAATCCGACCCCACCACCCAAGACATTTTTCCATCCCCTCCCCTGTCTGCTTTCCGGAGAGACCACTCTCTCCGTGACTCCCTTGTTCGCTCCACACTGCCCTCCAACCCCACCACACCCGGCACCTTCCCCTGCAACCGCAGGAAATGCTACACTTGTCCCCACACCTCCTCCCTCACCCCCATCCCAGGCCCCAAGATGACATTCCACATTAAGCAGAGGTTCACCTGCACATCTGCCAATGTGGTATACTGCATCCACTGTACCCGGTGCGGCTTCCTCTACATTGGGGAAACCAAGCGGAGGCTTGGGGACCGCTTTGCAGAACACCTCCGCTCAGTTCGCAACAAACAACTGCACCTCCCAGTCGCAAACCATTTCCACTCCCCCTCCCATTCTCTTGATGACATGTCCATCATGGGCCTCCTGCAGTGCCACAATGATGCCACCCGAAGGTTGCAGGAACAGCAACTCATATTCCGCCTGGGAACCCTGCAGCCATATGGTATCAATGTGGACTTCACCAGTTTCAAAATCTCCCCTTCTCCCACTGCATCCCTAAACCAGCCCAGTTCATCCCCTCCCCCCACTGCACCACACAACCAGCCCAGCTCTTCCCCCCCACCCACTGCATCCCAAAACCAGTCCAACCTGTCTCTGCCTCCCTAACCGGCTCTTCCTCTCACCCATCCCTTCCTCCCACCCCAAGCCGCACCCCCAGCTACCTACTAACCTCATCCCACCTCCTTGACCTGTCCGTCTTCCCTGGACTGACCTATCCCCTCCCTACCTCCCCACCTACACTCTCCCCACCTATCTTCTTTACTCTCCATCTTCGGTCCGCCTTCCCCTCTCTCCCTATTTATTCCAGAACCCTCTCCCCATCCCCCTCTCTGATGAAGGGTCTAGGCCCGAAACGTCAGCTTTTGTGCTCCTGAGATGCTGCTTGGCCTGCTGTGTTCATCCAGCCTCACATTTTATTGTCTTGCCTCTCTTCTTAGTCACCTTCTATCAGTTACTTGGATGACAGCAGTAGCCGAATCTTCAGATGGTCAAAGCAAATGTACCCCAATATTGAAGAAATCTGAAGCCTCGCCATCATGTTAAAAAATCATATTTTAGTTCCAGTGTGCAAATTCCAAAGGACATTCAGTTCTCCACAGGGTTAATCTGCACTGTTTTATTGTTGTGAAATGCAGCTCTGGCCGAATTGTTGCTTTTTGTTGTTTCTGCCTTTACTGTAGCTCACGGCTGTTGTGACCAGTTAAGTTTGAACTTCTATTTTTATTTTGAAACCTTTTTGAACATTGGCCAATCCAAAAGTTGAACTTGTTTAGTTACTCCAATGACTCCAAGTTTTATGAATGATTTGGAATAAGAAAAGATCGTAGGCAACATTTTCAGCACGGTCATTCCCAATTTGCAGGATCGACTTTTTAATGAGCCCTGTTTGCACTAAAGTGGTTTTCTCAAATTTCTCAGCCACTATATCCTCAAAATTCCACAAGAGTAAAGGAAATCTACCGAATTAGCGCTTTGTTTTGTCAAAGGATCTCAATATTTGCACATGTCATAGTTTTAGGCATTATAATTAAAATAAAACATGCTAATTTTTCAAACAAAATGGTGATACATTTGTTACATTTTGTGACTTTGGTTTGGAGATTGTATCAATTACTTTTCAAAGATGAATGGAATTTAGTCGGTAGAAAAAACTGATAATGTAATATAATTATCCTACTTTCATTTGTAGGATATTTGAATGCAGCTATTTTGAATGAAAGAATATTATCAAGTAAGCCAATGAAAGAAGTATCACTTGGTGCCAGGTTTGCATTTATTCAGCGTGCGCGCAGTCAACACGAGGAGGCGGAGGATAGATTCCAGTTGTGCGTGGGAAGGAGGATTAAAGTGCAAGCTTTAAAGTGAAACAACTGAATGAGCTTAAAGTTACTTTAAATTTAATCTTAAAAACAGACTTTTTAAACAAAATAAATCTGACTTCAAAATGGACAATACAAGGATGAAGATTCCTGGTCTGCGCTGGTTGGAACTACTGTTCAGATTTGCCTGCATTTTCCTCATTACGCTGAACGGTCCAGTGGATTTTGAATGGAGAGCACTCTGTCTTTTCTGTGCTGTATTGTGCATTACAATGAACTGTACTATTCTCTTCCTGGAGACTGGTGCTAGTAAGGATCAATGTCGTCATCTGTCACATTTCACAGAAGTGGGCATTTTTAGTCTTGCTGTGGTGTTCACTACAGAAGCTGTTGTTCAACTTATCAGTGCTATTGAGATGGGTATGCTGCTGCAACCTGGCCAGTACCAGTTTCAACTTGGTCCAACTTGGCTGTCTGACCTTCACTTTGTAATAGTTTCATCTGCAGGCATGTGTTTTGTTTCTTTACTGTACTGGAAGGACCATTATCATCACAGATGTTGGATTCGGCAACGAGGCATGATTGTGATTACACCAAACTCCATATATGGATTGAAATTAACACTTTCTTTCATTGTGCTGTTGCTGCTTTGGGATTCTGAAGAAAAGGGAAAGTGTTCAATGATATTCTTTTACCTGATAGCTCACATTCTTTCTGTACTCAAAGCTGCTACATTTATGATTCCTTCTGAAGTATCCAAACTAAAGATCGGATTAGGAATCATTTGCGCCAATGTAGTACTGATCTTTGTTTATGGTCAAACTCTGTTACTGTGTCCTGAGTATATTTTGTCACCATGCAC
This sequence comes from Stegostoma tigrinum, assembly GCF_030684315.1. Classification (NCBI taxonomy): domain Eukaryota; kingdom Metazoa; phylum Chordata; class Chondrichthyes; order Orectolobiformes; family Stegostomatidae; genus Stegostoma; species Stegostoma tigrinum. Next base: position 24,222,163 of record NC_081365.1, on the reverse strand, counting down.
TAATGAGGTATATGTAAAACTTTGTGTATCAAAAGAAAACGATAAACTGTGCATGCCTTCCTTTTATAATTTTTGTGCTGGAAGAGTTACCTTCACAGTACTATCAAGTATTAATATCCTTCTACTCATTTATGATTCAATATCCATACTTAATTTCCATAAAAGCAACGAGATTAATAATATCCAAACTGAAGCAGTGTAATACACTTCATTCTAATGAATTCTTGGTGAGTAAATATAAATACCTTGATTTGTACATCCTATCTCACGGATGTATTATAGAGCTTACAGTTTAAAGTGAAGGAATACGGTTCTACTAAACTGGTAACAATTCATATTAGAATGGAAAAATCTAGAGATAATAGGTTAATATTATCCTGTACGAAATTACTAACAAATTTATTAATATAGAAACCAAAAGAACTGTGGATGCTGTAAATCATGAACAAAAACAAAATTGCTGGAGAGGTTCAGCAGGTCTGGCAACATCTGTGAAGGAGAAAACAGGTTTAATGTTTCGGGTCCGGTGACCCTTCCTCAGAACTGATGGTGGCTGGGAAATCGTCAGTTTATAGGCAGAAAATAGGGAGGTGGGTGGGCTAGGGAGTAAACGATTGGGTAAAGCCCAAAGAGAGAGAAAGCCATTTGTCAGACAAAGAGGTTACTTCGTTTACTCCCTAGCTCACCCACCTCTCTATTTTCTGCCTATAAACGTGTTTTCCCAGCCACCATCAGTTTTGAGGAAGGGTCACCGGACCCGAACCATTAACTCTGTTTTCTCCTCCACATACGCTGCCAGACCTGCTGAGCCTCTCCAGCAATCTTGTTTTTGTTCCAAATTTATTAGTGTGTTCATTATTAATATCACACAATTTAGCACAATTTGAACCACAAAGAAAAGAGTGAAAATGGACATCACCAGGAGAGTTACTTTCAAAAGCAGGTTATTTGAGAGAAGCTATTAAGTAAATACAGCTATGTGATGCAAATCAAATGTAAATTTAAAAATAAAATTTTTATTTTTATTTGCAAAACCCAACTTGTTGTATTTCAATAGCTTCATCCAACATAAAATTTCAGTCAGAATGACAACCTTTGCTGTTACATTCTTGCCTGTCAAACCGAAGTGAAGTTCACCTAACTTCAGGAAGAATGTAAAAGAGAATGAGAAGAGGACTTTCTGCCACAACCCTGTGCTATATGATATCCACCACAATTTTGTTCCTATTTTCCTGTAACTGGAAGTTGGGGTGAATTTTCTCAGTGGTTTGCTAAGATAAGATTTTCATAATTTTATCAAGTGAATATTTTTTAAAGAGACCAAAAGTATTTTGCAGGACTTCATAGTGCATAAGTTTTAGAGTATTTAGGAATATGCCAATCCTTGCCTTTTTGGAAATTTTCTCAATATTTGCTTGTTTATGGCTATTTTATATGTTCAGGAAAGAAGTATTTTTTAAAATTCAGTTTTTCAGTGATGAAGTGTGACAAACAACGTAATTGAGTAGAGTTAATGGGAACTGCAGATGCTGGAGAATCTGAGATAACGAAGTGTGGAGCTGGATGAACACAACAGGCCAAGCAGCAGCTTAGGAGCACAAAAGCTGACGTTTCAGGCCTCAACCCTTCATCATAAAACGGGGATGGGGAGAGGATTCTGGAAATAAATAGGGAGACAAGGGGAGGCAGGCCGATGTGGAATAGAGGAGAAGATAGGTGGAGAGGAGAGTTTAGGTGGGGAAGTAGGGAGGGGATAGGTCAATCCAGGGAGGACGGACAAGACAAGGGGGTGGGATGAGGTGAGTAGGAAGGAAATGGAGGTGCGGCTTGAGGTGGGAGGAGGGGAAAGGTGAGAGGAAGAACAGGTTAGGCAGGTGGGGATGAGCTGGGCTGGCTTTGGGATGCAGTGGGGGGAGTGGAGATTTTGAAGCTGGTGAAATCCACATTGATAGCATTGGGTGCAGGGTTCCCAAGCGGAATATGAGTTGCTGTTCCTGCAACCTACGGTGGCATCATTATGGCACTGCAGGAGGCCCAGGATGGACACACCTCCTCCCACCCACCTTCCTGCAAAAATTGCATCCCCTATTCCCAATTCCTTTGCCTCTGCCGCATCTGCTCCCAGGATGAGGCATTCCACTCCCGCACATCCCAGATATCCTCGTTCTTCAAGGACCGCAAAATCCACCCCCCCGCCGCCCCCCGCGGTGGTCAAGAATGCCCTCGACTGTCTCCCGCATTTCCCGCAACTCATCCCTCACATCCCGCCCCCACAATAACTACCAAAAGAGAATCCAGCTAGCCCTCACATACCACCCCACCAACCTCCGGATACAACGCATCATCCTCCGACACTTCCGCCAGCTACAATCCGACCCCACCACTAAAGAAACTTTTCCATCCCCACCCCTGTCTGCTTTCCGGAGAGACCACTCTCTCCGCGTCTCCCTTGTCCACTCCACACTCCCCTCCAACCCCACCACACCCGGCACTTTTCCCTGCAACAGCAGGAAGTGTTACACTTGGCCCCACACCTCCTCCCTCACCCCTATCCCAGGCCCCAAGATGACTTTCCACATCCAGCAAATGTTCACCTGCACATCTGCCAATGTGGTATAGTGCATCCGCTGTACCCGTTGTGGCTTCCTCTACATTGGGGAAACCAAGCAGAGGCTTGGGGACCGTTTTGCAGAACACCTATACTCGGTTTGCAATAAATAACTGCACCTCCCAGTCACAAACCACTTTAACTCCCCCTCCCATTCCTTAGACGACATGTCCATCCTGGGCCTCCTGCAGTGCCATAATGATGCCACCTGTAGGTTACAGGAGCCAACTCATATTCTGCTTGGGAACCCTGCAGCCCAATGGTATCAATGTGGATTTCACCAGCTTCAAAATCTCCGCTCCCCACCGCTGCATCCCAAAACCAGCCCAGCTCGTCCCTGCCTCCCTAACCTGTTCTTCCTCTCACCTATCCCCTCTTCCCACCTCAAACCACACCTCCATTTCCTACCTACTAACCTCATCCCACCCCCTTGACCTGTCCGTCCTTGTCGGACTGACCTATCCCTCCCTACCTCCCTACCTATACTCTTCTCTCCACTTATCTTCTCCGCTGTCCATCTTCGGTCTGCCTCCCCCTCTCTCCCTATTTACTTCAGAATCCTCTTCCCCATCCCCCTTTTCTGATGAAGGGTCTAGGCCTGAAGCGTCAACATAATTGAGTACTTGTGGGAAGGAACTTTATGAATAACAACCATAATATCATAAAGTTCAATGTGAAATTATTGCCAGTGAGGAAAGACAAGAGAAACCAAAGTGTCCTTCAAACCTTACCATGATTGTATTTACTGACACTTGTCAATTAGTGCCATTAGCAATTTCTCTTGTATCTTCCCATCAGTATCTTGTGACATTCTGTCATGGTTTGCAAATCCACAGTATGACATGTATTGACATTTATAAGTACATTTCATAGATTAGCCCATTGCTTATGACACTGAGTAGACTGCACTCAATGCCAACTGCCATGCTTTCAAAATGCCAATAGTAGAAAATCTGAATCTATCCCTTACAAATACTGATAGTTATTACTGAAGATTACTGAAGATCTTGCGAATAATGAGTCACAATGGACAGGTTGCCTCAGTTTTTTTTCAAATAGCTTCATCAAACTTCCCATTCATTTCTAAATAAAATTTAAAGAATTCATACGACCTCATGAACCTCTGACTTGTGAGCGTTCCTGAAACCAGTGGTTGCATAGCGATGTGCATTTATCACAGATATAGGCATATGAGTTGATCGTTTGACACCTCAAAGTCCAATAAAAACATGCCACATATTGAAGTGAACCATTAACGTTGGCCATCATTTTGAAATATTACTGGCATCGAAAACAAAGAGTGGGCATGTCTTAAAAACGCACAATCTTCACAATGCAATCCATATTGTCCGCTTGATCTCATGTCCAGTTATAAAAAAATGCAAGATGTGTAAGTGATCCACTTTTCAACTATCAAATTACCTAATTACAAAAATAATCGGTAAGAAACCATGCATTTGTGGGTGAAAAATTGATGATTACTAATGCAAGTATCGTATGTTAGTTGAAAAGTAAATTGATGTACACATTGTGTAGAGTATTTGCAAAAACAAGATTTTTGGGGACAGAAAATGGTCGCCTCCTTAACTTGTGCCATGATTTAATGCATACCTTCGGAACTATATAAATTATTCCTGATCATCATTGTCCTCTGTAAGTGTTCTAATTTTATAATTCAAAGAAAATTCAACATGTACCTAACCTTGAGGATGTTTATAATATCAGGGAAAGAGGCCAGCAATCCTTTGTACTCTTTACTGATCTCCAACAAGCAGTGAACAGCCTGCTTTGGCTACATGAGAAAGAGGAAACATAGTAGATATTTATTACATTGCAAAGAAATATTTATGAAAATGCATGTTTTGCAAAAGAGTAAAGTTTAGTATAAATTAATAAAGAACAAATAAACATTTTCAAATGCTTGCACTTTATTATCTGAATTTACCTGGTGAAAATAAACATTCCCAATATCATCGTACGTTTTTCCCACAAATGCTAACGCACTTGCAATGGATTCTTTCCCTTTTTGAAAAACAATTTTTAAAAGTTTAATGCACATTATGCAGATGTAATAATGACATGTGCAATGTAGCATTTAGAAGCACTGTTCTTTGCTGCATTTTTGTCTTTTTTGTAGTTGTATTAGCGGCTCTGATCAAACGGAATATTACTTACTTGGCTTGAAGTTCAATATCCACCTATGGGCTAGCTCTATACATGTATAAATGATATGCCTAGAAATGCAGTTGCTGAGGAAGCACTGGTAACTGTGATTGCATTCTGTTAGTATTACATGAATTTTAGCTTGGCACAAAATGTACACAGCAGTCTGAGACTTCCGAATATTTCATAAATGTTGTTCAATATGCTTTTCAAGTTGCATTCTGCATGTGTTCAATCTCAGGTGCTGTGAGATCACCCGGTCTTGGTCTCCAGCTCTGAATTTATATTCATTTGCTTTGCAGGAACAAAGTTGCACCATAACTAAATGCTGGGGCTCTACTGCCAGCCGACGTGTGAGCTGAACAGGGTGATAAAAAAGTTTTAAGATTGCTTCATTTATTTGTGTTGTTCTTTTGTTCAGATTGCCCTCCAAAATCTACCCGGGGCCAACTTTTTTACAATTATATGATGGCATTCAAACTGGAAACAGCTTGTTGACCATCAGAATTTGATTTTAGAGAGATAGTAGGAACTGCAGATGCTGGAGAATCCGAGATAACACGGTGTGGAGCTGAATGAACACAGCAGGCCAAGCAGCATCAGAGGAGCAGGAAAGTTTGATGTTTCAGGTTGGGACCCTTCTTCAGAAATGGGGGAGGGCAAGAGGATTCTGAAATAAATAGGGAAATGGGGGAGGCGGATAGAAGATGGATAAAGGAGAAGTTAGGATGAGAGGAGACAGACAGGTCAAAGACACGGGGTTAGAGCCAGTGAAGGTGAATGTAGGTGGGGAGTTAGGAGGGGATAGGTCAGTCCACGGAGGACTGACAGGTCGGGGGGGGGGTGGGATTGAGGTTAGTGGAGAGGGCATGGGTGTGGGGCTTGAGTTGGGAGGAATGGTTAGGGAGGCAGGGACTAGCTGGGCTGGTTTTGGCATGTGGTCGAGGGAGGAGAGATTTTGAAGCATGTGAAATCCACAATGATACCCTTGGGCTGCAGAATTCCTGAGCGAAATATAAGATGCTGTTCCTGCATCTTTCGGGTGGCATCATTGTGGCAATGCAGGAGGCCCAGGACAGACATTTCGTCCGAGGAGTGCGGAATGGGAATTGAAATGGTTCGCGACTGGGAGGTGTAGTTGTTTGTTGCAAACACAGCGTAGGTGTTCCACAAGGGTGTTGTGGGAGTCGGTAGGTTTAAAATGGATACTGGTTTCCAGGTGGATACCAGAGATGGAGACAGAGCGGTCCAGGAAAGAGAAAGAGGTGTCAGAGATGGTCCAGGTAAACTTAAGGTTGGGGTGGAAGGTGTCAGTGAAGTGGATGAACTGTTCAAGCTCCTAGTGGGAACACGAGGCGGCGCCGAAACAGTCATCACCACCCCCGGCACTTTTCCCTGCAACCGAAGCAAGTGCTACACCTGCCCCTATACCTCCCTCCTCACCCCGATCCCAGGCCCTAGGAAGACTTTTCACATCAAACAGATATTCACCTGCACATCTGTCAATGTTACATACTGCATCTGCTGTTCCAGTTGTGGCCTCCTCTACATCGGGGAAACCAAACGGTGGCTTGGGACCGCTTTGCGGAACACCTATGTTCGGTTCGCAACTACACATCCCAGTCGCGAACCATTTCAAATTCCCCCCAACCCTGACTCCTCGGACAACATGTCCACCCTGGGCCTCCTGCATTGCCACAATGATGCCACCTGAAAGATGCAGGAGCAGCATCTCATATTTCGCTTGGGAACCCTGCACCCCAAGGGTATCAGTGGACTTCACAAGCTTCAAAATCTCCCCTCCCCCGACCACATGCCAAAACCAGCCCAGCTAGTCCCCGCCTCCCTAACCACTTCTCCCACCTCAAGCCCCACCCCCATCCCCTACCCACTAACCTCATCCCGCACACCCCCCGTGACCTGTCAGTCCTCCCTGGACTGACCTATCCCTCTCCTAACTCCCCACCTACATTCACCTTCACTGGCTCTAACCCCGCCTCTTTGACCTGTCTGTCTCCTCTCACCCTATTTTCTCCTTCATCCATCTTCTATCTGCCTCCCCCTGTTTCCCTATTTATTTCAGAATCCCTTTGCTGTCCCCAATTTCTGAAGAAGGGTCTTGACCCGAAACGTCAGACTTTGATTTTAATTGGGTCTGGCTGGGCAGTGGTGGTTCTCAGCTGGCTCAGAACTTGAACGTAGATGGACTTCCCTTTTAAGCTATGCATTTTCATTTTTTCTTATTCTTAAGCTATTAAAATAGTGCTGGATTATGGTGACAAACGAAAACTTTTCTGTATTCTATTGTATTTTACAATGAAATACACTCAATAATAAATCATTCATTCAGAACGTGTAAATAATTAATTACAATTATGGTGTTGCTGTGTGACAGTACCACATCACAAATGCCCATAAACAGAAAATCAACCTATTCTGGCTATGCATATGCTTTTTAACTCACATACTGATTGTTGCCTTTGAATGGCCAGCAGCTCTTTGAAGCAGAAACATCATCTATGTTCTATTAGTGGTTAATCAGCTCATTAATGGCTGCAGGACTCTCCCCACATTTCCCTTTAAGGCGCTATCCTAATTTGACATGTTAGCCAGTGGAGGTGGTGGGGGTGGGGGAATGTGGGATGAAAGCATGGAATCAAGTGCCTCCTAAAACTCAGCCCCTGATAGAAGTCTAATGTTTGCACTGCAGATGTAAGCAGAACATATTTTAGTCACTTACAAATCAGAGAACAGGGCACAGGATGCAATCTAACTAGTGCACTCTGTTATAGAAAATATACAGAGTTTAGTGTCTTGTAGACTCCTGGCAGCAGCTGAAAAGACAATGAAAATCAAACTCAAGGCTTCCCAGGTTCATTCAAAACGTTGCCCCCAGATGCAAGTAAATGGATGTATCACCTGCATTTTTATTGTGAATATATGGTATACTGCATTAATATATGATATAATAGAGGTTAAATCTTATGTTTCTAAGTAATGTTTTGAAATTGCTGAAACCAGCCTTATATTTATTAGTATTATAAAGCAGAAGCAAAATACGACAATGCACTTTACCATGACAGGTGCTTTTCGCAAATGATGCTGAGGTGTCCGAGAAGGCCTTCCCTATTTTGACATACTCTGACTTTACTGCTGGAACAAGAGATTTAAAAGTGATGTAATTAAATACATTTTAACACAATTCAAAAAAATGCCACAGCAACACAGAGGCAATATTGCCATGCTACCAATTTGGCATAAATTATAAAATATGCAATTGATACCTCAAATCAAATTAAATGTATTGATAGTCATATGAAATTATAACAACCCATGGTTACCTCGACTGTGATCTTAACAATCAATACATTTGGAAATACTTTTTGATTATTCCCAATGGCTTAGTAGCAAATGCAACGTGTACTCACTGTACTGTTTTTTTTAAACAATTTATTCTTTCATTGCAATGTGTGTGTACCAGGCCAGGCCAATATTTATTGCCTTCTGTCATTGTTCCGGTGGTGAGCCTGGCTTCTGAAACCACATGCAGTTCTTGGAGTGTGAGGACAACTAGAATATTGTTAGAGAGGGAGTTTCGGGGTTTTGTCAAGTGACAGTGAAGAATCAGAATTATAGTTGCACTTCAAGATAATTTGTGGCTTGCAGGGGGTAGTGTTTCTGTGTACCTGATGCCCTGCCCTCCTAGGTGGTAGAGGTTACAAGTTTGGAGGGTGCTTTAGGAGGAGGCTTGGCAAGTTGCTGCAGTGTATCTTGTATACATGACACAATGGGGTGCCGATCAAATGGGCTGCTTTGTCCTGCATGGTATCTAGGTTCTTGACTGACACTGGAGTTGTTCCATCCAAGAAAATGGAGAGATTTCCGTAGCACCCTTGGTTTGTGCCTGTTAAATTATGAACAGGCTTTGAGCAGTTGGGAGGTCAGCTTATGGAACCAGCAAGAAGAACAAACTATTTTTCTACGATTAGTGTGTGTAGCAACTGGCTGCTTTACCACTAAGCCTGGACAGAGCCATTAACGGGAGTAGAGGGGGAAGGTGATCATTTTAGGAGCCACCTGAGCGATGAGAATAGGTGGCCAGATTCTTTGTGGGACCAGGAGAAGCATGAATGCAAGGATCAACACAATTTCAATGAAGAGATCAGGATGGGATGCCAGAAGCAGCATGAGGCCTACCTAAAAGGGTGGTGTTAACCTGGTGAGCTGCCTAACAGGACTACCTATGTGCCAAACAGCATAAGCAGCAAACAATAGACAGACCTAAATGGATCAGATCTAAGCTCTACAGTCCTGCCACATATAGTCATGAACGATGGGAGAATAAAACAACTTACTGGAGGAAGGGAGCTCTGGGTGAAGTGTCTGCAACAGTTTTTAGCCAGAACTACTGAATGGATAAGCCATCACAATCTCCTCCAGATATCACCAACATCACAGTTGCCATTCTTCAGACAATTCGATTCATTTCATGCGATAGAAAGAAACAATTCAGAGACACTGCACACAGCAAAGACCATGGGCCCTGACAACATTCCTGCAACAGTATGGAAGACCTGTGTTCCAGATCGAGTCACAGCCCTTTGTTATGCTGTTCCAGTAAAGCTACAACTTTGGCATCTAATTGACAAAGTAGAAAATTGCCTAGATATTCCCCCCACACAAAAAAAGGGGGGCAAACTCACCCTGACCAATTACCACCTCATCACTCTACTTTTAACAATCAGTAAAGGCCTTTGATAGGGTGCCTCACGGGAGGCTGCTGAGCAAGGTGAGGGCCCATAGTGTTCGAAGTGAGCTACCGGTTTGGATTGAAGATTGGCTGTCTGACAGAAGGCAGAGAGTTGGGATAAAAGGCTCTTTTTCAGAATGGCAACTGGTGACGAGTGGTGTCCTGCCGGGTTCAGTGTTGGGGCCGCAGCTGTTCACCTTATACATTAATGATCTGGATGAAGGGACTAGGGGCATTCTGGCGAAGTTTGCCGATGATACAAAGATAGGTGGATAGGCAGGTAGTACCGATGAGGTGGGGAAGCTGCAGAAAGATTTAGACAGTTTAGGAGAGTGGTCCGGGAAATGGCTGATGAAATTCAATATGAGTAAATGTGAGGTTTTGCACTTTGGAAAAAAGAATACAGGCATGGACTATTTTCTAAATGGTGAGATAATTCGCAAAGCAGAAGTACAAAGGGATCTGGGAGTGTTGGTCCAGGATTCTCTAAAGGCTAACTTGCAGGTAGAGTCCGTAATTAAGAAAGCGAATGTAATATTATAGTTTATCTCAAGAGGGTTGGAATATAAAAGCAGCAATGTGCTTCTGAGGCTTTAACAAGCTCTAGTTAGGCCCCATTTAGAATACTGTGTCCAATTTTGGGCCCCACACCACAGGAAGGACGTACTAGCCCTGGAGCGTGTCCAGTGGAGATTCTCACGGATGATCCCTGGAATGGTAGGTTTAACATATGATGAACGGCTAAGGATCCTGGGATTGTACTCATTAGAGTTTAGAATGTTGAGGGGAGATCTAATAAAAACTTACAAGATAATGTATGGTTTAGAAGAGGTGGACGCTGGGAAGTTGTTTCCGTTAGGTGGGGAGACTAGGACCCGTGGCACAGCCTTAAAATTAGAGGGGGTAAATTTAAAACAGAAATGAGACAACATTTCTTCAGCCAGAGAGTGGTGGGCTTGTGGAATTCATTGCCACGGAGTGCAGTGGAGGCTGGGACGTTGGATGCCTTCAAGGCAGAGATTGACAAATTCTTGATCTCAGAAGGAATCAAGGGCTACGGGAAGAGTGCAGGGAAGTGGAGTTGAAATGCCCATCAGCCATGATTTAAATGGCAGAGTGGACTTGATGGGCCGAATGGCCTTACTTCAACTCCTTATGGTCTTAAAGTGATGGAACGTGCCATCAAACAGCACTTTCTTAGCGATAACCTACAGAGTGCAGCCCGGTTTGGATTCTGCCAGACCCACTAAGCCCCCAACATCGTCACAGTCTTGGTTCAAACATGGACAAAACAGCTGAATTCCAGAAGTAAGGCGAGTGAGCCTGCATTTGACATCAAGGCCATTTCTGACCAAATGCGGCATAAAGGAACCCTTGCAAAACTGGAGTCAATGAGAATTGAGATAAAACTGTCTCTACAGATTTGAGTCATATCTGACACAAAGGAAGAGCATTATAGTTGTTGGAGGTCAATTATCTCAGCTCCATGATATCTCTACATAATTTCTTCAGGGTGGTATCCTTGGCCAAACTACTTTCAGCTGCTTCATCAATGGGCTTCTCTCCATTATAAAGTCAGAGGGGGAATACTTGCTGAATTGTGATTGCACATTGGTCAGTGCCATTTGCAGCTCCTCAGATACTGAAGCAGTTTGTGTCTAAATGCAGGAAGGACATGACAATATCCAGGTTTGGGCTGACAAGTGGCAAGTAAGATTTGCACTCCACAAATACCAGACAGTGACCATCTCTAACAAGAAAGAATCTAACGTTATCCCTTAACATTCAATTGCTAAACTGCCACTGAATCCCCAACTATCGACATCCTGGAGGGTTCCCATCAAACAGTGGTAGTGAACTGCCTTCTAGAATCACCTGAGGTCTGGAAACTGAACTGGACTAGTCAAAATGGACTGTGAGTACAAGAACAGTTCAGGGACTAGCAATCTTGAAGTGAGTAACTCACACCCTGACTCTACAAAGCTTGTCCACAATACACATAGCACAAGAGTGTGATAGAATACTCCTCACTTGCCTGGATGAGTGCAGCTCCAACAACACACAGGAAGCTTGATACCATCCCAGACAAAGCAACCTCCTCACGAGCACCACATTCACAAACCCCAAGTCCCTCCATAACCAGAGCTCAGTAACAGCAATGTGCATCATATACAAGATGTACTGCAGAAACTCTCCAAGGCTCCTTAGACATCACCTTCCAAATCCACGACCACTACCATCTAGAAGGACAAGGAGAGCAGATGCATTGTAAAACTACCATCTGTAAGTTCTCTTCCAACTCATGCATCATCCAGAGTTGGAAATATATCATTATTCATTCAGTGTTGCTGGATCAAAATTATCGAACTCCTTCCTTCATGGCATTGTGGGTGTATCTACAGCAGATGGATCTTAGTGATTCCAGAAGGCAGTTCACCACCACTGTTTGAAGGGGAACAAGGGATGGCCAAAAAATGCTGGCCCAGACCCTGACGCCGTCATCCCATGAACGGAAGAAAATTGTGCCTGCAGCCAAATGCTATGCAGCCCAACACTGTGTGAGGCCCCTAGAAATGGCTGCACAACACTCACTTCAATACTTTAACAAAGCTTTTGCCTATTTCGAGGAAATTCACATCCTGCTTGAAAATGTGAAGTTGGGTAGCAAATAATAGAGATTTTTTTTTACATCTGCCTCCGGCCGCTTTTCACAATGCAAACAAGATGCTAGGCAGACAAATACAAATGTACCTTTTTTCTATCATTGAAGGACATTATGTAATACTCACATTATCAGCTTATGAATGGTATTAATGTTAAGAAATCTGGTACACCATTTAATCAGACTGGGAGTCCTGAAATCAAATTTGTTCCAGTTTTAAGGTCAGAAACAGTAAGCCTGCAACAGTGCTGCCTTCCCTGAATAGTGATTGTAGATAATATTACAAGACATGACAATATCCAAAGAACAAATCCACTTGGAACCATAACCATAAGTACTGGCTGAGTTCTATGGATTTGTTGTAAAGTTATTAGATGAAGAAATCTTTTGCTATGCTGTGACAACTATTGCATATTAAAATATATTCAAACAATGTTTTAGATAATATTACAATTCAGATTTTCAAAATTGGGATTCCCAACATTTAATAAGTAAATACATATAGAATAGCAACACTTTTTGATTGGAATCCAAGTAAATCCTATGAAATGCTATCATTCTAAACATAGTAACTGATAAAAATGCAAGAACAATACAATATAAATCAAAGCTCTATCATCTTCATCTGTAGGGTTATTATTTATTATGGTGACACAAATGAAAGATTTGCAATTATATAGGGCCTAACATGACCTAGATATGACCCATTCCCAGAACATTTTACAACCAATAAAATACCTTTGAAGTGATGTCTGTGATTTAGAAAATTAAATGTTCAATTGGTTGTGCTTAAATCACTCCAATAAATTTCCTATCCCCGCCACAGTACTGAGCAGCACTACTTAAAGTCACAGAAGACATTCTTCAAAATTGCTATTTTTCTCAACTTCTGTACAGCTTTTGACATGGTCAATCTGACCCTGACATGGTCTTCTAATCCTTGTCATCAGTTGCCCAACTCCATGACACTGTACTACCCTGGTTACCCTCTTGCTTATACAATTGTGTTCATAGCATCTCCACCAAGGGCTTTTCTTTCTACATCTGCACCGTTACATCCAGAGTTTTCAAAGGAATTATGCTGCGAACCCTCCCTAGGCATGTGGTTAAATCAAAGGCTAGCAAAATGCAAATGAAAGTAGAGTTTGAACAACAGAGGAATGCTAACAGTGGCTGCAGGCAGTGAAGGGTGCAAATAAGCAAATGGACAAAGAAACTTTGACTTGGATGTACAGAGACAGAAATATCTTCATCTTTAATTGTGAGAGAAAACTAAAAAATGTGCTCTTAACTACCAAAGGAACTTTTATTTTTCCAAAAAAAAGCAGAAAGGGTGGCCAGAATGATGATGATGATGATGGAAAGTGGACAAGTGACAAGAAACAGGATGTAAAATAGAGACATCAATGAAAATATTTCTAAAAGAATTTTAATACCATCTAAGAGACGTTTGGGAGAAATCAAAGTAAAAACTTACTCATGAAATACAATCTATCACTTACAATTTGTGTACCAGGCATACATGGGTCTGAGAGATGCCACTAACATTGAATGCTAAAATAGTACCATGTAGAAGAGTATCAGAGATAATGGGAACTGCAGATGCTGCAGAACACCTCCGCTCAGTTCGCAACAAACAACTGCACCTCCCAGTCGCAAACCATTTCCACTCCCCCTCCCATTCTCTTGATGACATGTCCATCATGGGCCTCCTGCAGTGCCACAATGATGCCACCCGAAGGTTGCAGGAACAGCAACTCATATTCCGCCTGGGAACCCTGCAGCCATATGGTATCAATGTGGACTTCACCAGTTTCAAAATCTCCCCTTCCCCCACTGCATCCCTAAACCAGCCCAGTTCATCCCCTCCCCCCACTGCACCACACAACCAGCCCAGCTCTTCCCCCCCACCCACTGCATCCCAAAACCAGTCCAACCTGTCTCTGCCTCCCTAACCGGTTCTTCCTCTCACCCATCCCTTCCTCCCACCCCAAGCCGCACCCCCAGCTACCTACTAACCTCATCCCACCTCCTTGACCTGTCCGTCTTCCCTGGACTGACCTATCCCCTCCCTACCTCCCCACCTACACCCTCTCCACCTATCTTCTTTACTCTCCATCTTCGGTCCGCCTCCCCCTCTCTCCCTATTTATTCCAGTTCCCTCCCCCCATCCCCCTCTCTGATGAAGGGTCTAGGCCCGAAACGTCAGCTTTTGTGCTCCTGAGATGCTGCTTGGCCTGCTGTGTTCATCCAGCCTCACATTTTATTACCATGTAGAAGAGTAACTGGCAATATAGATTTTATAGGGTCAAATGAAATTTTCAATAAAATAATAGATGAAACATTGCATTTGATATATAATAGATTCGCAATGGATGAGCACAACTTCTGTCGGGTTAGAGAATAGATATAGGATACCGTTTAGAGATTTGTACTAATGTTACAATGTTGTGATTTCATTTAAATCTGGACTTTTATCTAATTAGGTATTGGCAAGAGAACAGACTAATTTTAATTGCCAATATTCTTGTCCCATACTTAAGAAACTTACTATAAATAGTGTAAAGTTACTTTCACTCAATAGTTGGTTATAGCTTTTGGCTTTGGGAACAGAACAATCATTATTGTTAAATTTCAGATCCATACACATTAGTTCTCCCAATACCACCGATGGGAAATACTTGAATTATTGTAATGGTGTTGGCATTGAAGATGACATTTTTATTTTTTTACCAAGCATTTTTACACGTACATCCAGTGCACCGTGCCATGTGTTCCTCTGTCACTGTTATAAGATTTCTAACACTTTCTCCCATACATTTGGCAAAGGTCAAATGGTTTTCTGTTTCTTCTCTGCCAATTGAAAGAAAAAAAGGTCAATAAATAAGACTAACAATGTTTAAAATTTTGACAGCTAGAGAAATATTAAATTCAATGCCTAAACTTTAATTAGCAGTTCTACTTTCTTACCTCATCTTACTTTTGTTCTACTATATTAATAATGTCCATTTTAAACCATCCCATTACAGCATGACAGATACCAAACCAGAAACTTGTGGCTTGTGACAATATATGTCTTTAAGAGGTGTATTTGATCCTTGTTTTTTTTAAATGAAGGAAGGTTGAGACAGAGGTGCCGAGCAGTCTGCTTCAGGCCCATAAGCTTAATCTCTCGTTGCTACTCTCTTTCTGTCTGAGTTTTATCTTCACGTTTTTCTTCCTGGACTGGAGAATTGCAAGTGAGACAATCTAACTTACTGAATTTGCCTTTGCCAAGGGTGTGTTTATGGGACATTATTATATTGAAACAGCTGCTGTTTTATTAGTTAAATAATCTATTATTCTGTAAAGTTTTCCAATAGAGTTAATGTATTCAAATTACTACTTTTTTGTTGGATTTTGACAATAGTGTATGAATAAAATGTGTTTTGCTTCAAGACTGGTAGTTTGACCAACTGAATTGATACGGAGCACAATGCCTGGCGCTTACCTTTAACATAAGAAAATGTTAGGGTCTCAGTCATCTTCTTAATATATTTTGAGGGGTTTTGGGCTGGTCCATAACAATATGCCATCAATTTGTCAGACAATCAGACAGAGAAGCCTAAGTTTATGAATCCAAGGTGGCCAAAAATCAAATTTTTCATACCACTCTCTTTTAAAATATATGAATTTGGATGTATTTTCATTTAAAAATATCTCTTTGTTTGGTTTTCCTTAGCAAACCCTTATAGCAGTTTTAGGACTGATTGCTGTCATAACCAGTAACCATACACACAGAAAAAAAAAGACTTACACATTCAGCAACCTAAACTCTGACGATGGCATTATTTCAGAGAATATCATTCCTCCAACAGCTTCATCTTTCTCTGCATTTCTCTTACCAGCTTTCCATTCCTAGGAAAGATTAACTTTATTCATTCAACAATATGTCATAATGTGCAATAGCCTGAACAAGTGGCCACAAGACATTTTAGGGTTTGATGTTGAAAAGCGTGCAGCTACAATCTTTTCAACAGTATTGTTTTCATGAAATTTCCAAGTTTCTTATCGATTGTCATGCTTACGGAAGTGGAGGAATAATTTCCTACTCTTAGTACTCAATGTCATTTTCAATTACACGCAACCAAAAATAGCACAGGGGAAATGCAGGGTAAATCTTCTGATCTCTCTCACAAGCACATTTTAATCTAGGTAGTGGGAGTGAAAAAATATCTGGAACTCATAAATATGATTTACACATTTCACTTATCACTTCATAAACAGCTTTGAATAGGAAGGAATAGAGTGGGATTCAAACCTCCAGGGACCTAGCTCTACAGCAGTAAGTATCAGTATCCAATTGGACTCAGCCATGATTATTTTGCTCACCTTCTAATTAAAAGTTCTAGCAATGCAAACATTAATTTTATATCTGCACTATTTATATGTAGTTAATGCAACTTGAGTTTGGGTGATCATTAGCTATTCCTGTTCAGACTATCACAAGAGCCTAACAAGGCTCAATGAAGAAGTGGTAAATCCTGTGAAGCAAATGAATGTCAAAATAAATAGTCACGGTTGCATACATTACTTCATAATGGCTTTCTATACATAATGTCAGTTTACTTTCCTTAAAATATTGGTTTAAATACTTGCCTTTTCATCTCTTTTTCTGATAAAGTGTTGAAAGATTTCACTCTGGGAGATAATAGGATGACGCGATATGCGGTTAATCCAGGCCTGCAAGCCACCCATACGAGCCTGCACAAAGTCATCACTGTACCTCCCTGCAGATGGGGAACAATAAAAAGAAATCCATTCAAAGGTACAGCATACAGCAACAGTTCAACAAGTCCATGGATGGGCAATTAGTTATTTATAAAATCAGAGAATCACATAGCATAGAATGAGGCCCTTTTGATAATTATGGTTTTAATGCCTTTTTGGAAGAGTTTTCCAACCAATTAATAACTTCTGTTAGTGTTCTGTACCATATCTCTGTAGCCGTTTTCCTTTTCCAGTACTTATCCAACTCGCCTTTGAATTTTACTATGGGGTGGAATCTTACCATTTTTTTGGTTGAATGAATTTTGTTGCAAGGCCCAGTGAGTTTTCTCATCATATTTTACCAATTACTGTACAGCTCTCTCGGTACAAATCTTATCCGATTTCTGCCCTACGTTATCATGCATAGGAACTCACAGATCCCAGCAAAGGCAGCCTCTTATAGTAGTTAAGGACCTGCTCAAACCAGTCAGAGTCAGGAACCTCTGCTTATCAGGACTGAGGAGCTGAATAATGGGCAGCACACCACATGCCTTGACTTACACTGCCCTACTATGGGCTGTTTTGCTTATGGAATGAGAGAAAGACAGGTAGTACGGAAGGTGAAAGTGAATTGCACAGCTATCACTGCTGGTTCAAATGAGAAGGTTTCTCCAGACAGCGAATAGGCAGCACAGAGGATGGTGGTGATGGGGGATGGGATGGGTGAGGTTGCATGGGGAGAATGTCACAGGGAATAGTGACAATGGTATAGTGTGAGCCTTGGAGAAAAGTGGGTGTAATAGCGGAGTGAATGTGAGGAGCAGAGAGAAATGGTGCCACTTAGGAATGGTGAAGGACATTGATCTTCTCCCTACAGTGGCTGATACTGCTCTGATCTTTGTGGCAACCAGGTTAACATAATCTGGTATCGCAGCCACCTTTTGTAGATCTGGAGTTGGGTGGAGAGTAGGTCCCACCTGTGCTGCATCGCTCTGTCCAGCAGGTTCACAAGTTCCCTGCCTGAAAACCAGGGCCCAGTTTTTTTTCCTGTCTACCATTTCTGGGGCAAATGTCAGGAACTGTGTAGGATATCTCCCGACTGACCAGTGCTAGTCCAGCTACCAGTGGCCTTACAGATATGGCATTCCTCGATATCATATTCAGTCAAATATGTTTCCTGATATCTCGGGCTGCCACTCTCACCTCATCTCTGGAATTCATCTCATTTGTACATGTTTGAACCCAGGCTGTAATGATGTCAGGAGCTGAATGGCCCTGGCAGAACCCAAGCTGAGCGTCACTCAGCAGGTTATTGCTCAGCAGCTGCTGCTTGAGAGCGCTGTTGGCGACACTTTACTGTTGACCGAGAGTAGACTGATGGGGGGGCGGGGGTAAGTGGCTGTGTTAGATTTGTCCTGTTTTTGTTTACAAGACATACCTGGGCAATTTTCCATACTGTTGGGTCGATGCTAGTGTTGTAATTATACTGGAACTGCTTGGCTAGGGCAGCGCAAGTTCTTCAGCACAAGTCTTCAGTACTATTGCCGGAAAGTTGCCAGAGCCCATAGCCTTTGCAGTATAAAGGAGTGAATCAAGTTTACTGAAGACTGGCATCTATGATGCTAGGGACTCCAGAGCAGGCTGAGATGGATCATCCACGTGACATTTCTGACTGAAGATTGTTGTGAATGTGCCATCCTTACATTTTGCACTGACATACTGATCTCTTCCATCATTGAGGATGGAGATATTTGTGGAGCCTTGTCTGGCAGCCAGTTGTTTAATTGTCCACCACCATTCATGGCTGGATGTAGCAGGACTACAGATCTGATCCACTGGTAGTGGGATCACTCTGCTACACTTGCCCCTTATTGCTTATGTTGTTTGGCATGCAGGTAGTCCTATTTTATAGCTTCACCGGGTTGACAGCTCATTTTAGGTATGCCTGTTGCTACCGTTGGCATGCTCTCCTGCGTTCTCCATTGAAAGGGGTGATCTCCTGGCTTGATGGTAATGGTACTGTGAGGAATACGCTAGGCCATGAGGTTGCAGATTGTGTTGGATTACAATTCTGATGCTATTGACAGCTCACAGTACAGGATATCTAGTTTGAGATGCAATAGTTGCTTGAAGACTATCCCGTTTAGTGTGGTGATAATGGAGGGAATCCTCAATGTGACATCAGGACTGTACCTCCACAAAGACTGTATAGTAGTCACAACTACTAATACTATCATCCACAGTGCATTTATAGCAGCAGATCGATGAGGATGAGGTCAAGAATGTTTTTACTCCTCACTACTGCTGCAGAACTAGTGCAAAGGCAAAGTCATTTAGGACTCAACCAATTCAATCACTATTGTGGCTGCAGAGCACTTTTGGTGATGGACATTGAAGTCACTCATATTCTGTCTCTTTGCCACCATTAATGCTTCCCCCAAGTGGTCTTCCACATGGAGGAGTACTGATTCATCAGGTGAAGGAGAGTGATGCTCAGGTAATCAACATGAGGTTTTCTTGCCCACTTTTAATCTGTTGACATTTAGACATGAAGCTTAAAGTCAATGTTGAGCAATCCGAGGGCAACTGTCTCCTGGCCACCACCGTGCCACTGCTTCTGCTGGGTCTGTCCTGCGGGTAGGACAGTGGTTGTGGTGTCTGGGGCATTTGTAACATCTGATTTTGAGAGTACGACAAAGTCAAGCTGATGCTTGATTAATCTGTGTGACAACTCTTCCACTAGTACCCAAATGTTAGGGAGGAAACTGTAGGTTTGACAGGCCTGAGTTTGCCATTATTGTTTCCAGTGCTAAGTTGATACTGAATGGTCCATATGATTTCATTTGTCTTTGACCCTTTTTCATGGTTGATACAACTGAGATGTTTGCTAGCCCATTTCAGAGGGCAGTTAAGAGTCACCAGGTGCTGCAAGTCAGGAGTCACATATAGGCAAGGCTAAGCAAACATGTCAGTTTTTGTTCCCTAAAGGACATAGTAAACCAGATGAGCTTTTACAGTGATTGATGATGGTTTCACCGTCATTATTAGACTTTTATTTGCAGATTTCACTGAATTCAAATTCCACTATCTGCCATGGTGGAATGTAAACCCAGAATATTATCTGGGTCTCTTGTTTACGAATCAGCAACAATGCCAAATCTCCAAATTGTCCAATCTATTTCTTCTTCAAGTTTCTACTCCTCCTCACTGTTTACTGCATTATTAATGTAATTTATTCAAGTATTCAGGGAATGTTTGGGAGATATTTTACAAATGGAAGAATGCCGCTATTCACTACTAAGCAGAACATTCTAATACTGGCTTCACACAGTAATAACAAATAATCATCACAGAGATGAAATATAATGATCTATGGTGAGTTTCAGAAAACTTCATTACAGTGCCATGTTATTAGATCTCAAAGTTGATTATTCCCTAGTTAGTGGTTAAGTGGAAAAGCACTTAAAGCAAGGTAAAATATGTAATGGTAAATTATTATAGAGGTGGGTTGAAATGATAAATGCTGTACAGAACAAGGATTCCCAAATTGCTGAAGTTGTGAGCACAGGAGTCTGAGCTGTGTAATAGGTCAACAGCTGATGAAGAAGACAGAGTATCAATGAATATTCTGAAATTGTGTTTCTTTGGAATTTGTCCTCAGGAACTTTAAAAGTGTGAAGGCTATAGTCCATTCCAGGACACGTGGTAGTGTGTGTATAGAAGACCTACTTAGATAATTTGCTATTATAAAAACAAAGAGCTGACAAAAAAATAACAAACAATCTAACAACAAACGAACAGAAATCTCATCAGGTCTGGCAGTGGAGGGAATATAGTGGTAATATTTTGAGGCCAGTGATCTTTTTTCAGAATGGTCATTGGACTTGAAACATTAACAGGGGTTCCTCTCCACCGCCAGACCTGCTGAGTTGCTCCGGCAACTTTAGTACTTCGCTTTTAGATAACTTGCTGTTTGCTACTTCAGTAAGCCAGTGCTTTCTCAACAGGCCTGAACTTTTTCCCCATGTTTCTATTAGGTTTGGCATGGGGAATTGTGAGAGTAAGGTATCAGTAAGGCTCATCTTCCTTAGACCTTTGGAGCCCCTTAAAGAGCCCGGCCTGCACTGCAACAATATGTACAACCTGGAAGGGCAAAGGGAAAACAGCTTGCCCGACAAGTCTTGCTGCATGGGTGCAGGAAAGGAGGAAAAGGGGGTCTGTGGCTTGGGGATGGGGGATTACCACCTTTTGGACATCCCCAGCACCCCACCCCAAGATGGAAGCCACATTTTTGTCTCCTCTCCCAGTTTCTAAAACATAACCTCACTCCTGTTCCCCTGGCTAGAGTCTCTGGCCCCTTCCTTTGCCAACTGAGACACTAAGACTTTATCTTAAAGTGAAATATGCACATTCTTCCTTCCTAGGGACTGCACGCAGTCCCATCAGTGGCCACAACTTGTTTCTGGTGCCACTGGGACTAGAGAGTTGCTGGTCAGTGGGATTGGGCCCTGAAGGATGGAAGTTCCACTTTTGTCTTATTAAAGCTGTCCTCATTGTCTCATTGTTGCAGGGCAGCTGACATGAAATTTGCATGTCTCAGTCAACATTTTGACAGGGAGTTAGGGCATTACGAGGAATTTGACTGCAATAGATTTATCCTTGACTGCCTATATAATAATTCTGCAAACCTCGTATTCACCATGGTAGTTTTATTTTGAAGATTCCTTTTCTATCATAACATTCACAGTACTGCTTACAAAATACTTCCTATATTCTTTATTGTTTTATTTGGTGCTCTTATTTTTAATCACATCTTCTTTTAAATTTCAGTTGACTTTGGAGAGAGAATGTGATGTTTGTCGTTTTAACTGTGTTTCTTTTCCGACCTAAGGTTATACTTTGTATAGCTGTAATATAACTTCTTTGTTTTTCTATTACGTAACTAAAGATTGCATTTAGGTACCTTTGTACCTAAGACTGTGATGTAAGTGGTGATTTATAAACTTTTCACCGAGCTAATTTGAGTATGTGGCAATAAAGCTAATTCAATTCAATTTTTAATATTTCTCTCTTCTCATGAACTCCATCATTTAATGCAATGTCTATTTGCCTTAGAGGAAGATATTTAATTCTCCTCTGTTTAAATGTGATGATTTGATCTATCTACCTGTTAAAATTAGACCAAGTCCTTGATTAGTTAATGGAAACATGCATTTTTCCAGTCCAGCAAATTTATGTTTGATTGTTTTTGATATTGATGTTCTGTGCCACAGTTGGTCAGGAAAGCATGCATGACTGAGATCAAATAAAGCAACATCTGTGAACACTTCAAAGTTACCACAAAAGCTTCTGTAGTTATTCATACAAGATTACTGCCAACAAAATTGATTCAAAATTAGGAAGTACTGTTGATAGTGAGGAAGGTTATCAAAAATTACAGAGGGATCTTGACCAGGTGGGGAAGTGGGCTGAGGATTGGCAAATGCAATTCCATACAGATAAGTGTGAGGTGTTACACTTTGGAAAGTCAAACCAAAGTAGGGCTTACACAGTAAATGGTAAGGTCCTGAGGAGTGGTGGGGGACAGAGGGACCTAGGAGTACAAGGACATAGTTCATTGGCAGTAGTCACAGGTAGACAGCATGGTGAAGAAGGCATTTAGCATGAGTATAGGAGTTGGGATGTTATGTTACAGTAGTTTAAGTCATTGGTGAGGCTGCACTTGGAGTATTGTGTACAGTTCTGAAAACCCCATTATTGGTAAGACATAGTTAAACTGGAAAGTGTGCAAAGAAGATTTATGAGCATGTTGCCATGACTGGTAGGCCTGAGTTATAGGGAGAGATTCGCCAGGATAGGACTTTATTCCTTGGAACGTAGGAGAATGAGGGATGACCTTACTGAGTTGTATAAAATCATGAGGAGTTCAGATAGGATGAATGCATATAGATTGTTTGTTTGTTTTCCTGTGATGGGGAGTTGAAAACTGGAGGATATAGGTTTAAGGTGAAAGGGGAAAGATTTAAGAAGGACCAGAAGCGGCGACTTCTTCACGAGAATGGCACATAAACGGAATGGGCTGCCCAAGAAAGTGGTTGAGGCAGGTATAATAGTGACGTAAAAAACAAATTGGATAGGTACGTGGATGGGAAAGGATTAGAGGTATATGGACCAAAAACAAGCAATTGGAACTAGCTGAACTTGGTACCATGGTCAGCATGGACCAGTTTGGGCTGAAGGGCCTGTTTCGTTCTATGACTATAACTGTAACCAGGTCTCAGCAAGGTAATGCAGCTTTATTTAAACAGGAACACCAACTATTTCTTCTAAAGAGAGACGGAGCAAGAAAGGAGGGAAGACGGACGGTGCGAGGGATAGAAAGGAGGGAGGGAGGAACAGATGGAAAGGTAAGGAAAGAAAAAGGGAAAGAAGGAAAGGAAGGATAGAGGGAAGGAAGGAAAGGGAGAGAGTGAGGAGGCTAGGAAGGAAGGAGGGCAGGGAGAAAAGAAAGGAAAGATATGAGAGAGGGAAGGAAGGAATGGCGGGCAGGAAGGAAAGGAGAGAAGGAAAGAAAGGAAATAGGGAGGGAGGGAATGAGGGAAGAAAGCAAAGGAAAAGGAAAGAAAAGTAAAGGAAAGAGTAAAGGAAGGGAAGGAAGATTGAAAAGGGAGTGAGAGAAAATAGGATGAATAAATTTAAAAAGTCAGTCTGTTGCAAAAGTAAGTCTGTGTTCCTTCAGGATCATAAATTTTAATAGCTGCTAAATAATTCTTTACCCAATTAGAGTTGAATAAATTAGGTCAATTAGAATAACAACCATCATCTACATAGTGTAAACATACCCTTGAGTCCTGGCAACTGAAAATCTGCAACTTTTTCTGCTTAATTTGCTATTTCTGCCATACTTTCCAGTTCTTTTCTGAGTGAACATTGACTGTACTGGAAAGCCTTAAACACCATGAATTCATTCATAACATTGGTCATTCAATACTTACATGGAATATCTTTTTCAGGAAGTAGTGGGATTGGGATAATAGATCCAAACTTCTCTATTAGCCGACAGTACAGCCAATCAAAATGTTTGTATCGATGGTAAACAGAGATATTTGTGTCCTAGAAGTGTTGACAAATGAACTTTGTAAACATCTGGATGGCAAAACATGCTGAGAAATTATGAAATAAATGTGAATATCAAATCAATATCTTTTAAATTGACAAAATAGTTGGCATCAGTTATGTGCAATTCCAAAAAAGTCCACCAAAACACTGTCTGATCACCTAATAAAACAGTTAGCAGTGCTAAAGCAGAACTTGTGTGGTTACACATTAAAGAGGTTTCCTCTATCAGCCTGGAAAATGAAATGAGGGCAGGGATTGGTCAGTTACCTCAGTTTGGCTGCTTTGAGATGCTACGTACTGCCAATGGTGTGTGTTCAATTCCCAGATGGCTGAAGTTACTAAGAAGGTCCTGGTTTCTCAACCTCTCTCCTCACCCTAAGTGAGGTGACCCTCAAGTTAAACCATTGCTCGTCATCTCTCCTGAATGAGACAACAGCCCTACGGTTGGGTAAGACTATTGCAACTTTGACTTCCAGCTGTTAAAGTTGTGCTGGGGATGCAAGTTTCCAAACACGCATTTTTCCATTTTATGAGGAAGAAACTTGTATAATTACCTGCCCAGGTAAAATGAAAGGGATTGACTGTAGCTCTCATTCACTCAATTGCACAAATATGGACAAAGTTTGTCTGGACAATGATTCTAGCTCTGAGCAATGATTCTATTTTGACACACTGCCATAATACTTTTTCCAGGGCCACATACCACATCTTTGCTGAGATCATGAAATTGTTTGCTTACAACCTTCTGCAAACATAATAGAAGATGCACTTAGTCCCTTCACCTCATCTAAAGGTGAAGCAACATTGAAGGAATCGTAGCTACTGATCTGCTGTAACATATTGACAATTTAACAGATATTCTCTGTTTACTTCCCTTGCTATGGCACTTTCAGGAGATTTATTTTTAAAAAATCTGACCTAGTCAGCATTATGTAAAAACATAGTTAAGAATTTAGTAGCATTTTCCACTGCTGCAAAGCACAGTTGTTAAAGAGAATTGTGCAGTGTTGAAGGAAAATACATTTCAGATTCGTTTGAGATGATAGAATAAGAATTACATATGTTCATATTAATAGTTGAACTGTAAAAGATATTTACATGATACTTTATTATTCTTCTGCTAGGACGGTATTAGCATTTAAAATAAATATGCTAAACATTAATCATCTATTGTTGCTGACAGTATTTGTAGATTGGGTGATTCCGATAGTAATTACTAGCCCCATCACACACCCATGTATATGGAACATCACTGGTACTTACATTGGGTGTGATTTGGTAAGAAATGTATTTTTTCATCCCTGAATATTTGGTTTCTATCTGAGGATTGGTAACTGTGCATTCCAGTGGTACTATTGGATACACCCAGGATGCACCGCTTTCATTGAACTAAGATAAAAAGAAAACAGTGTTAATATAACTCATTTCGGATAGGAAGTAACCACACAGTCAGCATATATGACCGAAGACAAAAATATTACAAATTATCAGCATTCATGTTATTACATAGCAACACTATTTACTGCAAATAATTTTTGAGCATGATGAGAATTAGTTAAAATAAATATGTTGAAAATGCTTTCAATTTAAATGAATGTTTCACCATGAATGATTTGATACTGAAGACACCTTGATTTCACACTTGACAAATTCAAAATCATAAACTAAATTATTCCAGTCCCTGACTAATGTGGACAATAATGAATTAATGGGAAAAAGATGGGGTGATCACAAAATTTGAGGTACTCAATGTAAAGAAGATAAACTAAGACTTTTGACCTGTGACAATGTAAATTTCACAATTTTAATAACTTCATAGATTGAAGGAATCAACAAAAGATAAAATATTACATTAAAAAAGCAGGAGCAATAACACTTTCTTGAAATGAAAGCGACAAGGAGACACTTATAAAGGAACTGAAAGCAACATGTGAATTAACCATCCCTGGGAAGAAACAAAATAAACAAATTGTTTCCTGGGAGACAGGAGACAACAACTGCTTGCTGCCTCATGACAAATGGGTAATTAACTCTGTTTGAAGAAGCAATGTTCTGAAATAAAGGGATTAATTGCAGAAAAAGCCGTGTTTTAAACAGGCAGCTAACCCGAAACATAATAACAAACAGGAGAGCTACTTCTGATAAGGTGGCAAGGTATAGACTTAAGGTCTTCAGGACAATAATCAATGTTAGGGATGAAAGAACTTTTGAACCATCAATAATGTCACACCACACACTTGAAAGAGAGAAAATTGTACAAGATTCCAACACCAGACCAAGTCAACAGCAGACCTTCAAAGCACATCACTGCACACGGATTGAACCCTGGACACTTCCAGAAACAGACCACTGTTGATGAGATCCTGGCCAGATTCCATCGTTAATCGGATAATAGCCATTAACTTGCTTACTTGAGGGGTCTTATTTTGGTTGGTACATGCAACTAAGTTTAAATCACTGTTTCAGTACTTGTTTTCCTGTGAGATTCCTATAATTAGATGAATTGATGGTAACTTGTGGCAAGTTCACCCACAACACATCCATGATTTGAACAGTGAGGTAAGAATCTCACTATTGAGCAGCAAGTGGCCTATGTGCATGTATTAACATCTTATAATTACTTATTCCTGTTTCATTTATATCCAGAGATAGTGGAAACTGCAGATGTTGGAGAATCCAAGATAGCAAAGTGTGGGGCTGGATGAACACAGGAGGCCAAGCAGCTTCGGTGCTCCTAAGATGCTGCTTGGCCTGCTGTGTTCATCCAACCCCCCACACTTTGTTATCTCATTTATATTCAGTTTGCTATTCTCTTAGGTGCCAAAGATGCCAACAATTTCTGACATGAAAGTCAAAATCAAAGGTGGTAGTTCTAGCTCACCACTTACTACTCAGGACCTCTATCTTAACCAGCAGCTACCAACAGCTCAGAGCATGGTCCATTAGCAGTGGCCTCCTGGATCCCCATCCATGGAGGTTGCAATCTGATATGTCCCAAACTCACTACATTATCATTGATGACTCACTGAGAGTAAAATTCTCCACTCCAGTGATGCACTTTGGAGTGCAATGTGATGTAATACATGTATAATAATAGCATGTATCTGAGAGCTGGATTCTGAACTCATGACATGTGGGCCTATAGCTGTACACATGAGACAGCTTAATGATTGACTTGTTGGTATTTCTGGAGCAATGAATGTATAAAACAAAACAGTATGAGAAAGACAGTCCTTGGGATGATAGTGGGGGCTTTTATTTGAATTGGAAGAATTTTACTATTATGTTAAGTGTTTGGGTGAGAGGGGAGAGGTTTTTGTTATTGCTGCCCACATGCAATCTCCTCCAACAGGTGCATAACAAGGACTGAGCAGTAGACCTTTGAATCAGGGCACCGATTTGCCAGATCCATGTAGAGGTTTCCCACTGGCCCCCTTTTTGGACTCCTCTGTGTCCCATTGTTTGGAGGACATTTCAAATGTTATTTATGGGTGTAGTTACCGCTGAGTGAACATGTCACTGAGGAATGCTTTGGCTGCTACACAAATCGACGAAGAGCATTTGTGTTTGGAAGCCAAGGAGCAGCATCAACTTCCAGACATTCACCACTGTGGAGTTACCAGCCATAGGTTCCCATATGATGCAACAAAGGTACAGGAGATCCATAGTCATTGTCTCCCATGGAGTGCCATGCAGATGAGAGAGGGACAGAGGCATTATACTCTGCCAAGAAGTGGAGGTTAGAACACCAGTTCATCATAGCCAGTGCATTAGCAAATTAAAATCCTTACTCAGATTAACAGGGGCTATAAGATGGGCCACCTATATCAGATTCCAGGGAGGTTATATCAAGGGTTTGTACCGGTACTGTGCAAACAATCCCCCTGGTTAATCCTTGGATAGCTGGAAGACACAGTGAGGCAATGTGATGGTTGAAGAGGATTTGAGGGAGCTTGCACATTGTGCTCCAAAATAATGTTAAAGGCTTGAGGTGGGAGGAAGGGATAGGTGTGAGGAAGAACAGATTAGGGAGGCGGGAGCGAGCTGGGTTGGTTTTGGGATGCAGTGCCACAATGATGCCACCCGAAGGTTGCAAGAACAGCAACTCATATTCTGCTTGGGAACCCTGCAGCCCAATGGTATCAATGTTGACTTCACAAGCTTCAAAATCTCCCCTTCCCCCACCGCATCCCAAAACCAGCCCAGCTTGTCCCTGCCTCCCTAACCTGTTCTCTCCATCTTCGGTCCGCCTTCCCCATCTCCCTATTTTTTCCAAAACCCGAAACGTCATCTTTTGTGCCCCTGAGATGCTGCTTGGCCTGCTGTGTTCATCCAGCTCTACACTTTGTTATCAAGTACAACCTGCTTCAAAGATAGTAGGAACTGCAGATGCTGGAGAATCTGAGATAACAAGGCGTACAGCTGAATGAACACAGCAGGCCAAACAACATAAGAGGAGCAGGAAGGCTGGCCTGCTGTGTTTGTCCAGCTCGACACCTTGTTAGCTCAAGTACAACCTGCTGTCTGGTTGGTGCCTTATTATTCTAGCTTGAGAACTGTCCTGAAAACATTTAATGAGTTCCTTGTCTAAACTACCTTTTCTCTGTCTGAATTTTTCAGTCCTTGTACACATTAAAAACCCCGATGATAATTGCTATTCCCAAGCTCCCATTATTTCTTCCTTTGACACCTTGCTCTACCATATGCTTACTGTTAGGGGGCCTGTATGTAACTCTCACAAGTGACCTCTTGCCTTTATCACTCCTCATATGACCAGAGTGCTTTTTTGTCCTGGTTTTCTGATTAAAGCAATCCCTTTCTGTTTTGCTAGCATCATTTTTAATAAACAAAGCCACTCCTCTACTTATTCCTAGCTTCCTGTCCAGACTAAATGTCATAGGCTCTTCGATATTCAATCCCAAAGCAGATGTCTGAGTTCTGGTCACTAAGTTGTACGTACTTATTTCAATTGGAGTACTAGTTCATCTGTTTTGGTTCAAATGTGACATGCATTCAAATGCAATGCCTTAGATTTATCCTGTTATTACTTTGGTAACATCTAGTTGTACCTGCTGATTGAGACATAGAGAACATAGAACATAGAACAGTACAGCACAAAACAGGCCCTTCAGCCCACAATGTTGCGCCAACCATTGATCCATGTATGCACCCTCAAATTTCTGAGACCATATGCATGTCCAGCAGTCTCTTAAATGACCCCAATGACCTTGCTTCCACAACTGCTGCTGGCAACGCATTCCATGCTCTCACAACTCTCTGTGTGAAGAACCTGCCTCTGACATCCCCTCTATACTTTCCACCAACCAGCTTAAAACTATGACCCCTCATGTTAGCCATTTCTGCCCTGGGAAATAGTCTCTGGCTATCAACTCTATCTATGCCTCTCATTATCTTGTATACCTCAATTAGGTCCCCTCTCCTCCTCCTTTTCTCCAATGAAAAGACACCAAGCTCAGTCAACCTCTCTTCATAAGATAAGCCCTCCAGTCCAGGCAGCATCCTGGTAAACCTCCTCTGAACCCTCTCCAAAGCATCCACATCTTTCCTATAATACGGCGACCAGAACTGGACGCAGTATTCCAAGTGCGGTCTAACCAAAGTTTTATAGAGCTGCAACAAGATCTCACGACTCTTAAACTCAATCCCCCTGTTAATGAAAGCCAAAACACCATATGCTTTCTTAACAACCCTGTCCACTTGGGTGGCCATTTTAAGGGATCTATGTATCTGTACACCAAGATCCCTCTGTTCCTCCACACTGCCAAGAATCCTATCCTTAATCCTGTACTCAGCTTTCAAATTCGACCTTCCAAAATGCATCACCTCGCATTTATCCAGGTTGAACTCCATCTGCCACCTCTCAGCCCATCTCTGCATCCTGTCAATGTCCCGCTGCAGCCTACAACAGCCCTCTATACTGTCAACGACACCTCCGACCTTTGTGTCGTCTGCAAACTTGCTGACCCATCCTTCAATCCCCTCATCCAAGTCATTAATAAAAATTACAAACAGTAGAGGCCCAAGGACAGAGCCCTGTGGAACCCCACTCACCACTGACTTCCAGGCAGAATATTTTCCTTCTACTACCACTCACTGTCTTCTGTTGGCCAGCCAATTCTGTATCCAAGCAGCTAAGTTCCCCTGTATCCCATTCCTCCTGACCTTCTGAATGAGCCTACCATGGGGAACCTTATCAAATGCCTTACTGAAGTCCACATACACCACATCCACAGCTCAACCCTCATCAACTTTTCTAGTCACATCCTCAAAAAACTCGATAAGGTTTGTGAGGCATGACCTACCCCTCACAAAGCCGTGTTGACTGTATTTGATCAAGCCATGCTCTTCCAGATGGTCATAAATCCTATCCCTCAGAATCCTTTCTAACACCTTGCAGACAACAGACGTGAGACTTACTGGTCTGTAATTGCCAGGGATTTCCCTATTTCCTTTCTTGAAGAGAGGAATTACATTTGCCTGTCTCCAGTCCTCAGGTACGACTCCAGTGGAGAGCGAGGATGCAAAGATCTTCGCAAGTGGCGAAGCAATTTCATTTCTCGCTTCCCAAAGCAGCCGAGGAGAAATCTGGTCCGGGCCTGGCGACTTGTCAATCTTAATGTTTGACAAAATTTTCAGCACATAGCTTCCTCTATCTCTATCCATTCCAGCATGCACACCTGCTCTTCAAAGGTTTCATTCACTATAAAGTTTGTTTCTTTCATAAAGACAGAAGCAAAAAACTCATTAAGGGCTTCCCCTACCTCCTCAGACTCCACACACAAGTTCCCTATGCTATCCCTGATCGGCCCTACTCTTTCTTTGACCATTCTCTTATTCCTCACATAAGTGAAAAATGCCTTTGTGTTTTCCCTGATTCCTTCTGCCAAGCTTTTCTCGTGCCCCCTCCTGGCTCTCCTCAGACCATTTTTGAGCTCCTTCCTTGCCTGCGAGTAATCCTCTCTAGCTGAACTTGACCCTAGCTTCCTCCACCTTATGTAAGCTACCTTCTTCCTTTTCACAAGAAGCTCCACCGCTCTCGTCATCCAAGGTTCCTTTATCTTACCCCTTCTTGCCTGTCTCAGAGGGACATATTTACTCATCACTCGCAACAACTGTTCCTTAAACAGTCTCCACATGTCTATAGTTCCCTTACCATGGAACAATTGCTCCCAGTCCATGCTTCCTAACTCGTGTCTAATCGCATCATAGTTTCCTCTTCCCCAATTAAATATCCTCCCATTTTGCCTAATCCTCTCCTTCTCCATAGCTATGTAGAATGTGAGGCAGTTATGGTCACTATCACCAAAATGCTCTCCCACCACAAGATCTGATACCTGCCCCGGCTCGTTTCCGAGCACCAAGTCTAGAATGGCCTCTCCCCTCGTCGGCCTGTCAACATACTGCGTTAGGAAACCCTCCTGAACACACCTTACCAAAACAGCTCCATTCAAATCTTCTGCTCGAAGCAGGTTCCAATCAATATTAGGAAAGTTAAAGTCACCCATTACAACAACCCTACTGCGTGCACACTTTTCCAAAATCTGTCGACCTATGCTTTCTTCAATCTCCCTGCTGCTATTGGGGGGCCTGTAGTAAACCCCTAATGAGGTGACTACTCCCTTGCTGTTCCTAATTTCCACCCATACTGACTCAGTAGGCAGATCTTCCTCGACAAAGGAAGCTTCTGTAGCTGTGATACCCTCTCTGATTAGTAATGCTACACCGCCTCCTCTTTTCCCCCCCTCCCTATTCTTTTTAAATGTTCTAAACCCTGGAACATCCAGCAACCATTCCTGCCCCTGAGAAACCCATGTCTCTGTTATGGCCACAACATCATAGCACCAGGTACTGATCCATGCTCTAAGTTCATCACTTTTATTCCTGATACTCCTTGCATTAAAGCAAACACACTTTAACCGATCCCTTGGTTCCTGTCAGATCTGCATTCTCTGTCCTTTCCTACTTATCATTTCCCACATTAATTCCATCCTGTTGTGATTGTAATGAGGTCAGTGAGGTGGACCTCATAAAAATGAGTTCCCTGATTGGGGCTGTTAATCTAATCCAATCAGGGAGCCCTGGCTGACAGATATAAACAGGACAGTCAGAGCTTCCGTTTACTCTGAGAACTGGCTCTGAGGATGCCAAACCTGTGTCAGGTGCTATGTACATAAATATATCGAGGGTGATTTGGTGATGGGAATCAGCGAGTACAGATGGGCTCTGCAGAGTTATTTCACTTCCTTTGTTAGATTTCCCCTGTCTGATTCACCACAACTTCCCATATTTGTTCCCTTGACCCCACTATTGAGGTTAAAACATCTCCACTTCCCTCATTATGCTGTTCACAAGAACAACAGGTCCAGTGCTGTACAGGTAGAGACTATCCCAATGATGCCGATACCACTTTCCCCAGAGTTGGCGCCAATGCCCGAAGAATTGGAACCCACTCTTCCCACAACAGCCTTTTAGCCATGCATCCGTCACTTTAACGTGTTTATCTGCAAATTTGTATGTGGCTCAAGTAACAGTCAAATGATTCTGCTTCTTAATTTGATGCCTAGCCCCTCACACTAATTATACAGAATCTCTTTCCCAGTTTTACCTGTCATAGCTGCCTACATGAGCCATGACAACTAAATATCACTCGTCCAGTCCACAGCTGATGTCCTGAATCCTAGCACTGGGGACACAACACAGTTGCCTAGACTCAGGCCCTTTGCAGCAGAGAACAGGGCCAATCCCTGATTCTTTAATGATAGGGGCGGGTGAGGAGCCAAAGACCAGGAACCACACTACCCGACTCGGCTCTCTCTGCTGTATTTTGGGCTGTTTTTAATGGAATGAGACAAAGGGGGTGTTTGAATAAGATGGAAGTGAATAGCATATCTGTTAGGGTTGCGCAGGGTGGTGGTGGTGGTGGGGTTGGGTGGGGGATTGCGGGGCAGTAGTGAGACGCCCTGAATGAAGAAGTAAGCAGTGCGGAGGGCATGCAGGTTTAGTAGCCTGGTGGTTAGCATGGGTGATAGCAAGTCAGGGAAAAATCTGCATTGTGACTGAACCTTGGGAGAGGTGGACACAGCAGCGGATCTACAGTGAGCATTCCGTAGCAGGGTGAAGATGGAATAGAACACAGAGAACTTTAATCTTCCTCTTGCACTGCTGAATATTTCTTGGGGCCACAGGTAATGCACTGACCCAATGGCAATTTCAGGACAGGCTGGCAGAGTCTCGTGCCAAGTTTGATTTGGTAGTGCTGATGTTAGAGAATAGCTCTCCTGCCCACCACCCTGTCCAGCAGGACCTCTATGTGCCTTCAAGAAACTGAGGTGCAAACTTGTAGCTGTTGGCCACCTCTGAGGCAAGTTGTCCAAGACTATGAAGAGCGGTTCTCAGTTGGCAATAATTGATCTGGTCCATGGCCAGGTTACAATATGGTGCTGGTGGCAGGAATCCTGCAAGATCCTTGGGGCTGCTGAGCTGAAGACAGTGAGCGAGTGAGACCTTCGAGATGTGGTGCATAGCTAATAAGACAAGCTGAGAAGAATTGTGTGAGAAAACTCTTCAGAGCTCATGGAGGGAAACCCTCTATGAAATTCCCTGAAATTGATTCAGCAATTTTTGGTAAAATTCAGACCATTTGTTTTAAAACAATTGGCTTCTGTAAATTAAAACAACATTCTTCAAATTATGTAGCCAGTCCCTCATCTCTAATATGAAGGAACTTGAGGCACGATATAGCACTTTTTTAGGTTAGAAGCTTGATTGGAACCGCTGAATCAGCCAGTGATGAAGCTGATCTTCACGAAAGATACAAAGGGAAATGCAGGCGGTGTGGAAAATTGGCTTCAGATTCACAAAGATCAATATCACAATTTCAGCAAAGAGTAATTTTGACTCCAAATGGAGTCAATTTCAAATATGATTGCAGCAGCACTTTTTTCTTCTGAAGTGTGAGCAGATTCCTCCCAAATCCGGTCAACAGTGAACTCTCAACCAACATGATCAAAACAAATCAACTGCTGATTCAGCTTATTGCTATGAGTGGTCCTTGCCACTACTTCTGGCCACAAAATGACACTGACTGCATTGCAAAAGAAGTTAACTAGCTATAGAACATTTCTAAACATGCAGAGGACGTGAATGTCACTATTATATGTCTATTTATGGTCTAATATAATTTGCATAATTATTCAGTCCCTCAGCCATTAACTCTAATGGGTTGTATTGTAGAAGCAGAAAATTGCACTCAAGTTTAAAAGGAATGATGATATTTAAAGTGGCACACCTTAAAAGTGGCAAGGAGTTTTAGGTTGGGGCTTGGGAGGGAGGGGGAGATAAAAATTTAAGTTCTTGCAATCCTTAAAATGCACAGCGTACCGAGAATCAGTTAGCATAGTTGAAGGGATACAGGATAGTGGTAAGAGATAGTAAGGACTGCAGATGCTCGAGGATCTGTGATAACAAGGTGTAGAGCTGGATGAACACATCAGGCCAACCAGCATTAAAGGAGCAGGAAAGCTGACGTCTCGGGCCTAGATGAAAGGACTTGTCAGTGTAGGCATAGTCTGCAGGTAAATGAAGAAATAACGCACCATTTAGGAGATGGCACTTACAGAACCAATCCATTGGTCAGTGTTGCTGTATGTGTACAAGGACGTGCAATCAAGTTTACATTGTCATCCGACATTTACCTTATGCCTAGGGCAGCAAGTTGCCATGTGTCATTTTTGCATGCAGTTCCCATATCACCAGATCCTGCTTTCGATTAGGATTTTAAAAGTGGACCAAATTAGGGATGAATAACAAAAGTTGCAGTGTAACAGCTGAAAGATCTCCTATCAATCTTCAGTTAGGGAGAGATGCACTGAAGATTGTAGTCAGAGGGCACAGGGATTGATGTTAGGCTGAAAAGGGTTGGGAAAAGAGTATGGAAGATCTGAGAAGTTCTTTTTTAAATGCAATGTTTTGGAGCGAGGTATCAGTACAGGTTGATGAGAATTGAAGTTCTGAGTGAGGAGTATTTTGTGTGAATCAGGATACAAGTGTGGGTTTTGAACAAGCTGGAGTTTATGGAAGGCGGATTGTGGTAAATAGCAGGCTTGAAAGGAGCATTTGAAGAAATTAGATACAGTGATGACACAAGCATGGATAAAGTCCTGGCAGTGGAAGGGGGAGAAAGCATTCTTGATGTTGGATGAGACTCGAGTGTTCGAAGGTAATACTGGAGTCAAACAAGATACCATGGTTTAGAAGAGCCAAACTAAACCTGAGCATGCGGAAGTGATTTTACACGGGCTTAGCCTAAGTAGTTTGGAGTTCATGGCAAGGAGTGCAGATGACAGGACTGAGGGATTTCAAATTTGGTGCAAAATTAATTGGAGTCAGCAGATTGTTTATCCAGTCAAAGGATATGAACCAGTTTGGGTAGGAACATGAAGCTGAAAGTTCAATCTGCAGGTTCATTTCTTTGATGTGATTAACCAACATTTCTACAAGCTGAGCAGTGGTGATTACAAACTAAAGTCAAAAGTCATTGAATGTGTAAATGTCAACTCAAGAAAGCAAAAATATTTTATGGTATATAGTAACAGGTTTTCACAGATGTGACCTCATTGATGCTAGCCCATAATGCTTGATTATAATTATACTTATTGTTACAGCCCACAATGCCCTCTCTGTCATAACTTAGTGAATGCTGGTATGTTGAGGAACTGAGAAACTTCACTTCTCCTTTGAATTCATGTCAGTCCTCACTGTCCCCGAAAAGTTCCTGGCTGCTCAGAGGAAATGAGTCGTAACACAAATCATACACCTTGAAGTAGTATCTAATTAAAAAGTACAAATATAACAACATTTTACTCACTGTCAGTTGAATTCTTGTGGCTGTCTTCACAGTTTTTCCTTCTATGAAGGGTTCTGCATCAGTTTTTGTAAAATGGTATAGTCTACAAATATTGGAAGAAATGCTTGATTTTTTTTTCAGTCAGAACTAAACTGTAACCCGCTGCACAGCTAAGTCCTGTTATAACGTATAAAATTTTCAAGGGCATACCAATATAAGACAATGTTACATAAATTGTTTCCAACTTTTGTTTTAAATCAAGGCGTAGACACTGTGCAGAAATAATGAAGGTGACTGTTAAAATGATAATAATTTTCATGTCTAAGCTATTTCAGGAGATCTTAGAAAAAGGTTATATATTAATTGCCTAATCGAGGGCCTCAGTTAGTGTCTGAGAGGAAATGCTATTTAAGTACCTTCTCACCAGAGACTTAAATAGGCAAATGCAGGAATTTGGCAGGGTCCTCTCCCTCCTGAGATTAATTGCTCCTGCCTCAAAACTTGTGCAGGAGAGGTCATTAGATTTCATCCAGTGATAAAGACTTGTGCATTGTGTTACGGGGCAGCATGCAGTTTGCCTCACAGTAAATTATGATAGGCAAATTTTCCTTTTACTTCTGTTTAATGAAATCCTTACCTGGTTAACCAATGTGGTTATGGTTATCCATTTTCAAATCTGGTGGAATTTCCCACAACTAAAGTTTAAAAATCCTTGATGCAAACAGTGGTGAGGTACTTATCACAATATATTATGAGGAATTCTGAATTACAATGACAAACATATATTGCCAATATTGAGATAATGGGGGAAAAATAGTGAAGATTTAAAAAGTGTGTGGATATGGAAAAATGAAAATCTCCTTGTGATAACTTTCATATAATCGTAACAACTAGTAAGTAACAAACTTAAGCTGTCATTTTGCAATAACAGTATTCCAATAAAAGTGCATCATGCACATTCTTCTAGCATTATCACTTCCTATTTTTTGCTGTTTGAACATTACACAATTCTCTTCCCTAGCAATTGATATGGGGTAACAGTAATTGTAAATGTCAGTTTCCCCTTCAATAAATTAAATAGAAATTAATCGGTACTAGATGTCAGGGTATTTCGTGACTATCGCTTAATCTTAAAATATTTCAGTTACTTGAATTGCTCAAATTTGTTGGTCTTCTTATTTTGTGTTATGATGCCTTTCTTCAGAAACATAAGATAGCATAACATACTAAAAGAATTTCTTTTTCACTACTTTCAAAATCCCTCCCGTGTAAAATAATCACAAATTAATGGAGCAGTAGTTGTGAAGTTAAGACAATTTGAGCAATTGATTTGCATGGCCCTTAGGATCTGCTGGAAGAGACCAACTGTTCAATTCCAGATAGCCAGGAGTGAAAGTTACATTATAAGCTCAACAGAGCAATGGAAAACTGTGTTCCACTGTGGGTGGAAATCGGAGACGTCAAAATTCCTAAGCTCTACCCCCTTACCCAAGATTTCTCATTTTTGTTGGGGTAGGACTGGGGACGTCTGCAGTTCATATATGAATATTTTGTGGAGGCAGCAGGTGATTTCACTGACTGGCAGCCTCCATTGAAATTAGACATTAGATTGTCCATTGCCTGGAATCTAGAGTGTAGAGACTAGAGCAAATTTTTTCTCTGTGCTTTGATATAGCCCTTTGGGAAGCTGAGGTACCCCTATGGATGTGGTCTCATGTCACCTTAGAGATAAGGGTCAGGGATCCTTTTGCGGGGTGGGGTCAGGTGCCCTTTGAAATTGTTAATTATGGGAAGGTGGTCATAAATCTCTTGCAACTGTCCAATGTATTCGGAGAGTGGATACCTGTCAACAAGTAGTCAGTTCCTAATAAATGTGCTCAGAGATGTTATTACATAATTCTGAAGCATGTGGGACTGGAATCCAGACCTTCTGGCTCAATGGTGGTGACACCACTACTGCTATACCACAAGAGTCCTCCCTTGTCAAATATCATCAGCTTGACAAGAAATCACAACACCTAACATAATGTGTTCTTATGAATGAGTGCTTTTCTCAATACAGCAGATCCTGCAAGATGGAGCTTTAAGTAATGGAACTTATGCATTTTCTTCTGTGTCCATTGGTTTCTTGTGGATGCGAGTGAATTGGAATTGGAGGTAATGGGGAAGGTGATAGGTGAAAATAGGCACAAGTGATGATTGGAGTTTGAGGGCCATTAGGATGGGTAGAGTGCAATAGAGTGGCTTAGCAGAAATGGTAGGCCAATTGGGGATGGTTAGAGGGTACATTGACTGAGGAAGTGCCATGGGAGGACATGGTGTAGAGGCCATGGCAAGTGTACGATGAGGGTGAGGGGGAATTATGGGGTGAGTGTGGTGCACACTGGAGAAATGCTTAATATTATATCCCTTTATTTTGTTTATGGACACAGAGTTGGAGCCCAGAGGCAGGCTTCCCACACAGTCCACTTTGGCAAAGCCATCTCCTTAGCTCTCCCAGAGTTACCTAGTCTGACTCCCAATCCAGCCCACTTCCCCGGTCCCCGATCGAAAATTGTAAGTGTAGGTGGCTATTTTAAAAGATCAGCTTCTTAGAGCCAGGAATTCTAACACCTCAATGCAACCAATCTGGGAATGATAAAGAAAAATTGGGACCCTAAAGTCTGGTCTTATACACGCAAAGCTTTCTATTTACGGGGACACACACATTAGAAGGATAAACTTTCAAAAACAACTAAACGTACTGAAGTACAAATGAATTCCCAGTTAATTAGAACAGAATAACATGTAATTGATGTTAAACTTTAATCTGTTCCTCTCTCC
Source organism: Stegostoma tigrinum (assembly GCF_030684315.1). NCBI lineage: Eukaryota > Metazoa > Chordata > Chondrichthyes > Orectolobiformes > Stegostomatidae > Stegostoma > Stegostoma tigrinum. The sequence continues at coordinate 24,183,423 of NC_081365.1, read as the reverse complement.
ACCTGTCAAACCTGCTGGTTTTGTTTCAGATTTTCAGAATCCACAGCTAGTGTTCGCTTTTGTATCTTTTACCTGGATATCCTTTTAGGAGTTGATTCAATACTGCTTCGCTTATCCTCTGCTTCAGGGATTATTACTTCATAATCCTCGTCAACTAATTCTGTTTGGAAATGACAAATACTTTCAGGCATATACTGATAACTACAAATACCTATATCTGACTCAACGTTATCTAGTTCATTTCAAACAACTCTTCTGAGACACAATGACTCATGAGTTTAGGTAGTTAAAACTAATATTGTGACAAATAAATTTAGATGTTGTATATTCTGCAGTTTGAATCTAAAAGTTATGTAGGATATATGTCAAAGACCATTTTTATAAATTGCTGATGCAAGTTACAAATGTTATTCAAAAATGAGGTAAGCATACAAAGTAAAAAGAGAAATGCAATTTGTGCTTTTACTGTGAAAATGTTTCCAGGTGGGAGCATATAAAAGGAAACCATCATCTGTGTACCAAACATAGTTATAGAAATATAAGGAGTTGGGCAGGAAAAGGCAAACTGGGACTTCATACCCTGACTCTGCCATTCAATAGCATCAATGTTGATCTTCCAACTCAAACAATTACACGTTTTTGCATAATCGTCATATCACTTAATTCCAATGGTAGCCAAAGGCCCTGGCGTAGACATGAACAACAGCTAAGCATCAAAGCTCTCAAAAGATTCATAACCTTGAGTTAAGAAAGTCTTCTAATTTCAGTTTTAATCTGAAATTGTCGCCTGAACTCTTAGATTTCACAGTTGGTTGAAAGCATACTTCAGAGTCTCTTTCAAGAATTAGAAGTGTTTCAATGAGGTCACCTCTCATTCTTCTAAATGCCAGGAAATATGGACTCACTTCACTGAATTGCTCCTCATGGGACAATCCCTGCATTGCAGAATCCGAATATTGAAACTTTTTTTTAATTCACTTATGTGACATGGATGTGACTGGATGGCCAACAGTTATTGCCCTACCCTAGTTTCCCTTGGTAAGACGGTGGCCTGCGTTCTTGAGCCCCTGCATCCTGTAGGTAGATCCACAATACTGTTAGGGAGGGATTTCCAGGATTTTCACCAAGCAAGACTGAAAAAACAATGACATATTTCTAAATCTGGATGGCGAGTGGCTTGGAGGAGAGCTTGTACATGTTGACCTTGTCTTTCTAGATAGAAGTGGTTGGGGGTTTGTGTCTGCTGCCTAAGGATCTTTGGTGAATTTCTGCAGTGCATCTTGTAGATAGTACACACTGCTACTACTGAGCAGTGTTGGTAAATGGAGTGGATGCTTGTGGATATTGTGGCAATCAAGCAGCTGCTTTGCCCTGGATGAGGTCAAGTTTCTTGAGTGTTGTTGAAGCTGCACTCATCCAGGTAAGTGGGGAGTATTCCGTCACATTCCTGACTTGTGTCTTACAGATGCACAGACTTTGGGGAGTCAGAAGGTAAGTTACTCGCTGCAGTATTCCTAGCCTGTGACCTGCTCCTGTAGCAAAAGTATTTATGTGGTGAGTCCAGTTGAGTTTCTGATCAATGGTAACCCATAGGATGTTGATTATGGTGGATTCAGTGATGGTGATGCCATTGGATGTCAAGGTACAGTGATTAGATTGTCTCTTATTGAAGATAATCATTGCCAGGCATTTTGGTGGCATAAATGTTACTTGCCACTTTTCAAATCAAGCCTGGATATTGTCTGGGTCTCGGTGCATTTGAACATAGACTATTTCAATATCTGAAGAGTCAGGAATGGTACTGCAAATTATGCAGTCTTTGGTGAGCATCCCCAGTTCTGACTTTATGTTGGGGGAAAGGTTATTGGTAAAGCAGTTGAAGATAGATGGGTCCAGCACACTAGTCTGAAGAACTCCTTGCAGAGATTTCCTGGAGCCGAGATGACTAACCTCCAACCTTCATTCCCTTCAAGACTCAAGTATCTTTCCTTGATGAGAAGACCCAAACTGTATGCAATACTCCAGATGTGTCCCATTGAGACCATATGCAATTACAGTAAGCCTTATTAACTCGTATACATCAATTCCCTTGTAATGAAGATGAATATAATGTGCTTTTCCAACTGCTTGCTGCACCTGCATGTCAAAATTTCCAGTGGCTCATGTACAGAAAGATCCAGATTCCTTTGAATACTAACATTTCCAAGTTTTACAATTTATAAAATAGTTAGGTTTACTATTTTTCTCTCCAAAGTAGATATCTTCACACTCCCCCTAATTAGATTCGATCTGCTGTATTCTTGTCCACTCACTGAGCCTATCTGTAGCTGAGGTAGTCTTTTTCAATCATTCTCACTGCTTACTTTCCTAAATAATTTTGTAGCATCGACATACTTAGATGAGGAGACAAAGTGTAATTTATCTATGTTAATGATATTGATTGCAACTAACTGAGTTTCAAGAACTGATCCTTGAAGTATCTCACTATTTAGTCTTCCAACCCAAAAATGACCTGTTTATTCAAATTCTCCTTTAATAACCAAACCATGATCCATGCAAATAAATTATCCTGAATCTTATGAACCTTAAGTTTGTGTAACAAACTCTCACATGGCATCTTATTGAATGCTGTTTGAAAATCCGAATATACCACATTCATTGATTCCCTTTATGTTTTTTTACAGTTAGAATCTCAAAAATTTGAACAGATTTATCTAACATCATTTGGATTTCTCACAGAACCCTATCAAATCACAGAGTTGGTACATCAGAAAAAGAGGTTATTCAGCCCATCATATCTGCACTAACACTGAGAATGAGCATTGCACCTGATGCCTCCTCCCTGTACATTCTTCTCTTTCAGATAATAACCCAATTCCATCTTCAATGTCCCAAGTGAACCAACCTCCACCACACTTTGTCAGTGCCTTCCTCATCCTAATCACTAGCTGCATGAATAAACTTCTGTTCATGTTTTCGTTGTTTGAATTATCTTTGAAAGGGGTGGTTCCTTTCACACAGCTCTACATACTCAGATCAGGAAACTTTTCCTTCTGAGCTATGTTCTACATCCATAGGCATTGGGGCTACATGGAACTGTACACGGTTTATCTTCCTCAATATCTTGATTGGGTTGGATGTCTTCCATCACTCTCTCTGATTGTTCGCCCAGTGAAGCTGATGTTTTCAGACTCCCACTCTTCATGTTACCAAAGGATTGGTTCTCACTCTGCACTGACATTGGCATTGACAGCTCTCTTCTACAAGATGGAGGACTGAACACTTCCACATCACCTGTACAATTCAGTTTTTTTAGTCCATGTTTGAACCAAGGCTGTCATGAGGTAAGGAGCTGAGTAGTCCTGGTGGAATCCAAATTGAGAGTGAGTGAGCAGGTTATGGCAAAGCAAATGCGGTTTGATGGCACCGTTTACGATCCTTTCGACCACTTTACTTAAGATCGAGATGAGACTGATGGGACTGTTAAGAGGCTGGGGCAACTTTGTGTACAGGATGACCTGGGCAATTTTCCATGTTGGTGGTCAGATGCCAGTGTCATAGCTAACCAGAAAAGCTTGGCTAGGGGTGCAGCAAGAGCGGGAGTATAAGTCTTCAGTATTATTGCTTGAATATTTTTATAGCCTTTGCAGTATCCAGTGCTTTCAGCAGTTTCTGGATATCTTGTGAAGGGCATCGAATTGTTTGAAGATTAACTAAGACGAATAGAGTAAACACTTAAATATTTGTAGAATTCCTACTGTTTGAAAACAGGCCCTTCGGCCCAACAAGTCTGCACAGACCCTTAGAGCATCCCACTCAGACCCATCACCCTATAACCCACCCAATGTACAAATGCCTGAACACTATGGGCAATTTAGCATGGCTGATCCACCTAGCCCTTGCATCTTTGGGCTGTGGGGAGAAACGGAAGCACCCGGAGGAATCCCACGCAGACACAGGGAGAATGTGCAAACTCCACACAGACAGTCACCCGAGGTGGAATTGAACTTGGGTCCTTGTCACTGTGAGGCAGCAGTACTACCCACCATGCTGACCCAAAGCCAAACATTTTGAGCTAAAATCTAAAAACTATTTTCTGCATAATTATTCTTTTCTTTGGCTACTCAATGAGTTTTAGTGTGATTACTGTGACTGCACATTTTCTGCCGGAATCTAGAATTCTGGGTTGTTGCAAGAGACGGCTAGTCATAAAAAGTCCATCAAATGGGTATCTGGGAGGTGGATTTGATACTTGCACTTTATGGCCTTCATTTTGGAGAATACTGCCTCAGAGGTACATGTTATCAAAATAAGCTTTCACTTTAAAAGTACAAGGTGATAGAAATGGGTTTATTTCCCTGTTTGAGAATTCCCAAGAATTGCTCTCCCTTAAATGGACTTTCAGCTCAATATCATTTTGTAGAATAATGATCTTTTTATTGATTCCACTGCTTTGTAAATTGAACATCTGATGAAATTTAATAGGGAACCTACCAATGTGTGCATGAAGGAATGGATTTGAGACAAACATGATCATTTGTTACATCACGTCTAGTTCTTGAAATCACCGGTTGAATTCTTCTGCTAGCTTCCTCAGGTGGGCACAGAGGTTTTCTGAGTGAAGCCATTTTCTTTGTCTCTGATCTTTTTCTCAGATTTACTCCAGGCTCAGGAAGTGTTGTCGTGTTTTATTTTAAATTGAAAGAAACACAGACTCAGTTTCAATTTGAATGCGTTCACAGCAATGATGCCATGTCTCTATCCTTTCCTGTAGTTCACAGTTCTGCTCATTTACTTTTGATATTATGTCTGTAAGGAATCTAAAGTCAAACAACCACCCATTGTCTGAAAATGCGCTCAATTACTTGATTTTACAAGCAGTGGCAACTTCAGGCTCCAGATCTAAAAATCTTTGCAGGATTTTCCCTCCACTTAATCACCTCCCACTAGCATGGAGGATTAGTTCAACACAGGCAGCAATGACTTCATTGAGTATGGATGAAAACAAGCTGTCTTGAACAGTTCTTAGAGTCATAAAGTAATACAGCATAGAAACAGGCTGTTTGGCCCAAACTGGTTCATGCTGACCATGGTGCCCATTCAGCTAGTTCCAACCGCCCACATTTGGTCCATATCCCTCTAATCCCTTCTCCCCCATGTACTTATCCAAGTGTTTTATTTTAAATGTTGTACCTGCCTCAACTATTTTCTCTTGCAGCTCATTCCACATACACACCACTCTCTGCGTGAAGAAGTTGCCCCTCAGGTGCTTCATAAATATTCCCCTCTCACCTTAAACCTATGCCCTCTGGTTTTCAATTCCCCATCCTTAGGAAAAAGAATATGTGCATTCATACTATCTTGGCCCCTCGTGATTTTATACACCTCAATAAGGCCACCTCTTACTCCCCTATATTCCAAGGGCCAACCTCTCCCTATAACAGGCCTACCAGTCAGGCAACATCCTCATAAATGTTCTTTGCACACTTTCCAGTTTAACTATGTCTTTCCTAAAACGGGCTGATCAAAACTGTGGACAATACTCCAAGTGTGACCTCAACAATGACTTGTACAACTGTAACATAATGTCCCAACTCCTCTATACAAGGGGCCCAGGGTATGCTAGCTAGATGGATAAAAAATTGGCTGGGCAACAGAAGACAGAGAGTAGTAGTAGAAGGGAGTTTCTCAAATTGGAGACCTGTAACCAGTGGTGTTCCACAGGGATCTGTGCTGAGACCACTGTTGTTTGTGATATATGTAAATGATCTGGAGGAAGGTGTAGGTGGTCTGATCAGCAAGTTTGCAGATGACACTAAGATTGGTGGAGTAGCAGACAGTGAATGGGTTTGTTAGAGACTACAGAAGAATACAGATAGACTGGAAAGTTGGGCAGATAAATGGCAGATGGAGTTCAATCTGGGCAAATGCGAGGTGATGCATTTTGGAAGATCTAATTCAAGGGCGAACTATAAAGTGAATGGAAAAGTCCTAGGGAAAATTGATGAACAGAGAGATCTGGGTGTTCAGGAAAATTGTTCCCTGAAGGTGGCAACGCAGGTCAGTAGGGTGGTCAAGAAGGCATACGGCATGCTTTCCTTCATCAGACGGGGTATTGAGTACAAGAGTTGGCAGGTCATGTTGCAGTTGTATAGGATTTTGGTTCGGCGACATTTAGAGTACTGTGTGCAGTTCTGGTTGCCATGTTACCAAAAGGATGTGGATGCTTTGGAGTGGGTGCAGTGGAGGTTCACCAGGATGTTGCCTAGCATGGAGGGTGCTAGCTATGAAGAGAGTTTGAGTAGATTAGGATTATTTTCATTAGAAAGACAGAGATTGAGGGGGACCTGATTGAGGTCTACAAAGTCATGAGGGGTACAGACAGGGTGGATAGCAAGAAGCTTTTTCCCAGAGTGGGGGACTCAATTACTAGGGGTCATGAGTTCAAAGTGAGAGGAGGAAAGTTTAAGGGAGGTATGCTTGGAAAGTTCTTTACGCAGAGGGTGGTGGGTGCCTGGAATGCGTTGCCAGCGGAGGTGGTAGACGCAGACATGTTAGCATCTTTTAAGATATATTTGGACAGGTACATGGATCGGTGGGGAGCAAATGGACACAGACCCTTAGAAAACAGATGACAGGTTAGACAGAGGATCTCGATCGGCGCATGCTTGGAGGGCCGAAGGGCCTGTTCATGTGCTGTAATTTTCTTTGTTCTTTGTTCTTTGTTCACTGCCTTGACTGATGAAGGCCAGCATGCTGAATGCCTTCTTCACCACCCTGTCTACTTGTGATGCTGCTTTCAATGAATTATGTACTTGTATTCCCAAGTCCCTCTGTTCCACAACACTCATCAGGACTTTACCATTTACTATATCAGTCCTACTTCGGTTTGATCAACACCTCACAATTATCTGTATTGAATTGCATTTGCCAGTCCTCAGCTCACTTCCCCATCTGACCAAGATCCCTCTGTAAATTTTGATAACCTTCCTCGCTATCAGCGATACTCCTGATTTTGTATCATCCCCAAACTTACTAATCATTCCTTCTACATTTACATCCAGATCATCTATGTAAATCAAAAATAACAAAGGTCCCAGCACTGACCCCTGTGGTATACCACTGCTCACTGGCCTCCAGTTGAAGAAACAACCTTCAACCATTACCCTCTGCTTCCTACCATTGAGCCAGTTTTGAATTCAATTAGCTAGATCTCCCTCGATCCCATGCGACCTAACCTTCATTATTAGCCTACCGTGTGGGACCTTGTCAAAGGTTTTACTAAAGTCCATTTAGAGAACATCTACTGCCCTACCCCCATCTGTCCTCTTGGTTACCTCTTCGAAAAAAAACTCTAAAAGATTTGTCATGCATGACTTCCCGTGCAAAAATCCATGCCTACTGTCCCTAATCAAACCTTGATTATCCAAATGTTGTAGATCCTGTCTGTCAGTATCCTCCCCAATACCTTGCCTACCACTGAAGTCAGGCTCACTGGCCTATAACTCCTGCTTGCGTCCAGTTAAGAATCTTAACAGCTTCAATTACATGAGAAAAATTGGCAAGCATGCGCCTTTCAAGAAACTGGTTTCCTCTCATTGGATTTACTGGGCATTGTTGCACTGTGTTATTCCAAATTTCAATTTTTACTTAATGATATATTTTATTGACATACGAAGCAAATGATCTGATCTTTTACATATGTGAGCAGAAATTCATTTTCCATTCTGAGTGGAATTTGAACATTTGAAATTTCTTTCAGGTTCATCACTCATTTCTGCTTCACCTTATTGTTTGTGATGTTGCTGCACTGCTATTCATACTGCTGATTGGCATCTGGATCTGTGCCTTTGGAACATCCCAAATGTTGTTGGCTGCTTTCATGTTTGGAGGCACTGGAGGTTACTTCTAGAGGCAGTCATAGAGTCATATAGCACGGAAACAGACCCTTCAGTCAAACTAGTCCATGCCAACCATGTTCCCAAACTAAACTAGTTGCCAACCTAAACTAACCACCTGCCTGCACTTGGTCCATATCCCTCCAAACCATTCCTATTCATGTACTTATCCAAATGTCTACTAAACACTGTAACTGTAGCTGCATCAACCACTTCCCCTGGCAGTTCGTTCCACACACTAACCACTCTGTGCAAAAGAAAAGTTCCTCATGGTCTTTTTAAATCTCTCTCCTCTCACCTTAAAAATATGCCCACTAGTTTTGAACAACCCCACCTTAGGGAAAAGGCCTCATTCTTCACCTTATCAATGCCCCTCAAGACTTTATAAATCTCAATAAGATAACTCTTCAGCCTCCTATGCTCCAGTGACAAAAGTCCCAGCCTATCCAGCCTGTCAAACCCTCCATTCCCAACAACATCCTGGTAAATCTTTTCTGAACCCTCCCGATTTAATAATATCCTGTTATTTAACAATAACAGGGTGACCAGACATAGTGCTCCAGAAGAGACCTCGTCAATGTCCTGTACAATTTCAACATGATTCCCAACTCCCATACTCAGACCTTTGAGTAATGAAGACAAGCATGCTAAGCGCTTTCTTAAGCACCATGTCTACCTGTGATGCTAATTTCAAAGAATTATGTGTTTGGATCCCTAAGTCTCTCTGTTCTACAACACATCCTAAGGACCTACCATTGACTGTATAAGTCCTACCTTTGTTTGTTTTATTAAAATGCAAAACTGCATTTATCCAAATTAAACTCCATCTATCACTGCTCAGCCCATTGATCCAACTGATCAAGATCCCCCTGTAAGCGTAGATAATCTCCTTTACTCTCCACTATACCATCAATTTTTGGTCTCTTCCTAACCATGCCTGCTATATTCTCATCCAAATCATTTATATAAATGACAAACAAAAGTGGATTCAGTACCAATCTCTGTGGAACACCACTTCCGTGGTTACAACATACTTCTACGGCTCTGGGTCAACTTGTGTTTTTTGGACTTTTAACTTGTTTGAACTTTTAACTTTGTTTCTATGTTTACTTTGTATTTAAGATTTTGCACCTATGTACCTCTGTACCTAAGGTGGCGCCAGTAATAGCAACATTGTATAATCTTCACTGTACACTTGTATCCCTAAATGCGAGTACAAATGACGATGAAATCTAATTCTAATTCTATTCTTCTGCCAAGGGATGATTGTGCATAAAACAACATGTTCTTTTAAAGCTACAAGGTTCATTGCTGTAACATCCTGTGATAAATTGGAGAATATTACTTTTAGTGGCATCCTGAGATCATTCAAGGATATTCTCTCTTGTTTTGTTGATTGGAAATGGTTGGATTTATTTTTAATAAACTGGGATTCAAAAATTTGCATAGGCAATATACAACATCTAAAGTGTGGCAATCATACATGAAAACTTTGATTTCAAATCAACTACAGTTTCACAAAGTAGGCATAATTTTTGTTCCTGCAAAGTAACTTCACAACAAACATAAAAGCAGCATTCAATCCTCTGATGATTCAGCTCATTAAAGCAGTGGTTTAATGAAGCTTTTTATCAATCATGAAGGGTCTGGATGGATAGATGGATAGAAACTGCTTCCATTCGCAAAAAAAAACTGAGACTCAAAGGACACAAACTTTGTTTCTTTACAACAGTCCTTCCCAAACCTATGTCCAGTGTTGCCCCCATTCTAAGGTTTGAGAGTTTTTGTGATCCCCTCCATGAGTGTGAGCTGTAGATGGACTTTGAAAGGAACCTGTTAACTTGGTCAGAACTCCACAGCCACACTGCTGCCTCAGAACTCTTGATCCCAGCTCACAACCCCACTTTGGGAAGCCTTGCTTTGCATTATACACCATCACTCTTATTGGTTACATTAAGTCCTCTGTTAAATAATCTCTCTGGGCCTCCACCCAATCACAGACACACATATCAATCTCTTGTCTGTTTTTTCCATCCACCCCCAAAATCCAGTGGTTTAAAAATTCTTACATGTCTACTTGTCGTTAGGTCTCATGTAAGGTCATTGACCTGAAAATGGTATGATGAAAATTTTTAGGGTGAACAGACTGAGCGGAAAGAAACCTGGCCCACAGCCATAATCTGTGGTATAGCCAACAACTTTTAACAAACTCAATTGCCCCTTAATTATTGATACATGTGGCAGGTGAACTGCCAATTTCAGCACATACCCCCCCTTTGTATTATGGGGTTCAGCTCTTCAGCAAGTGGGATGTTGGTGGGTAAGGTACTCACCCTATTTTATGTGTCAGCCATGCCAGGACACACCCACTGAGGGTTTGCAATATCCAGGCCATTAGTTCTATTTGTCTCTCCAAAGATGCTGCCTGACCTGCTGAGATTTGAACATCTTTTTGTCCTTGTTTCCACCATCTGCAGTATTTTTCTATTCTAAGATACTTTGGCTTCTCTTTGATTAAGTGTTAACAAATTGTCTACACCACTCTGCCCACTCCACCCCAGAAACTCTTCCAAGGTGTATTTCAGTATATGAAGAGTGCTGTCGCAATGTAACCTGCTACAAGTCACCCAAAATTACATGCATCAACTTTCCAAAGCCTTAGCACAGAGGCTGGAAGACACCTTGTCTCACCAATTTTGTGGCTAGGGGCATAGACTAAGCGACAAATAATTGCAACATAAGAAAAACCAAACTGACATGAAAGTTAACTCTAAAAAGATGGAATGTGTGACACATACCACCGGAAGTGTCTGAATGGCCATCAGAGTTCTTTGACTTGAGCTGTTGGAAGAGGAAACATTGTAAGAGACAAAAACAAGTACTGACTTAACAAGTGAAAGCAACATACAGTGAAAAATCTGAAACAAAAACAGAAATTACTCGAAAAACTCAGCAGGTCTGGCAGTGTCTATGGGAAAAAAAAGCAGAGTTAATGTTTTGAATCTAGTAACTGTTCTAAAAGAAAGTTTCTCTGGCAATTTCTGCTTTTGTTTCAGATTTCCCACACCCGCAGTTCTCTGTTTTATTGCAGGGTAAGTTACTAAGTTGTTGGGGTAAAGAAATTCACTACTTGGAAAGACCATGCCTACGTATGTTTAGGTGTAAACATTAAGAATTCCAGGAATAAATAACATTCCTCATTTGGGAGAGACAGGGTTTCATTTTAGTTTCTTTAACTTGCAATATAAAAAGAGTTTTGCAGCAATGAACACATTATAAAGGCATAACTTGGGGACAGGGCAAATGAAACAAATGGTGTGAAGTTTTATATCTGAGTTTCCAGTTTCAGTTGGAAATTGAAGGGTAATCCTTGGAAGGGGAGGACTCAAACAGTGAGAGAAAATCCCAAAGCGCAGATGTGGTGACCAGCACAGAAGGGTGACCTTCAGCAACATTACTCTTAAAGGTTTGGTGGGCTGCTTAGCATCAGTTTCATCTCCTCCAATATGGCTTTAAATTTGGTGACATATATAGTGGGTCTGTGGCATCTACTAACATGGACACTATGAGGCAGGCTGATCAATCAAACAAATAAAAAAAAATTCTCCCAGGTGTCAAACTAGGGAGCAAAGAGCAGAGATTGTAATCCATTTTAATCATTTCACATGAAGTGAAATAATGATTGTGATATACACATGAGCCTGAGACAGAAACTGAAATATCATAAACATTATCTTAAAAATAATAACATTTATTGATGTTATTCCAAAGGAATGATACTCCAAACATAGATAAATAGCTTTTCAGGGCCAGAGAGGATGTTTGTAAGTAACTCTGACCAGTAGGAACTCAGTTAGATCTCATTCAATATGACTTAGTGAGCAGCTTGTACATTCAGAATCATGCATTAAAAAGTTGATACGTATGTCAATCTACTGTCTGCTGTTTGCATCTACAAGGACTGCAACAACATATCCTATGTAGCAATAAGGTATCAGCAACATTCCAGATTTTGGCTTTAACTGCATATCTGAAGATGTCAGAAGTTGTTGTCAGTGTTTTATAATATCAGCAAATGCTGACAGTTTAGCCATCATAAAAATTGCAAATTCCAGGCCCATACTTTACATCCTGTATGTGATCAGAGTTCAAGGGTACTGTTTAAGAAAAAGGATCTGTATCTAATGTAATGGCCCTGAATTATTTGGAGAAATAAACACAAATAGAAACATCAGTTGATAATATGAACAAAAGTGAAAAGTGGAAAGAAACAATTGATGTAGACACAGAAATATATTTTTTCAGTGTCTTATGTTGATGTTTCAGCCTATTCACTGACAAAATGTTTGTGACATCACAGCAGTCTTTAATACTGTAAGGCTTAGAGTTTTAATTTGAGAATAAATCTGTCTTCTTAATGCAACTGGGTTGATTTAAAATGAATTCAAGGCTGTGATAGCTCATTTGCTTTAATTAAAATCATTGATTACCACATTTGTTCATAACATTTTGCTACTGGTCATTTTAAAATGAATTAATAGAAAAAAGGGTTTGATTATATGCAGAAAAATGTCGTATAAGGAGCATTATTCTGCATTGCTACTATTAAGCTGACATGGAAGACATATGCATTCTCTTGTTACATGGAATAAAAGATAATAAGCACATAGGACTATATTGAGGTATGCTGTACACAAATCCCACAAATTTCATGGTACTGCAACAAGCAGGCATATTTAATATGTATCAAATCAAAACTGAAAATTATGTAGCATTTCATTAATTAATTTTTGCATCCAAACATACCTCAACCACATTTATTTCTTCATAATGTGAGTCAGCAGCATATGATTCTTCTATATTCACAGCTGTTTCACTGTCCATCAACAACTATAAAATTGTTTTAAAAATAACATTTAGATGTTATTCATATTAGGTATTGAACAAGCCACTACAAGAACAAGACCTTCAGATTAATATATTTAGAAAATGGTGTTTTCTAACAGAAAAGTTGACAATTGTAAACATCATCAGGAGTGTGACAAAGTGGTTTGTGAAAAATTCATTGATATTTCGAGGGAAGACCAGTCTCCTTCTGTACTGTAAAGTGCGATTACTGAAATTCTGGTGAAAATTTGTATCAATCTCACAAATGAACAGAATAACAAATTAAATACAGTATTGGCAAATACTTTTTTCCATACGCCTGTATTTCTGTACTTGAGTACACATGACAATAAATGTAATTCTAATTCAAATACAAAAATTCTGTATGACAACTGCCATAATTGGATATAAAGACTTATCTAGACCCAGTCTGGGATTCACTGAGCTGCAATAATGATACCGACTTTTAAATGTTCTTGGAAATGTCTTAGCAAGCCATTCAGTTCAAGGGTATTTAGGGATGGATAAAAATGCTGGTTTTGCCAGCAATTACCACATCCTATGATAGACAAATGTCTTTTCCTTAAGGTGTGGTGTACAAAATGTTTTCAATACTGCACATGTAGCTTAACTCCATGGACTTTGTTTTAGATGAAGCATGACCTTCACTCCCTTTCAACCATTGCTGTGGTTATTGTGACAAAGTGTATCACATCCATTATATTTTGGAAACTGGATTTTAAAACAGAAGCATTTATATGTGTGTCAGTTCTGTTTTTTACTAACAAATGATGAAAAAATCATTTGGAATTGTCATCTAAGTGTATCAATTCCAACAAAGCATGTGTCTGCAGTTAAGTACCTGGCAGAACCCCTGCAGTGTTCATGGATGGAATGTTTATATTGCTGAGTTTATATCAGACCAGAAAGTTATTAATTTTAGCTTTTAAGTTCAGCTCAGAAGAATCGGAAGTTCAGTTCAGAAGGGAGATTAGTTTCTTCTAGCAGGAGAATCAAACATTTTGTTTCTGAAACCAGTCACCATAGTTGAAGTGTTTTAGGTTATGGAGATTCCAAACCAGAAGAGTTTAGATAGAAATCATCAAGTTGTTTGATTTGAAAATGTTTAGTACATCAGAACTGTGAAGGCTTGTGCTAGCAAACCTGGAAAGAAATCATTAAATATTCCCCACCTTCCATAAAAAAAGGGAGATGTTGGTAAAGTCTTAAAAAAGTGATGTTGGAGTGAAATTTCTCTGGAAATGAGTATCTGTAAAAAGGATAGTGTTGTGAAACAGGTTGAAACTTGGGTTTGCTGTTTGTGTAAAGATCCTTCTAACTATCTCATATAAATATAAAGCAAGCTTGATTTGTTTTATTTTGTGAAATAAACCCTGCGTTTTGTTGTTAAAGAACATCTGCAGCCTCATGTGAATAGGTATCAGTGATTAACTATCAAGTAAACAACTACAAAAATTGTACATTTGATCTATCAATCCAGGTTTCACTCTGAGATCAGGCTTGGCCATTATTACCATTAGCTGGGAACATCGTACAAAGATCAGTATTTAATCAGTAATGTGACTATCAGCTGCAGCCGTTCATGACATTTTAATAGTCTCTGTATCTGGACCCCCAATTTATTTTGGTCCCTTTACTCTCTCACATTGTTTTTTAAATAGCAGAGCACACAATTTTCCCAATATAAAGTATTGGTTCCAAAATCAAAAGAACGTTGGGGGAATATAGATAAAATTCAGATGTTAGGCAGCAACTAGCTTGTATCTGGGTGTTAAAAAGGCAAAAGAAACAACTTGAATAAACCAACGAAGGAAAGTCTGCTGGTGACAGACAAATAGAGATGAGGATTAACAGTGAAGAAAGAGTACAGTAATACAGGCAAGACAGAGAGGCATCAAGAGTGAGAAGACCACTGAAAGTAAACATACATACTGACACAAGAACTTTACATTGAATAAAACAATGTTCTTTAAGAAAGAGAGAGAGATGAATAAAAAGAGAAAAAATACTGGTTTTAAACTGGATTGCCAAGTAGCAATTGGAAATTCATTTCCCATTTTCAACTTCATTTCAGGTCAAACTTTGAAAAATGGTCCCATGATTCCACAAGTTCCATCACTTTTACTATAATCTAATTAATAACTATGGGAAAGTGTGTCAACGAATTTGCACACCACCAACAGTTTATTTCTCAATTGTAGCTGGTTTCTGCTAAAAAAAATCTGTTGCAATTCCTGTTTTGTGTTTGAAAGAAACTGCCTAATACTGAAACAATCAATTTCCCTCTGGGTTAATGTGTTCAAATAATCTTACTTTCAATATCTGCTATTGTTCTAAGATGTGGAACAATACACGGATAGTGAGATATTCAAAATATTGCAAAATAATGATTCATTAAGGAAAGTTCAAAACTCAGATCAGAAAGGCAGTAAAGAAAATTAGAAGCATTAAAGGAGTTGGGGTTTACGTGTATTTTATGTTTAGTTACAATTTATAATAATTGACATGACATTTTGTTATTTCTTCTTACCTGAACATTTTGGCCTGGGAACAGTCCACGCTCTCCATTAGAATTCACACCTTCATACCAACCACTGTAAATATCCTAAAGTAGGAATAACATCAGATATTTAGGCATGTGTCAAAATTTTGAAATATTCTCCACAATTAAGAATACAGATTTGAAGAAACACCACCTTCTGAAATGCATTAATATAGAAATTGATTTTAAAAATGTTTCCCATATCGGTTTTCTGGAATAACGATGCTAGAATAGAAATTCAACTGTGTTTCACTCATTCATTGGCCACTAGAATGCAATCATTCAAAGCACCAATATCCCAATGGAACACCCCACTGGAGGTATAGCTGAAATGCAGCGTTTGCCACATTGGCCAACAGCCTCTCTACTCAACTCTAGCAGCTGCCTGAATTGAATATTGAGCATACTACAGTATTAAGTAGGGATACTGTGTTTCTTTTAGGACCTTTTGGTGATATTGGAGCCAGCAACAGTTTGATTTCTTTATTATTAAGCTTGCCCAGAAAATACAGCACAAACATTCAGAAAACTGGCTGCAACATCAGGCTTTCTTTACATCCATTAAAAGCAAGTCTCTGGACTGTCAATTTCGGCTGAGGATTTGAAAAGCAAATATTAGGTCTTCTGGTTGGAATTGGGAATTGTTTTTTGATACCACAGAACTGTTGGAGACAGATGCTCTGTACTACTCCATTAGCCAGAGGGAAAAAATGAATTATTGATTACCATGGGCATGAAAGATTATTGGGATTATGCAAGAATGTAGCAGTGAAGTTAGAAATCAGGTCAGCTGTGATCTTGTTGAATGGCAAAGTAGGCTCGAAGGGCTGAGTGTCTTACTTTTACTTCCTGTTCATATGTTGCTGGAATAGCCATCACAGCTACTACACAAAGAATAGAACTAACCCCATCACAGGGCACAGGAGGCAACTCTGCCAGTGCAAAATGTAAGATCTGAATATACCAGAGGAGTATTTTACATGGAGACTGTGATTCATTGGGTTGGCAGAAACTGATCTGGTCCAGGAAGAATTGGGAAACAAATATTCGGGCACGCTCTCCTGAAAAGTCTTCAACTTCTGCACCCCACACTCATTCAAACTTACAACAGGTTGGCATCAGTAACTTTAGTCAATGTCCTATCCACCAGACAAATGACAGATGCTCTAAACAATGCATTACATTCCTCAGAAGGCTACATGATCTTTTGATTTTATTTGCCATGTGAAAGCTGTCACTATGCTTCATTGAGTAAAATGTACTTAAAAAATACATAGGCCAATGTAGTGGTCAGTACTCAATTAGATTCGCTCCAGTGTGGAAACAGGCCTTTCGGTCCAACAAGTCCACATCACCCCTTGGAGCACCCCACCCAGACCCATCCCCCCTATAACCCACAGACCCCTGAAAACTATGGACAATTTAGCATGGTCGATCCACTTAGCCTGCACATCTTTGGACTGTGGGAGGAAACCAGAGCATCTGGAGGACACCCATGCAGACAGGGGGAGAATGTGTAAACTCCAGACAAACAGTCGCCCGAGGATGGAATCGAACCCAGGTCCCTGGTACTGTGAGGCTGCAGTGCTAACCACTGAGCCACCGTGCTGCCCGTACATCAGTTGAAGTCCCGTACATCTATAACCCTGTTTCTGTTGCAGTTTTCTGCGATTAGCTTACCTATCTAGGAGGCTACATCTTAAAATTCATCCTAAATTCAGGAAGAAGATCCCCAATATGACAATTACATCCATTTTACCTGTACCGTTTTAATGTTGTGTGCTTTTTTGGGAACAGCCTCATTGCAATATGTTGGGTTGGATCTCTCTTTCTCTTGGGACTTTGCATGTTGGAGAATGGAAATTCATGTGGTACTACAGGATTTAAAGAGCTGCAATAGCCAAAATGTACCAATGAAGAGTTTTACATTAGGGATCAAAGGAAGTTTTTATTCCAAACTTCTTGAAAGACGTTGAGTAGTGCTGAATGCTAGTGGCAGATGCACTTTTGTCAATATTAAAATGCAAACCATGATATAAGGCATTAAAACAAAAGACATGGCAAATTGCTCATTTACATTGTTTCAAATGCCAACAAAATAATCCCAGAAGTAGTCAAGCAATACCATTAGGGCAGGGAAGAGAAAACAGCTCATTAAGAGAGGTGAAAAGCCAGTTTTCAAAATTAAAAAATTCACATCTATTCCCAATCAAAAGAATCTTAAAAGAGAACATTTAGCTTACTGAAAAAATGTGGTAACATTGGGGTCCTTATTTGCATAGTAAAAATGAGTTAGAGAGACTACAGCTGGCCGAAGTACAACTTGGAAGCACACAGAATGAGGGTGATTATCCACCCAAGTTGATCTGCAGGGTACTGCATTGCTCACTATCAATGTAACGCTGCTGCAAAAGATACTATGCTCCCAGGGACACACTCCTAGCGTATGGTCCAGACCAGCCTGCATCTCAGGGCTCACCACTCCACTTCATAGTGTCCAAGGCATCTTCCGCTTCATCTGGAGGTCAAAGATGGACTGTGTCCATAGGAATGCCGTGTACAAAGCTTGCTTAAAGGGCGAAAGACATACCCAATGCCATCCTCAACCCAATGGCCACCTTTGAATGTGGCTGCATCAAGCTCTGCATAGACCCTTGGTTGACAAACATCAAATGTAATTACACACTCAGGTTCTACCTTTCCCCGGTGTAGAACAATACAGCGCAGAACAGGCCCTTCGGCCCCGGTGTTGTGAAGGATGAGTCCGAACTTGTTGCCGCAGAATTCTTCAAGTCGTTGGGCAGTTCTGTATCAACTGTCCTTCATGGAGAAAATTGCAAAGTTAC
This sequence comes from Stegostoma tigrinum, assembly GCF_030684315.1. NCBI lineage: Eukaryota > Metazoa > Chordata > Chondrichthyes > Orectolobiformes > Stegostomatidae > Stegostoma > Stegostoma tigrinum. The sequence continues at coordinate 24,165,229 of NC_081365.1, read as the reverse complement.
ACTCTTTCAACTACAAGTCCATTAGGCACTGGTCAACATTTAGCATGCTTGAGACTCTGCAGGAAAAGAAGGATGGATACTACCACATGGTTCCCTGAGCTGACTGTCATTCATTTTGCAGAATACCTCATCACTAGAGCTTTCCCACAAGCACCAAGACATCACTGACTGATGGTGAGATATCCTTCATGTACGCCTGGACGGTATGCCACTGCACACTGCCCACGAAGCAGTTGTGCTGAAGAGACTGTTACACAGCACCTTCTGAAATGTGCCTTTGCAAATGAAGTCTGGAGAAAGATGCAGTGGTTTTGCTGAAGTTCGCAGAGCAGCTCTGTGACACAAAACTCTGTGCTCTAAGGTTTGTTTCAGACTCATTTTAAATTTGAATACATTGTCAGCACTGTTGCTATGTGCTAAGTCTCTATCCTTTGCCTGCAGTTCATTGTTCAGCTCATTTAGTTTGATATTACATCTGTAAGGACCCTGACATCAAACGGCCACTCATTCTCTGACAGCTCAGTGCACGCTTTATTCCTTGATTTCACAAGAAGTGACAACTTCAAATCTAAAAGTCTTTACAGGATCTTCTCTCCACTTAACCACGCCTGATCAGTATGAAGGATTAGTTCAACACAGGCAGCATCAAGTGAGAATTTACACAAGCTATGCAGAATGGCTCTTGCTCAAATTGAATTTACAACTTTTGCAAAAAATGTAAATAAGTGACAGAAGTCCATAACTTTACTCACCAATGTTTGTTAGTGGATTATACAGTATTAATTGGTTAATAAAAAAGCAAAATCAGCAAATTTTCTCCAAAATGCAATGAAGTCCCAGGAAAGCTGGTGCAGATGAGAAGATCCACTTTAGTTGTTATATCCTCAAAAATCAAGTGCACAAAACTAATCAGCTGGTCTGTCACAGTCATGTTGATGAATTTAATCAGCAGCAGTGAGAAGTATTCAGATCCTGTTGTAGTTTCAGAAAGGACATCTTTGCACAGAGATTCCACTTGGCTTGCTACTGAGGAGCTGCTGAGTGATATACCGTTGATTGCTATTATTATTTCTTCCTCATTCAAAGTTTGCAGCAAGTTATTGCTTCTTTAATTACTTTATAATCTGTGGATAATTTCTGTCTTGTCAGAAGATGGTAAACACAAAATGCTGCTTCAGAATGGGCCTTTTCCCTTTAGTTGCTAGGTCAGAAAAGAGAATGACTTGAATTTTCAAGATGGCTTTCAGCTTCTCAACTTTCTTTGTTCACTGCATCTTGTTCAAGGGAAAGTTATCTTTGAACTTACTGTGCATTGTTGTTTGGCAACATTCCAAATTCCCATTTTTACTTATATGGTGACATATAAAGTGAACACTTTTATCAAATATGCCTTTACAGTCGAAAACAGAAATGATCTTTCCTATTCCAGTTAGAAGTTGGACATTTTTCATTTGTTTTTGTATGCTCCAGGCTGACATTCATTGTTACACCTTCACCGTGCCATGCATTGTGTTTCTGTGCTGCTATTCACGCTGCCAATTGGCTTCTGGATCCGTGCCTCAGGAATATCTAAATTTTGCTAGCTGCTTTCAAATGGGGAGATACTGGAGGTTCCATCTGTGCTTGTGATTTGTTACCAGGGTCTCCAGTCAGCTTGCATTGCTCCGATACAGGATGAGGGACATTGCAGAACTCCCTATAAATATTTCTTCACACTGTGCATACCTATTAGACAGTGGTTAAAGAAAAGTAAATGTAGGGTACGTTTACAGATGACAGGCACTAGCTAAGAATTTCTTGCAGGGAGTCCACATGAATATGATGGGCCAAGTAGCCTCATATAGTGGCTTCACATGTAAATTTCTTGTATATTTCTTATTCGTTTGTTTGCATTGCCACAACACTTTACCTTGTAATTATAGACCATCTGGACCAAACCGAAACACAATGCAACAAGTTGTCAAAGCCAGATAAGAGCATGCACTATTTTTCTACTGGAAAAAACATACAACAGTACAGGACAATACAGGACCTTCAGCCCACGATGTTGTGCTGATCTGTTATCCTACTCTATGATTAAACTAGTAGTGATAATGGGAACTGCAGATGCTGGAGAATCCAAGATAATAAAGTGTGAAGCTGGATGAACACAGCAGGCCAAGAGCATCTCAGGAGCACAAAAGCTGACGTTTCGGGCCTAGACCCTTCATCAGAGAGGGGGATGGGGTGAGGGTTCTGGAATAAATAGGGAGAGAGGGGGACGCGGACCGAAGATGGAGAGAAAAGAAGATAGGTGGAGAGGAGAGTATAGGTGGGGAGGTAGGGAGGGGATAGGTCAGTCCAGGGAAGACGGACAGGTCAAGGAGGTGGGATGAGATTAGTAGGTAGGAGATGGAGGTGCGGCTTGGGGTGGGAGGAAGGGATGGGTGAGAGGAAGAACAGGTTAGGGAGGCAGAGACAGGTTGGACTGGTTTTGGGATGCAGTGGGTGGAGGGGAAGAGCTGGGCTGGTTGTGTGGTGCAGTGGGGGAGGGGACGAACTGGTCTGATTTTGGGATGCGGTGGGGGAAGGGGAGATTTTGAAGCTGGTGAAGTCCACATTGATACCATTGGGCTGCAGGGTTCCTAAGCGGAATATGAGTTGCTGTTCCTGCAACCTTCGGGTGGCATCATTGTGGCACTGCAGGAGGCCCATGATGGACAAGTCATCTAAAGAATGGGAGGGGGAGTTGAAATGGTTCGCGACTGGGAGGTGCAGTTGTTTATTGCGAACCGAGCGGAGGTGTTCTGCAAAGCAGTCCCCAAGCCTCCGCTTGGTTTCCCCAATGTAGAGGAAGCCACACCGGGTACAATGGATATAGTATACCACATTGGCAGATGTGCAGGTGAACCTCTGCTTAATGTGGAATGTCATCTTGGGGCCTGGGGTAGGGGTGAGGGAGGAGGTGTGGGGGTAAGTGTAGCACTTCCTGCGGTTGCAGAGGAAGGTGCCAGGTGTGGTGGGGTTGGTGGGCAGTGGGGAGCGATCAAGGGAGTCACGGAGAGAGTGGTCTCTCCGGAAAGCAGACAAGGGTGGGGATGGAAAAATGGCTTGGGTGGTGGGGTCGGATTTTAGATGGCGGAAGTGTCAGAGGATGATGCGTTGTATCCGAAGGTTGGTGGGGTGGTGTGTGAGAACAAGGTGGATCCTCTTTGGGCGGTTGTGCCGGGGGCGGGATGTGAGGGATGTGTTGCGGGAGATGCGGTCAAGGGCGTTCTCGACCACTGTGGGGGCAACGTTGCGGTCCTTGAAGAACTTGGACATCTGGGATGTGCGGGAGCGGAATGTCTTATCGTGGGAGCAGATGCGGCGGAGGCGGAGGAATTGGGAATAGGGGATGGAATTTTTGCAGGAGGGTGGGTGGGAGGAGGTGTATGATTAAACTATCCTGCATCCCCTACATTTTACTATCATCCATGTGCCTATCTGAGAAATGCTTAAATGTCCCTAATGTATCTGATGACATGGCTTTCACAACTGGATGCCATATATAATGACAGGCATGCACTGATGAGTGAATAAGGCGAGTGATGAGAGAAACTACAAGAGATGCCACAGTAAGGAAATGCAGGTGGTCAATGGCTGAGTCTCTGACATCGATACCCATTGGAGGCCACAGGTGTACTGAAACAGCTGGGCTTGTGGCACAGCCTTTCATGGAATGTGGAATCACTCCTAAGGACAAATGCTCCAATCTGCAGAGAAATTCAATAAGATTGTCTTTCCATGATCCAAGAGCTTTGAGGCAAGTACACGCTAATACATGAAGGGAAGAACCATGCAGATTGTCAGTAGGCAGCAAGAACCAGCAACCTGTGCCTCGTTCCCAAGGCAACTGGTCAGTTTCTGTTGCTTGGATACCAAATGTAGGACATGGCAGCCAATGAACCCAATATCTCTCAGCCAGACTGGCTGACATTCCTCCCGGTCTCTGCCTCAGACAGCCCTAACAAATCCTGACCCAAACCAGCACTCACTCTGCCTGCCTCACTCCTGCTAATCTTAAGGACCCTGAACCTGACAACTCCTCCTCCTGCTGAACCTGATACAACCATCCCGCAATCTAAACTGGACTGACACATGCTGGTCCTAATCCAATCCTCTGCACCCATGGCCATGATCAGCCCCAGGCCGTCCCTCACTAGGGTAGAACATCCTACATTCCCAAATGAAACACATCTTACCCCAAACTCGCATTTACTTACCTGACACTTCACACACCGACCTTAGCCATCTGGCATCCTACTACTTTTTACCCTCCTGGCATACTAAATCTCCGTTACCTACCTGGTACACTATCCACACCTACATTTCACAGCAGTAGTCAATGTGCCTAGCTGTGCTGTTGACAGTGTTCTCTCTGAGTTGTGTGGCCATGCATCTGTGCAGTGATTTGGAGGGCCTGCACATGCTAATCAACTTGGAGCCACAATAACTTCCAATTCCAGAAGTCAATGCCTCATAGAGACCTTGGAAGTCTCAACAGCAGCTGGAAATACTAATGGGAATGTAGGTTGTTGGACATTTTAGTCTTAAAGTATGGGTGCTGCTGTTGCAAAAAGATTTTCTCTGCTGCTGTATTTGTGGGTTACTGGATAGATTTCTAACAGGAGGCCCCTATCCAAGAATATCTAGCACAGAAGGCACCAAAATTAATTTTTAATGGATTCAGAATTGAAAATTGGGTTTCTGGACTTGATTGGAATATCTGGGCCATTATGTTACAATAACATAGAGTCGTACAGCAAAGAAACTTACCCTTTGGTCTATGCAGGCCATTCCGAGCATCATCCCACACTAAACTAGTCCTATCTGCCTGCTTCTGGGCCATATCCTTCCAAACCTTTCCTATTCATGACCTTATCTAAATGTCTTTTAAACACTGTAATTGTACCCACACCCACCACTTCCTCAGGAAGTTTATTCCGCACACAAACCCCTCTCATGTCTTTTTTGAATCTTTCTCCTCTCACCTTAAAATTGTGGCCCCAAGTCTTGAAATCTCCCATCCTAGAGAAAAAAACAACCACCATTAACTCTATTAACACCTCACATTATTTTATCAACTTCTATACAGTAACCTCTCAACTTCCCATGCTCCGGTGAAAAAAGTCCAGCCTTTCTTTATAACTCTAACCTTCCATACCTGGCAACATCCTGTTTAAATCTCTTCTGAACGCTCTCCAGCTTAATAAAATCCTTCAGGGCAACCAGAACCGGACATATTATTCCAGAGGATGTCTTGCCACTGTCCTGGACGACATCAGCATGATTTCCTAACTCCTATATTTGATGGATTGAGCAATGAAGGCAAGTGTGTTAAATGCCTTTTTCACCATCCTGTCCATATCTGATGCAAACGTCAAAGAATTACATACTTGAACCCCTAGGTCAGTTTGTTCTACAACACTACCATTAACTGTATAAGTCCTACCCTTGTTTGTTGTACCAAAATGCTTCACATTTAATCAGATTGAAGCCTATCTGCCATTTTTCAGCCCATTGACTCATTTGACCCATTGTTCTTCCAAAGGGTAGATGTGCAATCAGTTCAACCTTTCTTCATTAGACACGACCTGTATCTTCAAGTTGAGCGAATCTTCTTTGGAGTGCTTCTAATGCAATTATATGCTTTTCAAATAATACTACCAAGATCATACACAGTACCCCAGAAGCAGTTTCACCATATCTTTACCTCAATTGCACAGACATCATCCAGTGATGATGGTAGGATATGAAGGGTTGTTACTGCTGTTTGCTCCAAATGACATAATATTTTCTTGTACAAACCGTTTTGTTTAACAAGGAAACTTAGAAAATACGTGAAATGGGTGATGCTCATGGTACATGAAAAAGTGTTGCCATTTCATTATAAAGTCATCTTACGCTTTAGTTTATATTCTGATGAAAATTCTTTACCTGCTTGTTAATAGTAATAACCTCTCCAGGTATTAGAGTCAGTTCACCCTCCCTGCGACGTTTAAAGATACATCGAACTATCGCCTAAGTAAAGAAAATAAATCAAATCAAGGCCAGATCCTACATCCTGCCCACTCACACCATGGTTCAGCATTAAGATACAAGATGGTAATATATTTATTCTATTTGCTTTAAGTTCCATGTGCAATATAACGTTGCATTACTTTCGGAATTGAGTTAAGAATATTAAAACATTGAAACATCACTCTCACGTCTTTTCTGCCATTCAATAAGATCATGACTAATCTGCAACATAGCTGCACATATAACAGTCTTTGCCACTTAAGCCACATAACCTTCAAATCTATCACTCTCAGACTTACAATTAATCAACAACTGACTGAATGCCAATGCCTATTTGTGGAAGAATGCATCAAGCTTTCCTAATTTCATTCCTGAAAGATTTCATTCTTTCTTTTGATCATAAACCCTTTGTTCTAGATTCATTAAACCAGTGGAAATAATGGACAGAATTCTACAAGTACCCCACCAGGAGTCCTGCCAATGCTGTAGGGGCCCAGAAAATCATCCTGTGGCCTTCCTGCTCCCTTTTCTTTAGCCTTCCCACCTCTGACTTTCTGCAACTTTATGCTGGGTGAGTGAGGTTTAGGTGACCATGGTCAAACCAATTTTGGATGATTACTGACTGCTTCAGGGCCACTTCCCACCTAGCCTCTACTTTGAGCTTGGCAGGGCTTGGGTATGAAGGAGGGCACTTCCACAGGAACTACCCGTGTGGATGCTCACTCTCCCCAGGATCTGTCCATCAAGGTACTGAGACTACTCTCCACACCACTCTTTCCCATATTGAGACGCTCCTGCACTTACCTGGCTCAGAATACAGGGACTGCATTTGGGCCACTGTTGTGATTGGCACTGCTGTGACTACAAAGGAGTTGCTGGTCAATGAAATTCAGGTTCTCCGAGCCAGGGACTACTTTCTGTGTGAGAGGCAGCAGTCCTGTATCCAGCCAAATAATTCTCCACAGAATGTTAAATGACTGTGGGGGCTGCATGACTGACAGGAGTGTTAGCTATGGGAAACTCTGCTACCTGAAAATTTCTGTCCCAGTGCCTCATTTTCTACTCTATGTGTTTTCTGTATTGTCATAAAATCCTTAATCAACTCATCTCTCAATCATCTAACTACAAAGTAATACAACACTATCCATGGAGGATGACAGCATCACAACGGCCTGACACAACATCTCAATAATACAGCAGTGGGCTTCTCAATCTTGCTGGTTGGGTCAGTTGTTTGATGATATTGGGGAAAAATTGGAACTGACAGCAACAAGTGGCAGAATGCTCAGGGGATGCTTGGCTATTTGCAGGATTGCTTTATTTTGGGAGCACTGCAAGTCTGGAGGGAGGGTGAGAAAGCTGAAAGCGGCTTTTGCATAGAGGTCACGAGATAGATTCCCTGGTGGAGGCTCAACACAATGACAGCATCGCAGGCATCAATTGTACGCAGATGGTGCGGTGCCTATATCTCCTAACACCAAATCTTCCTCCATGTCTTCATCCTTCAATGGCAACACTCGGTGCCTTGGACCTGCTAAGGTCTTTGCTGCTGCACAGACTGCTGTACACCACATCTGGTCTTGACATGCTTTTGTGTACTGAAAAATAGCTCTATAAGTGTATTTTCAACTTGTCAATGGTTCACTGACTAAAGCTTCATTTCTTAGGTTTCTCAACCATAATTTTAAAAGGACTTCACCGGTCTCCAAACAGCCAAACTTTGCCTCCAGTTGTGAAAAGGCTTGGGAAGGTGGGCTGCCACGAGACCAAAGTATAGTGGCAGCTGCTCAGGAATATTGCACACACCCAAGGAAAGATCTTTTTGCAGCTGCGCAGCATGATGAAAGGTGCATGATTTGCCTCAATTCTTGACAGGAGCAAGCTGCAAACATTTTGCCACCAGTTGACTTGACACCCTACAGCTCTGAAGGCATCAATGTTCAAGCATGTTGAGGGAGTGCATCCGTTCATGTAGACCCAATGTTGTAGTTATGACCTCTTGTGAACTGCTTTTCCATCTGTCGTGGATCTACAGGTTTGGAAATAGCAGGGTGCATGCCAACTTGGTCCTTATCAGAGATCCACCCTAAGGTGATGAAGTAGCATTGTTCCTGATGTGATAGATATGACCCCCAAAGGACTGTCAGACCGCCAAATGGTAGGTGGCCTCTCCAAAGCGCTGAAGAAAAACTCCAAATGGGTAAAATAAATGCTCAGCACACTGTAAGCAAACCCATTTCTACAAGCAAGTAAGAAAGCAGTTGCGAGTATGAAGCACTTGTTGGTCTATTTCCCAGAGTTTGTTTCAGCTCCACCCATTAGCGTGGACTTGTCTTGCTTTCACTAGCAAGTTAGGTATCTAATGGTGGCAGGGCTGGATTAGACATGCCGAGGCCCAAATATTTGACAAGGCTTAAAAGACCCTACAGCATTTTTCAAACAGAAAGGACAAGGAAAAGAAAAGAAATATTAAAGCTTTATAGTTTCATATATACATTGACGAAGGCACAATAAAAAAACTAATTGTCTTGTAAATAATTTCAAATGAAGATTCTTTTTTATTTCCAATTTAGCATGGATGAAATTTTTTGACCTACAGCAACACAACAGAAATTACACAGATCAGCACTTACTATAATGGAAGCTGTAATGCAAACTGCATAAATTTAACATATTTCATTTTGTGCTTTTGGACAGCAAAGTCAGTAATAATATTCTCACATTAGCCACCGTGTTTATCACTATCTATGTACGTCAAATTCAGCGCAAACAGCTTTCCATGCAGCATTTTTCTACATAATTCATCTGTAATGTTTGTCAGTGGTGAAAATATCATTCTCCTAAGCAGTTTTGCTACCATTACATTCAAAAAAAGCTGCAATATTGCTTCAAAATTAGAAACAAAAATAACTCAATCTTAGCTTGGATGATGACTTGATGCAGGCCCGCGTAGGCATAGATGTCTATTACCTGAATAATTTTTTTTGATGTAAGTTTGCAAATGCTTGGTTTCTCTAAGGAGGTCAACATTGCAGGATTTCTGAGGGACAGCATTTACATGTATTTGGAAAGGCAAGGACAGATTTTGGATAGTCAACATGACTTCATGCATGGCAAATCATGTCTCACCAACTTGATTGAGTTTTTTGAAGAAGTGACAAAGAGGATTAATAAGGGCAAAGCGGTGGACGTTGTCCTTATGAACTGCAGCAAGGCTTTTGACAAGGTTTTGCATGGTAGCCAGGTTAACAATGTTAAATCACAAAGCATACAGGCAGAACTAGCCAATTGGATACAAAATTGGCTTGAAAGTAGGAGACAGTGTGGTGGTTGAGGGTTGCTTTTCAGACTGGAGGTCTGTGACCAGCGGTGTGTCTCACAAAGATCGGTTTTGTGCACTGCTTTTTGTCATTTATATAAATGATTTAGATGTGAACACAGGAGGTGTGATTGGTGAGTGTGTAGGTGACACCAAAAGTCACAGTGTAGTGGCCAGCAAAGAAGGTCACCTCAGAGTACAACAGATCGGATGGGCTGAAGAGTGGCAGATGGGGTTTAATCTAGCTAAATGTGAAATGCTACATTTTATCAGGGCAGGACTTACACACTTAATGGTAAGATCCTAGAGTGTGCCAAACAAAGAAACCTTGGAGTGCAGGTTCATGGTTCCTTGAAAATGGAGACACAGGTAGAGAAGATAGTGAAGAAGGCATTTGGTATGCTTTCTTTATTGGTCAGGCCATTGAGTAGAGGAATTGGGAAGTCGTGCTGCAGCTGTACAGAACATTGGTTAGGCCGCTTTTGGAATATAGCATTCAATCTGGTTTCCCTGCAATAGGAAAGTTGTTCCGAAACTTGATAAGTTTCAGAAAAGATTTGCAAGGATGTTGCCAGGTCTAGAGGGTCTGACCTATAGGGAGAGGCTGAATAGGCTGGGGCTATTTTCCCTGGAATGTTGGAGGCTGAGGGGTGACTTTAAAGAGGTTTATAAAATCATGAGGGGCATAGATAGTGACAATAATCAAGGTCTTTACTTCAGGGTAGAAAGTCCAAAACTAGAGGGCATAGTTTTAAGGCGAGGGGACAAAGATTTAAAAGGATCTAAGGGTCAACCTTTTCATGCAGAGGGTGGGGTGTGTATGGTCCTGAAGTCACTGCTGTGCCTTGATCCCAGAAGCCCACGCAGCCGCTGAGAAAACTAGACAGAACTCTGGTAAGAGCTGCCAGAGGAAGTGGTGGAGGCTGGTACAATAATAACATTTAAAAGACATCTGGATGGATATATACATAGGAAGGGTTTAGAGGGATTTCTAACAAATGCTGACAACGGGACTAGATTAATTTAGGATATCTGGTTGGAATGGATGAGTTGGACTGAAGGGTTAGTTTCTGTGTTGTACAGCCCTATGACTTTGTCAACATCACCAGGAAATTCTGTATTCAGAAGCTTTACACCTTCACACTGTTTTCAGAAGCATCCAAATTGACCAAAAATGAAAAGTTGCTTGCAATATTTGCAAACAGGATCTTGTCTCTTGGTGAAATTATTTCATCAGCATTAAGTACATCTTCATCTTATACTTTCTGGCTTATTCTTTTCCCTTTATTCATGGACTTGTCCACATCGGGCAGGCTTCTGTTGCTTTGAGCTCAGTTTCACCAAAATTACCTCTGGCTTATTTAAGGAAGTGAGAGTGTGTTTGTAAAGGTTTGTCCATGTACTAGGAGCTAATATCCAATAGGATCTTACTGGTTCTGTGGATCTACTAAAAATTTCAAAAGTTCTAACATGAACACAAAGTCTGACCATTTCCTTCTTCAGAATGCCAGCTTACCTCTTATATCACCTTTGTTGACTGCCATCAGTAAAAAGGTGACTACAAGCTAATGTTCCCTCCAAGCTGTGTAGCTGCCTATTCAGACACTAGCTCCAACATTCCATGCACAGCCATCAACATCAGCACATCCACTATAGCAATGACGTCTGGGTCCTAAGGTCACTGCTGTGTATTGATCTCAGAGGCCCACGCAGCCGCTGAGCAAACTAGAGGGAACTCTGGTAAGAACATCAATAAGTGACATTCAGTACAATCATGCTGATCGTCTAACTTTTACCACTTTTGCCCCACATCTTTTGATCCCTTTAGCCATAAGAACTATATCTAACTCCTTCTTGAAAATATTCAGTGTTTTGGCTATAATCATATTTTTTGGCAGTGAATTCCACAAGCCCCCACTCTCCCAGTTCTCCACATCTCTTGTGCTAAAAGGCCTACTCTGCATCCTTATTCAATGACCTCTGATTCTGGCCTCTCCACACAACAGGAACATCCTTTTTATGTTTACTCAGTCTGGTCCTGTTAGAATTTTTTAGGTTTCTATGGGAACACCACCCTCATTGACCTCATTCTTTTAAATTCCACTGAATGTAGTCTCAACTGATCTAATTTCTCTTCATACATCTGTCCTACCATCCCAGGAGTCAGTCTGGTAAATGTTCTTTGGAGTCCCTCAATAGATGGAGCACCCGTCCTCAAATCCTCTCACTATGGAGGCCAATGTATCACTCGTCCTCTTCAGCGCCAGCCGCACCTGCACATTTACTTTCAGCGAATGGTGTATGCGGACACCACAGTCTCATTGCAGCTCCCCCTTTTCCAATCTAAGCCATTCAGATGATAAATAATCACCTGCCTGTTTTCGAAAACCTCACAGTTATCCACAAAATACTTCACCAGCCATGCATTTGCCTGCTCACTCGACTTGTCCAAATCACACTGAAGCTTCTCTTCATGCTCTTTGCAGTTCACCCTCACACCGAGCTTTGTGGCATCTGTACACTTGGAGACATTACATTTCGTTCCCTTAACTATAACATGAATATTTATTGTGACTAGTTGGGGTCTAAGTACTGATCCTCGTGGTACCTCACTAGTGACTTTCTAAGTGTCAGCCAATGACCCAATTACTCCTACTAAATAAAAACTGATAGAACTGCGGATGCTGTAAATCCAGAACAAAAACAGAAGTTGCTAGAACAGCTCAGCATGTCTGGCAGCATCAGTGAAGAAAGACCAAAATTAAGGTTTCAGGTCCGGCGACCAATTCTCAGAACTGCCACTCTCATTGACATTACAGCTCGTTCGTTTCCGAAATCCATACACCGTCACTGAGAGGTGTAATATCCCGAACTTGAATAAATTAAATCAATCGCCAAGCACCTTGGCTTCGCCCAGTCACTTTCTCATCAAATTGTAAAATATATTGCTCTTAACGATAATAATTAGTGGCTACCATTCGATCCTCTAATTCAGCGCACTAAAAATCACAACCCAGGACAGAAATAACACCAGCAAACGTTCCTCAAGGCCAATTAAACTAGCGTATTTATGCCAAATAAACCTCGTTTGAAAATACTACAGCTTTGTATATTAAGCAGAAGAAAGTTAATCTTATAAGACAGCAGTACTATTTTGTTAAATAGTAAAATCCTCTTTTTGTCCAGGGCATTTTGTCCAGAATATGTTTAAGGGCATAGCCAAGGAACATATTTCCCTACACCAACATTTGCAGTGAGGGAAATAGAAATTAGACATCCCAAACTGCACTGAGTTGTATCTAAATGGGGATGCTTGTCCGAGGGTCTCCTACCTTGGTGGACATTCTCTCCACGTACCCCAGGAAACACACTTGAAACTCTGATCTTTAAAGGTTGCAGAACCACTTGCTCCGAACATCAATATTCGTTGGCTCACCCAACGTCACGTCATTCCCTCCGAATAAGTTTTGTTTCCCCAAAGCCAATGCTACTTCTCAAAACACTGGGACCTCTACCACCCCCTGCTGGACGTCAATTCGAATCGCTTGCCACGTTCAAGCTGGGAGAATGATGACCGAAGTTGGCAAACGCTTTGAATTTCAAGTTCTGGACTCAACATGACAAGTATGACACGCCAAGCATAAATTGCATACTAATTCGTGGAAAGATACAAGGCGGAGAAAGAAAAAAAACTTCGACAGGTCTCCAAACAACTAATATTGGGAACTGAGAGACAGCAAGAACTATCGATGCTGGAGTCAGAGATAACACAGTGTGAAGCTGGATGGACACAGCAGGCCAGGCAGCTTCAGAGGAGCAAGAAAGTTAGCGTTTCGGTTCGGGACCCTTCTTCAGATGTCTCTAATATTAAGGGCTGGCTGTTTTAAATTGCAAACAAGCAATATTCGTAATTCGGGAAATGTTGTTCGATGCTACGTATAAGAAGCACAGGTACCACCACCAACAAACGGGAAATGAAGCAGATGGAGGGAATGAAAATATTTTGCTGCAGCTGGAAATAAATAGTTCTAAGTTGTTTACCATCATGGGGATGAGAACACTTTCAAATTACTTGGTCTTAATCTGAATATAGCTCCAGGCCAGGTTCTTAAACAGAATTTATCAACAAGTGATCTGGTTTGATTTGATTTATTGTTGTCACATATACCTAGGCGCAATGAAAAGCTTTGTTTTGCGTGCAGTGCAGGTAGGTCATACCATACAATGTGCATTAAGGGCGATAGAACAGGGCGAACAATACCAATGTAACAAAGTGTGGAGCTGGATGAACACAGCAGGCCAAGCAGCATCTCAGGAGCACAAAAGCTGATGTTTTGGGCCTAGACCCTTCATCAGAGACTTCATCATCATCTCTCTGATGAAGGGTCTAGGCCCAAAACATCAGCTTTTGTGCTCCTGAGATGCTGCTTGGCCTGCTGTGCTCATCCAGCCTCACATTTTATTATCTTGGAATTCTCTAGCATCTGCAGTTCCCGTTATCTCTGAACAATACCAATGTTACATTGCAGAGAAGGTACACAAAGTGTGAGGTCAACATTAAATTTGAAACTTTAAAGGTCCATTCAGAAATCTCACAACAGTGGGGAAGGAGCTGTTCTTGAATCTGTTAGCCCATGTGTTTAAGCTTTTGTATCTTCTGCCTGTCGGAAAGGCTGGAAAAAAAATTATACCTGGGGTGGGAGCGATATTTGATTATGGATGTCTGCCTTGCTGAGGCAGCAAGAATCCCTCAAGAATGCACTATTGATGGTGTCAGTGGATGGAAGGTTGCATGAAGTTGTGTTCAAGTAAAAATAACTTCTTGTATTTCTCACATACTCCAAATCCACATTCACTTTTTTTGGCTTCATGGTTTCCATTCACTGCCCTGGTATCTTTTGTTCTTCTTCAACATCACTGTATCCACGTTCATTCTTCCTTTTCCATCTTGCATTAAGTTGCTCCCCTCTCACACCTTGAGTGTCATTGCAGGGGCTGATGGATCTGCAGTCACTGCTGATAAAAAGGGAACTTGGAGGGAAAATCTTAATAAAACACTTGAAGCACTTCAAATAGCAATCTGACAAATTGGTCAATAGGTTTATTCTTCTCAATCCATTAGTTTTTTTTAAAATCACAATCATGGTAGTATGGTGGCTGTTATGGTAGTAATTTCAGGGGCTTGTAAAATGATGCATTACAACCATTTCTTGTATTTTTTTAAATTCACTTATGTGAGCTGTTAATGGGTTAACAGCCCATGAATTTTTATACTCCTTCTCTCATCATACAGGGGTATGTGAACACTGTCTCAACTTCCTGCTCAAATAGGATTTGGTGTGAAACATCTGTAAGCATGAAAAGCATTAAGCTGTGTAATCTTTATGGCTCTACCCCCAGACTGCCGTCTACCCCTGTATCTGCTGAAATGGCCAGGTCAGTGACCTTTGATCAAGCCAGGCAGTTGTCACCACATGAAATCGCATCCTGTCTTTATCATACACTTCGTGACGATCAAAGCTGTATCCTGGTCTCAGATGTAGTAATTGTTTAATATATCTGCCAATTCCAAGGGTATAAAAATGGGAACTGTCCCCTGTTCAGGGAGAATCGCTCACAATACTCAGCACTCTGTGCCAGGTCGTGTACAGCGATCCTCTGAGGCTTGTGCTTGCTTAATGATAAAGGATTGTGTTTTTTTTTGATGCAAGGACTTACATCAGTCCATGAGGGTCTCTGAAAAATGAACCTAACATTTGGCGCTGCGAGCAGGGTTCCAACATGTACCGAGGTCTTACGTGGAGGATTGAATAAGTGATTGTTCGAGTGTCAGTGACATGAGTCAAACGGGCCCACAAGGTATGATTCACCTTTGTCTCTCTCACTAACCTACCACTCATGCGGCTCCTCATCCTTACGTGGCTCTGTACTGACGGAACCCTGAGACAACTCACAATCTTGTACACTGATTAATCCTGTGCTTAGAGGTTACAGTCCCCAGGGCTATGATAAACTAATTCCGGGAGGTTAGACGCCCCGGTGACTGGGGTTTGAGTCCCCAGGTCAGTATAGATTGACAAACTAATTCCGGGAGGTTAGAGCTCCCCTGGAATTCGGAGGTTAGAGTCCTCCAGTACCGGGGTTTGAGTCCCTGGAATGTAGTACCTAAGGTAAAGGATAACTACAGTGTCTGTCTCAACCACCCTGCCTTAGACTGGTAGTTCAGAGGGGAAATCCCCCACACGAAGGTCAGGACCCTGAAGTGGGTGTGGAGACCAAGGACACTAGACTAGTATATAGAGATAGGTAAGAAGTTGAAGCGTTAAAATAGGACAGACGTTGGATAAGGTGTGTCCGGAACCCCTTTGCATCGGTTATGTCAGGATGAGCCCAAAAACGAAGAATGGTTCAGATGTCTGTCGGCATACCTAAATAAGAAATTGGGAAATGAAATTTGGCCAATAGGGGGAACTTGGGATGTAGATAAATGCATAAAAGCAGAAGAGGCAATTTGGAAACGTAATACGGGGACAAAACGGATAACTTTAATATTTACGTGGAGAAAGACTGCTGAGGAAATAATGAATAAATCTAAATCCGCCAGCTGGAAGAATAATGCACATCAGAGAGGGATTAGACTATGTGGTCATGAGGGAAACCCTAAGTCATGGGAGGTGTTGAAGCGGCGGTGTGAGAATTATGATATGAGTAAAGCAGAACAGAAAAAAATCGAGAAAGGAGGCGAAATAAGGAATCAGGGTTGAAGAGCCAAGCCAGTTTATCATGTAGGAATAAAATCGGAGGTACCTCCTGACATATCTGGCTTGTTGATTGTGTTCCAAAGTAATGACACAGACGAGCGAGACGAGGAGGACTGGAGAAAGCACCCCCCTGCCCCACCAGGACCACTACCCCCTCCACAACTCTACCCGTCTTTGACCAACCAATTTCTAACATCTCCCTGCCCAGACCTTACTGACGTCCCTCTCCCTTCTCCAGACCTTATCTTGTTTATTGACAGCAGTTCCTCCATGCCCCTCTTGGGTACTCCCCTCTCTGAATACATGATTGTCAATGCTGCCTCCACATTAGAATCAGTGGCGTTTGCCCCCCCCCCCCCCCTAGTGTCTGCTCAGAAAGCAAAACTTTTTGCCCTCATCCCATGCTTGTGTTCTAGCCTCAGGGAAATCAGCGAATGTCTACACTGCTTCTCTGTCTGCCTTTGGCGTGTCC
Source organism: Stegostoma tigrinum (assembly GCF_030684315.1). NCBI lineage: Eukaryota > Metazoa > Chordata > Chondrichthyes > Orectolobiformes > Stegostomatidae > Stegostoma > Stegostoma tigrinum. Next base: position 24,148,635 of record NC_081365.1, on the reverse strand, counting down.
CACAACTTTGACCAGCTATGGTCTCAGCGTGGGTTTTTAACATCCTCGGGCACGGCCATCCAAAATTCTTTGTATGTCCAAAACCTTCTCCAGGCAATCCTTCTCCCTAAACAATTGGCTATTATCAAATGCGCTGCCCATGCCTCCGATGATCCTATGGCTACTCAGGGCAACGCTCAGGCTGATCGGGCAGCCAAACAGGCTGCTGCAGATCATAAAATGTCCCCACACCTCCTCCCTCACCCCCATCCCAGGCCCCAAGATGACATTCCACATCAAGCAGAGGTTCACCTGCACATCTGCCAATGTGGTATACTGCATCCACTGTACCCGGTGCGGCTTCCTCTACATTGGGGAAACCAAGCGGAGGCTTGGGGACCGCTTTGCAGAACACCTCCGCTCAGTTCGCAAAAAACAACTGCACCTCCCAGTCGCCAACCATTTCCACTCCCCCTCCCATTCTCTTGATGACATGTCCATCATGGGCCTCCTGCACTGCCACAATGATGCCACCCGAAGGTTGCAGGAACAGCAACTCATATTCCGCCTGGGAACCCTGCAGCCCTATGGTATCAATGTGGACTTCACCAGTTTCAAAATCTCCCCTTCCCCTACTGCATCCCTCAACCAGCCCAGTTCGTCCCCTCCCCCCACTGCACCACACAACCAGCCCAGCTCTTCCCCCCCACCCACTGCATCCCAAAACCAGTCCAACCTGTCTCTGCCTCCCTTACCGGTTCTTCCTCTCACCCATCCCTTCCTCCCACCCCAAGCCGCACCCCCCGCTACCTACTAACCTCATCCCACCTCCTTGACCTGTCCGTCTTCCCTGGACTGACCTATCTCCTCCCTACCTCCCCACCTACACTCTCTCCACCTATCTTCTTCACTCTCCATCTTCGGTCCGCCTCCCCCTCTCTCCCTATTTATTCCAGTTCCCTCCCCCCATCCCCCTCTCTGATGAAGGGTCTAGGCCCGAAACGTCAGCTTCTGTGCTCCTGAGATGCTGCTTGGCCTGCTGTGTTCGTCCAGCCTCACATTTTATTATCTTGGAATCTCCAGCATCTGCAGTTCCCATTATCTCTGCTGCAGATCACACTTTTATTGTGCCCTCTATGAACAAGCAGGCGATAAATCGCTCGCCTGCTTCGAACACGACGGGCATGCCAGATATTGTCACTGTTCAGCACTGGCAGGGGTCGCCCTGCCTCCGAAAAGCACATTTGGAAGATGCACTGATGTTCACATTCTGTGTCGTCAGGCCTTTGGGTTACTCCGATCAGCCAAGTCTGTACACCTGATGCTTTGCTCATTGATTGTCTTCATTCTGATACCCACCTCGGCAAGGAGAGAATGAGTGGTATCATGGAGCATACCTGGTGGCACACCCCCATCTGGCTGAGGCTACCCAGTCTCGTGTAGTATCATGTTTGACATGCCAGCAAAATGATGTTGGTCATGGGGTGAGATGCTCACCAGGAAGAACACCCTTGCCAGGTGGACCATTTGAATGTAGTCAGCTAGATTTTATTGAATTACCGTGTGTACATTGCTGTAAGTATTGTCTTGTGATTGTTGATGTATTTAGCAGATGAATTGAAGCCTTTCCAACCACTAATAATAAAACCTCAACGGTGGTAAAATTACTACTGACAGAGATCACACCGAGACTTGGAGTGCCTTGACAGATTGGTTCAGACAATGGCCCCCACTTTGTAGGGAAATACAAAGAACTATGTGAGCTGCTGCATACCCAGCAGCAAGTCCATTGTGCTTACCAACCTCAGGTGGCAGGAATAGTGGAAAGGGCGAACGGTACTCTTAAAACTGGAATAACTAAGTTAATGTCTGAAACAGGCCTGAACTGGTTGAAGGTCTTGCCTTTATCCCTGTATCATATGAGGATTATCCCACACTTGACTACTGGACTCTCGGCAGCAGAGATAGTCTATAGCCGACCCAGTAGGACACCCTGGGATGCCAATACCAGGCCACCCACCCAAATAGACTTGAATGTTATGGGTGAGGAAATGCAAAAGTACTTGCAGCAGCTAACGTTGTCTCTAAAGTTTCTCCATTCACAGGTAAAGTGTGCCTTTGGATCACCTTCGCAGATATCAGACCAGGCCCTTGAGGATCAGAATTGAGGCCGCAGATAGGAGATAGGAGATTTTGCGCTCATTCGAGATTGGGACCGTCCCAAGCTTGGACCAAGATGGAAAGGGCCATTTCATAAGCTTCTCCAGACTCCGACAGCACTTAAAGTCAAAGTGCCGAATCGCTGGATCCACCTAAGTGACTGTAAACGATGGGTTCCCTCGCCATGTTGAAATTAATCATCGGACTACGTATTGTTCCGATCGCAGCATGGGTTGGAGGACAATTTGTTTTATAAGACACGTATCCAACTGCATGGTAATTGAACAGTGTGTTATCCCGTAGCACAGTCTGTAGAGCCGTTATTTGTAGCAACCCCAGGATGAAACCTTCACTAACTCTATGAAATAGATTATTCTGGTGAGCCTTGCTAAGAGGAGGGAGGAACTTGGAGGAGGGGTGTGCAACGTCGATGTGTGGAATTGACAGTTAATGGCCCTCCAATTGTACAGGTACTAAACCTAAGCCTGGTAAGGAAGGGGCCAACTGTGCGGATCCTAACAGCTATCCACTTTGTTTTAATGGCACTGGACGTTGTTGTGTATATGCCTTAGTAAACGTCACCAACCGTCCCCATGATGCTTCCTGGCCCGTCAGTGTGTACAACAAACTTGTATAAAGGAGAGCTATTGAACTGCCCTTTTGGAATAAAGCCCGGTAAATGTGACTTCAGGCATACAGTGGACTTGTGGGAGCTGTAATAGCACCCATGTAAAAACAGGTATGGGATATTTCTGTTTCATTCCTCAGACTTCCAACCATTTAAGGGTCAACCTTCCTGGAATGGTTACAAGGTAGTACGCGAGTCCATTACCTGCTACCGTGCAAAGAAGGGATTCGATTTCCTTCTCAATGGGACCTTTTCTACTGCTACTCCAACATTGCCAGTGCTGTTTGCTGTTGGGACCATTGGGCTTCTCACGATCCCTTGTCCCCAATGAGCACATACTTGATGTCACACGCTCCATAAGCAAGAAGTTTTGCACTGCCAGTCACCCTGGGCTCTCCCTTGGAATATGGCTTCCTGGGAACTGTCACTTTGGGAGTCTCCTCAGGGACAATGTCCGCTAAAAGCTGAAACTACCTTATATGTGGACTCACCGTCCTAGGAAATAGCACGATGTTGGCATTGGAAACAGTAAACTGAGAATTAGCCGAACTTCACCTCTATGCTCAGCAAACCCGGTGTGCGTGGACTATCAGCTGGCTCAACAAGGAGGAGTATGTACGATCATAGGGGATAAATGCATTACCCATGTTACTGATGAATCCTATAACGTTACTGAAGCTATCTAGGCCATGCAGGGTCAGTTGGACCAGTGCAGAGAAGGACCCCGACCTGGGGAAGGATGGTTGGGATGGCTTCTGGGTGGTTCTTGGGGCTTGTACCTACTGTATGGGTTGGTTGCCTTCTTGATTGTTGTAATTGTTTGCTGCGTGTTCCTGGTATGCCTGAACTCTTGTTGCAGAATTTTTACCGACAGACTAGTAGCTCCCCTCTTGGCCCCGATATAGGTTATCATGGAATGATAAAAGGTGGGAATATGTTAATGGGTTAATTTTTATACTCCTTCTCTCTTGGAGGTTTACCAGGTTGAGGAGCTTGACTGAGCTCGGACTTTTCTCTCTGGAGAGAAGGAGGAAGAGAGGTGACCTGATCGAGGTGTACAAGATAATGAGAGGCATGGGTAGAGTCGTTAGGCAGAGACCTTTCCCCAAAGCAGGATTGACTGCCACGAGGCATAGTTTTAAGGTGTCAGGAGGAAGGTATAGAGGAGATATCAGAGGGAGGTTCTTCACCCAGAGAGTTGTGAGTGCATGGAATAGTTTGCCAGTGGTAGTCGTGGAAGCAGAGCCATTAGTGATATTTAAGCGACTGCTGGACATGCACATGGACAGCAGTGAATTGAGGGGAATGTAGGTTAGGTTCGGTTATTTTTGGATTGGGATTATTCCACGGCACAACATCGTGGGCCGAAGGGCCTGTACTGTGCTATACTTTTCTATGTTCTGTGTTCATACAGGGGTATGTGAACACTGTCTCAACTTCCTGCTCAAATAGGATTTGGTGTGAAACATCTGTAAACATGAAAAGCATTAAGCTGTGTAATCTTTATGGCTCTACCCCCAGACTGCCGTCTACCCCTGTTTCTGCTGAAATGGCCAGGTCAGTGACCTTTGATCAAGCCAGGCAGTTGTCACCACATGAAATCGCATCCTGTCGTTACCATACACTTTGTGACGATCAAAGCTGTATCCTGTTCTCAGATGTAGTAATTGTTTTATGTATCTGCCAATTCCAAGGGTATAAAAGCGGGTACTGTCCTCTGTTCAGGGACAATCACTCACAATACTCAGCACTCTGTGCTGGGTTGTGTACAGTGATCTCCCGCAGCTTGTACTTGTTTAATAATAAAGGATTGTCTTTGTAACCAGGTCAGTGTCTTGCTCTTGCACCAAGTCCGTGAGGGTCTCTGAAAAATGAACCTAACATATGGGATAACACGGTGTGAAGCTGGATGAACACAGCAGGCCAAGCAGCATCAGAGGATCAGGAGGGCATAGGTGGCTGGGCATTTATTGTCCATTCCTAGTTGCACTTGGGAAGATGATGGGGAGCTGCCTTGCACAAGGTGATTCAAATTGGCTAAAGCCTGGTATCTGTGACGGTCAGGACTTTTGGGGGAGGCTGAGAGCCATCATCTTACTTGGCCTTTCTGACTGAAGATTGTTGCAAAATCTTGAGCCTTTCCTTCTGCACCGATGTGTTGGGTTTTCCATCATTCAGGATGAATATATTTGTACTGCGTCCTCCATCAGTGAATTGTTTAATTGTCAACCACCATTCATGATTGTGGACTGCAGTGCTCAGATATGATCCATTAGTTGTGGAAACATCAGCCTGGTATACCACTTGCTGCTTTTGATATTTGGCATGCAGACCTGTTTTGTAGCACTAAGTAGAAACCTTACTTTTATGCATGATGGCCCACCTCACCTCACAAGTGCTCAGTTTTGAGCTGTCATATGTTTGAAATATATCCCATTTAGTATGTTATTATAACATAGCACAATAGTGAGGATCCTCAATGTGAACTCAGGACTTGGTCTTGACAAGTCACTATTGTTGATACCGTCACAGACAGTTATATCTGCAGCAGGTAGTTTGGTTAGGATGAAGTCAAGCTTTCCTCTTCATTGTTTCCTTGACCACCTGTTGCAAACACAGTCCAATTGTTCTGTTCTTGAGGACTTCAGCAGTAGAGATGCTACTGAGTCACTTTTGACAATTGGCATTGAAATTTCCCATTCAGAATGCATTACGTCCTTGCCAACATGCCAACTCATGCTTCCTCCAAAAGATGTTGAACATGGAGGGATTCTGATTCATTGGATGGTGGGGGGAGGAGGGGTTTAGGTGGTAATCAACAGCAAGTTTTCTTGGCCACGATCAATCTGATGCCACAAGACTTGACGGGGTCCAATGTTGAGATTCCCAGAGCAACTCCTCCTAGACTGCATATCATAATTGAAGAGGGCTATACTGTCAACAGGGCTGATTTTGCCCTTGTCATTTCCAGCACCTAGATTGGTGCCAGGTGAGTCATCCAGATTTTACATTTCCAGCAGTTTGTGGTTTTTACTCTCTTTCAGAGGATGGTTGAGTCAACTACATTGCTGTGTTGAACACCACTGCAAAGGACAGCAGACTTTGAGAATCAGGTGGGTTTGACAACTGGTTCATGATTATCATTAAACTTTTAATTTCAGGTTGTTTGTTTCCAAATTCAACAACAGGAATATTCCAATATTGGGATTCGAACTCAAGTTCCCAGAGTACTAGTCCTGCAACAATACTACTGTGTCATTAATAATAGTGTGAAGCTGGATGAACACAGCAGGCCAAGCAGCATCTCAGGAGCACAAAAGCTGATGTTTCCGGCCTAGACCCTTCATCTCTGAAACGTCAGCTGTTGTGCTCCTGAGATGCTGCTTGGCCTGCTGTGTTCATCCAGCTTCACACTTTTTTATCTTGGATTCTCCAGCATCTGCAGTTCCCATTATCTCTACTGTGTCATTGACTTTGTTACAGATGGTTTACCTTGGAACAAAGTAAAATTGTATTCTTCTTAGCACACTGTTACAAAGACATAATTAAGCATAATTGTTTCTGTAGATTGGTAATTTACAATAAACTGAATGGAAATTAAAATGAAAACCTACAGCTTTTAGACTTGTAAACTGAAACCACCTTCTCATCAGCCAGGAAGAACATTGATTTGTGCCTATTTCACATCAATGCTTCTCATTTCTTTACTCCACTTGTTGCTTTTATGAATTTTCCGTGTTCTTCTGTTCCTCCACAGAGTGGCAACGTTGAAGTTCCAGTAGATAGAAATTTTTAGAAATCAAGAATTGTGAGAGCTTCCACTTTTATGTTAATAAACTAGCTGCAAGTAACTTGAAAGAAATCCTAAGTGAACTGTAGCTGTGTTTTTAAGGGCACAAGAATTCTCAGGATCTTGAATATTTGTCATATTCCACTGTTTTGATAAACTAGTGCTTTTAAGCTTGATATTTCATTACTATAATCCATGTGCATGTCTCAATCTTTATTTTGTTACTGGTAAATGATTTTAAAGTCAGTGATAACAAATGTGTTTTACATAGTTTGCTATTTCACCAGGCTAATTCCAAGATGACAAGTTTGTCATACAAGGAGAAATTGAGTCAACTAAGCCTGTATTCATTACAGCTAAGAAGAACAAAGGGAATTCATTGAAATGTATAAAATTCTGTCTGGGCTGGACAAACTGGATATAGGGATTATCGCCCCTTGGCTGAGCAGAGAGGAGTCTAGAACAAGGGGTTACAGTCTCAGATATGAGGGAGACTATTAGGACTGAAATTAGATCATTTTACCACTTTTTCCATTGCTCAACTCTGAAGGGAGCCTAATGATACAAAGAGTTATAACTTTTAATCACTACAAACAGTGTTAGTTGCATATTAGTCCTGGTTGTAAAGATTTGTCACATTTATGGACAAGCATATGGACGTACATGGAATAGTGTAGGTTAGATGGGCTTCAGATTGCTACGACAGGTTGGCACAACATCGAGGGCCGAAGGGCCTGTACTGTGCTGTAATGGTCTATGTTCTATGTTCACACATGAAACTGTTCTAATAATGGTATTGGTGGATTTTCATGTATTTTCTCAGCACGCATGGAAGTAAGTTGCTGTTCCTAGCAAGCATTGTCTGTTCTTTTTAATTGGGACTGGTCCTGGGAAAAGTATTCCCTCAATAAATCTATCATGTCAATTTGGGTTAAATCTATATTAGCAGACAAATCATCACAATGTCCACACACTGAACAGTCAGTTTATTTTATTATGTTCTTAAAACGATAAAACAAATGTCATTCATCTTTTGCTAAATTAAACAAATGCAACCCAATGAATTGAAACTTTATCTGCAGGTTGGACTTGTATTTTCACAGTTTGTTCCCAGTATATTGATGTAATCTTCTCTGGTTATAGTCCATAGTTATTTGGACAACAACAACTAAAATCTTGCAAATTCAGTTGCTTCTGATAAAGAGAAGTCAGTGGATATTCAAAAGGTAGAAACCCCAGTTGGATTTAAAAAATTACATTCCCAGTTTGTTGCGTAAAGGATGCTGGCTGAAAGAGAGTGTTTTTCAGTTTGGTTGTACCTTTGAGCACAAGGGATGGAAAATATTAAATAACAAACGTTATTAACAACGCCATCAATTTTTTTTTACGAAACATCTGTACATATGTACAAAATCATACAAATGGCAGGAATGTTCATGTTCTGTCTCACAGTCTCATTTCCCATCAAGTAATGCCTTGATGTCTTTCACTCCATATTCATTTGCTACAGCTGTTGCATGGTCCAAAGCATGGATGATGGCCAGAATTTTGATCACTTGTTTGATATTCTCCCTAGAGTAAGTTAATTTGAAGATGGCAAGTTACATTTACAAAGTAAAAATAAACTTGCACACAATTACACATCATCTTCAGAACAGTCATTCATATTTACACAATATTAACTTTTTTTCTGTTGTGTACAAAGTCTGGACCAAAATAGATAGCAGAGATTACTGCCATTATGTTTTTGAAGTAGGCAAATTAATTCTTCAGATTTTCTAATATTTTGTACTTCAGCACATCCACAATTCAACCTGGACCACTGATGGTAGATGCAACTTCAGAGTTTAAACAAAACTCACAGCATTCATCCAGGAAACAGTTTTTAGCAAATTCCAAAATGAATTTCCTCTTATCCATTTCAGATACTTAAGAAATACTTTCCAAGTTTTAAAGCAATGTGCTCAAATCAGATTTGAAAGAACAAGGGTGCCCTGTAAGGTGAGGCTATAAAGTCAGGTGCCAGAGCGTGAAGGAAGGTAAACCCCAGGTGTTCAGTATTAGATCCATCCTCATATTTACCAAAAAAAGGGATCAGTGAGTGGGGACAACTACCTTCATCAGAGCTCTTGGAGTAGGTTATCCATCATTAGCAATGGACAGTGCACACGAAAGTACCAGAATATTCAAAATGGGACTGGTGAGAAGGAAAAAAAATGACCTAAAAATACAAATTTGTCCCCTGTCACATTAAGGTGAAGTGGGTTTTACTGAAAGCACAGTGCACATTACAACAGCCCTAAGGGAAGGGGTGCTACTTTATGGCATTATTTATTTTTTTATTTGTTCATGCGATGTCAGTTTCATCAGCCAGACCAAAATTTAATGTCCAACCCATTGCCTTTGAGAAGATGTTGGTGAGCAGTGTACTTTAACAGCTGCAGTTTTTGTTATAGGTACATCCACACAAGTCAGGCAAGTTGTCAAATTACAAACTGATACCACGTCTACGTGTAGCACATACAAACCTTATCCCAGTAACCAATTTGGATTCAGACATTATTGTGGATGGTGAATTGAAACAAGTGCCTATATTTACCTTGCTGTACGTTTTTCTACATCAGAACAGCCAAGGCTTAGCCTGTATATGGTATCGGCCAAATGAACAAGGTAACAGCAGAAATTTTCCAGCTGTGGGATACTCTTGTCTCCTTTTAGGTTGACAAACCATTGTTTTGGTAAACAGGTGATGAGCTAAGAGATAAAAGAAGCATTGTGATATCTAACCATCATTTTACTTGAAACGAAAAGTTTTTTTTTAAAAACAGTATGACTCTAAAACAACGAAGTATAATGTATACTTTACACTATATTAGCTCACGATACAAGGAGAAACATAGAAATGTACAGCACAGGAGGTGTCCACGCTGCCTCTGCTGGCTTTGAAACAGCACTTACGCTTACTCCCTCACTTTCTACCCTGCATGACCCCCATCAAGTAACATTCCAAACCCCTTTGAAAATTATTAATGAAATGTTTCCATCACATTTTCAGCAGAAAATTCTAAATCCTGGCAATACAAATGAAGAAAAGAAACCTTATTCCATTGGATGCTACGTCAACGACTTTGAATACATCTGGTAATTCATGCTCTCATCAGAGAGAATAATTTTTTTCTATCTACTCCATCCAACCCATTTTGAAAATCTTGTTGAGTTGTGCTCTTCACCATCTCTGTACTAACAGCAAAGCTTTTCAAACCATTGTTCATAAATGTTCAACATTAGTAAACCTGTTTTGTACCCACATCTAACGCTTTTATATCATCCTGCAGTTTGTGGTACCCAAAATAATCACCCACAATACCCTAGCTGAGGGACAACTGTGATTTAAGAGTTCTATTCTGAACACACTGCTTTTACATTCTATCCTTCTATTCATAAACTCAAGTAACCCACAGCTTTTAAAACAAAAATCTTATAACAGCCTCTAATATTAAAAGTATAGCTATGTCTCTTGTTATGTTTGTAATTCCATGAATAAGTATGTCTGAGAGTCACATTTGAGCAAATGTAACAATTAAAATAAAGCAATGAAGGCATAAGAGATGTGGCAGTATGATCTGTTCAACATCTGGTACCCATCAGTGAGCAACAATATCAGCTGTTACTCAGTGGTAGCACTCTATCATCACAATCAGCAGGCTTTGGATTCAAGACCCATTCTGTAGACAAAAGGACAAAATCCAGCTTGACACTACAGTGCACTACCACCGGAGCATTATACTATTCGGCACCAGTTTTTGGAAGAGACAGTAAATCCAGGTCCCATCTATCCTTTCAAGATCCGATCACTATTTCAAGAGCAGTAGACGAATTTTACCTGTGTTCTGACCAAATTTATCCTTCAACCAAAATACCAGAAGTAGACCTCATCTATGGGATACTTCTATGTCCTAAATGTTTGTGGTGCTTTCCGTTGTTACATTTAAAACACATCATTGGAGTAGCTGTAAAAGTGGGTTGGCAAATTCTGAATGTATTACCTAATGCAAACTCTTTATTTTGTAACATAAATTGTAATGCAATTGTAATGTAATTTTAAATATTGCATGGGAAATTCAAAACAGGTACAAAGGTGAAACATGGAATCAAATGTTCAACTCTATGTTGTCATACAGTTTACAAGTATTGATATCAAGCTGACGAAAACTAAAATAATAGCAAAGAAACTTCCTGGGGATCCTTAAAACTTTTCAGCGTGTACTTCAGTTTACTTACACTCTGGCATTTCTTCAAGCTGTCATCTCCAGGATCTGAGTTCTGAAGAGCGAGAAGAATGTAGCGATTTAAAAGGCTGTCCACAGTTAGCTCTTGCAATGTTCGATGTGAGATTATGCCAGTCCACTGCAAGATGTTATCCAAAAACTGAAAAAGTAGTAACATATAATAAATTCAGTTGAAAGCTATTGTTTGCATAAATAAAATGAAGCAGCCAACCGTACTGAAGCCTACTATGGGGAAATATTTTCTATACCAGTGTAATAGGCAAGATTAATGGGCAGCATGCTGGCTCAGTGGTTAGCACTGCTGCCTCACATCACCAGGGACTTGGGTTCGATTCCACCCTTGGGCGACTGTCTGTGTAGAGTTTACACATTCTCACAGTGTCTGTGTGGGTTACCTCTGGGTTCTCCGGTTTCCTCCCACAGTTCAAAGATGTGCAGGTTAGGTGGATTGGCCATGCTAAATTGCCCAGGGATGTGTAGCTCAGATGGGTTATAGTGGGGATGGGTCTGGGTGGGATGCACCAAGGATTAGTGTGCACTTGTTGGGCCAAAGGGCCTGTTTCCACACTGTAGGGATTCTATGCCCTAAGACATTAAATACTTTTTCTTGCAGCTGATGCAATCTGTTTGTCATATTTTGTTATGCAATAAGATTATTTAAGAACTATTGAGAAAGAGCGAACTAATACTTGTCACTGGCACAAATCCAGATTCGTATTAATCAGATCATATTAATCTACTGCTTAGTTTATCCTAAAATTGTCCCTTGAAGCAAAAGAAAATCTGTGCAGTATTATGTGAATGAAGCATATTACAGAAATTGTTCAAGAAATCTGCACAGCAAGTTACTTGTCTAAAATCTCAGCAAATTTCCTGCAGGATCGCAACAGTTGCAGAAATAATACACTACACTTTGAATTTCAGATGGTCATGTTGGACTTCATTTGATACAAATAATTTCTAGCTGCATTACTTCAGTTTCTTACCTAAAGAATGTTACATACACTCACATTCCAACCAACAGAAATAAAACATTTCAATTGGATCTTCAGCAATCAGTCAGTGTCATGGGGCTGTACAGCACAGAAACATTCACCTCGTCCACATTGACCAGATAACCTAACGTAATCTAGACCTATCTGCCAGCATTTAGCCCATATCCCTCTAAACACTTCCTATTTATATAATTTTTTAGATGCCTTTTAAATGTTGTAATCGTACCGGCTACCAATTTGTCTGACAGCCAAACATGCACCACTCTGTGATAAAAAAGGTCCCTTTTAAATCTTTCCCCTCACCTTAGTTTTGGATTCCTCTACCTTAGGGAAAAGACATTGAGTATTCAACCTATCCGTGCCCCTCACTATTTTATAAACCTCAATAAGGTCACCCCTCAGCCTCCAATGCTCCAAATAGCCTCAGCCTATTCAGTCTCTCCCTATAGCTCAAACCTTCCAATCTTAGCAACATCTTGTGAATCTTTTCTGAACTCTTTCAAGTTTCATAACATCCTTCCTCTACAGGGAGAACAGAACTGAATGCAGTATTCCAAAAGTGGCCTAACCAATGTCCTGTACAGCCACAACATGACCTCCCAACTCCTATACTTAATGCACTGACTGATAAAGGCATGCATACCAAATGCTTTCTTCACTATCTTGCCTACCTGGGGCTCCAATTTCAAGAAAATCCAAAGAATCTTGGCTCCAATTCCACACGCTTATTTTTGCCAAGATTACACAGAATATTATTTGATACTTGGTAGTTCATATAAATAGCATTCAAATGCATTTCCTTAGCCATATTGGTTGCTTCTTGAAAAAAAATCCACTGGGTTAATTAGATATGCTTTACTCTTTAGCAACATATGCTGGCTCTCCAAGGTCTGCTTACATTTATGCAAATGTTCAATCACCCCATCCCCAGCTAAAGATTCTAGTAACCTGCCCATGGCTGATATTAAACTAACAGATCTTTAACTGCCTAGTTTATCTCTTTTACCCTTCTTAAATAACAGAGTAAGATTGCCACTAAATTTAGATTAATGGACTAATGCTGTATACCTTTGAATTCAACAATGCTTTTACTTTACTTCCCAAATTGAATAGCCCCAAAGTTATGGTTCTATAAAAATGGCAGAACAGTAACATTAAAATAATCAATTTTTAATCTCTCACCTTAAGTGCTGACCAAAACTGTCGCTGAAAAAATAGGTAGGGTCCTGAGTTCTTGTTTTCCAGCACACTACAATAATACATCAATAAATTACTTCAATATTAAAACAAAATATGAGATAAAACATGCAATTTGTTACAGATTTAACCAAAGTTTGATTGGAAGCAGAGTGAAGGCAGTAGAACACGAAGGTAAAATCAATGCTGATTAAAGTGAGGGATATTAGTTCAAGCAAATTAGGCACATTTAAAAAAAAGATAAAATGGTTACATCAACATGGCAAAGCTTTATTAACCAGCACCTATGGGACCAGGGGCGTGCAAGTTGATCAAATACAAAAATAGAAATAGCTGGAAAAGCTGAGCAGGTGTGAAAGCATCTGCGGAAAGAAATCAGAATTAACATTTTGGGTTGAGTGACCCTTCTTGAGAACTGATGATAGCTAGGAAAATATCAGTTTATATGCAGAAGGTAGGGTTAAGGCAAGGGGGAAAAGGAGTAAGAACAGTCAGACAGACAGAGGAGTGGATATCGATCTGGCTAGGAGGGTAAACAGCTGTTCATGGGGACTGTTAGTGACTAACAGTGGGTGGTGCGTAACAGGAGACAATCTGATAACAAGGTTTGGTCATGTGGGTTGAGTTAAGGACATGGGAAAGCACAAGCCCTAAAGTTATTGAACTCGATATTGAGTTCGCAAGGCTGCAGGGTCCCCAGGCAGAAAATGAGGTGCTATTTTTCCAGCTTGCGCTGAGCTTCAATGGAACATTGCAGCAAGCCAGAGACCAGAGATGTTGGCCAGGGAACAGGGTGGCGTTTTGAAAAGGCAGGCACTGGAAATTCAAGGTTTTTTTCGTAAACAGAATACAAATGTTTTGCAAAGCGGTCACCCAATCTACACTTTGTTTCCCCAACATAGAGGAGACCATACCGTGAGCAGTGAACGCAGTAAACTAGACTGGGTGAAGTGCAGGTAAAGCGCTGCTTCACCTGGAAGGTGTGTATATGCCACTGGATACTAAAGAGGGCGGAGGTAAAGAGACAGGCATTACACCTTCTGCGAATGCAACACAAGGTGCCGTGAGGCTGTGGTGGGGTGGTGCTGGACCAGGGTGTCCCAGAGGGAATGGTCTCTGCAGAAGGTAGACAAGGGGAGGGGAATATCTATCTGGTGGTGGCATCTCATTGGAGTTAGCGGCAATGGTGGCTAATGATCCTCTCCATTTACATCCTCCTTATATATTTCAGCAGTACAAGTCAGACTGTTTAAATTCACGGTATTTTTTTCAATGCTGTGGTTATCCATAATACCAAAAGAGCCCCCATTCATGCAGACACGGCCCTTGATGTCAAATGGTCGTGACAGATTGCAGGAAGTGTCTGTATGGTGACGTCACTAACAAGAGCAAGGTAAAAGAAGCTTTCCCATTCAGAGACTTCTCCAAGGTTGATCCCCTCAATTGCCATTCCTGTGCTGTGGCTGTCAAATAGCCACCATACTAGTTAGGGCCCTTCTGGATGGATAAGGAAAAATCAATCTTCTCATCTGGATGCTAAAATGGCCAATACACTGCATTTGCATATGGAAGTACAGCTGGTGATGTCAGCTGGCTGCAATACTATGTTTCTACACGTGCGTGCTCATTGCCCTTTCTAGTGGTAACATTCACAGTAAATATGCCTTTTCTTTGCAAAAGTTGTTTCAATACAATTTGCTTTGAAAATATACAATGTCTTTACCTAGAGAACAGCAACACTGACATATAAACCATTTTCACTGCAATATTTTGCTTAGTTTCCAAAGGAAAGCTAAAATATCTTAAAAACATCTCAAATGTAAAATTAATCTGGTTAAAACAGGTAACCCACCCAGGTAACAGAGCACTAATGTTACATGGAAAACTGGGAGTGTGAAAGGGCAAATGCAGAAAACAAAAAGGGCCCATGTTTTGGAAAACACTGAAATTTAAATTGTAAGCATGGGTTACTCAGAAAATATTCTACATTTTAGACCCACCAATCTGCCTTTATCTGTCAACAAGTTTTCCCTCAAGTTCTTTTAATGCTCCTTAACATGTAATAATGACCTGGCTAGGCTGTCATTTATTTGCTGACAGGAGTTTTACAACAATCAACAGTAGTTACATTTTTATCACTAGGCTACGTTTTATTTCAGATTTTTATTGATTGCAATCTTCACCATCTACCATAGGGGGACTCAAACTCATGTTGTCCAGAACTTTCGCCTGATGTTCTGAATTATTAAACCAAAAAAAAAACAAAATCTGCAGATGCTAGAATTCAGAAATAAAACCAGAAATTACTGGAAAAACTCAGGTCTGGCAGCACCATAGCAGGGTAATGTGTATTTTTTTTCCTCCTAGTATTGGATACAGTTCAGAGAAAGATCCCCATGCCTAGTCCAGGGACGAAAAACTTGTCTTATGAAGAAAGATCATCGGAGGGCTTCTAACAGGGATAAACTTCATTAAAAGCCACCATCTCTACTTGGAGATGTGTATTTCATGACATGTGTGTGACAGGGAAATTGTGTATATTTCTGAGAATGAGGGAGTCAAATGTATCCTTTGCAGTAGATTAATGGTCAAGGCCATCATTTTTGTATTTGCATGGCCACTGGATATTAGGTCCAGGTGTATTTCTCACTCATCCTCTTCCTTGAAGGTAGCAGCATGTCTACCACTATGGTTCATTGCCAGTTCATCTTCTCTCTGCTGCAGCACATTGCACACACAATCACAATATGGGAGACCATTGAAGGGCCACATTGAAGGGATCTCCAGAATAATCGAAGTGCCAGACCATTACTTTAGAAGGCCAACTATCTACTTAATGCTCACTCTTGTCTGCAGGTGTATGTAGTCCTCTGCTTTGGTTTTGGGATTTAGCACTGACATCAGCTGACACTTATTTGGTAGAGAAGCCATTGCCCATGATCTAATCACAAACACAGTCTGGTAGTGCGAAAAATACAGGCAGCAGGAATGTCTCGCAGAAGCAAATCATTGCAGTTGAAAAATAAAGGTGCTGAAGAAATTCAGCAAGTCTAGCAGCATCCGTGGAAAGCCAAAGTTAATATTTCAAGTCTACGATGCCTTTTTCGGAACACTGTCTAGCATTTGCTGTACTTTGTCTTTTTTAAGTAATTCAAGTTTTTGGGAACCTTGTGTATATATCTGAGGGATCCTTCTGCAGCAGTCACAGACATTTTAAACAGTGATGGAGTGAAAGACCTACCTGTTCACAGAAGTGCCTAGCTGCTGTGGGGGAAGTGTCATGACCACACACAAGCAGTCTGTTAGTTCCCCAATTCCAAACCAGAGGGAATCCTGTCATGCAATCAAATCCAAGTATCTTCCCAGACTGACTTGCCTAATCTGTGAAAAACCTTACGCATTCCCCTGCCCTCACAAACAAAGCACTTGTTAGTTGCTTAATGCAACAATGGGATATTTGTGTGAAGTCAGTCAGCAGCCCAAGACAACACTTTGAAAGGCTCTGAGATAACCAAGTGTGGAGCTGGATGAACACAGCAGGCCAAGCAGCATCTCAGGAGCACAAAAGCTGACATTTCGGGCCTAGACCGAAAGACTCTGTACAGTATCAAGCACCACAATCACTTCATTGAGACAGACAATGGCTGTCCATTACAATTCCATAGCCTCAATTCTTCTGCAGCATGGTGCATGTTAACAACCCCTCTGAACTTGACAAATGCCATCTTTTGAGACACTTGTGTTTCAATACTTCTGTGTAGCTTAGCCTCTGTACTCCTTTTGAGCTGGGTACTGTCTTCTTTGAACATTCAATTGCCTTACTACCACTATGCAACCTCCATGTATGCATCATGTGTTGTTGATCCATCATTGCCAGTTGCTGGGCCTCATGTGGTTGATGTAGTCTCTCATTCTCACCCACTTTCCATCAGACCGGAACAGCCAAACTCAGAAGTCCTGAGCAGCCATCTTTCTTTGAAGTCCTCATGGTGCAACTGTTCTCATCAGATATCATGGCCTGTATATGCGACAGGGGACTAAGGAGATAACCATTCAATTTCAGTCCTCCACACTCAGTGAGCCCTCTAAAAGGTTCAAAGCCTTCAGATGCTTCACCTGAAACTTCCTGCCTGCAGTATGCAATGACTGAAGGTTATAGGTAACTGCTGCTCAACTCGTGGCTCCTTTGAATAGTCAAACTGTGGACCCTCCATGGAATCTGTGTCCTGGGGAAAATACTAAAACTGTATAAAAGCGAGGTCAATTGACTGCTTAACAGGATCACATAAATATGGGTCACCGGCCTGCTTGATCCTAAAACCACCTCACTGCCCTAAGAAGCCCGGCCAGCTGCAGGAAGCTGTTGGGGAAATCAGTTCTTCACAATTTTACTGACAACCCCCGCCGACTTCAAGCATGACAGCATGGGACAAGTAAATTTCTACCCAAGGATCAGACTTTATAAAGATAGTGTTTATGAGGGAGTTCAAATTACATCAAAAATTTGAATACCATATTTTACCTGTATACAAAGCATATTACTACTTTCTTAGATACAAAGCATAACACCTTGCAACACAGACAGAAAAAAGTTGTGGGAAAAAATCCACATGCAGAATGTGACTGGAGAACAATTAATCTAAAGGCACGCTATTTCACACATTTCATTCCAGTTCTCAAGGATTATAACCCTAACCACAAAAATATACTTGCCCCATTAAATTAGATCAACCACCTTACACACACAATGAACTGGTTTCATATTAGCAAGCACCTGAACTCCACAAGGAAATGTTTCAGGTCCTGTGACCCTTCCTCAGAACAACAGGCTGAGGAAGGATCACCGGACCTGAAACATTATCTCAGATAACATCTGAGGAAGGGTCATCGGATCCGTAAAGTTAACTCTGTTTTTCCCTTCACATATGCTGCCAGGCCTGCTGAGCTTCTTCAGCAACTTTGTTTTTGAGCCCGAATACAATGCTCTCTTGAATTGGAGGAGAAATATAAAAGGATCATCACTGAAGACAATTATGGACCTCAATTTATTAATAAGTAAGGTGATGGTCATAGAAATAAACGTGAAGCAGTTGGATTACTCACTGAAGTAGCGATCAACAGGCATGTAATTTCCTTGTTAAGCTGCTAGATAATTTAGTTATCATCTAACTATATCAACCAGAAGTTGCGCACTTCTATGATTTAATGCAAGTTTGGGGGAACAATTTGGCATCAAAACCACAGTACTGTGTACCTGGTTTGCAGTATCTTACAGAATTCAAACTTAGTGGAATAAAGCATTGTAAGCAGGAAAATTTCACAATCAGAAGTGCATATTCAAATTAATATACTGTCAGTTCTATGAGAAATCTTGCTACATTCCTGCCTGAATGAAATAGCTGGCCAGCACATTATAGCATCATGAAGACAAGCAGCTGTATGTTGTACAATTCAGTAGATTTTTCCAATTATTTTTGTAGCCAATTCTGGTAGTTTACTCAACTGAACATAAATTCAGGAAATAACTTCATGCCCAAAAACTGACCGACCTTAATGCAAAGGGCATATCATAAAATTCAGTATCCCATATATTGCTTAAAATAAGCAATAGTAGAATCTTATGTGAACTAAGCATAAAATACAGCAGGAACACTAAAATTTGATATTTTGAAATCCAAGAAATTGTAATCGAAAAATCGCATTTGAAGAAAGCAAAACATACCTCTTTGGATAAAGTGGTACAAAAACATCTTCATCCACAGCTTTCCTGATTCTCAAGATGATGGTCTTTAGTAAAGTCTGAGAAAATTTTATGCGGTTTATTCATTCCACGAATTAAAACAACCAGTGATACTTTTGTACATGCCAGTATCCTACACAATTAATGCTAACACAATTAAAGTGAAACACATTAAAATAACATACAAGTTTTGATATGTGTCAAATATGTATTAAAACTACCAGTCAGTGATAACAATGGAGTTTAATGCAGACAAGTGTGAGGTGATGCACTTTGGTAGGAGTAACCAGAAGACAAAGTACTGGGCTAATGGTAAGATTCTTAGTAGTGTAGATGAGCAGAGAGATCTCAGTGGCCATGTACACAGATCCTTGAAAGTTGCCACCCAGCTTGACAGGGCCGTTAAGAAGGCAGACAGTGTTTTAGCTTTTATTAATAGAGGGATCGACTTCCAGAACCACGAGGTTATGGTGAAGCTGTACAAAACTCTGGTGCGGCCGCACTTGGAGTATTGTGTACAGTTCTGGTCACCGCATTATAAAAAGGATGTGGAAGCTTTGGAAAGGGTGCAGAGGAGATTTACTAGGATGTTGCCTGGTATGGAGGGAAGGTCTTACGAGGAAAGGCTGAAGGACTTGAGGCTGTTTTCGTTAGAGAGAAGAAGGTTGAGAGGTGACTTAATTGAAACACATAAAATAATCAGAGGGTTAGATAGGGTGGATAGGGAGAGCCTTTTTCCTCGGATGGTGACGGCGAGCATGAGGGGGCATAGCTTTAAATTGAGGGGTGAAAGATATAGGACAGATGTCAGAGGTAGTTTCTTTACTCAGAGAGTAGTAAGGGAATGGAATGCTTTGCCTGCAAAGGTAGTAGATTCGCCAACTTTAGGTACATTTAAGTTGTCATTGGACAAGCATATGGACGTACACGGAATAGTGTAGGTTGAGTGTAGGGCTTGAGATCGGTATGACAGGTCGGCACAACATCGAGGGCCGAAGGGCCTGTGCTGTAATGTTCTATGTCTATGTTCTATCTATCTCAGATTATGCAGATAGGTGCAATTTGGCCATTATGCCATTTTTGCGATCAGCTAGCCAAACATCCCATTCCTCTGTTCATTACTCTTCTATCTTTTATCCATTTTTCTTAATCTAGTTCTCTTTTGAAAGTTATTCTTAAAGTTGTTCCTGTCAGCCTTTCAAGGTAACAACTTTCTGGGGAAAAATATGTTTATGCCACCTACGGTTCTTCTATCAACCACCTAAAATATACATCCCTGTCGATCCATCCATCTGCCACCAGAAACAAACTCTCTTCATTTACACAACACTTCTCTAAAATCTCCTCTTAACTACCTCTGCTATAATCAGAGCAGAAGAGGATGAACAGAAAAGACAACAAAACATACCTGCGTGTATTTATTTTCTCCATTTACTACTGAAGGGTATCCTTCAACTAACTTCAGTATTAATTTGACTAGTCTGGATGTCTGAGACGATGACAGAGGATCCCAAACATTTTCTGCTAGACCTAGGATGAGGATTAAAAAAAACATTTTTTTCCTGCTTGAGATTTTCTGGTATTCTACTATTTAGACTCAATAAAAATTGCTTGAAAGGCGCACAATTAATTTTGATTATGGATAAGGACTGAAACCAAGTGCAATGTTAATATCAACGTTATACTTCTCATGCAAATATAACATTACTCAGTCAGAAAAAATCAGGATCACCACATTTTTAAGTATCAGAATTAACGAGTTACTGAGGAACAATTTTACTTTTCCTTTAACACAACAACCCATTACTTTTGCAGTAATTAGGATCAGAGTCATACGGAAACAGATCCTTCGGTCCAACCAATCCAGACTGAACATAATCCCAAATTAAACGAGTCTCAGCTGCCTGCTCCTGGTTCATATCCTTCCAAGCTTTTCCTATTCATGTACCTATCCAAATGTCTTTTAAACGTTCTAATTGTACCCACATCCACTACCTCCGCAGGAAGTTCATTCCACACGCAAACCATCCTCTGTGTAAAAAATTTTCCCATCATGTCTTTTAAAATCCCCTCTCACCTTAAAAATGTGTGCCCAGTCTTGAAATCTCCCATCCTAGGGAAAAGACAACTACCATTAACTCTATATATGCCTCTCATTTTATTTTAGAAACTTCTATCAGGTCAGCTCTCAAGCTCATACACTCCAGTGAAAAATATTCCGGCCTAGCCAGTATTTATATATAAATCAAACCTTCCATACCTGGCAATATCCTGCTAAATCCCTACTGAGCCATCTCTAGCTTAAAAATATTCTTCCTCTAATAGGCCAACCAGAACCGGACACAGTATTCCAGATAGGCCTCACCAATGTCCTGTACAACCTAAGCATGACTTCCCATCTCCTATACTCAAAGGACTGAGCAAAAAGGTGAGCGTGCCAAACCTTTTTAACCACCCTGTCTATATGTGACACAAACTTCAAAGGATTATGTATCTGCACCCTCTTAGATAACACAGAGTGGAACTGGAGGAACACAGCAGGCTAGCCAGCATCAGAGCAGCAAGAAAGCTGAAGAAGGGTCCTGACCTGAAACATCAGCTTTCCTGCTCCTCTGACGCTGCCTGGCCTGCTGTGTTCCTCCAGCTCCACACTGTGTTATCTCGGACTCCAGTATCGGCAGTCCTTACTCTCCCTAGGTCTCTCTGTTCTACACCACTATCCAAGGCCCTACCATTAATTGTATAAGCTCTATCCCCTTGTTTGCTGTTCGAAAACGCAATACCTTGCATTTATTCAGATTGAACTCCATCTGCCATTTTTCATACCACTGACCCATTTCATCAAGATCCCTTTGTATTCCTGGCCTTCTTAAATGTCTACTATGCCAATTTTAGTGTCATCTACAAACTTACTAACCATATCTTCTATATTTTCATCCAAATCATTCTGTACTTCTGAAATGCAACATTGGATGGCAGTTTGTAATAAAGCCAAATCTTGCACATTGGGGAGGTCATGCAATCATTACCTCTTTAAAAGCAACCAGTTAAAATGAAGATCAACTTTTCTATACTTTATCTCACTATTTCTTGATTTTAAAGAAGACAATTGTATCACTGCCTTCCACAAGAGATTGCATTTTTTGTCTTATGCTTTATTGGAACGCGTTGCATAACGACAATGTGAAATTAAATTTGTAAAGATACTTGCAATTTATCATAGCAACTACTTTAATACCCAATTGGGAAAAAATAGATAACAATGCTGAACCGACGAAATGTTGGGCAATTTAGAGGACATGTCATTCAGATAAACCATTTGTTAAGGTAATTCCTATTATTAAAGCTTTAATTACCTGTTAGTTTTGGTAAAACCACTTTTTCTACAATCGCAGGCAACAGGTACGTGTCAACATCGTCCATCTGTGGATCCTGTCCCTCTTCACATCCATAAAACAGCAAAGATTCGAACCACAGCATACTTTCAAAGTCACGACAATTTGGCTATTAGAAAAACAGTGATTATGCAATGCGTGTTTATCTACTTGATACAACACAAATAAAGCTTTGAAACAATTATCAAGTGCCATTTACTTATCTGAAAAATGCACACTTTGCAGTTTGAAGTAAACAGATTTTACCAAATTCCTCCTTGCAGTAAAGGCAGCAATTCAAGAAGATAGTTTACCTTACTGCAACCTTCTCAAAGGCAATTAGGGTTGGAAAACAAATGCTGGCCTAATGAGGGATACCCACATAACAAATGAATAATAAAGCAGAAAATGTTACATGAATTTTCAGGATGGTTATGAGACTTTTTCAATGAAAATTGATATGCAAACCAGACTTCATTAGGTGGTTTCAGAAAAGAATTCAGACCCATCAAATCAGGTTGAAATGTCATGTGCTAGGGCATTGAAAGGAGGCATTCAGATTAGTCTAGAGAGATGGGTAAAACTACATTCACCTGACAGACAAAATATATTAATCATAAAGACAGGGTACACTACTCGAGGCAGGTAAAAAGTGTTTGAAATCACTTGCAGAAAATATTCAGTTGAAGTGTCAGCTCACAGAGAAAACCCCCTCTTATTTTGGATCTTCACTCCCTTCACAAACCATGTGAACAAGACAATCAGTATGACTTTGCTGAGATAGAATCAGTCACCATTTCACAGCAGGTGACACATGATCTGTAGTTACACAAATATGAAAGAAAAGTTGCCAAATTTCTGTGGCCTAAATTCAATCCCATTACCAATACTAGAAGTGACTACTCTTCATTTTACTGTCTTCTTCAGTCAACAGTACATTTATTCAAACAAACATATAGGCCTATTTATGGATAAATTACACAGATAATTTTATTCATGTCCTTTTCACTCCATTCCTTGTCAGCTGCACACTATTCCTTAAATCCTTGCAGGCTCTGTTCTACCAGTGCTAATCTCTCACAATCCACATCAAAATGCTGAAGGACACCCCAGATGATTCACCAAGCAAGTTTTTATCTCTCCTGGTGGGAAACTGGGAAAGATTACATTCCCAAAGCAAAAACAATTCTCCACTATACAAGCTTTTAGTAAATTCAGAACACTTCAGAGCCACAACTTTTTTTTAACCCAAGCAACTTTCAGGTCTCACCTCAAAAGGATTCCATTGGATGAGTTGCAACCGAATAAGTGGATTAAGTAGTTTTGGAAGGCAGAGACCAATATATGCATCTTTATAATGAACATAATACATTTTTCGCCAGACTTCAAATCGTGTCTTAATGCAGTCAAGTGTACAGAAATCATCTAGGACGTCTTCAAACACTTTTCTTGATTCATTAACAATTCGATCTACAAAAGATGTTAGCATTTTGAAATGTTCATTGAAAAAAATGGATGTTACGTGTATATTTTAACACTTACACACACACACACACACACACACACACACACACACACACACACACACACAAAATGAAGCAGCCCTGGGATAAACTGTTCCACAAAATTATGAAAACAGACAAACAGTAAATTAATGCAAATAAATTCAACCCTTGCAATGGATTACAGTTCCTAATGTGACAGGGTGACTTTTTCTATATAACATGCTTTATCAACAATATTCTAAAGTATACAGTTTTCAAAGCATTTCCTTCCTTGATTTTGTAATGGAGTGCAATTTCAGAACATTTTGCAATAGGCGTACCGTTTTCCATATTAAAACTGTTGATATCTGTGGAAGTTTCTTCATCATCACTTGATAGACCTTCATGATGTTCTGCCATCTTTCCTGCTTGTTCTCTAGCCAGTCTTCGACGTGCTCTAATTAATAAGAATTCAGAAGTAATGCGTCACATTTCCATCAGGACCGTTTGCTTAAACATTCATTTCTGTTCTTCTAAGAACTCAGAACTATAGAATGTCTCAAAAATATATAAAGATTAGATTCCCTACAATGTGGAAACAGGCCCTTCGGCCCAACAAGTCCACACCGCCCCTTGAAGCATCCCACCCAGACCCATCCCCCTATAACCCACACACCCCTGAACACTACGGGCAATTTAGCATGCTCAATCCACCTAACCTGCACATCTTTGGACTGTGGGAGGAAACCAGAGCAACCGGAGGACACCCACACAGACACGGGGAGAACATGCAAACTCCACACAGACAGTCGCCCGAGGTGGGAATTGAACCTGGGTCCCTGGCGCTGTGAGGCTGCAGTGCTAACCACTGAGCCACCGTGCCACCCCTAACTTTATTCATTTAATTTTTGAATTTTCAATTTTTCTTTGCATTCTCAATGACAATGTAAGATTGAGTCTTAGTCATTAGCTACTCTTTATACACTTACAAAATGCCCTTTTGCAGTTTCTGCTCACAAACACTAAACAGGATTGCGAGTGTTCCAATTTAATTGAAGTTCCAACTGAAATGGTGTATAAGCATGGTGTAGACACAGTACAAAATACCTGGCAGGATGTAGAAATAAATGTAGCTGCCTCAGTACCAGCTGAGGACCGTAATAACTTGCATTTATACACACCTTTAACATAGTGGAAACAGAGCATAGAACAGTACAGGCCCTTCGGCCCACAATGTTATGCCGACTTGTTATCCTACTAAGATCAATCTACCCTGCATACCCTACATTTTACCATCTCCATGTGCCTATCCAAGAGTCGCTTAAAAGTCTCTAAAGGATCTGCCTCCACTACCACATTCCAGATTAAGTTACAAGTGTCAGCTGAGAACCAACATAGGTTGTGTCAGTACAAGGCTGATGTTCAAACAGGACTTGATGAGAGTTAGGAATGTGGCAGCAGAGTTTTGCATTACCTCAAGGTTAAGGAGGGTAAAATGTGAGAAGGCAATTCAGAGCATGTTGAAAATGATTACAAACTGAAAGAACTGCGGATGCTGTAAATCAGGAACAAAAACAAAGTTGCTGGAAAAGTTAAGCAGGTCTGGTAGCATCTGTGAAGGAAAAAACAGAGTTAATGTTTCGGGTTCTGTTCTGAGGAAGGGTCACCGGACCCAAAACGTTAACTCTGTTTTTGCTTTGAAAATGGTTAAGTCTAGAGGTAACAAAAGCACGGATGAACATTGGCATCAGCACAATCAGGTGATCTAAAGGAAGTGGGAAGAGTTGATCTTATATGATGGCACAAAAGTATGGCCAGAAGGTCTCATGGTCAAATATGAATCAGCGTTCGATTGTTGGCAAGATGAAGTCAGCAGCTAGGGAGTGGAGCTTGTGCCAAGGACCGAAGATTATGCTTTTATAAGGAGATGGAAAACAGGGGCAGGAGTACTTGGTCTCTTGAACCTGCTACATCATTCAATAAAGTGTACAAAATGATCAGAGGTATAAATAGAGTGGACAGCCAGAGACGTTTCCCTAGGATGGAGGTAGCTATTGCGAGGAAGGTGAGTGGGGGTAGATATAGGGGAGAAGTCAGAGGTAGGCTCTTTACTCAGAGTGGTAGGGGCGTGGAATGCATTGCAGGAGAGGGTAGTGGAGTTGGCCTCATTAGGGGCTTTTAAGCGGCCATTAGATAGGCATATGGATGATAGTACAAAGTAGGGGTGGAGGTTTGATAGCCCTTTGGTTTAGGGTAAAAGTTCGGCATAACATCGTGGGCCGAAGGGCCTGTACTGTGCTGTACTGTTCTATGTTCTAAAATCGTGGCTGATCTGATTGTGGCCTTAACTCCACTTTTCCACATGCACTCTATAACCTTGAACTCCTTTGTCAAACATGTGCCTAACTCCACCTTGAATATAATCAGTGGCTCTGCCGCCACTGCTCAATGGAAATGAGAATTACAAATACTAAACAGAAGGAATTCCTTCTCATTTCTGTGTTAATTGGGAAATCACTTATTTGAAAGACGTTCTCTTAAGTTCTAGATTCCTCCTGAAGAAAAACATACTCAGCATTTACCCTCAGAATCTTGTGTTTCAATGAGACTGCCCCTTATTCTTCTAAAATCTGTTGAGTACATGCCCAAACTGCTCAACACTTCCTCTTAAGAGACCTTCTTCATTTCAGAAATAAGCGTAGTGTCCTTTTCTGAACTATTTCCAATGCAATAATATTCCTTCTTCAGGAAGGTGATCAAAATTGTCCATGTTAGTCGACCAACACATCAATTCCCTGCATAGCTGTAGCAGACTTTCCCCATTTATATACATCACTTCCCTTGCGATTAAGGTTAGCACTTTAGTTGTCTTATTTACAACTACAACCTGTTGATTTTATGAAAACCATGACACTTTAGACCCACTGTACTGCAGAATTCTCTCATTTAAATAATATTCTGTTGTTCTTCCCATCAAAGTGGGCAACCTTACATTTTTGCACATCATTTCTATCTGTCAACTTTTTGCTCACTCTGGAGAGTATTTTTAATTCATTCAGGGGACGAGGGCATCGCTGGCTAGACCAGCATTTATTGCCCAACCATTATTGTCCAGAGCGCAGTTATGAATCAACCACATTGCTGTAGATCTGGAGTCATACATAAGCCAGACTGGGTAAGGATGGCAGTTTCCTTCCCTAAAGGACATTAGTGAACAATACTGGTTTTCCAAAACAACCAGCAATGGATTCATGGTTATCATTAGACTCTTAATTGCAGATATGTATTGAATTCAAATTCCACCATCTGCCGTGGCAGGATTTGAACACAAGTGAGGCTGCTGCCTCTCCACTTTACTCCTATTCTACTCAACTTGCTTCCCTACTCATCCCGACATCAGCAGCAAAATGTACCGACAGTCAGTGTCTTCATCTAAGTCCTTAACATGAACTGTCACTAGCTGAACGTCCAACACACATGCACTGATTTTACAAATGTTTAGTTGGTGGAATTTTAGCTCCTCCCACACTGGATATCAAACAAGCTCAGTTTCAAAATTGCAGAATGGTTAACTTTAAATGTGCAATCATACCGACGAGCCTCTCTCTCTGCAATCCTTCGCTGTTTGGCATTTTCTTGATACAGAGCACGATCGCGACCAAATGAATCCAGACTTGGTGTCACAACGGTTTTGCCTGCAAACATAAAGTGGACAAAATTACTAACAGCTTTCTTAAAACCGTTTCAAGTAGCATTAAGCTCAATCTTCAGTGAACATAAAACTTAAGCCAAGTGAAACCCATACCATTAGGTGTTTGTAAATGGATTCAGGTTGAGTAAGAACTAATACAATTACCATTGAAGCTTAATTAGTTACAGGTAAGAAGGAGGAAGAAAGAGTAAAGCTTCATATTTTTAAAATGTGCATTTGTGGTTAAATTAAAACAATTTAATTCACGGAAACGCACAATCTCACAGGCAATGGTGCAACATTACCACTTAATGTATGTATCTTTCGAGTTCAAATTAGAAAGGGCTATGAAATAAGCAAGGAGCTCTTATAAGAAAGCATTGTTGAGAGAATAGCTTCACAACACTTGAAAAACTTGGAACATAGAACAATCTATTCCTCTCAGCTGAACTGCCAATCAACAGATTTAAACATTCACACTGAAGTGTAAACAAAAATTGTATTAAATAAGCAAGGAGAAGGATTTTCTGTATTGTGATGTGTCAGTGCCAAAAGAAATCCGCCAGTAAATTAGCTGTTCATGCAAGTCTTAGAAAGCCATTACACTCCTTTAATTTCTTTATATTCAAATCATAACCTGATAAAACAGGGAATTGATGGATGAAATGAACCTTCATTGCAAAAAAAATTAAGCAACAAAGTTTAATTAATTTAATCCTCTCTTAGCTAAATAAACTGCTTTTAAATTTATGCTTCTAATCCAAAAGCAGGGGTCAAAGTTACCTATAATGTTATAGTACAAGTATCCAATCAACAATTCCCCATATAATTTGAAATTGTTACATCCTGAAAATAAGGTATTTTGCTGCATCTATTCTATCTATGCTAAATACATTTTCTTAAAAAAAAGTATCAAACTATCCCTCTGTAATCTTAATCTACTCTTGTCTGCTGGATTAATAAGCTTTTTTTTATTTATCTAACGTATTACAACAAACGAGGCTGTTCAATGAAAAATAAAAACCTTCAAGATGGACTGACTTGAATGGCTTGAATATTCCGATGATTCATCTTTAATATCATCTTGCCGTCTCTGGACAAACCGGGCAGCCCGCTGTTTCAGCAGCTGGTGCATGGCAGATTCAAGCTCATTAACCAAGGGTACCTGAAAAATATAACATACTACGTAATACCTAGACCCTGGTGTGTGCTAGTTATACCACGGGAACAATTTTAAACTCAAGCTAGACTTTGCAAATCTTCAATTAAAGCGGCCAAAGTGATAAGAATCTGCTGTCATTATGAAAAAAAAATTGAGAGCTCCACATTTTGCCGAATGCGTCTGGGAACTTAATGGCAGAGCGATATACTTATTGTGTAACTGGAAACCACAGTAAATAGGCAAAAATGGTTATTCAAATTTTTTCACCAATAACTTTCACACATACAAAAAAGCCAGTGGATAAAAGCAGAAAATGAATGCAAGTCAAAACAAAAAACTGTACAAAATAAAGCCAACCTTCTCTTCTTGATGTTGTCTGTCAATCACGAAACTCAAACCTATTCACAATACCAGTCATATCCCTGATTCTATCGTTTAAACCAAGCGTATTTTCTGTATTGTTGTAACGTATAAAATAATTTGCAAAGTAAAAACAAGTATTGTAACAGAAACTTCCTTAAATGGAAAGCAATTTAGGAAGTCTTCCAAGTTAGGCTGTTGCACAGAACTCTAATGTTTTAGGTTAACACTGATCATTTGGAAAATCAGAGAGTTTATGAAACAGACGATAGAATAAGTTAGCCTAAGTGGGTTACGCAGAACTTCAACATTAAGTTCAACTTATTTTAAAAATCAATGCTTGTTTCTGGTTATTTGAAAATAAGACTTGCAAACTCCACAGCCATAATAGCTGGTGACAAAAGAAACAAATAAGCTTTCATAGTTCTGTATTTTATAGATGCAGTGTTGATTAGTCCTTTTTCAAAGAAACAAGTGCTTCCGATGCAGGTCCTCTGAGCAGTACAAACACAGAAAACATGTTAATCGACAATTATTTCATAGTAACTCAGTTTATTCAGTAGAATTCTGCACTTTTCACCATTTTGAATCAAAAATAAAGTTTTTTCCTATGAATACTGTCTGTATGGGGAAATTTCACAAACCTTGTCTTAAACTATGGCCTACCAAATGGTTACTGTAGCACTAAGTTTATGTTTACAATTGTACTGATCAATAAAGTGCTAATCTAAAGCACTAATCCACTTTCTCCACTGTTCAAATGCTGATAGGCTTCCTCAGTATTTCCAGTATTTCAGATGTTTTGCACTATTTAATATTCTTTATAAACTTATATGTTTTAAACGGAGTAAAATCTCACAAGACAAAGATTAGTAACTAAAAATTTGAAACCTGCCATGAATTTATCCCACTCACTTATCACAACAAAATATATTCCAATCAAATATATAAATGTCCTACAGCTATTAAAGGTTTCTTAAACCTTACAGCTCCTATTTATATTGTCATTTAAAACAAATATCTTCACGAATTTCCTAATTATCCTGACTGCACTACCAGCTGATTTGGCCAAAATGAACAAATTAATACAGATTACTAACAGCAGATAGACTGCTTGGTAGAGCGTAAAACAACAATGCGGTTAAGCTTTCAACTGTTCAATTCATGGCTTGATGTCCCCTTCTGTGATTACTGCCTATACTTTGCAACAAAATGTGTAATTTCACTCACCCAAGAAGGTTTTGATAATTCAATATTACATTTATTTGATATTATTAAAAAATGCAGTCTTTTAAAACATTTGATTTAGACATGAATTTTAATGTTAGGGCCTAAATATTTCATATCCAAATACAGCATACAGGAAAGATGCTCATGCACTTCAAATGAAGCATCATTTCGTGAAACTTCATTACAACATTGTACACTCGTCCAAATTCAGTCAATTATGCAACATGTTTTGAGTGATGCATGCAACTCATCCTATAGTATATGACCTTAAAAATAACAAAGGACATGAAATACATTCATCTGAGTGCTCCAGTTTTGGACAGCGCTTTGAAATATAGCTCCCCGTGTCTTAGCAAAGATATGAACTAAATGTAAACAATCTTTAGATTACAGAAAAATACTATTGCATTGCTTGAGAAATTCTGGAAAGAAAAAGTAATTTTTCTCGCCACAGGACAGCTTTTAAAACTAACACCATTCAATACTGCCAAGTTTACTAGATCATCGGTTTAGTTTTTGACAAAGCAAAATATTGGCAATGAAATAAAGTACACAGCAGCATGACGGAGATTTACAGAATGTGACAGCATAACAAGTAATGACCTCAAAGGGAGGAAGAATAACATCCAAAAAAATGATGCATTGTATTTTACAAAAAAAAGTTTAAAATTCCTTTTCTTCATAAAAAGTATTTTTTTATCAAAGTAAAGGCGCAGGTAAACTATCAAAATGTACCCCTGGAGTCAATTTTGGGGGAACCCTCATGGCTTCAGCTTCAAGTACCTTTTGAGCCAAGGCGGTATTGAAGCCGAGGCCCTCAGGGCTCCCTCAAAATTAAATATACTTAGGTTAAACTACAACTTCACCCGGTCCTCAGCCAAACCAAATTTTGTTGAAGGCAAAAGATAGAAAGTGATGTCACCATTTTTTTGCTCTCATGAAAAACGAGAATACATGTTTCCAGGCTACTTTATTGTGGGTAGCATAGATTCTTTCTGGTCAATGGGTGCATACTACAATTATCCTTGCAAGCTTTTTAAACACGAACAGGGGAAGAATTTAAATTTTGTTTCACACAAGAAAGCATGGGGCAGGAACAGGAACAAAACTGTGATGCCCAAATAATAAACTGTACTGAACTTCAGAAAGAAAGAATGAACTTGCAAAAATCCCTCAAATCAACTTTAATTTCTTCTTTCTCACCCTCCTTTAAACTTCTTGATAGGTCAATAGTAACTTATATTTGCCAATGCTATTGAATAAATAGGGAGAAATGTTATCTATCAAATTATGTTTTTCAATACATCTCTAGTTATAGAATCTCTCAACAGTATTAATTAGCTTTAATTTTTGTGATTGCCACTACTTGTAATCTGAATAGACCATGAAAACAAAAAAAACTTACCTAACACCCTTAGGCAATGAATTGCTTTGAAGCATGCTCACTTCTGTCAGGGTCAGAAGTCAAATGACACCAGGCTATAGTCAAACAGATTCATTAGAAATCACATGCTTTCAAGGCACTGCTCCTTCGTCAGGTGAAGTTCACCTGATGAAGGATCAGCACTCCAAAAGCGTGGTGATTTCAGGTATCATGCGACTTCTGACCTTAGTTGAACACCGGCATCTCCACATCACCACTTACATCAGGGTGATCTTTATATTTCAATCCACAGCTTTAATTTATGATATGAACATAAACACCACTTTAAGAAATGTTATCTTCAGTAAATGCATAGTCAATTGATGCTATTATTATTGTTTTATGTAACATTTATTACTTTAGTGATACATAAAAATGGCCACAATGGAGGAAAGTCCAAACTTTTATGGCAAAAATCAGAATCACGAGGACATGGCAGTTCTTCTTGTTTTAATGAAGTGAAGGGCAGCCATTCAGAATCCTATTAATTATTTTGCATCCTTAGCCAAACAAATTGCCATTCATGTCACCCGTCTGTTTAAGTTTACCAAGTTTTGTTTCTTCCTGCTATAAATGAAGATTAGGGGAAGTCATTTTCTAAAACATAGAAATCTAGTTCAGTTATCACAGTTTGATCATTAGTTTATATTCTACATCGTGGACACTTAAGCCTCTAATTAATAGCTTGTTATTTTTCTTCCAAAGATAGTGCTGCATTTTTAGTAACTCATTTTTCAAGATTAATAGTACATTCTTATCCAGTGATAAATAAATCAGACCTCAGAATAGGTGTGCACAATCAATTGAATGTGTTATCTTCTTAATATCCTGGGTTCTCCAAATATGCATTGGTATTCCTTTGCTTCGGGGGGGGGGGGTGCACACGTGGTGGTGGCAGCGAAAACGCTAAGGCAAGATTGCAGGACTACCTTGCGGAGCTTCAAGATACCACCTTATGTTGTCAAAGTTTGGCAAAGATCTGTAGCTCAAGTTGTGGGTGAGATTGTTGACTTGCACGCCAAGCTGGCTTGTTCTCATCCAGACATTTCGTAACCATGCCAGGTGACATTATCAGTGGAACCTTCTAAGAAGTGGCATCATTCTACTCCGCTTGGAATTTATACTGTTTGGTCCGTTATGGTAAGTGCTATCTTTTCCAGTTTTGATCCAGAATACACAACCCTCCCCCGCCATCAACCTAAACTGTGGATCCAGTACATAGAAAACACATTTGTCAATATTGAACGCAACAAATTAAAAACGATCCACCACCTCATCAAGAGCATTATTGGAGGGATTAAATTCACAAGGGAAGAAGAAAACAACAATCAACTCCCATTTCTGGACATTAAAGTTGAGCGCATGACCAACAGGGAGTTCAAAACCTCAGTATACAGAAAAGCAATGCTCACTGATAAAATCCTCAACTTCCACAGCAACCACCCCAATGTCCACAAACAAAGCCGCATTAGGGCACTATTTAAATGGGCTAGGACACACTGCAACACCCCAGGAATACACAGGAAAGAGGAAGAGCACATATATAAAATTCTTGCTATGAACAGGTATCCCTGCAATTTCATCCGCAGATGCCTACTAAACAGACAACAACAGGAGGACACAGTGTTCCCCAACACACTGGCCACACTTCCATACATCAAGAACATATCGGAACTGACAAGACTCCTGAGGCCACTAGGAATCATGGTGGCTTACAAGCCCACAGCCGCTCTACGACAAACACTTACAAGGATTAAAGACCTCATTCCCACAATATGTAGAAGCAATGTGGTTTACAAAATACATTGCAACATTTGCCACAAACACCACATCAGACAGACAAGAAGGAAACTAGAATACACGTACATCAACTAGCAGCAAAATGGCACGATGAACTCTCCATAATGTCGGAACACTCAATAACGCCATCAGTTCAACTGGGACAAGCTAACCATAGTAGCCCAAGCCAAACACAGACATGCACGGGAATTCCTAGAGACATGATTCTCCGCCCATGATGCAATCAACGAACGCACAGAATTGGGCCCATAAACTAAACGTTTCATCGGAGGCTCCACAGATGATGTCAGTTAGGAACAAAACATCTGAACAAGTTCACGCCAGCTCGACAAGCAAGTCAACAACTTCATCATCTTAAGATTTTACAAATGTAGGTCAACAGTTTTACATTATAATAATCCATTGAGAGAGAGGCATTTAAGTAACCCATAAATTTTTCTTAACATAAACTATGCACCTGGAGAGACACTCAAGATAGAGAGAGGTATATAAAACAGAGATAGCTGTTGAGTGTCACTCAAATTCGATTGGAGTAGAGAATGGTGCTACAGGCTGTCTTTCATGTTTGGAGAAACCAAGCCCCGCTGATCAGCTTCTCCTCACCTCATGTTGGGCAGTCCCCAAATACTAAATTGCAAACCCACTACGACTATTTGCTTCAGTGGGTGCTTGGAGCTTAGAATTTTTGCTCAACAAATCAATGGAATGCAGTGCATCAGGCAAACAAACATTATGGCTGTTTGAAAGGCCATTAGGAAATGCAAGCAAAAACTAAAAGTTCAGCTGGATGGAAAAATAACCAAGACAAAACAGGCCACAAACTGTGCATCTTCACAGCCTACCGTCTCTCTCTTCGCAAGTGTATCAGACTGCCATGCCAGAATGCAGCTCCTGAGCCACACCAGGCACTACTTAATGCAGCGTTAACCACCACAGTGCAAATCGCTGTGTAACAAGATGGAAGATGACCACATTAAAGCATCAGCCTAGATGTGCGTTCAAGACTTTGTATGTGGAATTCACCAAGGGAAGTGCTTAACCAGACTAAAGTTTCCTTAATGTGCTTTGGGTTTAATTCTTAATACTGCATCAGGAATACTATGCAAGTTCTAATAATCTTAAAGCATGCCAAGAAATCAGCACATTGAGTTAGGAGCTTATTCTCCAATGGTTGGCTTCTACCTAATCACAATTAGGCAGTTTTGCTTCACAATGTTTACACATAAATTAAAGGGAACTACAATGTATTTTTTATTTTCTTAGTCAATTATTGAAGAAAATTGGGATTGTGTTTTTTCACAGAAAGATGACCTAAGGTTTGAGATTGGAATGGAGTGTGAGAATGTGTCAAGAGAAGTTGAACACCTGTCTGAATTGAGTATCAATTGTGGGGGGAAAAATAAAGAGAGGAACAGCCTAGGATAAAAAAGACAAGATATTCCTGGAGATCAAAAGCAGAAATATGCTGAGAAACAGGGCAGGAAGGAGGGTTGGTTCAAACAACAAGCTTGATTAGACCAAACAGCTGTCATTAACTCCATATAATGAAGGGTTAACCTACTGTACTTAAATTCAAAATGATTTTATACTGGAGCTAGTTACCAGATTTCAGATTTGGAACCTGTCATGCCACCAAAGACAGAAGTTCCTTTATTTCAAGGGACACCTTCAACACATATTCTTGACTAATCATCTAGAAAGTTGCAAACAAAACTCAAACCAAGGAAGTTGCAAAGAGGAGGGTAAAGTTCTAACAAAGCTTAAGCTGCCACTTTGCATTCAAGCTTTTGAAGCTCAGCAGAGCCAGGTACAAATGAAACATTTCTGGATGAGCAGGAAGAGGAGTGTTACATTTTGGCTGCTTTATTGCTATTCCATTTACATCACATTTCACAATTCATTTCCTTCAACAAATGTATTGAGAGTTCTCACCACTACGTACTACAAAAAGTATTCTGTATTCGTTTATCTGACAGGTGACAAGTTTTCAATGCCAGAAGGAAATTTGTTACCTCATGAGCTTTTAAGTGATGAAAATTCAAAAAAAAAATACAAAAATAAAAAACAGCCACATAAAATTCACACAAGTTTTGGTTTCAGGCAAATTGTCAATGTATTCACAAATAAACAGGATCCTGGAAATGAGAAAAGTCCCTATATAAAAGCTGTGCAAATGATTTATAGTCATACAGCATGAAACAGAATCGTCGGTCCAACTATCCACGCCTACAGTTGTCAAACTAAACTAGTCCCATTCTAACCCAAAATATCCTCAAACTCACAGTACAACTGACACTTTAAGAGCAGAGTTAATTTCAGTTTAACTTATCCAGATTCCCTTCAATGTGCGATGGAGTACTGTAAACTCATCTCAACAGCACAGGATGTTCAGAATCAAACAATTTTGCGACATCCACTGCAACAGCTAGTGAATGGTTATTAAAATACAAAATGGCCTGCAGTTCTATAAAAATTATTAATGCTGGAAAGTTCCTGGTTAGAAAAAAAATGTTAGCATATTAAGCATTTATCATGTTTCCTTCTTTAATATCATATTTTCCCAAGGAATTGGCTGAAGATCTCGTAAAGGTAAAAGCATAACTGAGTATACTTACTTTGTTGCTCAGGAATGAGTTTGCTGTCTAACATAATGAGTCTATTTCCAAATTTGTCAGTGTTCTTTTATTTCGCGAGGGTGGCTATTTTCTATTTTTATTTTCAACTCTCTTCTGTCTGCACTAAATTTACTGGGAACCACGAGTGGAGCCTAATGGCAAAATTATTTTTGTTTTTGAAAGTGATTGTGCTACTTGGGAAGCATTCACCACAATAAGAATACCTAAGGGATTGCAGACACAAGTCCAAGTCTATCAAACCTGAGGGTAGTCATTTTCTTTTGGGAAATGTGTCTCTTTGGTGTTTTGAACAAACCATTAACTTGGAACAACCAATTCAAATATACCACACCAGGTTGTACCTATGTTAAACAAACTTCCTTCCCGATACGTTGAACTGCGCCACTTCACTTCACCAAATATATGGAATATCTTGAGTGGAAGTCTACTGAAATACCGTTCAGTAACTGTTCTCTTAAGAAATAGAGAATAATATTAAAAATCCCAAATAAACATAAACAGCTATATTTAGTTGTTACCTGGATAGCTAATTAGGCTTTAGCAAATGCAAAACATTTGCTCTTCCCGAATTAGTTATGAACCGATGGCAGCTGGGCACTTCCACAAAACATGGTGATGTACTAAGTGGAGATTACAAACTTATTTTCTAATATAGAGAATTATTTTTATTGTTCCATTAATTTCGCCTCTTGCTTTAAATAATTTAACTACAGCCATCAGTTGCCCACTTAACTTTCTCTACCATTTATATTTTAAGGCGCAGTATTCACAATATTTGAAAGGAATCTGGTAGAGGGTAGCTGGAATGTAAAGTACCTGGTACAAGAGGTTGCATGCATGGATTATGGTCAATTTACTTCATTGATGTAGTGGCATTTGTGGTGAGGACCCTTAATACATGGAATGAAATTTTTGGTTTACTTACAAGCAGGAAATCCATAAACAATTACTTCAACTTACCTTTTCATTGAAACACTCAAGCAAGTCTCGGACATACCCTCGCATTTCTTGAAAAAATCTATACCGTCCGCTATCATCTGTGATGCCTTCAAGTCGTTCTATCGTCTTAGATGAGTTTTCCAGATCTTCGTTAAGTTTATCAAGCCGTTGTTGATTTGTTTTGTGCACATCTTTCATTGAATCCAACCTAACAACAACAGCAATCCATGAAAATTATTTTGACCATTGATCTAAAGGGCTAAATAGGAATATTACAGTTACCAATCAAAATTGAAGCATTAAATCTATTCCTTATCCAAGTCATATGACAGACATTAGGTGTTACAGCAATGCGAATAATCTAATAGTCCCGCTAAGGATCCATCCTAAGCATCTGCATACTGTTGAACTTGGTCTCATTAGGGTTAAATATATTCTCACCATCAAAAAATTCTACAGGAGCAAAGAAGTTTCTGTAGTACAACAAACGATGTACAATTAATAAACTGAACTCTAAAGCTACAGTATTACTGCACCACTGGGTTCAGACTATTACCTGAAAGTCAATTTGTAGCCAGCAAACAAGAGCATTATTGCAAGATGCTTAAGGTTTTCGCAAAGATTTGTAGCTCGGGTTGTGGGTGAGGTTGCTGAATTGTTCGCTGAGCTGGTTTGTTTCCGTTCAGACATTTCAACACCGTGCTAGGTAATGTCGTCGGTGAGGCCTCCAATGAAGTGATGTTGTTCTACTCCGCTTGGAATTTATACTTCCTGGTTTTGTTCTATATGAGCTGGATATGGTGTCCAATTCTACATGTTTGCCGATTGCATCACAGGTTGAGAGCCACGTCTCTAGAAATTCCCATGCATGTCTACGTTTGGCTTGGGCTACTATGGTTACATTGTCCCAGTTAAACCGATGGTCTTCATTGTCAAGGCCATCAGTTTATCTGGGATAACATAACCATAGTAGCCCAAGCCAAGCTTATGCATGCATGGGAATTCCAAGAGACATGGTTCTCGACCCATAATGCAATCAGCAAACATAGAGAATTGGACCCCATATACAAACCCACACAGAACCAGAAAGTATATATTCCAAGCAGAGTAGAATAACATTGCTTCATCGGAGGCCACACTAGTGATGTTATCTAGCATGGTGACAAGACGTCTGAACGAAAACAAATCAGCTCGGCGAGCAAGTCAGCAACCTCATTGCAAGATGTCTCTAGCGCAGCATACACGCTTACAGAAGGAGAGTTCTGTTGGTAAATTTTGAATGTTTGACTTTGAAAGCCAAATATTTTCTACCCTGAAATAAAATGGAAATAAACGTCTGGTTTAATTTATAAAGAGCTCACAAAATCTAATGCATCAGAGACATTAAAATTTGATCCAACACTATTGCAGTGTCAAGTCAGAGGAGAACAAGAGACAGAAACCACTCTACAGCAATGAGAAATAACAGAATAACTGACCTTGCATTCCATCATACTCGGCCTTTTGATTTTTGTTTTGAACAAAACTAATTATAAGTTTAATCCTTTTACAAGTACAATTTGCTTCTCTCTTGGCTTTCTATATTGTACTATACTTTTTGATTCAGTGGTAGAAATAGACTCAAATTATTCCTAGATCGACTGACCGCAAGGGGGAAAAATGCCAGAAATAGTAGTTTTGAGCAAATTACAGTAAAAACTGAATTGATCATTGAATGGAATACAGCCTGATAGACTGAAGAGAAAAACAACTACTCCAGTATCGCCTCCCCCTCTGTCCCTATTTATTTCAGAATCCTCTCCCCATCCCCCTTTTCTGATGAAGGGTCTAGGCCCAAAACGTCAGCTTTTGTGCTCCTAAGATGCTGCTTGGCGTGCTGTGTTCATCCAGCCCCACACTTTGCTATCTTGGATACTCCAGTATTCATGTGTTTAACTAACATCAATGGAGAAAGTAACTACCTAATAAATGACCAGATTGGTTTTAAGATTACCTCAGAAACTAGATGATCCTTTACTTTCTCAAGAATATACTTTCCTTTGCTCATTTAACATAAAATTGAGAGCTTTGAAATAAAGTTAAGGTTGGAAAACCTCAAGTAGGTCAAAATAGCAAGCCAAAACATTTAACAACAATTGTGTGTAGCCAAACTGTCACTGATTGCAGCTTAAGACATTCTTCATTACTGCCAATGCAAATATCCTCCATTCTCACACCCAGAAATATATTGTAAGACTTGCAGCTCCAAAGAACCAAAATATTTATGTACAAATTACCTCTATTGTAAATGCTTAGATTTTCCCTTCCTTAGACTTCATGGATAGATGTGAATGGACTTTATAATTCAAGTTAACTGAGCAAAGTAAGTGTCTTTGAAATAAACTTGTTCTTACTATGCTAAAATGTTGCGATTGATTCAACAGTTGATCAAATAAACTTTCACTTTACAGCAGAAACATTTAATATATTTTCTTAAATCTTGCCTTATGTCAAACTTGCACAAGACTCTCTAAGATCCAATTCTTTAAGTTACTGGGAACAGTTTCAGAAGTGCAAATATGATATTGCATTCTTAAAATATAAAAGACTGCAGTCACACAGTCATAACTGATGTCGTGTTCCAAGACAACATCGAATACTGGCTGATGTCTTCTTATGTAGAATATGTGCTGCTTAGTGAATGTCCCACGACATAATTCTGTCACTTCTTCAGCAGGCTATTTTGTGCCTGAAGGATAGAAAGCTACAGCACAGGTCTCAGAAGCCTGTTTGAGAGAGCTGGTCTGCCCTACCTGTCTTTAAGGCGTTTCTTTACCAAATCAATAGTAACAGGAGGCATCTCATTAATGGAAGGTTTGAAAGCAATAGCATTATCTGTCTTGATTGGTTTAGATTCTGTTGTTCCATAGGTGCTAAACGTGTAAGGAAGGTTGTAGGAAGAACCATATGGCATAGCCTGGTAACTGTTCTGGTAGTAAACATTAGCCGAATCAGTTGGATGGCTGCTTTGCACCTGTATTAAAAAAATACAGTACGACTAAATATACTAAATACAATAAAAATCAGTAGCATCGCAACATAACTTTCATATATCTCTCTCTCTCTGTCTCACACAATACAACTGAATACATACAATACCGGTCCCAATATCAATACCTTTACGCCAAGGTTTTCAGACAGCAACAAAACAGCAAAAGGAAATTAGCTATTGTAACTTCCATCTCTTTACTGTGCTTCACACATATGCACATTTTTAAAAATTGAATAATTCCCTTTCCAAGTATTCTGCATTTGTTTTGAATAAAATACTAATTTGTGAGATGTGTTTTAAAACACATCATAATTCGGGAAACAACTAAAATTTCAAACAAAAATTAAAGCAAAATTACACTAATTGCTCCCTGCTCAGTGATTGTTTTCTAAGTAGTAAATATGCTTGCTGCTTGAATTAGCTGGCATCAAAATGAAATAAAGAATGAACATTTAAATGCAAGGATATTAAAACTGTCTGTGAAATAATTTGATGTTCATGTTCAGAACACTTAATTCTATAAAGATTTCACTGAATTTTTTAAAAAGTGGAGAAGTAAACCAAAATTTTATGTCCAAGTTAGTGACAGCCCACTAGCCAACATAAATTAACAGATTAAAAGGAAGAAAATTGTTACCTGAGGGACACTAATTCCTTTTCTGATCTGCTCCTGTTCCCACATCTTTAATTCTTCAT
Organism: Stegostoma tigrinum; assembly: GCF_030684315.1. Lineage (NCBI taxonomy): Eukaryota > Metazoa > Chordata > Chondrichthyes > Orectolobiformes > Stegostomatidae > Stegostoma > Stegostoma tigrinum. Next base: position 24,108,031 of record NC_081365.1, on the reverse strand, counting down.
CCTGCTCTGTTGTATCCAGTGCTTCATCATCACTTCCTTCAATCCCTGTTCACAAAGAAATAAATGAAGAAGGCAATCAGTAGAGCACACACTGTCAGATTGAAGTAATGTCAAGTTAACCCAATCATGAAACTCTTACTTGAGGCCTTTCCTGCTCTGCTTGATGTTCTAATCACTAAAAACTTACACAATTAATGGTAGGGCCCTGGGGAATGTTGTTGAACAGAGACCTAGGGGTTCAGGTGTATAATTTCTACAAAGTTGCGCCACAGGTAAACAGAGTAGTTAAGGTGGTGTTTAGCACATTTGCCTTCATTGCTCAGATCATTGAGTACTGGAATTGGCGAGTCACATTGCGATTGTAAAGGACATTGGTGAGCCCACTTCTGGAGTACACTGTACAGTTTTGGTCACCCTGTTGTAGGAAGACTATTATTATATTGGAAAGGGTACAGAAAAGATTTACAACGATACTACCAGGACTGGAGGATTTGAGTGGTAAAGACTTTTTCCACTGGAGCATAGAAGTTTGAGAGGTGACCTGATAGAGGTTTATAAAATCATGAGGTGCATAATAAGGTCAAGAGCAAAGATCTTTTCCCTCAAGTTAAAAACAAAAGGGCGTAATTTTTAAGCTGAGAGGAGAAAGATTTGAGAGAGACTGGAGAAACAACTTTTCTACAAGGAGTATGGTTAATCTGCGAAATAAACTGCCAGGGGAAGTGGTAGATGTATGTACAATTATAATATTTAAAAGACATTTGGATAGGTACATGGAATAGGAAACGTTTAGTGGCATATGGGCCAAATTCAGGCAAATGGGACGAGTTTTGTTTAGGAAATCAGGTTGGCACGGAAGAGTTGGACTAAAGGGTCTGTTTCCATGCTGTACGGCTCTATGATTCTATAACTGTCAGTGAACTTGCCAGAAAACATTAGGGTTTGCTCATTCCACGACCCAGCAAGAATTCTTCAATATGATTGCATCCTGAACCAGTCATTTCCCCTTTCAACACAGGTTCCTGGCTCCATGGATTGGCGCACACAGAAATCAATTTCCAATTATTACAAATTCCAGCGCGAAAGATCAACGTTATGAGCAAGTGTGTATTACAGATCAGTAGCAGTTTGTTAATCATAGAGGGCAAGATCTATGACATTAAATGATGCTCCACATACTATAATTGTCCTGAACAAGCACTGACCTATTTCTTCTGCAATCTTTTGCCTTTGCGTTTTCTCTTTCACCGAAAACACAATCCTGCGTTTCTCATCATCATCATCACTAGCGTCATTCTCATCTTCACGTACAAGTCGGTTTGTACTTGTCTCAATTTCTACAGCTGGACAATCCCCAAGCTCGCGAGCCATCTGCCTCCTTTTGCGAGCAGCATGGATAAAAGCAGCATCTGGAATTTCTCCTGAAAGCGTTAGCTGCATTAATACATGTTTGAAACTGCATTGTTCCCTTTAAGTTATCATATACATTATCATTTTTATTCATACCCTGAAAGTTTTGCAATGCATATGTACAGACAACTAATTAGTTCCCAATAATTTTAAAGCATTTAATATATGGTAAAAAGTCACAGAAGTAAATGAGTACATAATGGTAATTTCATCATTCCAGCACATAAATTGCTATTTGATTTGGTGAATTAAGAAAAACTGATCAGATTTTCTATAGCTAGACCATGTTCAAACACTTGAAATAAAACTGCTCTATTACACTGCATTGAAAAGTGATTTGCAGTAAATTGGAGCAAATTATTATTGCTCAGTTCCTTTGGGAATTTATTTTTGACTGCTGCTAGGATATTTTATGGTAAATTCCAGTATAGTATTATGTTCAGAAACTTGCAAAATGGTTATTTAGAGGTGAAAATAAAATTATTTAAGCTTTTCATCTTTTACAAATTTCATACCTGGTCGAAGTGCATTCAGTGTAGACAGAGTATTGGTAAATGCTCCCACAGCTTTAGCTTTGCCTTCTTCATCCTGCTCATCACTGTCTACCTCCATTTCCTCCTCTCCTTTCTCACTCTGGCCATCATCTTGAACAGGTTCCTTCACCAAAGCAGGTTTATCTACTGCGACATCTGCTGAGAAAGAAAATGCTACTGCAGATATGTTCATAATTGGAAAAAACAAACTGAAGGGCATTGGATACTTGTCAATTCAACATGAAATCTATATTTTGACAAACAGGAAATTAACTGAAGTCAAGCTGTAACATTTAGCATATTATGACATGGCAAACAGGATTTCTCCTGCTTATAATACACAAGGTGAAATGAAAAAAAAAATGCTATACCAAATTTCTAGGATGTTACAAGTCACAATTATCAAATTTATATTTATTTTAACAAGCTGAATGATTGTTTTCGCTGCAACTCCTGGTCAGGATGAGTTAGTTCATTTGAGTTTGACTTAGTTGTTGTAATCAGCAATTTTAAAAAGGTTTTTAAAAAGGTTTTTAAATACAATTAGAAAATAATTTTGATCAGTGCTACAACACTGTCATGATAAACGTAGCTAATCCGGTGGGTATTTCCTACAAACAACATACAAACGAAGCTACTAACTCATGTATGTCATCTTTTATCTGAGACAATCCTTTACATTTATTCTATGTATCTGCATGCATTCAGTTTTCACAACAAATAGATACAAAAACTATCAAAAAGGTAGATTATTCTTCACAGTAAAAGAGGTGATATTGTAGCAATTTCTTGTTATTACTGTTATTAAAATTAAAGTGTTATGGTGGTTATTAAGTGAAGATGCATTCTGCACTAGTGAACAATTCTAGAGTGAACCTTATTCCCCTGACTTGCAAATGCAATTAATGAATAGAATGTTTGCTACTATATTTTGATCTCTCTGGCTATATCATGTGCTAAATTATGATTTTCTCAATTTTGTGAATGATAAATATATATTTTAAGGGCATACTAAACAAACACACCTACATTACATTAAACAGGTAAATTACCAACATGCAGTATAAGCAGCATACTTATATTAATTTACAAACTACATTATCCCTCTGGAAATGGTGCAAAAACAAATATCAATGTTAAATTCATCTGCAAAATTCTGCATTCCATCACATACACATGTATTATCAAAGATCACTGGTCTTGTTCAGCTTACATGCTACCTTCAGATTGTCTGCTGATCAAAAAAATAAGGTATATCTCATCCAAAATCTCTGAAAATATTCTGAATATTTAACAACTATGGTCAATAACATCAAGTTAATAGTGTTAGCAGTTATTAGTTCTTCTCTTACTTTAGATTAGAAAACTGAAGTAGATGCTATGAGAGACAGTCCAAGTCAAAAAGCAATTTGAGTGCAGGGATGAGAATTTTAAATTTGAGAAGTTCCTGGAACATAGGTGAGCTCAGCAGTGGTAGGCAAATAGTTTGTGAGAATTGAGTTAGGATATAGGCAGCATTTCTTTGGATCTGAAATTAATGAAGAATAAAAGACTGGGGTGCAGGTTAAGAAACAATTATTAGAAACTATGGCTTGAAAATACACAAACATACTTAGCCCAGAACTTTTTGTTTTACTGACAACTCAGATCCCTGGAAGTAAAATTCCACAATTCAAGGTCTACAGCAGATACGAAAGGAGTATTTGTGGAATACGAAGTGAATTGGCTGGTGCCAAGGCAACCCAATTACGGCAGGAATGAAGAAAAAAAATGAACTGTTCATCTTTGCAATGCTCGTAACTTACTTGAAACCTGAGTGTTCAGGTCACTTTTCGCCAAGGATTTTTCAAGATCCTCCTTGTACTCTTTCTTGAGTTTATTTACAATCTTTTTACTGTAATTTGATTTCTTCACTTTAAAAACCTCTTCTTCTGTAGAAGGGAAAAAAATATATAAATATGGATACTTAAACGGCGGGCATACAGAACTTCCACTAAGGAATTCTACCTTTGATAAACAATTTATTTGAAAGTTTGAAAGTCTTTCAAAGTCTTAAAAGAAATTTTAACAATCTAATGAATAAAACAAAAAAAAACTTGAAAAGATTCTCTAATCACTAATTACTTTCAAAATCACCTTTTTTCTTCTACTGACAGCCACTCACTTATTCATGAAAGCTGCTCTTTTGTGATATTGGTCACCAGTCAAGTACCGAGTAGTCAATTATGGCTACATCACGGACAATTTGCCAAGTCGTGGGGAATGCAGCACACTGGTCTTGATGTTCTTCATCTGACCACTTATGTAATTATAATAAAGTATTAGCATCTGGTTTGTTGCTTGTACTTCTATCTATTTTATATCAAAAATTCTAACCACAGACTTATTTAAATTTTGTTTGTTCAAACACAAAAGCAATAATTCAGAAACTATGAACTAAAATCCTTCACTGCTTAAAATAAGCAGAAACGAAATGAGACCATGAAAACTAGATGACAAAGTGTGGAGCTGGAGGAACACAACAGGCCAAGCAGCATCAGAGGAACAGGAAAGCTGCCTTTTCATTTTAGCAGAAGGGTCCCAACCCAAAACATCAGTTTTCCTGTTCTTCTGATGCTGCTTGGCCTGCTGCGTTCCTCCATGTCTGCAGTTCTCATTAACCAAGTACTTTTACTGTCATTTTTCTCAATAAATTAATATTTCTGCATTTGAAATTAAGGTTTGCAAACAAAAATATGCATCTCATAGCATATCGATAATTTGTAAGTTCTTGAGCCCTTTAATAATTTCTTAAAGACTTGAGCTCAAAGTTTGCAATGCAGTTGACAGCCTAATAATACGTAGCTGGAGGTAGTAAATGCACTTTATGCCTACAATTCCGAGACAATGCTACTTTTACATAGACAATTCTCAACATTTCAGTCACATTCCCTTCTTTCCAATATTTTTAAAAGTGTACAATTACATGTGATCTAATTCCTTCTTTAATTATACTCTGCAGAAGAAATCTCCCAAGCTTTTAGTTCAATTCCATTTAACCTAAAATCTACATCTTATAGGTTGATAAATATTGACTGCAATGCCACAAGGTGCTCAAAAATTTGCAAAGAGACTGAGAATTATCTAATGTATGGGCTTCCACCTAGCTTGTATTGCATTACCATGAGTACTGAAAGGCATCAGAGTGAGATATACTTGGGACTGATTGAGTGAACAACTAGAAAGAAACCTACTAAAGCATTTGTGGAGTCTTCAAGACAAAGTTTAAACTAGGCCTATAGTAAAGTGTAAGGATTCAATGATTTTGGTGTAAAATTGATTAAATAAGCTAACATTAAAAAAGCAGCAAATCTTCAATTGAGGAGCTAGGAAGCATTAAAATATGACGACAGATAGTGTCACTGTCGAAGATATAAATTATCCTCCTTCACATTACACAATTTATGGAGTATTTAGCACGTACATGGGCTTGTTCTGTAAAGATGCAAGATGCGTTCAATATATTCTGAATTTTAATGACTGTGAACCATTTCACCATAATGTTATGAGCTTGTAAACTGCTCAAGCATGTAACAAACTGTTTTGCAATGATTACACTGATGCATGTGTCAGTTTAACAGTGTATGACATTAATATCAAGAGGAATAGCTACACAATGCAACAAAACCATGAAAACACAGTCCCAACTTTTCCTGTATTCTTGAATTAAAATGTAAAGTCTAGAGGCAAGATGATCCGTCTGTTCAAAAGGTAGAAAATTCTCTCCGCAGACTGTCAGCAGATCTGGTATTTTTCTTTCGCATATTAAAGCTTTATTTGTTTTCTGGTGGTCTTTAATTTGCAATTATTCTGAAATAGTCATGAATTTTTTTTGCTCTAATCTATCTTTGGATGTCAAATGTTCTCAGAACATTGTAACAGCACTAAAGTGTGTACAAATAACCAAACAGTGCACACTTTTTCCAAGAAATCAGAACATAAATATTCCTACCAACAATCATTTGTAAGGAGGATTATTTGGCAGCAAGCAAAACTTAAAATTAAAAAAAATGGTCGAATTAAGTTCAATCTTTAAATGCAAAATATAGGCTTGGCAATTATTTTCCAACCCTGGAAACTAAGAACACTAAAATGTAAAGGTCAAATTAGAAAGTTTACAGGTTAAATTTGAAATTGCTTCAGTCGTTCGTGTAGCATATTTTAATGTCTACATGTTGATCTTTAGCATTACTTCATGCAAGTTGCAAACTTGAAATCTTTTTGTTTAAAAACAGGTAACAATCTCATAACATAGAATACGTGTGGCAAATACATTTCTAAACCATTGAACATCCATGAGGGAGGCAAGATTTAAATACACATGCATTGTTTTAAACTAAAATATGATCGCAAAACTCAGCTACTGTACATGTTATATTTGTGTATATTCTTCAGGAGGTAATGAGACTGTGTGTGCAAAACAAAATATGCTTATCCTACTTGCGTGGAAAATGCATGCAAGTGTATTAAAAGACTACAATATATGCAAGGCATTCACATGGACAGTTTCAGCTTTGGCAACTTATTGTAGCATCTATAAACGCACCAAGGTTATATAATAGTTTTCACATCTTTTTTATAATTGAGTATCCCTACTTGCAGACAATAACTTCAGCCTAACCAATGCATTGTATAATTTCATTGTATAATTTAATTACTTTTTAACTCGTGTTCTTTGCTAATATTTTAATGAATGCTAAATTTTATATTTTAAATAGTCTCCTTTATCTCAAGGTAAAAATGTGAATTCTGAAACTATGCCAGCTCATCTGTAGTCTGGTTCTCATGAGAGTGAAATGCAAACATAAATTTATCAAAACCAAGCTGCAGCTTTTACTTCTTAATTTAGCAACTCAGAAAGGGGGACAATTACTTTCTGAAAGTGAGCAACAGTTGTAGTGAAGAAGCAAGATGACATTAAGAGTTTGTTTAATGTTCAAAAGTTAATGCAGAAAAGCTATTTCTTTAGTTTGGCGTATTACCTGCCTGTTAAGAAATGTTTCATCTTTTTGATTTCAGTTTGTAACAGTATAAAAGACGTATAACATTAATTTTTCTTGGTTACTCGGGGAATTCAACTCTATATGTTATTACACTCTAAGGGGAATGCATCCAATATTTCTCGAACCAGAATACAACTTTATGTTTTTATGGCTTGATCCACCTCCACCCATGTTTTCAGTGAACTTTATATTTAACCACTAACTCTCGGCCTCTTTTCCTTCATTTCGTGCATTTCATGAATATTTTCCATCTTTGATTTTTCCCAAAAATGTATTACATCACTTCAGTGGTAAGTCATTGTGTCATTAGAAAAATTGAAGGTTGAAATTCCCGAATTCACACAACACGTATTCACCCCAAAACAAAATCAACAGACTACAGACGGTGGAAATCTGAAACAAAAGCAGAAAACATAGGAAATACACAGCCTGTCAGTTAGCATCTACAGAGTGAAATAAAATTCATTTTTGGGTTGTGATGACCTGTTGCCATAACATTACACATTCCCCCTAATTGTTCTGTCTAATACCCAACATTCTATCCATGATCTATCAGTTCTAACACAAGGTCATTGAACTGAAATGCTAAGTAACTGGGGCATTTGCTTTTCTATCCATATAGCTGCATTTCCTCTCAACTAAACATTTGAATTTTTAATATCAGCCTATTATACTGCTCATGCATCTCCTTCCCAAGCAGTCAACACTAAAAACGTATTTGTCAAAGACGAGAGTCCTTCGCAAACGAGCGTTATCTGCGTCAGATGAATTGACACATTTCCAATTAATTGGAACCCATATTCAAGATCAAATTTATACGTAAGTGCGGAAGGCATTAAACTACAGCTCAATTAAATAATGATTTACCCTTTGTTTACGTTATGTATGAATTGAAAGCTTTCTTTCCCCCGACTCATCCTACAAAACAAATGTACATTCAGCTGCTTGAAAGTTGTCTTAAGAGTTCTAAAAAAAATTGTGATAACCACTCCAACTTGCACCTTCGACAGTGCGGGCTTATCTCACATAGATGGCTGTGTTTCTCGAAACTTCTTACACAATGGGCGCACATTACAAAATGATTTTAGCGTTGGCTGAGGAAAAGAGGAGCATAAATGTGGATCGCATCCCCACGAAATCTCAAGAGGTAGGGAATGAAATGGAAAAGGAGTGGAATTGTTTATTAGGTAAATATTGGTTGCGCAGCAATGTTCGTGTTTGAGGTTAGTCATTAACTACTGTAAGTGGCTGCAGTAGTTTACAATTTCGGTAACTATGACAGTTTCCCTAAGCTGTTTCACCTCTCACCCCCCCCCCGCCGGGCTTTCCCTGTCTCTGCTTCTTGTTGCCAGGGCGGAGCGGACGGGGGGTCCTCTCCTTACCTTCCTCCTCATCCTGGAAGCTGAGCAGCGCGGCCTTGGGCGCTTCCTTCTCGCGGCTCCGCTTTTTGTCTTTGGGGGCGAGTTTGGCGGTAGCCATGCATGGCCCGGCTTTACCAAATCCAAGGCCTGAGGCGGCTTTGGGAGGAGCGAGGGAGGGCCCTGCTTTGAGAGGGGCCGGGGCCGGGGCCGGGGCCGGGGCCGGGGCGGCGGGTAGGGTAGTGACAGGCCCCAGGGGGCCCGGCAGCCCGATCCCCGGCCTCGCCAGCAGCACGGGGACAGCCCCCGCCTCACAGCTGCCGCCGATCTGAGGAGGTGGAGCAGGAATCGGCGGCGGTGGCGGCGGCTCAGCGACTTTCTCGTGGCTGTTGTTGGTGAGCGGGGCCTCGGCCGCCGGGCCTGTTTGTATACTCTCCAGACCCACTCCGTCCTCCCGCTCCTCCTCCTCCGAATCGTTCCGCCGCCTGAAATTCCTCCGCGATTTCTTAAACATGATCGTTCGTGGGTGAAAGGGGTTGGTGGCGGGCAGGGTTTATTTCGGAAGAAAGTCGGCGCCTTCGAACCGACACGGCAGGACTCGCAGAGCTCGAGCGGCGAGTACCGACCGCCCGCCCGTCGCAGCGCCCCCCAGTGTCACGGCGAAACCCGACCGCCCGCCCGTCGTAGCGCCCCCCAGTGTCTTGGCAGGATAATGCAGGGCTCTCTGATGAAGGGTCTAGGCCCGAAACGTCAGCTTTTGTGCTCCTGAGATGCTGCTGGGCCTGCTGTGTTCATCCAGCCTCACATTTTATTATCTTGGATTCTCCAGCATCTGCAGTTCCCATTATCTCTGATCCTGACGGTGGTTGTGTCCAGAGCCAGGGGTGACAGTCTGAGGATTCAGGGTAGACCATTTAGGACGGAGATGAGGAGATATTTCTTCACCCAAAGAGCGGGGAGCCTGTGGAATTCATTACCACCGGAAGTCGTTGATGCCAAAACGTTGAATGTATTAAAGAGATGACTAGATATAGCACTTGGGAGTGAATGGAATCAAAGGTTATGATGAGAATGCAGGATGAGCCTATTGAGTGGGACGAACAGCCGTGATCGTGAAGAATGGTGAAACAGGCTTGAAGGAACCAAGAGGTTATGGCGAAGCTGTACAAAACTCTCGTGCAGCTGCACTTGGAGTATTGTGTACAGTTCTGGTCACCACATTATAAGAAGAATGTGGAAGCTTTGGAAAGGGTGCAGTGGAGATTTACTAGGATGTTGCCTGGTATGGAGGGAAGGTCTTACGAGAAAAGGCTGAGGGACTTGAGGCTGTTTTCACTAGAGAGAAGAAGGTTGAGAGGTGACTTAATTGAAAGATATAAAATAATCAGAGGGTTAGATAGGGTGGATAGGGAGAGCATTTTTCCTAGGATGGTGATGGCGAGCACGAGGGGGCATAGCTTTAAATTGAGGGGTGAAAGATATAGGACAGATGTCAGAGGTAGTTTCTTTACTCAGAGAGTAGTAAGGGAATGGAACGCTTTGCCTGCAACGGTCGTAGATTTGCCAACTTTAGGTACATTTAAGTCGTCATTGGACAAGCATATGGACGTACATGGAATAGTGTAGGTTAGATGGGCTTGAGATCGGTATGACAGGTTGGCACAACATCGAGGGCCGAAGGGCCTGTACTGTGCTTTAATGTTCTATGTTCTATGACTGAATGGCTTCCTCCTGCTCCTATCTTCTATGTTTCAATGTCTTGACTGCCCGCCCATACAGCACCCCCGTTCAGAATCACAACGCATCTTCACTGCCTCCATGTCACAGTGCCTTGGAGAGTAACAGCGTGTCTCCACTGCCCACCACCACAGTGACCCACAGAGTCATAGTGCATTCCGACTGTCTGCTCGTCACAGCACCCTCCAGAGTCACTGCCCATCACAGCATTCCCACATGCAGCGCACCTACAAAGCACCACCCATTGGAGGCCTCACTGAAATGAACTACTGAGCCCCCTCACCCAGTAGCAACACCCATAATGTGCATTCCAAAGTCAGCACCCACCTAGCACATCACAAGTCACCACAATCCTCAGTTACCCCAGAGTCACTGTCATCACTATGTCCCCTCCCCAGTGACTTAGCAGTCCATCACAGCAACCAAACCCCTACCCCACCACAGTCCATCAGAGTGCCTCCCTTCCCAGTGTCCCTGCCTGTTACAGTGGTCCCAATCAGCACTGTCATTGTGTGGCCCCCGCTCCCTGAGTCACCATTTGTGTCATAACAGTGAATCCTAACCACATACATCTGTTGGACACACTGAACATTTTATTGTGGCATGAATTTTTTAACAAAAGAGATATAGCCAAATCTGACTGTAAATGTAAATTCCGTGGTTGTCTGGGGAGGATTAAGGGAACGCCAATTTGAGGAAACATCAAACAGAAAGATTAAACAGGACAAGATTATAAGAATCTGACTCCCCAACCCCCTCTGTCCCCCTGCCCAAAAATCTTAATCCTTAAAAGGGGGCCATCTCCTTGTTTATGTTTTACCATTTTAGGGACATACATGGTTTAAAACTGACTTCAGTCCTTGTTTGTGTGTGTTAGTAGACTGATGTCCTTGTCTGTGCATTAGTGTGGTGTTGTAAAGGCTTGAAAACAGCTATTGAACACCTCTGTACTGCAGAAAGGAAAGTGGCGATTCCTCAATCTGGATGCTGCCAGGCAGCCACTACCGAAAGATTCCAGGACAAACACATTGAAATCAACCATCCAACCAAGAATCTCAAAGTCAACTGCTCCATGAAGAACAGCAACTTTGCCGATAATGTTCAATGTAACATTTAACTATCTACTCATCAGGAATGACTCAGAAACTGATCCATGTATCTTTCTTATTTGTAAGCTGACTGTATTTGTGTTCCTTTTTGGTGTTTAATAATGAATAAACTAAATTGTTAACTCAAAAATACCTGGGTAAATTGGTTGCTTTTAAAACACAAATTCGCATGGATCTGGGGCAAGGTACCACAATGAAAGGGATACTTCTTTATTGACTTTGGTGTGACTGACCAAGGGGATGGCTGAATACAGCAGGTGAACAAGTTCATCCCTTCTCACCCAGGAACTTAACAATTTTGGGCATCCCATCTCAAAGTGAAACGTATTGGGGAACCTCAACTTGCTTCTGCTCGAAACAAATTGGGGGCGTGTGTCCATGACTTAAACCCACTGATGAAGCAAAAGAATTAGAGTTGACAAATTGTCATTTTGAAACCAATTCTGTTTTCAAAAAAATAACTGCAAGAATGAGGGAAGGTTACTTCTGCTGATTTGACAGTTCTGTCCCTCAAACAGTTAAAAGATTTGATGAGGAACTAAGGGTTATAATTTTGCCTGAAAACCCAGAAAAACAAAATCCTAAAAGTGGCAGCCAATGGTTTTCAGTTAGAATCTGGGGATGATGAAGGAATACTAGTAGAGACATTAAAGTTCATGCAGAGGAAATTAGAATTTCAGGAAAAGAGCAGGAAAGGTAATAAAGAATAGCAAGGAAAAAAGAGAAATGGGAAAATGCCAGGAAAGAACAGTGAGAATTAAGGGGAAAATGGCTGGAAAGTGAGTTTGAACTAAGTCAGCTGTAGTTAAGAGGCAGGAATCTTGTTTTGTCCCATGACAAAGTCACTGGCTCAGATTTCAGGGTGGAGGCAATTTGGTTTGATCACTGGACTCAGCATTAGTTCCCGTTAGCACCCACATACAAGGGTGGCACAGTGGTAGTATGGCGCACTGACCTCTACATCGCTGGGGCCAGACGCCAATTCTCCGACACCACCTCCTACCGCCTCCTCGATCATGACCCCACACCCGAGCACCAAACCATCATCTCCAACACCATTCACGACCTCATCACCTCAGGGGACCTCATTGTTCCCCAACCCCGCACGGCCCGTTTCTATCTCCTTCCCAAAATCCACAAACCTGCCTGCCCTGGTCGACCCATCGTCTCAGCCTGCTCCTGCCCCACTGAACTCATCTCCACCTATCTGGACTCCATTTTCTCCCCTTTGGTCCAGGAACTCCCCACCTACGTCCGTGACACCACCCACGCCCTCCACCTCCTCCAGGACTTCCAATTCCCTGGCCCCCAACACCTCATATTCACCATGGACATCCAGTCCCTGTACACCTGCATTCCGCATGGAGATGGCCTCAAGGCCCTCTGCTTCTTCCTGTCCCGCAGGCCCGACCAGTCCCCCTCCACCGACACTCTCATCCGCCTAGCTGAACTCGTCCTCACACTCAACAACTTCTCTTTTGACTCCTCCCACTTCCTACAGACCAAGGGGGTGGCCATGGGCACCCGCATGGGCCCCAACTATGCCTGCCTCTTTGTAGGTTACGTGGAACAGTCCCTCTTCCGCACCTACACAGGCCCCAAACCCCACCTCTTCCTCCGGTACATTGATGACTGTATCGGCGCCGCCTCTTGCTCCCCAGAGGAGCTCGAACAGTTCATCCACTTCACCAACACCTTCCACCCCAACCTTCAGTTCACCTGGGCCATCTCCAGCACATCCCTCACCTTCCTGGACCTCTCAGTCTCCATCGCAGGCAACCAGCTTGTAACTGATGTCCATTTTAAGCCCACCGACTCCCACAGCTACCTAGAATACACCTCCTCCCACCCACCCTCCTGCAAAAATTCCATCCCCTATTCCCAATTCCTCCGCCTCCGCCGCATCTGCTCCCACGATAAGACATTCCACTCCCGCACATCACAGATGTCCAAGTTCTTTAAGGACCGCAACTTTACCCCCACAGTGATCGAGAACACCCTTGACCGCGTCTCCCGTATTTCCCGCAACACATCCCTCACACCCCGCCCCCGCCACAACCGCCCTAAAAGGATCCCCCTCGTTCTCACACACCACCCTAACAACCTCCGGATACAACGCATCATCCTCCAACACTTCCGCCATTTACAATCCGACCCCACCACCCAAGACATTTTTCCATCCCCACCCCTGTCTGCTTTCCGGAGAGACCACTCTCTCCGTGACTCCCTTGCTCGCTCCACACTGCCCTCCAACCCCACCACACCCGGCACCTTCCCCTGCAACCGCAGGAAATGCTACACTTGTCCCCACACCTCCTCCCTCACCCCTATCGCAGGCCCCAAGATGACATTCCACATTAAGCAGAGGTTCACCTGCACATCTGCCAATGTGGTATACTGCATCCACTGTACCCGGTGCGGCTTCCTCTACATTGGGGAAACCAAGCGGAGGCTTGGGGACCGCTTTGCAGAACACCTCCGCTCAGTTCACAACAAACAACTGCACCTCCCAGTCGCAAACCATTTCCACTCCCCCTCCCATTCTCTAGATGTCATGTCCGTCATGGGCCTCCTGCAGTGCCACAATGATGCCACCCAAAGGTTGCAGGAACAGCAACTCATATTCCGCCTGGGAACCCTGCAGCCATATGGTATCAATGTGGACTTCACCAGTTTCAAAATCTCCCCTTCCCCCACTGCATCCCTAAACCAGCCCAGTTCGTCCCCTCCCCCCACTGCACCACACAACCAGCCCAGCTCTTCCCCCCCACCCACTGCATCCCAAAACCAGCCCAGCCTGTCTCTGCCTCCCTAACCGGTTCTTCCTCTCACCCATCCTTTCCTCCCACCCCAAGCCGCACCCCCATCTATCTACTAACCTCGCTTTGCAGAACACCTCCGCTCAGTTCGCAACAAACAACTGCACCTCCCAGTCGCAAACCATTTCCACTCCCCCTCCCATTCTCTAGATGTCATGTCCGTCATGGGCCTCCTGCAGTGCCACAATGATGCCACCCAAAGGTTGCAGGAACAGCAACTCATATTCCGCCTGGGAACCCTGCAGCCATATGGTATCAATGTGGACTTCACCAGTTTCAAAATCTCCCCTTCCCCCACTGCATCCCTAAACCAGCCCAGTTCGTCCCCTCCCCCCACTGCACCACACAACCAGCCCAGCTCTTCCCCCCCACCCACTGCATCCCAAAACCAGCCCAGCCTGTCTCTGCCTCCCTAACCGGTTCTTCCTCTCACCCATCCTTTCCTCCCACCCCAAGCCGCACCCCCATCTACCTACTAACCTCATCCCACCTCCTTGACCTGTCCGTCTTCCCTGGACTGACCTATCCCCTCCCTACCTCCCCACCTATACTCTCTCCACCTATCTTCTTTACTCTCCAACTTCGGTCCGCCTCCCCCTCTCTCCCTATTTATTCCAGAACCCTCACCCCATCCCGCTCTCTGATGAAGGGTCTAGGCCCGAAACGTCAGCTTTTGTGCTCCTGAGATGCTGCTTGGCCTGCTGTGTTCATCCAGCCTCACATTTTATTATCTTGGATTCTCCAGCATCTGCAGTCCCCATTATCTCAGCATTAGTTCTGCTTTTTTTTCCCTCTGGAAACTGCTGCGTCATTTGAGTTTCTCCAGTACTTTCTGTTTTTGTTTTGCTGTAGCCAGTTAATTTCTAAGTCTGAGGAGGCAGAATTGTGTGCCTTCTTTATTTCTTTTGAGCAGGCAGTGTAGCTTAATGTAGTTAGTCCAACATTTTCTTTATTACTGCCGGGTAAGCTTTCAGGAGTGGGTCATGATGTATACTCGCTCTTTTTGAGATAAGTGCCTCTGATTATGAAACAGCAAAAACGTGACTTTGTTCCAGATGGGAAACATCATATATTTTGTACCCTCAGGAAACGTCCAGATCGGATATACCTGGAATTTGAAAGGCTAAAGCAGCTTGTTTTTGACCAGTACTGGTACTTAAAATAGAAGCCACTTATAAATAACAGGGCGAAATAATTCTTGTTGAATTTAGAATTTCCATCCCCTTCCTAATAAGAATACGTCTCATGGAACGGAGAGTGACTGGGTGAACTATACACAAAATCCACAAGGAATGGGAGTCATTCAGAAAGAATCACAGACCAGGCTATTGCTCTGAATGTAGCTGTGGATGTGGGAGAGGTTAAAGAAATTTCTGCGAATCAGGGACATTTTGACTTTGAAAGAATAATGGCCACATTTCCCCTGAGTGGGGCAAGCGAACCTGTAATGATTCTGAGGTATACAACTTTGAGATAAAAGACTAGATTTTCTCCATGGTTCGCTGCCAAAGATACACCCAATGAGTTTACCAGGTTTGAATTCATTTACAGACACCAGATGTGAGGGTCTTGGAAACTAATCAAGGAGAGGTTCTCAGAACAGAAGGAGCATGGGCCCTCGCGGTTCAATGGTAGTGTTCCACCTGCTCCACAGGTATGTCATAACACCTATGAACAGGTTGATGAAAAAGTAAAGAACCAAAGGAGGAAGTCTGCATGTTAGACTATGTAGCCATGTATCTGAGAGCAATACACAAGCTTGTGATGTGGCCTGGGAACACATGAAATTCACCCAGTGAGTGATGAGAGAACAGGCAGATTTACATGCTAGAAGACAACATGTTAACACTCCTACCAATACCAGGTAAACACTTAAATGCCCAGTGCACTGCCCACGTTGATTAGGCAAGAGGTTTGGAGATGTGAATGATCTGATTGAAACCTTTAATTGAGAACAAAAACAGAGGCTGTGTCAAGTTAATATATTAAAGCAATACCAGCAATATAGTAAAGCAATACCAGCCATGATGAGGGCACAAGTAGGTACTGGCCTGTCCCATTTTCACTGACCTAAAGGACCTGAGTAGCAGTGGGAATCAATTGGAAAGGGAAATGTGTGGGTCCCACTTTGAACCCATTATTTCCCAACCAACCAATATGGAAATATGAGCAAATTTAGATTTTTTTATTCACCCACCTCTGTGAAGGTCAGTGAGCAGACTTTACAAGGCAGGTCACTCCATCAAAGGGCTCCTGCCAAGGCAAGCCAGGCTGTACCACCATAGATCTATATGATGCAGGAGAGGTATCTCCCATAAGGCAACATCTCTATCTGCTAGGCCCAGAAGGGCTGGCTTAGGTTTGCGTGGAGATTAACTACTTGAAGGGACACAAACCACTGGAGTCTAGAAGCAGTAGCTGACACTCCCTAATTGTGTTCATGCCTAAGCAGAACAGTTCCTACAAGACTCCACATTAGCTACCGAAAGGTTAATGCGTGATCAGAGCCAAATCCTATCCAATATCCTTGCAGGGAGATTACATGCCTAGTGTAGGGAAAGCAGTCTACATTTTTAAAAAATGTACCTTTATTTTTAATCATTGATGAGATGAGGGCATCGCTGGCTATGCCAACATTTATTGCCCCTCCCAATTATCCAGAGGGCAGTTAAGCATTAACCATATCACTGTAGGATTGGAGTCACACGTCAGCCTGACCAGCTAAGGATGGCATTTTCCCTCCCTGAAGGGCATTAGGGAATAGATGGGATTTTCCAAAATAGGACGATGAATTTATGGCCATCATTAGACTTTTAATTCCAGCCATTTTTTTCGTTGAATTCAAATTCCAGCATCTTCTGTGGAATGAATCAAACAGGGTTCCCAAAACATTATCATTACCAAGGTAGATTTACTTGAGGGGCACTGGCAGGTTCCCTTGATTGCCCACACACTGGAGATTTTCCCCGTTGTAACACTGTACGAGGTTTACCAGATTTGAGTTGAGTTGTTTGGACTCTGAAATTCCTCAGCCATGTTTCAAAGCTGATGAACCAGATAATGGTTGCCTTATTTAATTGTGTTGTACCTAGATGACATCCTTATGTACAGCAACAGCTAGGGAATGAACTTAGAACAACTGGGAGCCTTTTGCAAAAGTCAATGTGACCTATCTGGGCACAAGTACTACACAAGGCTGCAAAGGTGGACGTATCACAATTCTCCATTTCCACAACAAAACAGGAGATACAGCCAAAAGGTGACTGTGGATGTCAATGCAGTGCTATCTGGAGAGGGCTTAAATTTTAACCTTTCTCACAGAGAGACTAAACAGGAAGAGACAATGACAGCATGACTACCCAAACCTCTTCCAGCAGGGAGCCATCATTGGCAGACATGTTTGTGCTTTACCCTGTAAAAACAGGGTTTAAACAGGGTTTAGCCCCAGCCGTTGTGTATAATGGCCTGAGGTTCTAATATGGGGATTAGAGTTCTATGAAGTTCCTAGCTTTCAGAACTGCCATTAAATACTCCAATGACAAAATTCCCTTTCACTGTGAGTGCTGACAGGCAGCCAACATTGAAAAGAATCAGGACAAAAGAATTTGAGTGAAACTGTAAAGCCAAGGACCTTGAAATTGACTATTTAGCTACAAGTGTCAATACTATAGGTAAGATCAACTATAATGGTCACCATACTCTACTATCTAATCCTCACAAACAACTTAGAGTCTGATTTGTATAACTTTTTTGAACTTCTATCTTCATTTTTGGACTCACTTCTCATTCCTAATCATGGTATACATGTGATGCATTATTATTGCTTCTGAAGTTTAATAACTAATAAACTCACTCTTCTATTAACTCAAGAAAGCCTGGTTAAATTGGGTCCTCTTTGGAGGACTGGAGCCCTGACAACGTGACATCCCTATTCAAAAAGGGAAGAAGGCAAAAAGCAGGTATCTATAGGCTGATTAGCCTGATAGCTATTGCTGCAAAAATGTTGGAATCAATTGTTAAGGATGTGATAGCAGCACATTTTGAAAATCATAATCTAATCAAGCAGAGTCATTGGGGTTTTGTAAAAGGGAAATCATGCCTGATTAATTTATTAGAGTTTTTCCGGGAAGTCTCAATCAGAGTGGATTGAGGGGAATCAATGGATGTGTTGTATTTGGTCTTCAAGAAGGATTTCAACAAGCTACTTCACAGAAGGTTAAATCTTAAGGTAAGGTATTGGAGCTAGCATATTGGCATGGATACAGAATTGGCTCATGGCCGGGAAACAGTAAGCGAGGATAAAGTGTTCTTTTTCAGATTGATGACCTATGACCACTGGGGTTCCACAGGGATCAGAGCTCAGACTGCAACTGTTTACAATGTACATTGCTGACTTGAAGGAAGGAAGCAAATGTACTGAAGTCAAATTTGCAAATGACATAAAAAGTATGTGGAAAAACAGGCTGTATAAGGGATACAAACAGTTTACAGAGAGATATTGTTAGGTTAAGTAAGGGAGCAAAATTGGCAAATGGAGTAGAGTATAGGAAAGAGTGAAGTTGGTCATTTTGCAAGGGAGAACAAAAGGACTGAATATTTTTTAAATGGAGAAAAGTTTCAGAGATCTGCAATGTAAAGGGACTTTGGGGGGTACTTGTGTACGAAACACAGAAACCCAGCACACAAGTGCAGCAGGTGATCTGGAAGGCAAATGGAATGT
The DNA here is from genome assembly GCF_030684315.1 of Stegostoma tigrinum. NCBI lineage: Eukaryota > Metazoa > Chordata > Chondrichthyes > Orectolobiformes > Stegostomatidae > Stegostoma > Stegostoma tigrinum. The sequence goes on along the minus strand of NC_081365.1, from coordinate 24,089,303 downwards.
GGGCCCTTATTTCATGGGGATCTGGAGTATAAAGTAGGGAAACCTTACTGCAACTTTACAACATTCTGGTGAGATCATGTCTGGAATTCTGTGAACAGTTTTGGTCCCCTTCTTCAAGAAAAGATATTTGATCAGAAACAGTTCAGAGAATGTTCATCGGGATGATCCTTGGTCTTGAGGGATTGACTTATGAACAAAGATTAAACAGGCTGGGACTCTTCTCATTGGAGTTGAGAAAAATGACAGGTGATCTCATTGAAGCATGTAGGATTCTCGAGGGGCTTGACAGGGCAAATGCTGAGAGGGTGTTTCCCATCCTGGGACAGTCTAGGACCAGAGGGCATAGTCTCAGCATAAAGAGGCACCAATTTAAGACTGAGATGAGGAGGAATTTCTTCTCTCAAATAGTTGTAAGTCTTTGGAACTCCTTGCCACAGAGAGCTGTGGGGGCAGAACCCGTGTGTATATTTAAGGCTGAGATAGATAGATTCTTGATCAGTAGGGGTATCAACAGTTACAGGGAAAGGATAGGAAAGTGAACATGAGGAATGTTGGATCAGCCACAATTCTAATTAGTGGCAGATTGGGCTTAAGGGGCCAAACGGATTACTCTTGTTTCTATTTCTTATGGCCTTATCGTCTTTGTTACCAGTTATTTTTTATTCATTTGTGGGAGGTGAGCGTCACTGGCTGGCCAGCATTTCTTGCCCATCCCGAGTTGCCCTTGAGAAGGTGGTGGTGATAACAAAGTGTGAAGCTGGATGAACACAGCAGGCCAAGCAGCATCTCAGGGGCACAAAAGCTGACGTTTCAGGCCTAGACCCTTCATCCAGGCCTGAAACGTAAGCTTTTGTGCTCCTGAGATGCTGCTTGGCCTGCTGTGTTCATCCAGCTTCACACTTTGTTATCTTGGATTCTCCAGTTTCTGCAGTTCCCATTATCACAGAAGGTGGTGAGCTGCCTTTTTGAACCGCTGCATTCCTCGTGCTGTGGGTTGACCCACAATGCTTTTAGGGAGGTAATTCCAGGTGAGGGGTTGGGTGAATAAAGAAGGGGTGCCATGCTGAATAGCCCCAAATCTACCTGACTTAATCACAGGATAAAGAATAAATTGTGAAGTCAGACCCGGATAGAGTTTGCACATCTTTCAACTGGAACAGAAATTCATGGCTCAAAACAGAATGGCTCAATAGAGCCATAATTGTGACTCATACTTTGCACAGTGTTATTATGTATGTAGCAAATACCTAGAACTGTATATCCTTTGTGCATTGTTCTATGTGTCAGGATTGTAGACTGTGAGAAATGTATTTCCTAAACATTCCACTTAGTGGCAGTAGAGCTCTATCAGAAACTGATTATCCAGCATTTGCAATCCTTTGGTCTTCCCTGTTTCTTATGTTTTTAAACTTTTACGGCAAGGTAGAATATAACTACATCTTGTTTGCCTTGCTTCTGAAGGGACATTAAACTGTGGGTTCCCATTTACCCATTCAGAGACATGCAAATAATTCAATGGCATTATTTCAAAGAAGAGCAGAGCATTTGGAGCAGCCCAATAGCTTAGTGGTTAGCACTACTGCTTCAATCTGCTAAGGATCCAGGTTCAATTACAGCCTCAGGCATCTGTGTGGAGCTTGTATGTTCTTCCCTGTGTCTGCATGGGTAGACTGTAGGTATTTCAGTTTCCTTCCACAGTCAAAAAAAACACACACAGGCTACAAAGGTTAGCTGTGATAAATGTCAGGTTACAGGATACAGGTTGGGACTGGGGTGCCCTTTGGAGGGATGGTACAGACTCCATGGGACAAAAAGCATTATAGGGATTCTTTGACAATGAGAGGGAATTATGTCTCATCATAAGCCAGAAATTCCTGGAGGAAACTCAGCAGGTCTGGAACGTATCTGAGGAGAGAAAGCAAAATTAACATTTCAATACTTCAGGTACAATCTCACCCAGACATGGTGTAACTGCAGTGAGACATCCCTCCTCCTAAGCACAGACTTGCTTGGTTGAAAGCCAATGTACCATTTATCTTTCTAATTTCCTGCTGGACCTACCTACTTTCACTAACTGGTGGACCAGGATACCTAAGATAATAAAATGTGAGGCTGGATGAACACAGCAGGCCCAGCAGCATCTCAGGAGCACAAAAGCTGACGTTTCGGGCCTAGACCCTTCATCAGAGAGGGGGATGGGGTGAGGGTTCTGGAATAAATAGGGAGAGAGGGGGAGGCGGACCGAAGATGGAGAGAAAAGAAGATAGGTGGAGAGAGTATAGGTGGGGAGGCCAGGATACCTAGGTCCTTTTGCATATCCACACTTCTCAAGACAATCACCATTTAAATAAAACTCTTTTTTTCTGTTTTTCACACTGAGATATATAACTTTTCATACCAGATCTGCCTGGTGTTTCCCCACTCATTCCACTTGTGTAAATCACCTTGAAGCTTCTTTATATCCTTCTCACAGCTCACAAACCTACTCAGTTTTGTCTCATCAGCAAACTTGCATGTGGTTCTCTCATCCAGGTACTTCATATATAAATGTGAATGACTGGGGCCATTGCACTGATCCTTGTGCAATCACACCAGTCACATCCTGCCACTCAGAAACTGACCCATTTCTTCTCTCAACCCAAACAAAGCAGTCATGTTCTTGGTTTCCTAACCCCTTGAATAAGGAAGGCACATATCAGCACTCATTTAGTACTTGCACCTCAGTAATTACACTTAAATGAGACCTAACTGGTACCAAACTGGGATAACAAAGTGTGAAGCTGGATGAACACAGCAGGCCCAGCAGCATCTCAGGAGCACAAAAGCTGACGTTTCAGGCCTAGACCCTTCATCAGAAAAGGGGGATGGGGTGAGGGTTCTGGAATAAATAGGCAAAGAGGGGGAGGCAGACTGAAGATGGATAGAGGAGAAGATAGGTGGAGAGGAGAGTATAGGTCAGTCCGGGGAGGACGGATAGGTCAAGGGGGCGGGATGAGGTTAGTAGGTAGGAAATGGAGGTGCAGCTTGAGGTGGGAGGTGGGGATAGGTGAGAGGAATAACAGGTTAGGGAGGTGGGGACGAGCTGGGCTGGTTTAGAGATGCAGTGGAGGGAGGGGAGATTTTGAAGCTTGTGAAATGCACATCGATACCATTGGGCTGTAGGTTTCCCAAGCGGAATATGAGTTGCTGTTCCTGCAACCTACGGCTGGTATCATTGTGGCACTGCAGGAGGCCCATGATGGACATGTCGTCTGAGGAATGGGAGGGGGAGTTGAAGTGGTTCGCGACTGGGAGGTGCAGTTGTTTATTGCGAACCGAGCGGAGGTGTTCTGCAAAGCGGTCCCCAAGTCTCCACTTGGTTTCCCTAATGTAGAGGAAGCCACACCATGTACAGTGGATGCAGTATACCACATTGGCAGATGTGCAGGTGAACAGCTGCTTGACATGGAAAGTCATCTTGGGGTCTGGGATGCGGGTGAGAGGGGAGGTGTGGGGGCAAGTGTAGCACTTCCTGCGGTTGCAGGGGAAAGTGCCGGGTGTGGTGGGGTTGGAGGGGAGTGTCCTGGGCCTCCTGCAGTGCCATAATGATGCCACCCGAAGGTTGCAAGAACAGCAACTCATATTCTGCTTAGGAACCCTACAGCCCAATGATATCAATGTGGATTTCACAAGCTTCAAAATCTCCCCCTCCCCCACTGCATCCCTAAACCAGCCCAGCTCGTCCTCGCCTCCCTAACCTTTTCTTCCTCTCATCTATCCCCTCTTTCCACCTCAAGCTGCACCTTCATTTCCTACCTACTAACCTCATCCCACCCCCTTAACCGGTCCGTCCTCCCCGGACTGACCTATCCCCTCCCTACCTCCCCACCTATACTCCCCTCTCCACCTATCTTCTCCTCTATCTATCTTCAGTCTGCCCCCCCACCTACCTATTTATTTCAGAACGATCTCCCCATCCCCCTCTCTGATGAAGCATCTAGGCCCGAAAAGTCAGCTTTTGTGCTCCGAAGGTGCAGCTTGGCCTGCTGTGTTCATTCAGCTTGACACTTTGTTATCTCGGATTCTCCAGCATCTGCAGTTCCCATTATCTCCGTACCAAACTGGATAATGTTTCAGGCATTTGACCACTTCCATCAGGCAGATGGCAACCTTGTTCCACCCTTGTCCTGCCCAGACGAAGCAGTCACATGACATGCAACACTGTTGCATCACAAACGAAAAGCAACATGCCTGAACAGGGCTCCTTCCAGAACCATGTCTGCCCATTATTTAACCTAAACTTAAACTTCCAATGCAATAAAATTTAGTATTTTGCCTAAATTGATCATTCTAAAATTTAAGCGGGAGTTTAAACTTCCAGCTGGCAGGGATCCATACACCTGTGTGGGAGGCCAGGTCCACGTCAATATCCTGAGGTAGTAGGAACTGCTGATGCTGGAGAATCTGAGATAACAAGGTGTAGAGCTGGATGAACACAGCAGGCCAAGCAGCATCAGAGGAGCAGGAAATCTGACGTTTTGGGCCTACTCCATTTCTGGAGAAGGGTCTAAACCCAAAATGTCAGCTTCCCTGCTCCTCTGATACTGGTTGGCCTGCTGTGTTCATCCAGCTCTACACCTTGTTATCCCACATTAATATCCCACTGGCTGGATGCTCATCTGAAATAAGTGACCAGGGATTCCATCGAGTTGGAGCTTTAAAAATGGCCAGTGTAGGTTCCCTAATCTAGGCAGCATAAAAACACAGGGATAAGAGTTGATGTAGGCCCCTTCAGTCTGCTTGACCAGACAATTTGATTGAGGCCGATCTTACATTTCCAAGGATGCACAAACTTTGAAGAATTTTATCCTCATCTTGCTCCTACACCCCTTGCCGTCAGACTTAAACTGATAGGCACACAATGGCTTATTGGTGTTATCGCTGGACTGTTAATCCAGAGGCCCAGATACCATTCTGGGGACCTGGGTTTGAATCCTGCCACTGCAGATGGTGGAATTTGAATTCAATAACAAAAACCTGGAATTAAGAATCTAATGATGACCATGAATCCCTTGTTTGTTGATTGTCAGGAGAAATACCCATCAGGTTCATTAATGCCCTTTAGGGAAGGAAACTACCATCCTTATCTGGACTGGCCTACATGTGACTCCAGACTTATAGCAATGTGGCTGACTCTGAACTGCCCTTTGGGCAATTAAGGATGGGCAAAGAATACTGCCTAGCCAGTGATGCGTCATCCCATAAATGAATAGGACTATGTCCTTGTGTGTTAGAAACCAACCCAAAGGAGTTACCTCTGCACTATTTAAGTTCCTTCAGAATCTTGTATGTTTCATTGAGATCACCTCTCATCTTTCTAAATGCATAGAATACAGACTCAATTTATTCACCATTTTATCCCAGGAACCAATCTAGTGAACCTTCATTGTACTTCAATTCCAATGCAAACGTTATCTTTCCTTAAATATGTATACTCACGGAAAATATATACCTCAAGGTGGATTTATTACAGCTCGGTGCAAGTGTTTTTCTTTACTCACTTGTGGGACATGGGCATCACTGGCTGGCCAGCATTTATTGCCTGTCCCTAATTGCCCTTGAGAAGGTGGTCTTGAGCTGCCTTCTTCAACCACTGCAGTCCCTGTGCTGTAGATAAACCCACAATGCCTTTAGGGAGGGAATGCGCCAAGGCATCATTATTAAGTGAAAAGTACTGCAGGTGCTGAAGGTCTACAAAAATACAAAAAGAAATTGCTGAAGAAACTCAGGAGGTCTAGTAGCTCCTGTGAAAAACAAAGTTGACATTGTAAGTCCAATATGCCCCTTTTTTTAGATGAGGAAAGCCTTTTTTTTGTGCTCCAAGCCTCTTACAAACATACCATTTGCTTTGCTAATTCCACGCTAATTTTTCATGTTGCTTGTAAATGTACACAGAATCGTAGAATTGTTACAGTGCTCAAGGAGGCCATTTGGTCCATCGTGTCTGTGCAGTCTCTTCAAATGAGCATCATGACTTAGTGCCATTCTCCTGCCTGCTCCACAATCCCTTGTGCTTTGTCTCTATTTAAGTAATCATCAAAATGCCTTTTTGAACACCTCAAATGATATCATTAACAATAACTGTGGTGGCTACAGGACAGCAGTCAGGTATTTTGTGAGGGAAGGTTTGAGAGAATTTTGCAGTTAGGAGGTAGTTAGGGAAGGTCATGGTCACAGCAGCCCAACCTCCTTAGGGTTAACAGAGGAGCACGCAATGTAAAGATTTGCACTTAAGGACCACCACGGGATGCCTGGCATGTTTTACTGAGCTGTGTTTTGTGACAGGCACTGGCTCCTGTCTAAGTAATAGAGTTCCCTTTTGCAAGACTTTCACCATCTAAGAAAACAGTGGCTAAATTGGCTGCACAGGGAGGAATGAGTGTAAAAATAATTTTAACTCCCGGTTCACCAGATGGAAGGAGATATAATTCCCCTGTAAAACATGGAACGTCATCACCTCAAAAAGGTGTAAAAATAGCAAGCTTGAGTGACATGGGAGTCTACTGACTTTAACTTACAAATTGCTTCTATGGGGACCTATCACTGCTGGCTTCAAATTATTCCCCATCTGATTCCAAACCCAATGTGTATTTGGAGTGGGAAGGAGGTGGTCATTGGAAAGAGTGTTGAATTAAGAGGCAAATGCAGTAATCACAAGCAGTCAAGTAAATTAATTCCCTCATGTCCTACTTGAAGCCAAAGTAACAGGTGTCGTTTTATTATTCCAGGTTCCATCTCTTGCTTCTACTGAGTACTCAGCAATGGGCATAATAGTTTAATCTTCGCATATTTGTCTTGGCAGCAGTTATTGTCTGCTTTAGTCTGCAAAAATCTTGATTACTCCAGCAGAAGGTGGTGGTGGGGGGGGGTGGTGGTGATTTATGGGCCAATAAGAGTTCACGTGTGAGCAACAGAAATAAGCAGTAGAGTCTGAGTGCAATGCCCACACTTTCTGTGCTTATTCACCTCGTTTCACTGAACCTCAAACAATACAGTTTTGAAGAGAACCGAACTTCACCGAGAAAGCTTGCAAAAATAGCCAATAAATTGGAGAGACTGCTCGTACTTCTCTTTGTTTCAAACATTTGTCAAACACTGACATAAAACTTGAACTTCTTACAGATAATTGCTCGAAAAATCACGGAATCACATAGTTGTTACGGTGCAGAAGGAGGATGTTCAGCACTTCGTGTCATTACCAGCATTTCAAATGAGCAGAGTTCTTCCTACTTTCTTGCCATACACTTGCACATTATTTTTATCCATGCTCAGTGAAAGAACAAATTTTTGGACAACGTGCCGCTGAATTGTGCCATTTAAACGTTTTATTTGAAGTAAATAAATAAATTCAATTAAGTTTCATATAATGTACATTATTTACGTGAATTGCAAATCATAAATATTCTAATCAATTAAAGATGTTTAATGATAACAGTTTGTAATTTGGAGTGATTAAGACATATGATGGTGAGGCAAAGGATGCCAACATAAACCTACATTGCTAGGAGCTGCACCCAATGGATTCACTAACTGGTAGCTGCACATTAAGGACCATAAAGTCCCTGTTTTGATTCCACATCAATGCTGAGTTAATGAGTCCTAATGTTCTTGGGTGATACATGTTTCAGGACTTCCAGTCTGTGAACAGGACCATTCAGGGTTCCTGTTATTTTTTATCTACTTAGTAATCTATGCTGTCAATGCAGAATATGGATTCTGGGTGACCACTGCATTAAATTTGGCGTTACTGCACTTCCATTGGTAAATAACCAGCAGACTCTTGAAGGATTGCCATTTGAGTGAAGTACAAATACATTTGTGTTAGTTAAATATAGTTTTCTAGGTGATTGAATAGTCAAAGAGTGTTTTATTATGTCATTCAATACACAATAGCAATATTAGAGAAAAAAAAGAACTACAGATGCTGGAATCCAGATAGACAAACAGCAGGCTGGAAGAATACAGCAGGCCAGGCAGCATCTGGAGGAAAGGAGCAGTCAACATTTCAGGTATTACTCTCCTTAAGCCCTGAAGACTTCTCTCAAACAACAGCAATATGTTGAGTAAGTTACTGTTTTGTTATTTGGTTTAAACCTTCTAACATTACATTGCATTCAATCATAATACTGTGTGTGTGCTACACTAGAGGGGCTGGTTCTAAGGGAAGAACAGTTTGTTCTTGCATTCACCTGAAAAATGTTGCTTTTAGCAATTATTTTAATTTCAGGTTCAAACATAACTCTCGACAATCAATACAAGACCATAAGTTTAGCCACCTCACAACTCAGAAAGGCAGATAATAGAAATTGTAAGGTGATAAAAAAAAGTCTTTCTGAGTGTCAAATGAGCCAAAATGTAGGGTGACCATAAGACCATCAGGGGTAGGAGCAGAAGTAGGCCATTTGGCCCATTAAGTCTGCTGTGCCATTCAATGAGATCATGGCTGATCTAATTATCCTCACCTCCACTTTCCCGCCTCATCTCCATATTTTTGATTCACTTATTGATTAAAAAGCTGCGTATCTCAGCCTTAAATATGATTAATGATTTATCCTCTTCAATCTTCTGCAGTAAAGAATTCCAACAGATTCATTATCCTCAGAGAGAAAAAAATCCACCTTATCTCTGTCCTAACTGAGTCACTCCTTACATTGAAATTACATCCTCAGGTCATAGAATCTCCCTTAAGGGGAAATAACCTCTTCATAACTACCCTGTCAAGTCCTATAAGAATCTAATAATGTTTCAATAAAGTCCGTCTCTCATTCATCCCAGCTCCAATGAGTACAAGTCCAACCTACTCAACCACTCTTCTGGAGAAAGTCTTTCTATACTCAGAGATGGTAGGAACTTCCGATGTTGGAATCAGAATTAGCACAGTGTGGAGCTGAAGGAACACAGCAGGCAAAGCAGCATCAGAAGAGCAGGAAAGCTAACGTTTTGGGTTGGGACCCTTCTTCAGAAATTTCGCCAATATATTCTTCCTTAGATAAGGAACCCACAACTGTCCATAGAGTTCTGAGTGTTGTACTCATTAAATGAATAAAAATAAATTATATTAAATGATTGAGAGGTGACCTTAATAAAACATACCCGTTTCTTAAGGGCCTTTGTAATTACCCTTATTTAAGTTTAGCATGTTTATTTCTGATCCAGGTTTTATACTCTCAAACTGAATGCTAAATTCCACTACGTTATGGTCATTGTTTTCTATGTGATACTTTATTCTGTGATCATTGTTTAAACTTCCCATATTACCCCCACCTGATCCAAAATAGTTCAAACACTGCTTGATCCAGGAAATTGTCTGTGTTCCCCCTCATAGCTCCGTTTGCTAATTTGATTTTCCCAATCTTAATGAAGATTAAACAATCATCCCTGATATATCCACAGCCTTTCAACATGCCCCCATTATCTCCTGAATTATTCTCTGTCTAAAGCTATAGCTAATGCCAGGAGCTCATAGATTACCCCTACCAATGTCTTCTTCCCTTTGTTATTTCTTACGTCTTCTACATCTTCTGATCTAAGGTCATTGCTTCTTATTGTATTTATTCCATCTTATATTTACAAAGTTACCCCTGCACTCTATCCTTCCTCCCTGCCCTTTTGAAATGTCACGTTTCTCTGAAAATTTAGTTTCCAGCTTTGATCATCTTGTAACCATATCTCCATAATGCTATAAGATCACACCCATTAACCTCTAATTCTGTCATTAATTCAGTTATTTTGTTCTGAATATTGTATGCTTATTTAAGCAACGAGCCATCAACTGTGATCAGAGATGATGGGAACTGCAGATGCTGGAGAATCTGAGATAACAAAGTGTGGAGCTGGGTGAACACAGCAGGCCCAGCAGCATCCCAGGAGCACAAAAGCTGACGTTTCAGGCCTAGACCCTTCATCAGAGAGGGGGATGGGGTGAGGGTTCTGGAATAAATAGGGAGAGAGGGGGAGGCGGACCGAAGATGGAGAGAAAAGAAGATAGATGGAGAGGAGAGTATAGGTGGGGAGGTAGGGAGGGGATAGGTCAGTCTGGGGGGATGGACAGGTCGAGGAGGTGGGATGAGGTTAGTAGGTAGGAGATGGAGGTCTGGCTTGGGGTGGGAGGAGGGGATAGGTGAGAGGAAGAACAGGTTAGAGAGGCGGGGACAAGGGAACAATTAATTGTGTCAATTTTGCCACTTCTTCCTCTTTGACCCAATTTGCCGTTGTGTTCTTCAGCTTGTATCTTCTGTCCCTTCCTGTTCCACTCTGGGTTTCCCAACTCCTGGGTTTCATTATCAAAATATTTTCCCTGCAATGCCACCATATCCTTTTACTTTGTAAGTCTGAATATGCCTCCTTTCCTGAACCCCCCCCCTTTAATGCGTTTAAAGCTGTCTCTACATCATAGTTACTTGATTCACCAGGACATTGATGAAGTGAAGCCCTTCCCACTGGGACAGTTTGCTCCTACTCCAGCCTGGGGCCACTGCCCCACAAACTGAAACCCAGTCCACCTGCACCAATTTTGGACCAAGGCATTTAACTCCTTGACATTGTTTAGTCAATGCCAGTTTGTGGGTGGCTCAGTGGTTAGTACTGCTGCCTCACAGCACCAGGTACCTGGGTTCAATTCCAGCCTTCGTGACTATCTGTGTGTAGTTTGCACAACCTCCCTGTCTCTGTGTGGGTTTTCTCTGGGTGCTCTGGTTTCTACCCACAATACAAAGATATGCAGACTAGACGGATTGGCTGTGCTAAATTGCCCACCAATCCAGGGATGTGTGAATAAGTCAAGGGAATTGCAGGGTTGCATGAATAGGGTGGGTCTGAGGGGGATGGCCATTGGAGGGTTGGTGTGGATTCAATGGGCCCCACACTGTAGGGATTTTGTGATCAATGTGTAGCAGAGGTAGTAATCCAGAAATTATTAGGTTGGATGTTATCCTTTTTAATTTAGCTCCTGACTCTTCAAATTCTTTCAGCAGTATGTCTTTTGTTGGTAACAACCTGGGTGATGACAGTTGAAGCCTTCACCTCCCATTCCAAGAGCGTCTCCAGCCCCAAGGAAATGTCCTTAACTTTGGCCCTGAGGAGGTAACAGCCTCCTGGACTTGCACGCACAGTTGCAGAGAATGCGGCCTATTCCCTAAATTATACTGTCTACTATGTTCCTAATTTTTCCTCCACGCTTGAATGACTCCTTATATCACAGAGCTGTGATCAGTTCAGTCGTTGTCCTTGCAGGCCCCACTCTCATCCATACCATAAGACCGTAAGACATAGGAGTGGAAGTAAGGCCAGTCGGCCCATCAAGTCCACTCCACCTTTTAAATCATGGCTGATGGGAATTTCAACACCACTTCCCTGCACTCTCCCCATAGCCCTTGATTCCTTCTGAGATCAAGAACTTGTCGATCTCTGCCTTGAATGCATCCAACGTCCCAGCCTCCACTGCACTCCGTGGCAATGAATTCCACAAGCCCACCACTCTCTGGCTGAAGAAATGTCTTCTCATTTCAGTTTTAAATTTACCCCCTCTAGTTTTAAGGCTGTGCCCACGGGTCCTAGTCTCCCCGCCTAACGGAAACAACTTCCTAGTGTCCACCCCGACACAAAACTGAAATTGGATACAGTGTGTATTCCAGAGGACACAGACATGGGAACTGCGGACTCTTTACGACAAATTCATGGAAAAATTAAGACCGACATTTTAGTAGTCAGTTGTGATCTCATACCATTTACAAGAACTTCATGATTGTTGTACAATGGCAGGTGCTAAAGTGCCTTAAACCTGGTCTCCTTGCCTGCTTTACCTACAGCCATTGCCCTGATCACAGGCCAAATTTAATTGCCCTACTCTGAGGGACATCACTCCTTCCTGGAGTAAAGTGTCTAGGTATCCTTCCCCATGCTGATGTGGCACAATGCCCGCTGTTCAGACTCCAGCTCTGCAACTCAGATTGAAATTCCTCGAGATTTGATTCCCTACAGTGTGGAAACAGGACCTTTGGCCCAACAAGCCCACACTGCCCCTTGGAGCATCCCACCCAGACTCATCCCCCTATAACCCACACACCCCTGAACACTACGGGCAATTTAGCATGGCCGATCGACCTAGCCTGCACATCTTTGGACTGCAGGAGGAAACCGGAGGAAACCCATGCTGGCACAGGGAGAACATGCAAACTCCGCACAGATAGTCACCTGGGGCTGGGATTGGACCTGGGTCCCTGGCAGTGTGAGGGGGCAGTGCTAACCACAGAGCCACCGTGCTGCCCTGGCTGAAAGCATTTACTCTCCATGTTTTCAGTTAGATCACACTGGGGACCAACAGCTCCCACATGCTGCAACAGCAACACAACACATCATCCATCTTGCCACTGCAGTCATATGTTAATTAATTAATTAATTATTCTAGATTCATTGCTGTTTCAATTTTCTTGCAATTATTTTAAAAAGTGTACTAGTTATAATTGGCACTGAGTAGGAAACACAGCCTAAATAAAAACTGGAAGAACTGCGGATGCTGTAAGTCAGAAACAAAGACAGAGGTTGCTGGAAACGTTCAGCAGGTCTGGCAGCTTCTGTGAAGGAGAAAACAGAGTTAACGTTTTGGGTCCAGTGACCCTTCCTCAGAACTGACGGTGGCTGGGAAAACATCAGTTGTTTGCAGAAAATAGAGAGGGGGATGTGGTAGGGAGTAAAAGTTGGGTTCAAGCCTAAAGAGAGAGAAGAACAGTTGGACAGATAAAGGAGTTGCTAACGATCAGGCTGGGAGGGTGAATAGTTGTTAATGGGGACTATTAGTGACTAAAACAGGTGGTATGTGATGGCAGGCTATGCGATAACAAGGCCTGGTGTGTGGGATAGGGTGCTGGGCCATGGGAGACTTTAGGCCCTGAAAGTATTGAACTCAAACACAGCCTTTTGCACTTGCACTCATCATTGCAGAGAATAATGTTTGTTTCCTGAATTATATAGTCCCTATGATGACAATGTTGCTATATTTTTTCTCCACACTTGAATGACTCCCAATACTATGGTGCCATGGTCCGTTCAATCACTGTCCCTGCAGGCCCGACTTTTAGCCATACCATTTACAAGAACTTTAAATAAACTTTCAAATCCAAGATGGCGACAGAGTAGGATGCTCCAGCTGGAGCTCATCCATTCCAACTGTTTTTTTTTCTCATTTTTTTTCCTTCTAAGTGTTTTTCTTCTGTTCTTCTTCTCTCCCAGCCTTCAATGAATGCTGGCGTCTGCAACAATTCCCAGCCTCCGGCTGACACAATTCCTGGCCTTGGACGACAGGTGGCCTTGTAGCCTGGCGCAGAGGCCTCCTGTAGAGGTCTACCAGGGTGCTGTGGTGATCTAACGGCCTGGCCTATTGTAGCGGCCTCTCAAGGCCTTATGGCCCTCGTGGTGAAGCCTGGCACAATCTGGAGCCAGGGCCCAGTGCTCTGCTTTCCTCCCACAGTCCAAAGATGTGCAGGCTAGGTGGGTTATAGGGGGATGGGTCTGGGTGAGATGCTCGGAGGGTTGGTGTGGACTTGTTGGGTGAAGGGCCCTTTTCCACACTGCAGGGGTCCTATCATTCTATGAAAAGTTTACACGTTGCCACTTTTGTCAGCACTTGGATACAAAGGTTCCTAGGCACAGCCTCTTTAGTTACAAGACCTTAGTAAACAGAGAAATAGAATGTCGAGCATTGCAGAAATATAATGTTCAGAACAATGGTCTTCTAACCCAGACCATGCTGGCACCTAGCCTCCAATCCACACTGAGTGGTTCAATTATGTCCCAGTGCCCAATTTACACAGCCTAACTGAAACCAAGGAATAGTTTGCATGCCCATTCATTCTCCTGGGAATTATATAAAATGTGAAGAAATCAAGAAAAAAAAGACATAAAGTAAAAAAAACTTACATTTTAAAATACAGTTGTAACTCACCCAGTAATGAACATGGTCAATGTGAGTGAAGATTTCAGCTGAATGAGACAAGGGGTAATATACAGCTGGGAATTTGGTCCAAAGTGTGAATTCAGTAAAGTGAGGGGAATATAGGTGCTTCAACTAAGGTTGATTGAGCGGTAAATTTTCCAACGTAAAAGGTGAGTGGGGGAGGCTAAAAGGCGTAGATCGAGATGCCACCCTGCAATGAGCTCAGGAGCAGAAATCATGAGCCACAACATGACATGAATACAAGAAAAACAATTGATTGGTGAGTAGAACTGGTATCAAAAATATTCTTTGAAGTAAAACTAAGGTCTTCAGATTGTGCTTAGTTCTCTAGTATTTTTCTTCTCTTTCCTTAAAATTGATCGTTAAATTTAACATTAGAAGTAGAATTAGCATTTCAATTAGAATTAGAATTAGAATTAACCTTCATCTTCACATATACTCAATGAGTACGGTGAAAAGAGCACTTGGATATAATTGAACTGCAATGGGATGATTGAATCCAGAATCTATTCAGTGATGAAGCACCATGCCACCAAGAAACGCACAAAGGGAAAATGTCAATGGACTGTACATCTAATGATGGACCAGAACAAGGGTGAGCAACAAACAGCATGACTGAAATGGCCTAGAAAGCCATTCAATTCAAGAGCAACGAGGAAAGCTAACTAATACTGGCCTTGACATTGATACCCACATCCCATGGAAGAAGAAAAAGAAATAATAGCTAGATACTTTGGATGCTGAAAAACTGAAATGAAAATAACAACTGTTGGAAATATTCAACAGGTTTGGCAGCATCAGTGAAGAGAGGGAGTGCTTCAATTTGGATATTCAGACATTTCTAGTTCATCTTCTCTTGAGAATCATATTCAACTTGACATATTGGACGGAAATTTCTCCTCCTGGGAGTGGTGGTGAGGGTGGTGACTGAATAGGGCAAGAACAAAAAAAATTCTGAATGATCAGAAAAAACTTGCATGTTTTTCCTTTAAGCCATAAATGGCAACTTCAGAATCTCTCATGTTTGAGTGTCAAGTCGCTTATTTCTGTGCACTAACATGTCGTTATTATATTTATTCACCCTATTTATGTTACCATTTCAATTTTCCTCATCTAATGACTAGCTGGAAGATACAAAAACCCAACGGGTAAAAGAAAGCAGGGACCTGGCAGATATGGTTCACTGAATACTTGTCCCAGACATGATGCAACTGTGTCTTCCGAATAATGTCCCCATGTACTCCATAATCACCATCCTCCTCGAACCTTCATTCATGTAACTCTGCATCAGCAAACCAGAAGCATCATCGCATCATCTCTCCTGCTGTCAGACAAGCTCAGAAACCACTTTAGGCCTTCCACGCTGTACTTTGGAAATCAGGGTTATCTACAACTTGAGATAATAAAGTGTAAAGCTGGATGATATCTCAGATTCTCCAGAATCTGCAGTTCCTATTATCTCTTATCTACAACTTGCATGCTTCTGCTAGGTTGCTTTGAGTGCAGGGACAACCACATATTCACAAATCTACACAAGATGCTTTTGCCCCAAAGTGGACACATGTATTTTCTGGTTCTTACCTGGTTTACCTAGCACTTCATGGTTTTAGTACTTACTTTAAGGCTTCTGTAGGTGTCATTGTTTTCTTAATACACAATGCCTTAAACATTGAACTACAGCCTCCCAGTCTCTGCAATTTAGGTGGTTTTTAGCATAGACAGAGACGTTGGGGAGCACTCAACTATAAATTCATTAGTCAGACTGAGGGCGAATACACTGCTGTACCACACAATGCTATAATGATGTTAGAACTGCAGCAAATGTCAGCAGCTTATGCAGCAAACATGCCACATGTGCTTCAAATAAATGGCAATATGTGAAAGTCAAAGGGGAGGAGTGCTTAGGGGGTGAACGGGCATCAAAGTCAGTCAAGTCACAGTCTGTTAAAGGGTAAATCCTATTGTAGTCTAGCCGGTTTGCCATGGTCAGTCCTGTGGATCAAATGCAGGCAGTTCTGACGATTACTGGTAGATCGATTGGGATGTTGTGGGCCATCAGTGTGGGGTGTATGTCAGCTGTTGTTACAGAGAAGTAAAGGGAAGCATTGAGTATGATAGAAATGGATGGTCATGCATAGGCAGGAGAGGAGGTGAGGTGTCCCTCACCGGTGAGTGAGTGATACATGCAACTCCGAACCTTGGCAAGTTGAGTATGTGCACTGGCAGAATTTGAGTGAGCGCTGGTCCTTTGAATGTGAGAAATAACATGTTGACACTTCACATTGTGAAGCGTGGAAGATTGTTGGCCTCCTTGTGACACTGCTTGGTGTTCTTCTTGAGAGAGACCGTGTATACACAAGCTGGCTGTATCAGTTGCAGTAGTTGCCTGTGGTAGCCTACTGGGAAGAGGACTGACCTCGCATCCTGTCCCTCATCCATACCTCCATGCCTCCGTTTACATGCTGGGGAGTGAGCTTCCCTTCTTTTAGAGCCATTGCTTTGATGGTTAGGATCCAGTAGGACGAGATTGCAGCATCTTATATGGTGGGTAGCTCTGGTTTAAGTAAGAGGGTAGCTGGAAGGCTCTTTCAGTGACAAGAACTCGGATCTCTCTCGCCACAAGACTGCCAAAGAAACACCCAACATCTTGCTTGGCTTGATTTGATTTGATTTATTATGAGCACATGTACCTAAGTACAGTGAAAAGTTTTGTTTTACACGCAGTTCAGATCATATCACATAAAATACATTAGGGTATAAGAATAGACCAAGGAATACAATGTCACAGCTGCAAAGAAGGTGCACATAGAGAGAGCTTAACATTAAATTTAAAATGTGAAAGGCCCACTCAGAAGGCTGATGACAACAAAGAAGAAGCTGTTCTTGAACCTGTTGGTGCAAGTATTTAAGCTTTTGTATCATCTGCCCAGCAAAAGAGGTTGGAAGAGATTGTAACCGGTGTGGGAGGTGTCTTTGATTATGATGTTGTGAAAAGCAGATGATCACTGGAGAAAGGTCACTCTAAGCCAGGAGGGGGTGGGCATTCACTCACTGCTGCCCATCAGCATCTATGCCATTGAGCTGCTTCAGAATGTTTTAGTAGTAACTAGTAATGTTTAAGAATATAAAAGTTTAATGGTCAGTTATAAATTGAGTAAAGTAGTTATAATACAGGAATTATTGTTATTTGGTATCACAGATGAATAAAAAAAGAGTTAAGGGTAGTTTGAGATGATAAATGTTGGATCTGTAATGAACTGATGGCAATCTTGTTTACTTTCTCATTATTTATGGCACTGTACACTTTCCAAGTAAAGGATAGATTTATTGAGAATAAGATGCAAGCACAGGTTAGGCTATTTAATTAGTGTGGGCAATTTGTATTTCTCTAACAAGTTTAATTTTAATGGTATTAATTATTCTATAGCTGTGGTTAATTCTTAAAATAAGTTAATAACCCAGTTTGGATAGATTAAAAAGGCTGCACTGTCAAGGGAAGTGCACGTGTCTACAGTGTGAGCTCACTCCATCTGTATTGTGATTCATATTCCAGGTCTTCTTAATGTTAAGTAAGGTTACTTTGCAGCAAGATCCCTGAAATATTGTACAGGATGCAAGCAACCTGGTAATATAACATGTGCTTTGAATCTCAATTTAAGGAAGTTTAATTAATGCTCCTTTGAAGTGTTTTCACTGTGGAAAGGGTTTACAAACATTACTTATGAATTTTGATATTGACTCATGGGATGTGGACATCACTGGCTGGCCCAGCATTTATTGTCCATATCTAGTTGCTCTTGAGAGGGTGGTGGTGAGCTGCCTTTTTGAACTACAGCAATTCACAATGACATACTACCAGGAAGTTTGATATGTTAACAGTCACAAAATTTGAACAGATTGGCTGCATGCGCTGTGAGGCTTAAGCAGAAAATGAAATAAGAACAGTATGAAAGAAAGGGCAGTAATTCCAGGATTTTGACTCAGTAATACCAAAGGAACACTGACATATTTCCAAGACAGGATGGTGAGTGGCTTGGACGAGACCATGCACATGTTGGTGTTCAAATGTATCTGCTGTCTTTGTCCTTCTGGGTGCTAGTAGAATCTGCTGCCTAATGATCTTTGGTGAATTTCTGCAGCGCATCTTGTAGATAGGAACACTGCTATTACTGAGCATCGGTGATAGAGAGAGTGGATGCTTGTTGATGTGGTGCCAGTCATGTGGGCTGTCTATGATTTTGGCAAACTTCTTAATTGTTGTTGGAGCTGCAGTCATTCAGGCAAATAGGGAACATTCAATCATGCATCTGACTAATGCCTTGTAGATGACAGACAGCAGTCAGGAGGCAAGTTACTCGCTGCAGTATTCCTAGCTTCAGACCTGCTCTTGTAATCATTGTATTTATATGGCTAGTTCAGTTACATTTCTAATCAATATCCATAGGTCACATATCTAGAAGTTTTTTTTTCCCTTAGGAAAGCTGTTTTGTTGTGGAAATATTTTAATATCCATTTAAACCCACTTTCCTCTGTGTATTAATGATAATGGGAACTGCAGATGCTGGAGAATCCAAGATAACAAAGCTCCTGAGATGTGCTCCTGAGATGCTGCTTGGCCTGCTGTGTTCATCCAGCTCCACACTTTATTATCTTTCCTCTGTGTGTTTTTACCTTCGTGCTGTGCTTTTCCTCTGACACTACTGTTTAATTAAAAAAGGAGACAGAGAACCTATTGTCATGTGTTAATATTTTTCTGAGTTGTCCTTTAGAAAATTAGCTACATAATAACTCAATACTCAATGCAGGAGACAAAAGAATCTTCCTGACATGAGGTTTTCGCTTGTTGTTAACATTTGGATGCATTAAAATAACAACTTACAGTATGACATATTTGTTAGGTCCAACATTTGAGATTTTAATCTGACAGGTCAATAAGGTGTTCATGGTGAATTCACATCTTCAAGAAGCTGTATATGCACAGATCTCACCAGTGTAATTGCAAGCTATCAATACATTGGTGACTGCAAAACTCACAAGTATCATGAATACAATTAACTTTTTAACTGAAATAAAGTCATGCTTTCATAAGGAGATTTTCTTTTCTGAATTTCTTTGTTATATATAAATTTGAATGTATTTTAATACTGTCATGGAGAACTTTTATGAAGAAGCTTGTAAGAAAAGTCACAAAAACTACACATTACTAACTCGGTTAAAATTATGCTGTGAATGAAAATATTTGTGTGGCAATATCATTTCATGCTTTTCACATGTTATGGGCTTGTGCTTCCACATTTTGCTGAGAAACATTATACTTATCCACTTGACTGATAATTGTGAGAATAATATTGTAACACTGGTTGGAAGTAAAATTTATTTTATGCAATATTGTAAAATAGGCAATATCAATTCAGATGTTCAATATGCATTTCCTCTGATTTTTATTTATTAACAGAATTTCATGATAAGTGGCCTAATTATTATTGAAGAAACTGTGCATGTCACGGTTATCTGTGAGTTGCTGAGTCTCCTGTGCTCTTTCTACCCACCATCTATTCTTTCGATGCCCTTTGGACTTCATGGGTTACATGTTTGAGTGTTAAAGGAACTAGCTACAGGGTTAGTGGATGCACAGATAGTAATCTTCCAAAAATACCTAAATACAGGAAAAGTCCCTGATGATTAGAAAATTGCAAAGTAACATCCTTATTCAAAAAGAAAGGGGGACAAAACATGGGTAATTATAGGTTAGGGAGATGGTAGGAACTGCCAATGCTGGAGATGAGGCTTTTTAGTTAAAATTGTTACAGAGACAGTAGGAATTATAGGCTAGTTAGCTTATCATCTGTGGGGAAATGTTAGTGCCTATCATAAAGGAAATAGCATAAATAAGCATAATAGCAGAGAATTTAGAAATATCTAATTTAGCAAATTCAACACAGAGGAAATCATGCCTGACAAAGTTATTAGAATTATTTGAGGAGATAGCAAGAAGGATGGATAAAGGAGAACCAACAGATGCAATGCATTTAGATTTTGAGAAGGCATTTGATAAGGTAATGCACATGAGGGTACTTACTATGTTAGTATTATGGGTAGTATGTTAGCATGGACAGAGAATTGGCTAACAAGTAGAAGAAAAATAGTTAGGCTAAACAGGGCATTTTCAGAATGACAGCCTTAACTAGTATAATACCATAGGGATCAGTGCTGGGTAACAAGTATTCATAGAATATATTAATAACTTTGCTGAGGGAAGTAAACGCACAATTGCCAAGTTTGTGGGTGGAACAAAAATACATAAGAAGGTGAGTGCCAAGGATGACACAAGTTGCAAAAGTGTAAAGGCAGTATAAGTGAGTGGGTAAAACTTGGCAGATACAATACTATATCAGAAAATGTGAGCTTATGCATATTGGCAGAAAGAATTGAAGAGCTGAATATTATTTAAATTGAGGTCAACTCCAGCAAGTTGCAGTAAAGAGGGATTTGGATATCTCAAAAAGCCAGCTCACAAGTCCTGTAGCTATTGGAGAGGGCAATTGGAATGTTGGCCTTTATTTCAAAGAGAATTTTTTTTTCTTTGTTAGTCATTCATGGGATATGGATATCACTGGCTAGACCAGGATTTAATTTCCCATTCCTAATTGCCCAGAGGGCAGTTAAGAGTCAACCATGTTACTGTTGATCTGGAGTCACACACAAGTCAGACCAGGGAAGGATGACAGGTTTCCTTTCTTCAAGGACATTAGTGAACCAGGTAGATATTTCTGACCATTGACAATCGTTCATGGTCTTCATTAGATGCTTAATTCCAGATGTTTATTGAATTCAAATTCCATAACCTGCCGTGGCAGGATTTGAACCCAGATCCCTGGCACATTCGCTGAGTTTCTAGATAAACAATCCAGCAATAATACCACTAGACCATTGCCTCCCCTGAATGGAGTATTAAAATAAAGTGTTGCTCGAACTATACAAGGAAAGTTCCCTGATCAAAGGAAAGTCAATTGATATCGGAGGCATTTCAGAGAAGTTTCACTAGGTTGATTCCAGGTACAGAGGGATTTTCTTATGGGGAGAGGTTTAGTAGGTTGGGTTTGTATTCATTGGAGTTTAGAACAGTGAGAGGAGACCATATTAAAATATATGTTTCTTCGTATCCAACCTTTCAAGCCCCCTGAGAATAGAGATAGAATTAGGTTTATTGTCGCACGTAATCCAGAACAAAAGTACAATAAAAAGTTTACAATGGCACATGGCACCATCTTAGATACAAAGTACCTAGGTAGAAAACTTAGATACAAAATAGAGAAATTAAAGAAAAGAAAGTTACATTACCTCGCGGTGATTCATAATATAAATTATAAACTGAGACATAAAGTAAAAGGATAAACATAATAGTCAGATAAACAGATTACAGGTAAACATTACATTTCAGTAAATCAGGGCAGCGGGCTTCTAAACCTTCTCTGACCGAGCTTGCAAACCGCTGACTGCCTGCACTGGTCCCCAGACCGACGGCCGTCTTGTCAGCAATAAACTAAGCATTTGTTTGTTGACAAAAGGAACAACTTGGCTTGTTTGTTTCTGATCCTGAACTGTGTACTGACCAACACGCACGCACGCATGCACACACAAACGCGCACACGCACAGACATTGAGATAGCAATATCACCTCCCTTTTAAAATTCAAACTTTGGTGTTATCAGTAGAGGAGTAGGACATGGGGAAAATATCAGTTTACTTCTCACACCTGGATTTTGACAATTAAAAGATAAACTATATCATACTTTTTTTCCAATTAAGATTTGTGGATATGCTTTTGAACATTGGTATTTTTGTTGTTTAAACTGCTGTTATAACTTCCCCTTCATCAGTAAATTCAAAAGTACTTCAACCTGGGAAACAATTGAACAAATGAAACCTCATTTCCTGATGTTGAAGGCAAACCCTAGCTATTTAAACGGTATTTCCAATAAAGTACAACCTGGTGTTAATTAGGGGATGCGAAGCTGCCAAAAACCCGGTCTCATCTGTCTATTATGCAACGATAAGCATTAACATCAGTGAAGGATTAACAGAAACTGGGTTTGTTTAGCCTCCCACAGACACCTACATGCGTAATACATCTTCTAATCAAAAGCACAAAGATAATGTACAAGACAAAACTGACAGGATTCCAGCATGGAAATAATTGTTGAGTGATCAAATGAACAAGTGCCTCCTCATTCTGAAAAGTAACATTTTCTGAAGAAGGGTCTAGTCCCAAAACATCAGCTTTCCTGCTCCTCTGATGCTGCTTCGTCTGCTGTGTTCATCTGGCTCTACACCTTGTTGTTTCAGGAACAACAAACATGTTTTCTGTTGGTTTAATTTGACTGAATTGCCTCCCTTTGCTTTCCTTCTCTGAATGACATATATGCACACGAAGCTTATGCTATGTTTGAAACACAAAAGAAAAGCAATCAGCATTTGTGGGACATGTTGATTTTTGCCAAACATCATGTTTCCTTAATTGTGGCCCTTTTGAATTCCATACGGTTGTCACTGTCATCTGTACTATTTAAGGAGTTGGGCTGTGAGAAGATAACTCCAACAATAGAATCGTTGAATTTGGAAATAGAAATGATAGACTTTCCTCGTTAATGTGCCCGTGAACACTATGCTCTGGTACGTGTACATATATCAGGAATTGCATTTAAACAGGGTTAATCTGTTTTAAGGGAAGAGTTCCACTGCAAACAATATACCAAATGCATATAACTGTACAATTCTAATTTCTTCATTGGCTTTCTTCAATTATTACTGTTTTCAATAACTGATAATCAATTAATTCATATTAACAGCAAAGAAGAATGTACCAAACAATTTCTTATGCACTCCTGAGGGCAAATAAAGCAGAATGTGACAATTGATTTATCCTGTATTTTGGACTAAAAGATACAATTCACAGCCTAACCACATGGGTTCAATGAACAAAGCATTGATTTGATGTTGCTATCTCTAATACTACCATCTTACGGTAAGCTTTGGGCCAAAATGTTCCTATACTGCTGGCTGTGTATGTGTCTGTCACAGAGCATACTGCTAGTCACATGGGGAAGCCAGCCTCTGTTCTCGAAGGCAGTCCAATCCTCTTAAAGAGAAGTTATCCTGAAAGGCTGCTGTTCAATAGTATATCTGAAATCCAAAACAAGGAAATTGGAAAACCAGGGCAGACAAAAAGCCCCAGGGCCATGGATGCAATGCTAAAAGCCTTAGTGCTCTAAGAGGACAGAGAGAGAAATGCCATGGTTCCAGCAGGGGCCAGAAAGTGCCAAGAAGCATGGTCGTAATGGAGTGAGAGTAAATGGCAAGGAAGAACTATTCAGAATATCTGGCCCAAAGGACCTGACAGCAGTGACACAAGAAGTCTACCAATTGTGAGTAGTCATGGCATCTACCCACTGCATCACCAACTTCTCAGGCTGTTCAAAACACCACACCCTGTCACTTACACAGCAGAGCTTCTTGGCTCTCATGATTCACAAACACTCAAGTACCACACTACACTTTTATACCTACCACCAATGCTGCCAGCCTCATACATACCTCTCAATGCTTCCACACTCTTGCACTTATTCAGCTATGGCAAAGATATAATCTAAAGACAGTGCTATAAATTCCATGTTGATTGTATCTGATTCTGCTACTGTTTTCTCAGTGCTCTTCTAACAAGTCCTTTATAATGGGCTTTAGTATCTTTCCCACTAATGAAGTCAAGATCGCTGGCCTGTAATTCCCTGTTTACTCTGTACCTCTACCACCATTTTTAAATAGTGGGCTCACATGAGCCACCCTCCAGCCTATAGGACATGTTCCAGAGTCTAAAGAATCTTGGACAATGGCCAGCAACACATCCACTATTTCTAGCATCAGGTGACACATGTAGAAAGATGTTGTTTACAATGTGTGAGTGTCAATGACAACTACCAAGGAACAGAAGGATTTTCATGAAGGGGCCAGCTATGACACTCGATGTCAGGAATTGCTGAGCACATTGAGGATGACGGCATATGTTCCCGTGTTAAGTCTCTTCTTGGTTCTTAGCTCAGCCTGCTATTCGGCATGATGATCAAGGCCTCTGATGTTGTAACCGGTTGTTGCCCACCCTCACCAGCTGTTACCCCAACCTCCCCATTCCAACTATCTGCTTTCAGACTTCCATCTTCCCAGACACAGGAGGGAAACAGAGGAAAACAGCAGAGATCTAATGAAGTGACTCTATCAATTGGCCTGATGCTCGCAGTTACCTGCACAGATTATTACATTTACCTAGCAAACAAATATAGATTTGGGACATGCACATGGGGACTTACTGGTCTCAAGTAGGGCACAGCCTGGTCAATGTGAAGGATCAAAAGCAGAAGTTGCTGGTCAAACTCAGCAGGTCTGGCAGCATCTGTGAAGAAAAAAATCAGAGTTAAGGTTACCCTTGCTCAGAACTGATGGATGTGAAGGGTGATTCATGTGACCACAGGGCCAGGCCACTGGTCTGTTCTCTGACAGGTCCATTCAGATGAGGATCTCAATGAAGCAGCATATGTGGATCACCTGTTGAGCATTCAAATTTAGACACTATTGCATCAACTCGCCTGCCAGGCTGCATCCTGCAACAAGTGGCCGAAGGCATCTAGCAGAGCTTGCCCTCTGAAGCCTCTGCACCATTTCCTTACCAGCATTGCATCTCCCAAGCCTGTTGCAATCTTTGTGTGAAATAGTCAGGCCCCTCTCTGCAGTTTGTGCAAGGATGCAGCAACATTTCTGGCCAAATTCTGAACTCACCACACCTCCCAAATTACACTACAGTACTTTCAAACACATTGCAACTGAAGTTCTCAAATTCATCATCAAGCAGAATACCAGTCTCTTTAAATAGCATTAATGATGTATTGCAGATGAGCATTTGACCTTTGTGTGATGTGTAAATTTGTTGTAAGTCCAAATTAGGATAAAGGGAATTACATCAGCCCATGGGACTGTGATATATCTGGATAGCAACAGTCCGACGTCTTCTGTTGAAGATGTAGGATAACCCTCTGAAGATGTAATCACTGTATTAGAAAATGATGGATGATGGTAACACTGAACTTAACTATAAAAAAAAGGCTGAGGGAGTGCTGCACAGCCAGAGCTGCATTTTGTTTTGGTGGGTTGGATATACTGAGGATCCACCTGCCCCATCAATTGACTTAAAAACTCCCTAGCACTATTTCAAAACAAGGTAGGAGAACTGTGTCCAGTGTCATGATGTTTTATCCCTCATTCACCATTATAAAAATAAGCTATTTTGTCATTATTTCTTCGCTGTTTTGGGGAGCTTACTGTGCACAAGTTGGATGTGGTGTTTCTTACATCACAACTTGTGCTATACTTGTCGAAATATTGCATTGGCTGAAGCAGTGTGAATCATCTTGGTCCTGAATGGTGTATGACAATATTTCTTTTATTTCTGAATTGAAATTTGTCGTCTGGGTAGTTGAATGAGAGCTCAGTCATGGTCAATAAAAATACCATGCAATTTCCAATGTATAAATTATTAATTAAGAACATTGGTTATGATTTGACTGAAGTCTAAATTCAGAGTTGTGTTAATTTTGGCTAAAGCTGACTGTAAAAATGCCTTCGCTGCCGAAGAAATCATAAGCTCTTTAGTTTAAAGAATTCATGCTGCTTGCATCTTGCATAGATTTTAAAAGTTGCCTTTTGATCAGTTTGTGTTAATAAGTTAATGTGAAACTGTGGAGGTTAAAAGATCTGAGGCACCATACCGAGCCATCAGCCCGTTGTTTTCTTTGGAAGCCACAGTTTGATCCCAGTTCACTGCTTGGAACATTTCCTTGGGCATGCCAGCTCTGAATTGTTGCACTGATGAACCGTGGAAACTAATTTGGTTTGACAGCCACCATTTCTACAGATGCTGGCAGTTGAGTCCAGCCAAAGAAATGGACTTGTACTTTACAAAAAGAAGACACTGCATGATGACCCCCCACAGGTCCAACCACCATGATATGGGACTTTTCCTTGTGTATTTCAGTTACGCACATTATGCAGTGGGTTACAGCAGGGTATTTGCAATATGCTTCAGCTTGCAGTCCCTGCGTTGTACAGTTGGTTAATTAAGGCAGTCCGCATTTGTGACCATCTGCTCACAGTAAATTGCACTGTTTTACTTAGCATGACCTGAAATTAAAACATGTACGGTCACACACAAATATGAAAGTGCTCTCATTCTGTGCAGATGGATAAGCAATCCATTGGCATTTGTACCCGCTCACTGAATGGCAAGAACTGTTGCTACAGCTTCGAAACAGATGGAACATTTATTGTTTGATAAATTTATTCCATATTGGCATTGCAATTTAAACTAGTGTGTCAAAAAATGTAATCAGGTATATGATTCTTACACAGATCTCCAGCTTTATCTAAGATCACAGGAGATGCACAAATTATGAATTTAAATCCTCATTGGTGTCAGCTTAAACGTTAGTGTTGCTCAAATTACCATCAAGAATTACTGATTAGGATCAGTCTGTGAATATGTCTAGGATACTTGGACATAGCAGAAATCTCAAAAAATCCGTTTATTGAGCTTCTTTATTTAGTTGAAGTGGGGTAGTATTAAGTTGTGCTAAGTATTAAGGATGACTAGATGAAGAAACTGCAAGTGGTCAAACTGAATTTAGCCTTCTGTTGATCAGAGCAAGGAAAGTGCATTTCCACGAGAGCTGCCACATTGTTCTAAAAACTCTATTCGTTCTCTACGTTTCTTCAGTTCTCTAGCAAGGCTCTGAGCCAGAGTCATATTGGACTTGAAACATTAGCTCTCTTTATCCTCCACAGAACCATCAGATCTCCTGAATTTCTCCAGAACTTTGTGTTTCTAATTCCTACATTATGACATCTCAGGGTATGCTTCATGGGCCATAACCAAAGGCACTCCATGTGCATGTGCCAGCCTTGCCACATTCTCATGGCCCATCTCTGACACACTAATCGCATGGTTCTGCACTGCTATGCTGAAATTATGGGTGGATCAGCAGCTATCTTTAGAGTGATACTGGAAGGGCACTGTGCACAGGGACAGCACCTAGCTCACAGATTGGAGCCACCAAATTTTACTCACTTAGCACCTATGTAGGTGCTCACAGCATTCCTACTTTACTTTGCCTTACTGTTTGGCATTTTGCCCCTTAAACCAATGCTTAAAATTTCACAGTAATACGACGTTGCCTTGTGGTGTCACACATGTAAGTTCAGACAGCTTGCATTCTTTGTCAGCAATGACTGGTCAAGTGAGTAAAAATATTACTGCATGGCATCATGCTGTGCCAATCTCACCCCAGACCATGTGCAACTGGCCTATGCACTGTATGTCAGAGGGGGGTTTTTGAAATTTAACTGTGAGAATCATGCTGGGGTGCAATGGAAATGACAATGCAGAAGGGGAGAAACTCAATATATGAGGTGGAGACAATAGGGCATGGGAGGGACTGGAAGATTGATGGAGAAGGCTACCAGAAAAGGATTTCAGCAAGGCGGAGAGGCAGAGTTTGGAACTCAGAGTCTGAGGAGTGACCACTGTGATCCTCTTTCACACTGTAAATAACAAATTTACCATAGAGTTTAAAATTGCTGTAATCACGTGCAGAGTCAGTGGGAAAAGGACTTCATTCCATGAGGTAGAGGGCTTCAAGTTTGATGGATGTGATTTCCTTCGAAGGGCAACATTTTTACACAGATAACCACACAGCAAAGCTGAAAAGTTCTTGTGAGCACTCTATTCCTTGTAAGCCTTAGGTATAAGTGTTCTGTTTTATCTTTCCCTCTCATGACTGTAAGGAGACTTATTGAATACCAGTGTCTGTGGGCATTAGGTGTATGTGGCCACTGCCCATGGAATATGCCTTGAGATTTTGGTGCTGGCATTCTGACCTGCATGCTAGGAATTCTCTGTGTCTAGTTTCTATATGGATGACGAAAGTTGCACATTAATAAGTCAAGGTTAGATAGTATTGAGGGTGACAATGAACGGATAAAGCCTGATAACCCCTCGCCAGTGAGAATCTCATCATGACATTCAGAACTTAGTTGGAAAATGCAACTTGTTGCTCCTGATGTCAAGAAAGGCCTCACTCAACTTCTCATGCAATTCTCCCAGATTTCCTGGCATAGCCCACGTTGCTGGGAATATTTTATCCATTGCGCTTGATTCTGTAAGCAGCTGAGGTGGCCTATTAAGACGTTCAGCCAATAAGGCCCATTTCGAACGCCTCCTCAGGACAACAATAGATGGCAAATAAATGTAACGTTACCCATAACAACTGAGAGAACTTTTTTTATATCATGCCTTTATTGTAGACAAATGAGTACAAATGCTTCATAGACAGACATTATACAAAAGACAAACTTTGAAGTTAGAGATAAAGGAGTGTATAAAAATGTGGTCAATGACTAGTTTTGAGAAGGGTTGAAAAAAAAGAGCTAGAAGTGGTCAGGTAAAGTGGTTTAGGGAGAGAATGCCAGAGCTAAAACACAGGTCGTTAAGGCCACAATGCCCAACGTTTGAACACAAGACCAAGAAATAGGAAGGCAGAATTCATAGAATCCCTACAGTATGGAAAGAGGCCATTCAGCCCATCGAGTCTGCAATGACCTTCCAAACAGTATCCCACCCAGACACAGCGCTCCCACCCTATTGCAGTAACTCTGTATTTACCATGGCACTCTCCATCTAGCTGCACATCCCTGAACATCATGGGGCAACTTAGCATGGCCAATCCACCTAACCTGGACATGCTTGGATTGTAGGAGGAAACCCACAAAGACATGGGAAGAACATGCAAACTCCATGCAACGGTCACCCAAGACTGGAGTTGAATCCAAGTCCCTGGTGCTGACAGGCAAATGTACTGACAACTGAGCCACCATGTCATCCATAGTCATTCTCAGAGGATTATCATGAAGCATCTTAAACTTGAAGGTAAGGTTTAAATTTGAAGAATTTGGATATCCAAAGACCAGAAGACCGGAAGCAGAAGGAGCAGAAGTAGGCTATTCATCTGACAATCCTTAACTCCATTTTCCTAGTTTTTCCTTATATTGTTTGATTTCCTTGTTGATTAAAACTCTGTCTATCTCTGCCCTGAATATACCTAATGACTCAACCCGTACAGCCCTCTATGATATAGACTTCCACAGAGTCACTGCTCTCTGAACAAACAAATCATTCCTCATCTCTGCTTTAAATGTGGAATCCCTTATTTTGAGATTATGCCTGCTGGTCTTAGACTCTCCCTCAAGGGGAAACAGCCTTTTTGCTTCTCCCTTGTCAAGTTCCCTAAGAATGTTTCAATAAGGTCATATCTCATTCTTCTAAATTCCAATATGTACAGGCCCACCTATTAAATCCCTCTTCATAAGACAGATCCCCCATAACTGGTATAGCTTACTGAAGCTTCTCTGGACTGTCTCCAGTGCCAAAATATCTCTGTTAAGAAATGGAAGCCCAAAGTTGTTAACCATATTCCAGCAATGCTTTGGTTAGTGCCTTGTGTAGACTTTTATATTCCATTCTCTTTGAAATAAAGGCCAGTATTACACTTGCCTTCCATATTATTTGCTGAACTTGGAAACTAGCTTTTCGTGATTCATGGATAAGGCCTTTCAAATCCCTCCATCTATAGCTTTCTGCAGTCTTTCTCGGTTTAAATAATATTCAGCTCCTCTATTCTACCTGGCAACATCACATTTCCTCACATTATACTCCATCTGTCAAGTTTTCACCCACTTGCTTAACATGTCTTTGTCCCTCTGCAGATTCTTTGTGTCGTCCTCACCATTTCCCTTCCTACATGTTTTTATATTATCCACAAACTTGACTCTAGTGCAATCAGTTTCCTCATCTAAGTCTTTAAATATATTTGTAAATGTGGCTCCAGCACTGATCACTGAGGCACTCCATTAGTTAACATATGCCTCCCTGAAAATGTCACCCTTATCCCATCTCTCCTACTTCTATCGGCTAGAAACCCTTTAGTCTTGTTAAAATACTACCTCCAACACCGTGGGTTCTACTTATGGGAAGTAAATTATAATGAAAGGTGAAAGTTCATGACGATTTTCAGTTTTGAGAAATGTTAACTCTGATTTCTCTCCACAAATGCTGCCAAATCTGCTGAGCTTTTCCATCAATTTCTGTTTCTCTTTGTGATGGTAATAGATGCACATTGCCTTTAGGAATGCAATTTGCTTGAAATCTACTCTATAGCGTGTGAAAACGGAAGAATTTAATCATTTACTTTAAGCAAAAAAGATGTAGCACATGTTTCAACTGCCATAAAACCAAAAGTAAATTTTTCATGGTTAACAGTCTCATTGTGTAATCTGCCCAACTTGCCCTACTTTTATGATTTCCCTAAAACTGGTGACAGTACTTTCAGCTCCCCCATCCAAGTTGTTTATATATGTTATGGCCCCGGCACTGGTCTCTTATCTTTATCGTATTAAATGACGTAAAATGTAAGACTTTATTGATAATCTTTTGAAAGAATGTGCGGGATAGAAGGATTATTGGTGCTACCAGCTTGACAGACAATTACAGCCTTGGTCTGGGGGTGGTATAACCAGAGAATGGTAGCCATTACTGTGACATATGTTCAGCGGTACCTGCAACTTTGGATAGCTCACATGTTCTTTCCTCCTGGCATCCCTTGCTCAGGAATAAAAGGATAAAGTCCCCTCTCTTTGCATACAGTGGCCCTCTCACCTCCTAGGTCCATTGATACACAGTGAATTTTGGTATGTTGCTGATGTCACATGTTTCTACCTAGCAGCATTCAATGGCGTACTTTCAAGGCCACTGGGAGTGTAATTTGCATGTTATTTTAAGGCATTAGGTCAATGTGATGCAGGTGAAATAACTCTGAGGTGACCCTAGCCTGCACAGGTAATGTTCCTGACTCATGGCTAAGTCAAAGTGGTTGCCCTGAAGAAAGCTTTTATGGAGAGGGCCTTCTAAAGAGACAACTCTTTCTACCTTGTCATGAAGCTTCCTATTACTGCCTTCTTCACTCCATGGTCTGCTCATGTTTAGAGTACGTGCTATTGCAACAGCTGCCTCTATTGTTTGGAAAGTTTGGTTCTGAATGAGTTAATAGCGGAGAAAGCATTAAGCTACAGTCAGATGGTGCCAAAATGACTTGGGTGTTGATAAGACAAAACAACTATGTCTTCATTCTTGAAGAAACTATATTCTTAGTTTCTCAACCATCTTAGTTATAATGGGCAGAATTCAGAGGAGTTTGAGTGATGCGGGTTCAGGCAAGGGTGAGGGGTCCGGCAAGGTCTACCTTTATTTCAGGAGTATCCCACACCGTCTTATATACTTTGCACAAAGAGGTTGGCGAAATTCTCATGAGCCAGAAGCAAGTTGCTAATTGTTGGTGGATAAAGTTTGTTAAGCATCTCATTGATAGCCCAACTCATCTCTTTCATAGTCAGCTTTCTATTTACACAAACAAACTAGACATTGAGGAAACTCATCATAGAAACTGGAACAAACACCTGTGAATTCAGCTCGCCAATCACTGCAAATAATCTTGATGTTGGGCCTAACATCTCAAGGCATCCTCCCTGGACACCAGCCAATCAAACACCATTTCCACAAACATTGGCATCTGACAAATATTAGCCTCATGGCACATCTCTGATTCCCTTACACACTGTTTCTTGATTTCAACGCTGCACCTCAGGCTGCATCAATATCTACCATTGTTTGTTCTAATTCGTTAACTGGATGAGGATGTCACTGGCTAGGCACCATTTATTGCCCATCCCAAGTTGCCCAGAGGCCAGTTCGGAGTCAACCACATTGCTGTGGATCGGGTGAAACATGTAGGCCAGACCAGGTAAGGATACCATTTTCCTTCCCTTAAGGGCATTAGTGAACCAGATGGGTTTTTCTGACAATTGCAATTGTGATTCACAGTCACCATTAGATTCTTAATTCCAGATATTTTATTGAATTCAAATTCTCCCATCTGGCGGTGGGATTTACACCCAGGTCCCCAGAATGTTATCTGGGTCTGTGAATTAACAGTCCAGCAATAATACCTCTAAGTATTTGTCTCCCCAATGTAATGCAGCAGCAAGGACACTGCGCACTCAGGAAAACGCACCCAGCTCACAGACTGGACCAGGTGACATCTTTTATATGTTCGCTTGCTTTATGAGGGCACACTCAATCCGAGTTAACTTGGATGCTCGCAATATCTCTGCTTTATATTGCTTTACCT
Source organism: Stegostoma tigrinum (assembly GCF_030684315.1). Lineage (NCBI taxonomy): Eukaryota > Metazoa > Chordata > Chondrichthyes > Orectolobiformes > Stegostomatidae > Stegostoma > Stegostoma tigrinum. The sequence goes on along the minus strand of NC_081365.1, from coordinate 24,056,975 downwards.
TGCCTTTTTTTTACTTTGCCCCTCAGCCAAAATTACAAGTCTCAGATTACTTCTGTTTTGCCTGACCATTTAGCACAGACACAAAGACAGAAAACCTGTCATTGTTGTCAGCATGACTCAGTCAATTCAAGGGGGGTAGCCTTCAGTCAGAGGGTCCAGGCACCGTTAGTCAAGGGCAGATTTCAATATTAATGTAGGGGCTTGGAAACAGACACTCATCCACTTGAGGATGGTCAGAGACAAGGTCTACTCCATGTCAGAGGAAAAGATTTGAATGTTGGCAGCCCATCATAGGTCCTGACTTCTTCCACCCTACTGTGGGCTGTTTTCCTCCTGAATTGAGAAAAAGGCAGGTGTTATGGAAGCTGAAAGTGGATGATATTTGTGTAAAGTACTTGTTATTTTTGGTGCAAGTGGGAAGCTGTCTGGAGCAAGTGAGAAAACGGACTGAGGATGTAGCAGAGAGGGTATTTAGAGTTAAGCGTTGTCAAGGCTTGGGCTTGAGAGCGAGCAAGGAAAAATGTTGCAGGCATTAGTGAGTGGTAGAGACTGAACGTTGGTGACCAGTAGGTATTTTTAAAAATTTGATCATGACATGTAGATTTTGCTGGCTAGGTCAGCATTTATTGCCCAGAAGGCAGTTCACAAGCAACCACATTTCTGCAGGTCTGGGGTCACACATAGACCAAAGTATTAACTTCCCTAAAAGTAATGAGTGAACAAGATAGATTTTTATGACAATTGATAGTGGGTGCATTATATTGCCATTACACCATCCTATTTCAGGATTCAACACCATGTCCCCAGAATATTGGCCCAAAGTTCTGGATTGTTAGCCCATGACATTATCAGAGTGCCACCACCTCCTGCTAATAACAGGAGCAATGATAGATTGAGTGTGAGGTATCAGAGATGAGATGGCAGCACTTATGCTGGTGGAGTGGAGAAGGTTCCTCCCAACCACTAAGATAGCTCTGACGCAGGTGGTAGCCTCAGACCAGGCGGGCATTGTCTGGCATTATGATTTCCACTGCTGGTCCTAGGGGAAGAATGCAGCACAGTGGCTCAGTGATTAGCACTGCTACCTCACAGCACCAGGGACCTAGGTTCGATTCCAGCCTTGGGCAACAGTCTGTCTGGAGTTTGCACATTGTCCCCGTATCTGCGTGGGTTTCTTCCAGGTGTTCCAGTTTCCTCCCACAGTCCAAAGATTTGCAGGTTAGGTGGATTGGCCATGCTAAATTGCCCATAGTGCCCAGAGATGTGCAGGCTAAGTGGGTTAGCTGTGGGAAAAGTGGGGGATGGGTCTGGGTGGGATGCTCTTTAGAAGGCCAGGATGGGCTCAATGGGTCAAATAACCTGCTACCACACTGTAGGGATTTTATGATTCTAAGAGGAAATCACATCTCTGAACCCCCTCCACCTGCAGCAGCACTACTAGGTTCCTGCCTTCAAAGTGGGGCACTGAGAATTCCCCACCATCTGCCATGTCATGGGCAAATATCAGGAAGCAAACAGGGTAGCTCTGGGCTGACAGTGTCTATATGGGAGCAAGGTCGAATATCTGATGAGTGGCAAGTTGTTTTGGGAGTAGCATATTGGGAAGTGGAGTCAGAATCGAACATAAGGAATGCCACAGGAGTGGGGTTGGCATTTAATGCAGGGATCTTGGTAAAATACAAAAAATAAAACTTTCTTTATCTTGTGATAGGAATAATCACAAAAACTCACTGTGATTGGAACTAAGCTTCAGCCTAATGCCTATCTTAATCATAAGTGATATCAGGTCACTATCATTCAATGAATTACATCATTTTAAAGATGTGTCTCTTCTCATTAAAACTCAATTCATGGCAGCAACGGCGTGCTTTCAAAAGTTGGTATCCCAATACCAAATGTAACAAATATGCCTTGGGGAAGCCTTGCTCTTCCCTCTCTCTTGTAGTCAGCAGAAAACTACAAACTGCTGCAGTAACACATGACAATGCTTCTACAAAATTCTTGTCAACAAAAGCACCTCATTTGTAACCTGTTGAGTGATCTTTAACAACCCCCACTCAAGGACCCCAAATGATTGAAAACTCATGTTCTTTCAGGAGTGATTCCCCTTTGCACATGTGATAATAAAATTTGATCTCCTGGCAATGCGTTGTGTTATAACCTGTTGGGAAATTGAACCAAAAATTAAGCCCTGCTATTCTCCGAGTCAGATCAAATGTAAATATTTTTTGAGGTATGCATAATCCCCCAGTTTACCTGACAAGGTTGATAGAAAACACAACCAAGTTTTTATACGATGTAAGAATTATTATTTACAAGAATTAATTGAACTGTAGTTTGCCTATAACATGGTAGGTGTGTTCTTGTGCGACCTTGTGCTATAGGAAATCATGCTATAGGAAATCACATTAAAGGGAAATTGCTATACTGTACCGTAGAAAGTTCGCATTATCCAAATGGCATCCACTACTCATCAATCGTGTTACAGCTAATTCACATTAATGGAACACATGCTGTAGCAGAAATATCTGCGTAAATTAGGCTCTCTCAAAGGATCAGGGATCTGTGGAATTCACTACACCAGGATGCGGTGCACGCTGAGACATAGAGTAATTTTAAGGGGGAGGCAGACAGATTTTTAATTAATAATGAGTTGAAGAGGTATGGAGAATGGGCGTTGAGGCCAAGATGAGATCAGCCATGATCATATCAAATGGTGGATCAGGCTCGAGGGGCTGAATTGCCTACTCCTGCTGTTAGGTTTTATGTACTTAAGTTCTTATAGCTACACATAAACAGGTAAAAACCATTAGCATATAACACTATTAACAAAAATTCTAATTCCCTTACAAACTCCCCTTAAACACATACACATGCACCAACACACAAATAAACAAGGAAATTAATTTTTGGCAGAAGTAGAGCAATTTTGGAAAGGCAATTTAGTGGTCTTTGTTTCCCAGTTCCAAGATTAATATGACCTTACTTCAGCTGGCCAGGGTCATTGGCATTCAGTTGTCTTTCTCTGAAAGCTTCAGGGTTTGTACGAAGTGCAGAACAACTGATTCATTTGGAAACTGTGTCTGATTTATTAAATCAAAACTCGCAACTCAACTCACAGTGACCACAGTAGAAGAGTGACTGTTTTTGTGTTCGAATTTAAACTTTTACTGCAGAAAACAGGCAGCTTCTGTTAGGCTGAACATCAGCACACTTCTGTTTCTTTTGTGTTCTCTGTGTTTATGTCTCTGTAGCTCGTTTCCAGTCCCAAGCTGCTCATTTAGCTGAGAACCAATCAGCTTCACTTGTCAACAACTCCTTGGCTCCTGATCGTCTGCATATTGCAGGAATACGTAGCTACAAAATAGAGTTCACAACAGGCATCAAATTATTTGCTGTGAAATTGTGTAGCCATTCTGGTAAATCCCAGTTTTCTGTAATAAACAGTTTATTTTACTCTTGGCAATCCACAATATTTAAAGGCCAAAGGTAAGAAAATATAACTCTTATCACCCACTCAAGTTCATAAAGTGCACTTATTTTCATAAAATCCAAATCTTAGGGGCTCTGCTTGTGACTCTATCACTGACTCTAACAGCTAACTCTTATCACATCAGCACAACTATGGACCTAGGGCTGTTCTTGCTGTTTGCATGGAGAAGAATTTCCAGATGTCTATCAGTTCTTCTGGGGAGACCTCTGAAAAGCAAGGAGCAGACCTAAGTGTCTTAGGCCTAATTCTTAAGAACTTGACAAGCAAAAATACAAATGACCTTTGCCTGGCTTGACGAGGCAACTTCTGACTTTAAGTAGCCTCACTTAAGTTTGAAAGTAACTGCATGAGGCTGGCTTTTGACTCCTGAAGCCATCGTTGCGATACCTGTCAGTCAGATTAAAATGAGGATTGGGGTCCTGCAAGCCTGTTGCTTATTGGCCACCCCATGGCGAAATGGCAAATCAGGTTAAAATCGAGGTTTCACGGTTTGGAAGGGCAACCTCTTAATATTATTGAGTGCTTTTCTGTTACAGAAAGTGCTTCAAAAAGCAGAAAAGCAAAATCATATTAATTTATTGACATTTGTTTTTTTGCTCCACTGCTGCATTACGGAACAGAATTAAATCCCTAAAAGTCGCACGGAACTGTGACAAGATAGATGCATTCTCATGAAGCAATGTGTAAACCAGTGTTGAACTATTAGACTACTGCTTGCTGTAATCTGGCCAGAAGGCAACAATGAGCCAAATATAAACAGAAGCATCTGGTCACCCAGCATGGACTGGCAGACCCATGAAGCATGGCAGATGCAGCTTCAGCTGTTATTAGGTACAGATCAGCAGCAGCCTAGCCAATGTGTCGCATGAAGCGCCCAAATTAACAGTGACAAAACGGTGTCAAACTGCCAGTCATCTGACAAAGCAGTCTGACAGATCCAAATACCATGCTGATAAATATACCACTGATCCCATTTAGTAGGAGTGAATGTCCAAATCCATTAATATGTGGAACTATTTATTTTATTTCTAAATTATTTTATCCCAAATAATTAGTGCTTGCATAACTACAGTAAGCTGAAACCAGTGGAGCTAATATGGATGATCAAAAATGGTAGGCTTTTCATCTGTTGGAATTAAATAATCTCGCTCATTTTCACCTGCCTTCTTTCAATTCGTACAGAGGATATTTTAACTTTTGGAACTTAAATGGCAGCAAAGTGACAGTCTGTTTTTAGTAGTAGATACAAGTAACTGAGTACGGCAATACAACTTCAAGTCAGTACCAATGCCAGCATTAGCTGTGCTGTTCATTGCCATTATATGAATTTATCACCAACACTCCAAAAGGAAACTGTCTTTTTATGGGACACTATAACATTCTGGACTTTTCAAACAATCTTCTCAAGCCCTACAGATAAAGTTTTATAAGATTCATTGGAATTTCTCCCCTCCCATTTTTTTGTTATTCATTCCTTTACAAGTTCCTTTTACAAGGCTTGCATAATGCACCATTCTGCATCTTAGAAGGCAGACAACTAATCTCCTCTAAGGTCTCTGCCAATGGCATATTTGAGCTGGTTGCTGGGAGAGGTGAACAAGGGAATTGCAAATCACTGACATCCTGAATTTTCCTTCTCTCCTTATGTGGAAGGAAGATCTCTGCTTTTAATCATTACTTCAACTTACAGAAAGGTTTGAAACTTGTGAGGAACCATTGCCCAATGGGGCAATGTGTATATACGTAAACTGTGATAGATCAAGTGCAATATATTCCACAAAATGGCCAAAGGGTGCAATATAGGTTGGGTTCACAGATGATTAGCAGCATAACTCATTGTGTTAATGCAGGAGTGAGTTCTGTGCATTCTGTGTCACAGTGTGACAAGTGCCTTAGAAGTGTTTATGTTATGTGAGACCATGCAAGCATCTTTGGTTCCTGACATAAGGGCATCTTGAAACTGGCTGCAACCTGAAGGCAAATCTGCCAGTTTGCCAGAAGGACCTGTTATGAATCAACATAACAAATTCCAAAAGGCATGTCTTTGTTTGCAGCTGATTGAGCAAGGCGTGTTAATCAGGAATAATGTTGTCTCAAGCATCAGGAACTGGTACTGTTAGCATTGATCTTGTGGAGTACAAAAGCAGTTAGGGCCTCAGGGAGTTATTGGCCTGCATTATGCAATCAATGGCAAAGTGACGCCACTCACCACTTGCCTCACCGAAAGCTGCCCAGAAAGGGCTAAAGATGTCTGTGGCATGGATTGCACCTTTCTCAATGTAATTTGATTCCCACAACAACGATAGGTGATATATGGTGCCTAGCAACAATTATATTGTTAACCAATTAAAGACGTTAAAGAATTCCTACAGATAGCAAATGAGAAAGTAAAATGCATGGATTATCCTTCATGTTTAATTATTTTATAGAGAGTGAAAATAAGATTCAGACAGATCATGAAACATAACCACTTTTCTAAAATTTATATATCAAAAGCCTATGAATTTTTATTTTTAATTATGGACAAACTTTACATCCGGCAAGTATGGAAATAGCTTGTCAGAGCCACATAGACTTTTCGTCAATAATTCTGAATCAGTGTCTACTAAAAAAAATCAACATTTTATAATATTTTGAACTTTCACATATTAAACAGCATGTGAAAGTGAAAGGTTACAGCAATTCAGGGATTTCTAAAGGTTTAAACCTGCATAACTTCACAAGTGCATCCTGTAGAGGAGTAGAACATAATTGACAGCAAATTCTAGACTTTCATGTATAACTGCACAAGAGCAAACATCTAATGTTTCTGTTGACTTCAGAGTTGTAATGATGCTGAATGCCAACATTTTCATATACATTATAATTGTAGACTCCAGGCCATTGCCTTAATATGCGATTGTAACTTTTACTCAATCTAGTTTTAGAAAGCAAACAGTCAACTAAGTTAAAGATACAAACAACGCAGATAAGTTGGACATCAGGAAAAAAAACAGAAATTACAGTTAGTACACAGTCAATATAGAAACATTTGAAGATGAATGCATGTAACAGGCAGCCTATCCATCATGTCTATCCCACATTCCTGAAGAATCATGATCTGCACTTTCTTATCATCGGTTTTCTTGGAACCTCATGGGACTCGGATAAAACAAAAAAAACACAGGCCAATAAATTAAACAGTTATGGAAAATTTCTGTCTGACTTCACCCTTACCCTCATTAGGCTATCAAAACCAGCCCAAACTGTCACATTGACCACATATCTATTAACTGTATACTCACTAACATTCTGTATGAAATGATATCTGTCCCAAGCAAAAAACATAACCTTCTTGAAATGTTGAGGAGAGTAGGAGCCACTGACAAATTGGCAATTCAATGATGTGTTTGCTCAATGGCAACAGATTTCTGTATTGAAAAAAATTGAAGGAGCGGTGAGCACTAAATGAACAATGTATCATGATTGGGACATCAACAGAATAAATGGCACCTTTCAGAAGACGTACATTGCCAGCTTTCTCATTCTCACAGTTTGTTAATTATTTTAACAGCTACTTCTAGCTCTTGTAGTTTGGAGCTTGACCACCACCTTCTGCCAGAATTCAGTAAACATCTCCTGAAACAACATGTCTATCTCACTCTCCACCAAAGCAGATATGCTGCTTATCTTTATCACTAATGATTGAGTACATTTGCTTCCCCTGCATTATTTTATTGATTACTGCTTTTTGATTACTGTTTTCTTGCTATGCAGTCTTCGTAAAGATTTTTAAAATTTGCACATTCCATTCAATCTTTATAAAGATCATTTAAATTTCTACCCTATGCCATTTGTCGTCTCTATTTTCCCAAGGTGATATGCTGCAATGTCCTAACTCCTCTCTGATGAGCTCGGCACCAGGTCCAAACAGGTTGTCAATCTCTAACATAAGTTCAAATGAATAACATCTGTCAACTGCTAAAATTCCTAAAGCCATCATTTGATCGAATGAGTAAGCATAAAGGCTCACTCCAATCCAGCCCTGTTCTTGTTACTGCAGAATGAGAGTTTAGATCAGTTTCCTCAATCGAAAACAGTTTGTTGCAGAGAATTCTTTGGGGATCAGAAGTGTCATCAATTAATTTGTTCCTAGGGAGCTAAATTAACTCCAATCCACAGTGATAACAAGACATTAAATCTGATTTAAATTGATGGATTACTGTTGCTAACATCTCTAACTTAGGTAATTCAGTGTTTAAAGATATTTATGAATGACTATTATGACATGGCTCATTGCAATACCACCATAATACATCATCCCCACAGAGCTTCTTGTAGTGGAGTAAAGGTTTTGAGCCCAGGACTTGTCTGCTCCATTCACTTTTCTTTTTGTTTCTCTTTTCTTCTCTCTTTTCCTGTTTTTCTCTTCTATTTTATTTTACTTATCTCTGGATAAAAAGCTCAGCTGCGGCGATGACATCAGTGGTGAGTGGCCCAGCAGTGTGGACTAAGGCGGCACCCTTAGAGGTGAGTTTGGGTTTCTGACAGTGTCAGCATCCAACACAGATTCATGAAGGCAGGAGCTTAGGCCTAGTATGAGACCCAGTGGCATCAGCAGCGGCTGCAACGGACCAAAATGGACTCATAGTAGCAGTGGAGTCACGTTTGGGCCAGCGTGGTACCCAGCAGCATTGTTGGTTTTTGCATTGGCAAGGACTCTTAGTGGCAGGGGCATCAATGGAAGCAAGATGGCGCTGAAGAGTGGCAACTTTTGTTCTAACTGCAGTGGTATGATCAAGGGAACTCGTGCCTGGCCACCAGGCCCATGGCCTATGATGCAGCATTTAACAGGAAGGACTGTAAAGTTGGATACTTCCTTTATTTTTTTCATTTTTCAGTCTTTGTATTCTGTGCTTTGGTTTATTTTTCTGTGTTTTAAGATGGTGCCGGACAGCGGCAACACTATGCAACACTTTTCATTGTATTTTGTAATGAGATACATGTGACAACAAATAAATCAAAATCAAAATCAAAATCTGTCCTTAATTGTCACGTTAGTGTAGTCCCTGTACAGTTGTTAAGCAGTGTGTGTAAGAACAAATGCAAGTAAGCCAAAGCCTGGTAGGGCAACAAGAGAAAAATTCATCACCTGATGTTACGAAAGGTTCCATTCCAGGCAAAACAGCCGGTCCCCTGATAAACAGTTACTGTTACCATTTATCACCTTCCAATACCTCTGTGGAACAACTGTTACCCTGTGCTGCACACACTGCTGCTGGTATGTTCTCAAGTTGTTGCAGTGAGCTGTCCGTATGATGACAATTAAGAGCTGTTAGTGTGCAGATGAGCCTGATAAGTGGCAGGTGCTGAGAATGAGACTCAATTAACTAACAGGCAGAAAATCCTTCCTAATGAGACTGGGCCACTGCTGATATTAAACCGAGGAAGGAAAAATAGTAACAGGTAGTCAACGCTAATCAGTGGTCACTTTTGAATTAGATTCAGATGACATATTGTATTCAATAATCAGGACATCAATCCTTGAGTTTTTTTAAAATGTGGATTTACAATGGTTGTCTTCATTAAAAGGAATCCTGAAAATCACTTTATTCAATTTAAATTGCTGTCTTCATTTCTACCAGACTATTTTGCTTTTTATGTTTTGATTTCACTGTACTTGAGTGATTTTTGTTTGAAGATTACTCATTGAATCAACATATTAATAATTGGCATAGAATTAACAAGTACATAAAAAGGAGTTTAGATCTTTTAAGAGATGTTTTCAACTATTTAGGCTTTGGAATTCCCTTCTTAAATCATTGAGTCTTGCTAACTGGCATCCATTTTTAAGATGCTCTTTAAGACCCACCTTTGGAATTCAACTTGCCGAATATTTATTCCTTGGGTCAGTATCAAATTTTGTTTGATATTGTTTCTGTGAAACCCCTTGGGAAATTCTTCTGTATTCAAAGCTCTATATAAATTGAAATGTAGTTCTAATAAAACATCTGTACTAACGTTAGAACAACCAAGAATTGTTGCATTAAAAACTCAGATAACAGTTTGGCATCTTGACTAGCAAAAAAGTTACATTAACTGCATCATTTTTAATGACTTTTATTTAAATTTTTGTAAATTTAGAATGTTCAAAATGCTCCCTCAACATAATTGCCCCCCTCTGTTTTTAATTCTGATGTTTGTTTTGCAAAATACCAAAAAGCTACAAATACTGGAGAAAAAAATGGCAGGTGAAAAGAGACACTCTGGTTCAATGTTTCCATGATTTTTGGGAGGGAAATGTAGGCCAGTCCCATTATCAACCAAGATAAACAGGGGAATAGGGAACAACAGAAATTGCATGTGGCCAACTCTCCAATTCAAAGACATGCTCATGCACATGGGCTATAATGCAAACAAAACAGATGGGAGAAACCTGATGGGGAAAAAAAGAAAGAAAAATACACGAATAAAACTGATTTTCCAGTCCAATTCCTGAATGGCTCATTTTTAAACTTCTGCATTGTGGGTAATTTTCTGAGCTGTAAACAATTGAAAATGGCAAGAAAATTATTTAGCCTTCACTCCATGGAAAATAAGAAAGACGCGCTAAATGAAAGAATATTTTTGAAAGCGTAGTAAAAATGAATGCACATGTCAGAATAGTAAGATGGCACCTTTATGCTGAGAATATAGACATTCTGACTCACCATTTATGGCTGGAGTTGTGGTGAACAATTACTGTTGCCTTCTATTTTATCTCCGCCTACCCAAACCACTGTCCCTTCTTTGCCACTCCTTCAAAAAAAAATTGAAGACCTGGGCATGCATGTTTCCCATTTGCAAAATAATTTTCAAAGCATTGCATAATTACTACATTTGGAGAAGCAGATACATTATTGGAAAAATAGGTCTTTTAAAATTTAAGATAACAAAGTGTGAAGCTGGATGAACACACCAGGCCAAGCAGCAGCACAAAAGCTGACGTTTCGGGCCGAGACCCTTCATCACAGAGCTTTTAAAATGTAAGTTTTTTTTTAAATTTCAGGGCATGGCTTTGAAGCTGTATAATCACTGAAAAAAAACACACAAAATATATCCATCATCCATCTTATCTAAAATTTGTGAAAAAAAAGGGAAAAGAAGAAAGTTCTTAGGTTTAGATTTTTAGATTAAGATTTTAGATTTTATTGTCATGTGTACTCAAGTACAGAAGTACGGGAGTACAGTGAAAAGTGTATAATGTTGCCACACATGGCACCATTTAGGTAACAAGGTACTAGGTACAAAGTAGTAGGAGAAACGAGAATTAAGAAGTTAAATGTTGCTTCTTAGAATAGCAGAAAAATAAAGAAACAGTTAATAGTTTACACTGAAGCCTTTCATAGGTTAAACTAAGAAAATAAAGGAATAAATCAAGAGTTCAACAGTGACCACAACTTTTCACTTTACATATTAATGATCTAGAACTGAGGGCATTCTGAACAATTTTGCAGCTGATACAAAGATGGGTAGAGGGACAGGCAGTATTGAGGAGGTGGGGAGGCTGCAGAAGGATTTGGAAGGTTAGCAGAGTGGTCAAAGAAGTGGCAGATGGAGTACAACATCGGAAAGTGTGAGGTCATGCCCTTTGGTAATAAGAATAAAAGCGTGGGCTATTCTTTAAATGGGGAGAAAATTCAGAAGCCTGAAGTGTAAAGAGACTTGAGAGTTCTAGTCCAGGATTCTCTTCAGATAAACTTACAGGTTGAGTCAGCAGTTAGGAAGGCAAACTTTGGCATTTATTTTGAGAGGACTTGAATATGAAAGCAGGAATGTACTCCTGAAGCTTTATAAGGCTCCAGTCAGACCACATTTGGAGTATTGTGCACAGTTTTGAGCCCCACATCTTAGGAAGGATGTAGTGGTCCTGGAGTGGGTTCAGAGGAGGTCCACAAGAATGGTCCCAGGAATGAACAGCTTAACCTATGAGGAGTATTTGAGGACTCTGGGACTCATTGGAGTTGAGAAGGATGAGGGGCGATCTACTTGAAACTTATAGAATACTGAATGGCCTGGACAGAGTGGATGTTGGGAAGATGTTTCCATTGGTAGGAGAGACTAGGACCTGAGGGCACTGCAGAGAGTAAAGGGAAGACCTTTTTAGAACAGAGATAAGGAGAAACTTCTTCAGCCAGAGAGTGTTGAATCTACGGAATTCACTGCCACAGAAGCCTGTGGAGGCTGTTCATTGAGTATATTTAAGACTGAGATAAATAGGTTCTTGATTGTCAAGGGGATCAAGGATTACAGGGAGAAAGCGAGAAAATGGGATTGAGAAACTTATCAGCCATGATTGTTTGGCAGAGCAGACTCGCTGGGTTAAATGGCCTAATTTCTGCTCCTATGTCTTATGGTCTTTGATGAGTCCTCCCTTATCTCGCTCTGCTGTCTGTTCTCAAAGCCACCACTGATGCTGAAACTGCTTACTTTCCAATCTCCCCTGATGTCTCGGAAACATGCTTGAGCAGGATCCATTAGCATACCGAGCTGAGACACCACCATGAGCTGCCATAAGATCAGCCGACATACCGCCGAGAGACAAGGTCGGGACCCCCCATGAGCTGCCAAGAGACCAGGCTGAGACCTGCAGGATCCAATTATATAGAATCAGTGCAGATGGAGGCCATTCAGTCTATTGTGTCTAAGCTAGCTGTGCCCATCGTGTCTCTGCAAGAGCAACTTAGCTGGTCCCTAGTTGAAAGAGCTAACTTAAACTTAATGGACCAAACGACTTCATTCTGCTTCATCCAATCTATGTTACTTTTATAAATGTGTTTTTAAGTGTTTGATCAATATCAGTATTTGAATTTAAAGTCGTATTTCTGAATTTTATTTGTACAGTTTTATTCAAATTTTATGTTTTACAAGCCATGAGAAATAATCTAATGAGACTCCATACATATTTAGTATCAAGTTATTGGGTAAAGATTTGTATTCAGGAATCTTCCTCTGACTCTGTTTACATTAGAACATAGAACATAGAACAGTACAGCACAGAACAGGCCCTTCAGCCCACGATGTTGCGCCGACCATTGATCCTCATGTATCCACCCTCAAATTTCTGTGACCATATGCATGTCCAGCAGTCTCTTAAATGTCCCCAATGACCTTGCTTCCACAACTGCTGCTGGCAACGCATTCCATGCTCTCACAACTCTCTGTGTAAAGAACCTGCCTCTGACATCCCCTCTATACTTTCCTCCAACCAGCTTAAAACTATGACCCCTCGTGCTAGCCATTTCTGCCCTGGGAAATAGTCTCTGGCTATCAACTCTATCTATGCCTCTCATTATCTTGTATACCTCAATTAGGTCCCCTCTCCTCCTCCTTTTCTCCAATGAAAAGAGACCGAGCTCAGTCAACCTCTCTTCATAAGATAAGCCCTCCAGTCCAGGCAGCATCCTGGTAAACCTCCTCTGAACCCTCTCCAAAGCATCCACATCTTTCCTATAATAGGGCGCCCAGAACTGGACGCAGTATTCCAAGTGCGGTCTAACCAAAGTTTTATAGAGCTGCAACAAGATCTCACGACTCTTAAACTCAATCCCCCTGTTAATGAAAGCCAAAACACCATATGCTTTCTTAACAACCCTGTCCACTTGGGTGGCCATTTTAAGGGATCTATGTATCTGCACACCAAGATCCCTCTGTTCCTCCACGCTGCCAAGAATCCTATCCTTAATCCTGTACTCAGCTTTCAAATTCGACCTTCCAAAATGCATCACCTCGCATTTATTCAGGTTGAACTCCATCTGCCACCTCTCAGCCCATCTCTGCATCCTGTCAATGTCCCGCTGCAGCCTACAACAGTCCTCTACACTGTCAACGACACCTCCGACCTTTGTGTCGTCTGCAAACTTGCTGACCCATCCTTCAATCCCCTCATCCAAGTCATTAATAAAAATTACAAACAGTAGAGGCCCAAGGACAGAGCCCTGTGGAACCCCACTCACCACTGACTTCCAGGCAGAATATTTTCCTTCTACTACCACTCGCTGTCTTCTGTTGGCCAGCCAATTCTGTATCCAAGCAGCTAAGTTCCCCTGTATCCCATTCCTCCTGACCTTCTGAATGAGCCTACCATGGGGAACCTTATCAAATGCCTTACTGAAGTCCATATACACCACATCCACAGCTCGACCCTCATCAACTTTTCTAGTCACATCCTCAAAGAACTCGATAAGGTTTGTGAGGCATGACCTACCCCTCACAAAGTCGTGTTGACTGTATTTGATCAAGCCATGCTCTTCCAGATGGTCATAAATCCTATCCCTCAGAATCCTTTCTAACACCTTGCAGATGACAGACGTGAGACTTACTGGTCTGTAATTGCCGGGGATTTCCCTATTTCCTTTCTTGAAGAGAGGAATTACATTTGCCTCTCTCCAGTCCTCAGGTACGACTCCAGTGGACAGCAAGGATGCAAAGATCTTCGCAAGTGGCAAAGCAATTGCATTTCTCGTTTCCCAAAGCAGCCGAGGACAAATCTGGTCCGGGTCTGGCGACTTGTCAATCTTAATGTTTGACAAGATTTTCAGCACATCAGCTTCCTCTATCTCTATCCATTCCAGCATGCACACCTGCTCTTCAAAGGTTTCATTCACAATAAAGTTTGTTTCTTTCGTAAAGACAGAAGCAAAAAACTCATTTAGGGCTTCCCCACCTCCTCAGACTCCACACACAAGTTCCCTATACTATCCCTGATCGGCCCTACTCTTTCTTTGACCATTCTCTTATTCCTCACATAAGTGTAAAATGCTTTTGTGTTCTCGCTAATCCGTTCTGCCAAGCCTTTCTCGTGGCCCCTCCTGGCTCTCCTCAGACCATTTTTGAGCTCCTTCCTTGCCTGCCTATAATCCTGTAGAGCTGAGCTTGACCCTAGCTTCCTCCACCTTATGTAAGCTACCTTCTTCCTTTTGAACAGAAGCTCCACCGCTCTCATCATCCAAGGTTCCTTTATCTTACCCCTTTTTGCCTGTCTCAGAGGGACATATTTATTCATTACTTGCAACAACTGTTCCTTAAACAGTCTCCACATGTCTATAGTGCCTTTACCGTGGAACAATTGCTCCCAGTCCATACTTCCTAACTCATGTCTAATCGCATCATAGTTTCCTCTTCCCCAATTAAATATCCTCCCATTTTGCCTAATCCTCTCCTTCTCCATAGCTATGTAGAATGTGAGGCAGTTATGGTCACTATCACCAAAATGCTCTCCCACCACGAGATCTGATACCTGCCCCGGCTCGTTTCCGAGCATCAAGTCTAGAATGGCCTCTCCCCTCATCAGCCTGTCAACGTGCTGAGTTAGGAAACCCTCCTGAACACACCTTACAAAAACAGCTCCATTCAAATCTTCTGCTTGAAGGAGGTTCCAATCAATATTAGGAAAGTTAAAGTCACCCATTACAATAACCCTATTACGTCCGCACTTTTCCAAAATCTGCCAACCTATGCTTTCTTCAGTCTCCCTGCTGCTATTGGGGGGCCTGTAGTAAACCCCTAACGAGGTGACTACTCCCTTGCTGTTCCTAATTTCCACCCACACTGACTCAGTAGGCAGATCTTCCGCGACAATGGAAGCTTCTGTAGCTGAGATACCCTCTCTGATTAGTAGTGCTACACTCCCTCCTCTTTTTCCCCCCTCCCTATTCTTTTTAAATGCTCTAAACCCTGGAACATCCAGCAACCATTCCTGCCCCTGAGAAACCCATGTCTCTGTTATGGCCACAACATCATAGCACCAGGTACTGATCCATGCTCTAAGTTCATCACTTTTATTCCTGAAAACAGTTACAGTTGAGTACAGTAAATTATATTACTCCAACTCTTCCTTCATTAAAACATGGTCCCCTGATTTCAGAAAGTATTAAAGCCAGGCCAGCCTGCCTAATATTTCTGGCATAACTATTAAGGTGAGGAAGTTGAAAGTCTCCAAAGTCATGAACTCTAAATCAGAGGGTCCTAGGGAGTGGGGAAATTGCCCATCAGAAGTTTAAACTTCCTGGATCCATTATGATTCCCATGGAGCCATTATATCAGGATCTCCATCAGGTCATAACGCATATCTTGGGGGCACATCCCACCTTTGACCATCTGGAGAATTCAGCCAGTGTGAAAAGTAAAGATAAAATAATGGATTTGGAGCAAAGTTATGAATCTCAAGGCTACCTCAGATATCCCAACTTACAACCCAACTAAGATATTCCACCTCATAGCTTAATGCAGAGTAATTTTCCTTTATAACCAATGACATGTTCACAACCTGCTTGTCATTTAAAAAACTGCCTGAATAGTCCCAGATAGTTAAGTGCTGAAAAACTGTGGGCACTTGATTGCATTGGAATATTAGCTACCACCAGGACTTAAATGAAGCCTCGCATTGAGATTAAATGACCATTTTCATTATTACTTTTCCAGGCACTGAACAAGTTTAATCTTTGATAAATTCTCTATGATATTTACATTTTTGAACTGACACTAGAAATCAGAGTGATACAACTACTTTGGCTGTCTAGGGTGTGATCATTCACAGAACTTTACAGTTAATCACATTTGTTGAAGCTAATTCGATGGATAAATTCATTGGTTATTGATATTTCTGGATAATTAAGCACATTACAGCACACGACACATTCTGATTTCAGCTGTACTTGCAGGACAATGATTCCTTTCTGAATGATTACACGGAGGCCATGTTTTGAGATTGATATAAAAGATGTGCTCATCAGTCAAGTACATAGGAATTGTTTCCATATAACTGTTTAGTAAAGTGTCAAATAATGTTGATGAGCCATAGTGAATAAATTCCTCTCTGCACTATTTCTATTTTGTTTAAAGTAAACAATTCAATGATTTTTGTTACAAAAACTTTTGACCCAACAACTCACAAATGAATTTTAACATTATAGCAAACAAACTTAAAAATGTTACGTGAAATTTAAGTGAAAAGTGATGGAGTCTTTCACTGAAGCAGTTGAATTTATGTCTATGCCACGAAACACTTAAGCAATAATGACCCAGGAAGTGTTTTATTAATAATAATAATTATTATTATTATTATGGCTTTGTACTGAAACTAACATAAAGAAATACTTTTCAGCATTCTGATGAGCAGTTAAAATAATTTTAAATGTTTTTTCGTGATTTTTCTACTTTCTCAAATGGAATAGCCATCCTGTTCAAACTGAAAAGCCATTCAAATAGATCTGAAAATTGCAGAAAGAAAGTTTTGTCCTGATTTTTTAAAACTAATCTATTTTTCTAATTAACCTGATTAGAGACATTATTACACACTGATGGAACAGATGGGACTTGAACCCAGGCTTCCTGGTCCAGAGTAGAGGCACTATCACTGCACCACAAGGGGGTACACCCACCATGTTTGCATTGGTGTGTAGTAGCGCCTTTCACCATCTCGGATGTCTTTCTTGTCCTCAGGCACTCAACAGCTCGAGAATTACTTTGTAAGAACTGACACAGTTGCAATGGAGACAAATGTAGCAATCACTTTTTCTACAATTAGCAATGAGATAAATAAAATGATTAGGTAATCAATTCAAACTCATTAGCTTAATTCAGATTTCAACAACTGCACATCGTAGGGTTTGAACCCTTAATCCCACAGTTTTAGACAGGACCTCTGAATTACTAATGCAGTAGCATTCTCACTAACCACCATTTTTAACTCTGAATTTTCTTCACAGATGCTTATTTACAGCATCTTTAGTTCTTTCGGTTTAGATTAGGTAATCTGTTTGGTGACACTGTTTTAGAGGATGATTGGGGGCCAGGACATGAGGCAGACTGCTCTACTCATTTTTAAATAATGCAATTAAATATTTAATGTCTGTTTGAGAGGGAGGTAGGGCTGCAGTCAGTGAAAATAAAAATTGGAGAGTCACTGTAATTTATTTTTTATTGCTTTAACGCTGTAGCGTAGATCAATCCAATGTCCCTACTTTTAATGCTACCATTAGCACACTAGTTAATGCTTGCTTTAGACTCCTGTCTGCATTGTTCAAAGTTTATACTGCTAGCTGTGGAAGATTATGTGGCCCAACTTAATTAGAAGGAAGAGAAGAAATCTGCATATGAACTAAATTCAAAACCAGAGGAGAGAAGAAAATGGAAAATGAATCAGAAAACGGCTACTTCTCATTATTACAACACAACCACAGAAAAGATTATGGCAGATTGAGGAGATGGTGATTAGTAAGAATGCCACTAGATTAGTATTTCAGAGGTCCAGGCTAAAACTGTGAGGATATGGATTCAAATCCTGCAACATGCAGCTGTTGGTATTTGAATTAAACTGATGAGTTTGAATTGAAAGCTGGTCTCAGCAATTCTGACCACAAAGCTACCATTGATCGTTGTAAAACCCATCTGGTCCATGAATACACTTTATGGAAGGAAATCCACTATCCTTACCTGGTCTGGCAACATGTAATTGCATGCCCACAGCAATATGTTTGACTTTTAACTACATTCTGAAACAAGTTTAAAAGTCATTCAATTCAAAGGCAATGAAGAACAAGGACCAAATGCCGGTATTGTCAACAATACCCACATTCACTGAAAGAATAAAGGAAATAAAATGTTTTCACATTAAGTTCTTAATAATCAAGCAAGTTTGAGTGGTTGGTGTAATTAGCTACTTTTCTGCATTTTGCAGGGTGACGTTTGGGGTTGTAAGTTTTTAAAATCTATGATAGATGAAATCACAAGGGGGAGCTATTGTTAATTTTGCAGACTGCAACAGCAAAGTAGGTTTATGATCGAAAAATGAAAACTCAGCATTCATTTTCCATCAGAGTTTTGAGTTTGATAAAGCATCTTTACATAACCAATATTCAAGAAACAAATTAAGGTTAATTTTAATTTGTGCCTTTATCCAACTATGAATGATGTGGAGCAGGATATCAGAAACTACCTGAATCCATCCACATTTCTAGGTTCAACTATTTTGCGTACAGTGGATATTCATTGGCTTGTTTTCTGTCAAAAGGTGCACACGAAACATGGGGGAGTAATTGCTATGCTCCTCCTCTGGTCTTATGTATATCCTTCCCTTTACCCCATTGCCGACAGTGGTGTTTTCAAATAAATGGGATCTATTCTCTGGAACCTCATCTGATTCTCCTTTTCTCCCTCCAGCTTTCACTCACTCAGTTAAGATGGTTCCATACATATATTGCCACCTAATCTGTATGTCTTCCTTTTTAAGGTGGATGTTTCCAACAAGTGGTTGGGAGGGTCATAACGTAGAATTTTGCATTAGTTGAGGAGTAAATTCGAAAATGGTATCTGGCAAAGAAGAAAGAAGAACAGAGGGCAGCAAAAGCATAGACCTTGTACAATAAAACATTGATTCCTTCATACTGCCTCAAACACTGTATTATGACCACAGTTCATTGCCCCAGATCATATATGTACATGTGGAGAGAGGAATAACTAATGTTGACTAAGCAGGGAGGCTGCAGAAGGACTTGGACAGGCTAAGATAGTGGGCAAAGAAGTAACAGGTGGAGTAAAATGAGATGGAAAGTGTAAAGTTACATACTTTTGTAGGAAGAACAGAGACATTGTCTATGATCTGAATGCGGAAAAGCTTCGGATACGTGAAGCACAAAGGGACTTGGAAGTTCTAGTCAAGATTCTCTTAATGTTAACAGTTTACGAAGGCAAATGCAAATGAAGTATTCAAATCAAGAGTATCAGAATATAAGAGCAGAGTTGCATTTCTGAAGCTGCATAATGATCTTGTCAGACTGCATTTGGAATATAATGAGCATTCTTTGAACCCATATGTAAGGAAGGATGTGCGAGCCTTGGAGGGTACAGAGGAGGTTTACAGGAATGGCCCCAGAGGACTCCCCTGTCTGGGGTAAAAACAGGAGATTTTGTGGCAATAAGTATAAATTTGGAATGGTTTGTTGCTTTCTTGGTGCTACAGTTAAGGGTGTCTCTAAGCCTTTGGATATTGAGATGTTGGATAGTATTGTATATAATGTAGGAATTACATTCTTAGGGAACAGATTAATGCAGTACAGGGTGAATTTAAGAGGTTAGGTAGAAGATTAAAAAATGGAGCCCTAAATGTAATAACCCAATGTCAAACTCAAACAAGGGAAGGATCGAAAGGATAAAGGAGACAAATCAATGGCTGAAGAGCTAGTGTATTGTTCAAAGATTCAGGTTTTTGGACAATTGGAATTACTTTTATGATAGAAAAGACCTGTTCAAATAAGATAGGTCTAGCCTGCACTGGAAAGGGGCCAATATCTCAGCAGGGAGATTTGCTCATTCCATTAAGGTTTATATTGCTAAAGAGGGGGAGTGGAGGAATTCTAAGTAACAGTGTAAATAGCAAAATTGGTGGGGAAAATTCCAAATATGAAGAGAGCATGTCAATTAGAAAAGAAAGACAAGGCAGAGTCAAAGTATATAAAAACTGAAGAACTAAACTACATTTATTTCAATACAAAAGGTCTTACATGTGGGGCTGATCTACATGGGATTGGGACATCATGCCTGTTACAGAAACTTGGCTGAGAGATAGGCAAGAGTGGCAGTTCAATGTTCCAGGTTTTAGATGTTATAGGAAGGATAGAAAAAGAGGCAAGAAAGTGGGGGGAGATGGCATTTTTGATTAAGGAATACATTACTGCTGTAACTAGAAAAGATATTCCTGAAAAATCAGCCAGAGAAAATATATGGGTAGAAATTAGAAATTAGAAAGGAAAGATCACCTTGATGCGATTGGGCTATAGCCCCCTCATAGTAAGAGGGAAACTGAGAAACAGATATGTAGGGATTTCTCAGATATATGTAAGCGTGGTAAGGTTGAAATAATGGGAGATTTTAATTTTCCAAACATTGACTTGGGCTACCACAGTGTTAAAAGTTTGAACGGTGAAGAATTTGTTAAATGTGTTCAAGAAAATTTTCTTTTTCAATACATCGATGCTCCTATTAGAGAAGGAGAAAAAACAGACTTTCTTTTGGGCAATAGGGCAGGGTAGGTGACTGAAATAAAAGTAGGGGCACACCTTGGCTCTAGCGATCATAATTCTACTCGTTTCAAAATAGTAATGAAAACAATAAGCCTTCCATAACGGTTAAAGTTTTTAATTGGAGTAAGGCAAATTTTAATGGTATGAGAGAAGAACTTTCAAAAGTTGACTGGAATGGACTGTTGACAGGTAAAGGAATAACTAACACATGGCAGGCTTTCAAGAGTGTTTGACGAGAGTTCAGGGGCATTGTGTTCCTGTTAGAGTGAAGGATAAGGCTGGTAAGATTAAGGAACAATGGATGAATAATGATATTGAAGTTCTAGTCAAGAATAAAAAAGAATCGTATTTTAGATATAGACAACTTCGTTCAATTGAATTTCTTAATCAGTATAAAGAGAGTAGGGGAATTCATAAGAAAGAAATCAGGAAGGCATAGAGACAATGTGAGTTAGCATGAGTAGATAAGGTTAAGGATAATTCAAAGAGATTCTACAAATACATTAAGAGCAAGAAGATAACCAGAGAGGGGGTAAGGCCTCTTAAAGATCGAGGAGGTTGATTTTGTGTTGAACCCCCAAGACAGTGGAGATACTAAATGAATATTTTGCTTTAGTTTTTACTGTGGAGAAAGAAATGGAGTCCAGAGATTGCAGAGAAATACATTTTGATGTTTTAAAAATAGTTAACATTACAGAAGAGGAAGTTCAGGAGGTCTTAGAAAGTATAAAGGTGGATATACCTCTGAGACCTGATCTGATATATCCCAGAATATTGTGGGAAGTAAGGGAAGAAGTTGCGAGATCCCTTGCAGAAATATTTGTAGCGTCTATAACTGCAGGTGGGGTGCCTGATGACTGGGGGCGGGGGGGGGGGCTGGGCGGAGGTGGCTTACAATGTAATTTTGTTTAAAAAATGTTGTAAGGAGAAACCGGGGAAAGATAGACCTCTGAGTCAGACTTCGGCTGTTTGATTTGATTTGAATGATTTATTTGTTTACAAGCGGCACAGGCAGATCATAGTAAGCAAGGACATAGAGATCATAGGGTGAAAGAAAAAAAATCTAGAGAGGCATACAAGTACATCACAAAGAGCATGAACTAGGCAAGCTTAACATTAGCAAGATCAGCATTATTTGAAGTTAGAGAGCCCATTCGTTGGTCCAATAACAGCAGGGAAGATGCTGTTCTTGTACCTGCTATTGCATGTGTTCGAGCTTCTGTATCTCCTGCCTGATGGAAGAGTTTGTAGCAGAGCTTTACCAGGGTGCAATGAGCCTTTGATGATGTTGGCAACCTTTCCACGGCAGCAAGCCATGTAAATGAAGTCCGCGGATGGAAGGTTGGCTTCCGTGATGGTTTGGGCTGTGCACGCCACCTTCTGTAGTTTTGTTTGGTGCTGGACAGAGAAATTGCCATACCAGGCACCTGAACAGTATACTTTCAATGGTACATTAGGAAAAGTTGGTGAGGGACCTTGTGGATATGCCAAATTTCCTGAGCCATCCAAGAAGGAAGAAGTGTTGTTGATCATTCTTGACCATTGCATCCACTTGCGAGGTCCAAGGCAGTTTGTAGGTTATCAGTAGATTGATGGAGGTGATCTTAAAAGATAGAACTTATGGACATTTAGGGAGGCAAAAATTGATTCGGGATATTCAGTATGGTTTTATTGGAGGAAAATCATGCTTCACAAACTTGGTTGAGTTTTTTGAGAAAATCTTCAAAAAGATTGATGAGGGCAGAGCAGTAGGCATTGTTTACTTGGACGTTAGTGAAGACTTTAAGAAGGCTCTGCATGGTAGACCAATAAAGTCAGGTCACATGGATTCAGGGTGAGCTTGCCAAATGGATACATATTTGGCTTACTGACTGGAGACAGAATAGTGATGGAGGGTTGCTTTTCAGACTGGAGGCCTGTGACTAGTAGTATTCCACAAGGATTGGTTCTGTGTCCTCTGTGATTTGTCATTTGTATAGATGATTTGGATGAGAATATAGAATGCATGGTTTTAAATTTGTGGATGGCACCAAAATTGGTGGTACAGTAGATTGTGAAGAAAGTTTTCTAAGATTACAAAGAGATCTTGATCAAATGGGTCAATGGGCTGAAAAAATGGCAGATGGAGTTCAACTTGGATAAATGCGATGGACTGCATTTTTTTTTACAACAAACAAGGGTAGGAATTATACAATTATTGGTAGGACCTTGGGTAGTGCTGTAGAACAGAAAGGTCTAGGGTGCGGGTACATAATTCTTTGAAGTTTGCATCACAGAGTGGTTAAAAGGGTATTTGGCAGACTTGTCTTTGTTGCTCAGTCCTTGGAGTTGGGAAGTTATGTTCATGTTTGCAGGACTTTGGTGAATACTCTATCCAGTTCTGGTGGCCTGGTTATATCAAGGATATTATTAAGCTGGAGAGGATTCAGAAAACATTTACAGGATGTTGCCAGGTATGAGAGATTTGAGTTATAAAGGAAGGCTGGATAGGCTGGGCTTATTTCACTGGAGCGTAAGAGGTTGAGAGGCGACCTTATAGAAGTTTGTAAGATAAAATGGGGTATAGATAGAGTAAATGGTTATTGTCTTTTCCCTAAGATGTGGGATTTCAAGATTAGGGGCCACATTTTTAAGGTGAGAGGAGAAAGATACAAAAAAGTCATGAGGAGCAAATATTCTACAGAGTGGTTTGCATGTGGAATAAACTTCCAGAGGAAGTGGTGGATACAGGTACAATTACTATGTTTAAAAAGGCATTTGGATAAGTACATGAATAGAAAAAGCCTGGAGGCATATGGGCCAGGACTAGCAGATGGGACCAGTTTACCTCAGAATTATGTTTGGCATGGACAAGTTGGATTGAAGGATCTAGGCCCGAAACATCAGCTTTCCTGCTCCTCTGATGCTGCATGGCCTACTGTGTTCATCCAGCTCTACATCTTGTTATCTCAGATTCTCCAGCATCTGCAGTTCCTATGATCTCTTGGACTGAAGGATCTGTTTCTGAGCTGTATGATTCTATGACTCTGTGAAGGGCTTGTCATATAAGGAGTGGTTGAGGACTGTGGGTCTGTACTTGATAGAGTTTAGAAGGATGAGCAGGGATCTCACTCAGACTTATGGGATACTAAGAGATCTGGATAAAATGGACATAGAGAAGACGTTTCCACTAGTAGGAGAGACCAGAAACCATGAGCACAGCCTCAGAGTGAAGGGACGATCCTTTAGAAATAAGACAAGGAGGAACTTCTTCAGCCAAAGCTGGTTAATTTGCAGAACTCATTACCGCAGAAGGCTGTGGAGGCCAAGTCATTAAGTATATCGAAGACAGAGATAGATACGTTCTTGTTAAGCAAGTAGATTATGGTGTTACATCAAAATTTAATTCCAGTACAGGAAGTGATGGCCTAATGGTATTATTGCTGATTTGTTAATCCAGAGGACTAGATAATGTTCTGGGGACCCAGGTTCGAACCCCACAATGGCAGATGGTGGAATTTGAATTCAATAAAATATCTGGAAGTAAGAATCTAATGATGACTGTGAATACATTGTTGATTGTTGGAGGGAAAAGTCTATCTGATCCCCTAATGATCTTTAGGGAAGGAAACTGCCATCCTTACCTGGTCTGGCCTACGTGTAACTCCAGACCCACAGCAATACGGTTGGCTCCTAACTTCCCTCTGGGCAATTAGGGATGGGTAATAAATGCTGCCTAGCCAGCAATGTTCCCATCCCTTGAATGAATGAAGGGAAAAAACAGTCAAGGGCCAATCACATTTCTCTGGATATTGATTTACTGATAGATTTATTGTCATGTGTACCAAAGGATAGTGTTTACAAGCGGTGCAGGAAGATCACAGCAAGCAAAGGATGTCAAAAAGACTTAGAGGATATGGAGCAACATGTCGGCCGGACCATGTAAGCGTGGCAGATTTCCATGCTTAAAAGTCATTAGCGAATTAGACAACAATCAATGACTGTTCCATGGTCATGATTACTGAGAGCAGATTTATTAATTGAATTTAAATTCTACAAGTTCCACAATGTGATTTAAACACATGTCCCCAAAGCATTTGCCTGAACCTCTGCATTTCCAAGGCATTGACATTAATACCTTGCTACTATCACCCCTTACTCCTCTCTCATTTAATCCAGCGAGACAAGAAAGCAAGCCGCCGAGGAGCTTTTGCTTCTGGTCAGAAGTGTCTGGGTGTGAAACGATCTGAGGACACTGGTAGGTGAGAAATTTAACTAGGGCAGTACATTTGTGAAACTACAGTACAAGTAACCTAAGATGAGCTCAGGAAGACAGAAGCTTCCTGTGGAGCAGAAGGATCAAAGTTTGCTTGATCTTGACTTGTGGTGTGGATACACATCACAAAATTGTATCTCACAATGCTTCTGAATGATTGGGTTTTAAACAGGAGCTGTCAGAAAGGTTACCACAAGCTTGCGTTGGTCAAGCTTCCATGTTGATATCGCTCTTTGTGAAACAGAACTCACAAACCTTTGGAGATTTTTTTCCTCATTATCAAATTCAGAGAAATTATGACACGCCTCTGGAGCCAGTGGGTGTTGAACCCAGAACTCTTAGCTCAGAGGTAGAACTGCACCACAAAAGTGCCACCAAGCATCAGATTGTTCAGTCACTAATAAGACACAGCAGGGTGTTGGAACTGTATGATTTCTGCACCGTGCTCTTAAAGTCAAGGTGAAGCAATTCAATGTGCTACTCTGGCAATATGGGTTCACAGCAGAAAACAGACTCGTCTTCCACTACTAGCTCTCTCACCAGAATGTTGTATTTTCTTCAGTTCTGTGTGAACCATTGCCCCTGGAAAGCATTCTCGGTATCAACAACCCTCTGTACAATGTATTCCTTAAGATTTTAGTTTCATAACAATTTTCGATTGATGAAAACTCCTCACTAAATTCCCCAACCAGAAGGAAAATGTGAAGTTGTTCATTTTGTAAGGGAGAACAAAAGAACAGAGTATTATTTAAATGGAAAAAAAACCTGCAGAAAGCGACAAAACAAAAGGACTTGTGGATAGTTGTACACAAAACACAGAGAGCTGGCACACAGGTGGATAAGGGAATCAGGAAGTCTAATGGAATGTTGGTTCTTTTGGTTCTTAATCAGTAGGAGAATCAAAAATTAGGAAGAAAATTCTGGAAAATGGACGTGAGGAATGTTAATCCTATCCTGGCCATAGTCCTATTAAATAGTGAAGCAGGCTTGAGGGGCTTACTCATGTCCCTATTTCCTCTGGTCCTGTCATCAGAGGTAATAGTCTTTCCTCAATTATTCTACCAAATCTTTGCAAAATTTTTTTTAAAAAGACTTTCTTAAATATCCTTTGGCTTAATGGAAAATTTTTCTCCTCATGTTTCTCCTCATATTTGTAGTAATATATCTCCCTTTCGGCAGCCTTGTTATTATTTCTAAATAGGACGCTCAAAACCGACTGCCGAAAACTTACAACAGCTTAAGGAAGGAGATGGTCAAATTTTTAATTAGTAATAGGCTAAAGAATTTCGGAGGGCAGGCACGGAAGTGGAGTTGAGGCTGAGATGAGATCAACCATGGCCCTATAAGGCCTGATGAAGCAAGCTTGAGGGGCTGGACTACCAATTCCTACTACTGTTTCTTATGCTCTTATGCTCTTGATCCTTTTTTATATGGTATCATCATTACGACTTTGTTCTAACATTTTATGATCCAATTTATGACATAACAAATTCTAATGGCCGTTTTAAAAATTACTTTGTTGTCTTATACTCAGGCTTGCAGAAAATTATGGGGTGCCTGAGGCTGTTTTCCTCATTGTCTGCTGTAAATTTGGTAAAAAAAAGGGAAAATCACGTTTACGCTGTTTGTCTGGGGATTGAGACCAGGCTGAGTTATGCCAATTCCTGCCAAGTGTGCAGGTCTCTTGAATAGTGTAGTGGGTGCAGAGCTTGCACCAATCCTAATCAAGGTTGGAGAGACCAAGTTATCGCAATAGCTGCTCATAAAATTGGCATATGTTCTGTTTACCAGCAATTAATCCAAGCTCTAATTGTCAGCAGTGCCAGTGTGCTAAGTGCTTGCTGATTCCATTAAAACAACCAGCTGGAAATTTTCTTTAGTGCTAGGCAGGCTGAGGGAAGATGGGCATTTTGAAATATATTATTGATTAAAATTATATTTGTCTCACAATTCCTTCACTCTTTGTATAAACCTCCTTGCTTTTATATCCTTTTTTTATGTAGCTCACATACTTTCTCTGTTCATCTTATATATCTACCTCATATAGCTTCTCTTCTCTGTGCATGAGTATCCCTGATTCCTTCATTATGCTTGGTATGCTGTAGCCTTCTCACAAAGTTTTTCACCCTCTGTTGAAACAGACGTGGCCTGGTGAGAAGTGCTCTTTCCTAGGAGTCAGAGGTTGTAGGCTCATGTCTCACTCCAGATTCTTGACAAGAAGAAATCTAGGCTAGGACTTCAAGGCAGAGATAATGGGAACTGCAGATGCTGGAGATTCCAAGATAATAAAATGTGAGGCTGGATGAACACAGCAGGCCAAGCGGCATCTCAGGAGCAGGGTCTAGGCCCGAAACGTCAGCTTTTGTGCTCCTGAGATGCTGCTTGGCCTGCTGTGTTCATCCAGCCTCACATTTTATTATCTAGGACTTCAAGGCAGTCCTGATAAGATGCCGAATGTTTGGAGCTGCTGTCATTCAAGAGACATATAAAACCAGGGGCATGTCTGCCCTTTCAGCTCAAAGTAACAGTTCCTATGGCTCTGTTACAAAAAATCGGGGATTACTCCCTGGTGCCTTAACCATCATAATCAATTCAATAAGAGATTATCTGATCATTATCACATTGCTATTTGTGGGAGGTGGCTATGTGCAATCTGGCTGTTGTGTTTTGTACATTATGTCACTCATTCACACCTGTAAAGTACTTAATTAGCTGTGAATTGTTGTGGGATGTCTTTAAGTTGTGAAAAGTGCTATAAAATGCAAATTTTGTTTTAATCGTAGGACTTTCTTTCTCACCCAGTCTCTTACTTTCTCCCTCACTCGCCTTCTTTTTCACTCATTCATTCAATCTGTACATATCTGAATGACACACTGTTTCAGCACGGTAGTTTTCAATTGTATGTCTGGGTGGGGACAAAAAATGAGGGGAAACAACCAGTGTTCGGGTCTAGGCCCGAAACGTCAGCTTTTGTGCTCCTGAGATGCTGCTGGGCCTGCTGTGTTCATCCAGCCTCACACTTTATTATCTTCATCCATTATTACGCCTGTGCTGATTGTTCTATCAAAACCAGAAATATGCTCCCAAAGTAGAGACAGTGTCTTCAATTAAATTGGCAATTAATAAGTGACACTTCTCATTACTACAATTTTCCAAACACTGAATATTGGTAATGCCAGCCTTGCTAAGAGGTGGCTTCAATTCAAATGGGTCATCAGAGTGATTCAGATGATCAGATTTTATTGGAAAATAAAGTGGATTCACACTTGTGTCTGTCTGGGTGGCAACCAACCCACTTAAATTGAGCTATTAGTGAGTCCTTATGAGTTTGTCTTGTCTAAAGGCAAAAATTTATTTGCAACTCCATTAAAGGACTGTCATTGGTTTTCTGAGATAACAAGGTGTAGAGCTGGATGAAGACAGCAGGCCAAGCAGCATCAGAAGAGCAGGAAGGCTGATGTTTCGGGTCTTACCCTTCTTCAGAAAATAATTGGTTTTCTGTTTCTGAACACAGCCTGACAGAGGTAGAAGTATTGCTAGTAGCTCACAAAATAACATTAATATTGCTTAAACGAGAAAATTCACTGGAGTCAGATTGTCAAAGTCCTATTTCTCTATAAGATAACAAAGTGTGAAGCTGGATGAACATTGCAGGCCAAGCAGCATCTCAGGAGCATAAAGGCTGATGTTTCAGACCTGGGCCCTTCATCAGAGAGGGGAATGGGGAGAGGGTTCTGAAATAAATAGGAAGAGAGGGGAAGGCAGCCCGAAGATGGAGAGTAAAGAAGATAGGTGGAGAGGAGAGTATGGGTGGGGAGCTAGGGAGGGGATAGATTCTTCCAGGGAGGACAGACAGGTCAAGGAGGCGGGATGAGGTTAGTAGGTAGGAAATGGAGGTGTGGCTTGAGGTGGGAGGAGGGGATGGGTGAGAGGAAGAACAGGTTAGGGAAACAGAGACAGGCTGGGCTGGTTTTGTGATGCAGTGGGGGGAGGAGGGGATGAACTGGGCTGGTTTTGGGATGCAGTGGGGGAAGGGGAGATTTTGAAGCTTGTGAAGTCCACATTGATGCCATTGGGCTGTAGGGTTCCCAAGCGGAAAATGAGTTGCTGTTCCTGCAATGTCGGGTGGCATCATTGTGGCACTGCAGGAGGCCCATGATGGACATGTCGTCGGAGGAATGGGAGGGAGAGTTGAAATGGTTTGCGACTGGGAGGTGCAGTTGTTTATCGTGAACCGAGTGGAGGTGTTTTGCAAAGCGGTCCCCAAGCCTCCGCTTGGTTTCCCCAATGTAGAGGAAGCCACACCGGGTACAATGGATACAGTATACCACATTGGCAGATGTGCAGGTGAACATCTGCTTAATGCGGAAGGTCATCTTGGGGCCTGGGATGGGGGGGAGGGAGGAGGTGTGGGGGCAAGTGTAGCACTTCCTGCGGTTGCAGGGGAAGGTGCCAGGTGTGGTGGGGTTGGAGGGGAGTGTGGAGCGAACAAGGGAGCCGCGGAGAGAGTGGTCTCTCCGGAAAGCAGACAAGGGTGGGGATGGAAAAATGCCTTGGGTGGTGGGGTCGGATTGTAGATGGTGGAAGTGTCGGAGGATGATACGTTGTATCTGGAGGTTGGTGGGGTGGTGTGTGAGAACGAGGGGGATCCTCTGGGGGCGATTGTGGCGGGAGCGGGGTGTGAGGGATGTGTTGCGGGAAATGCGGGAGACGCGGTCAAGGGCGTTCTCGACCACTGCGGGGGAAAAGTTGCGGTCCTTGAAGAACGTGGACATCTGGGATGTGTGGGAGTGGAATGCCTCATCCTGGGAGCAGATGCGGCGGAGGTGGAGGAATTGGGAATAGGGGATGGAATTTTTGCAGGAGGGTGGGTGGGAGGAGGTGTATTCTAGGTAACTGTGGGAGTCAGTGGGCTTGAAATGGACATCAGTTTCTAGCTGGTTACCTGAGATGGAGACTGAGAGGCCCAGGAAGGTGAGGGATGTGTTGGAGATGGCCCAGGTGAACTTGAGGTTGGGGTGGAAGGTGTTCCTCTATACTTGGATAGCATTTCCATTCAGGTAGTAATTCTTGTCTATCTTTCTTTGCCCCGGTCTCACACTGGTGACAAAATCAGAAATTGCTGGAAAACCTCTGCAGGTCTGGCAGCATCTGCGGTGACAAATCAGTTAACTTTTTAGGTCCAGTGACCTTTCCTCAGAACCTTGCACTGGTGACTGTCAATCCAAATTTTCATTGTGTTTCTGTTCTTCTCTCATTTGTTCTCTGTATTTCTCTCTTATTGTAAGCACCAGATATTGATAAAGGCATCCTTGTAAAAATTTACTGCTAAAAGGTTTTGACTTTAGCTGAAACAAACTAATAAGGACTGATTTTGTGGTTCTACATGTGTGTCTGGATTACCTGCAGAGAATTTGCACATTCTGAGACTATTCTCCACTCACACTACAATACAGTGGGACTCATTAGAATCAGTTTCTTTTTCTGAGTTGCCCATGCTAATTATTAATACAATTGAAGTTTGGAAATGTTTTCATACAATTTGAAGTATATTCAATCTCAGACTTTGGTTTTGCATCCAATCATATCCTAGAGCTTCAAAAACTGAAATGAAACACTTTACAATATTTGTATGAGTTAATTTTGCAACTTAAGAGGCTATCTTTTCAAATTCTAAACAGAACTATGTAATAATTTTACACAAGTTGGACATAGAAACATATAAATATGTTTGATGTAGCCAAATATGTCCTGGAGAGGGTATGGGCCAAACATATTTCCCAAATGAGATGGCTCTCATATTAACACCTTATTTTGTAATGTTGAAACAAAAGGCTTGCCATTGGGGATTTTCATCTTGCATTCATCAGATCAGATGCAAGAATAACAAATTTCAAAGGGAACATTAATTTAAGCTACATGAGAATAGAATTCTAATCTATTGGTGAGTAGACTCTGACAGGTCAAGTACAGAAGTTGCAATATTGCATTCTCCCGTATACATTTTTATCATAGGTAATAGCCTGATTAAAATAAAAACAACCTTTCAAGCGAATTTTGACTTGTTTGTACAATAACACTACATGTTATAAAATATACACCAATCGTGAAGAAAAAATTATAGTTCAGGTCAATCAAAATAAGGTCAATCAGCAGATTTTCCCTGATATTCTTTGTTTAAATTTGTATTGGTGTTCTTATCAATTTCTTCCTGGAAACTTGGTAGAAAATTTGATTAATCAAGTCAAAATTATAGAGAGAGATTTGGCGTGTTACACTGGAAATTATATCCTTATGCTGTAAGACCTGAAAATAAAATGATACTGAAATAATTTCACAAAGGCCAGTATCCCATCACCAAGTCACCATTCATTTACATATGCATTGTATTTGACACTGATCCAGCTCCACCAGAGCCAGCTGTCACAGTGAGCAGAATCTCTGATACTGTCAGCCAAGGCTCCCTGATTGGACCAGATTAACAGCCTCAATCAAGGAATTTATATTCCACGAGGCCCACCTAGCTGACCTCCTTACAATTACTACTGATACCTCAGTCAACATATCAACTACTCTGACCAGCTTTGAATAACTCACAGTTACGACAAAAGCCATATCAAATTCTTGTACAAGTTGCAAATGCAACTAAGAATCGCAGAGAGGTTCCCAGTTGTAAGCATAGAAAGAAATTATTAAATGCTCCTTCGGAACTAAGACTCTAGATTGCATGATTACAGGGTGAATAAGATAGGTTATAATTTAGGTATAGTTAATAGTTTAGGTAAGTTTTCTACTTAATTTACTTTTGAGGACATGGTACAGACAA
The DNA here is from genome assembly GCF_030684315.1 of Stegostoma tigrinum. Classification (NCBI taxonomy): domain Eukaryota; kingdom Metazoa; phylum Chordata; class Chondrichthyes; order Orectolobiformes; family Stegostomatidae; genus Stegostoma; species Stegostoma tigrinum. The sequence continues at coordinate 24,025,362 of NC_081365.1, read as the reverse complement.
ATGAATTATTTCTGAAGGAAATTAAATGACAACATAATATCCAAAGTAGAGCTGATTGTAAATGATTCATGGGAAGAACAATCTTAATGTTGAAGTGATTACTTCTTGGATCACACATTTTTCTCTTCTTGAGGGATAATTTATCTGAGGTGTTCCAATAAATCTGTTAGTTTATAATGTGAGTACCTAAACCATCCAGAGCCACATTTGATTCCTGAACTGATCTGACCTAGTTTATCTCAATAGGCAAGGTGCCTGCAAATTTTGGATTAGGTGTGGCAAAGCTGAACCATCGTCCTTGTGTTCAATTAATAGTCAGTGGTCCCTGTTGAAAGTAATTGAATAGTCTAATAACATTGACCACTAAGGTTTAATCAGGAGTAATGGTAAATTTGAAGAGTTACCAAATAGTGAATGACAGCTGTATCCCCGTGAGAATCAAGGAGAGGGGAAAAATCTAGTAGGGAAATATTTGAGGATTATTAATATCAAGTTATCAACATAAAAGCTTCCACTATTTCAAAGAAAACTAAGGGTGCTGGCCTAGTGTCCTGGCCAATATATATGAGGACCTCAAAAATCATCAAAGAAATTGAGGATCTAGTCATTATTCATTGACGTTTCCGGAGTTTGTTGTCCACAAATTGTCCATCACATATCGTATATCGTATATCATATGAGTGACTACACTTCAAAAGTTTCCCAAAAAATATTTAGAATCAATGACAAATTCTGTCTTGCCAGCAATACCCACATTCCAATTCAAAACGAAATAAAGCAATCTTGATTTCGTGATACAACTCTTTGGGATGTGAGCAGCACTATGTGAAAGAAATAGTAAAAATGAGAAAAGAGTTCAGACTATATTCCCTCATTGTGCTTTGTTGGCTGGTCTCAGTTTAGGACTTAGACATGGTGCTACAGTTGGACTCCTCAGCTGGGAGGGGTAAATCAACCAACCAATCCTCTTTTGAAGCCTCTAACTCAACTGGTTCGATTCCACAGGTTCAGGCCCCAGCCCAGTACCACCACCCAAATTCTCAACATACGAGACAAGAAGGGTGTCAATTCAACCCGATTATTTTGCCTCTTACATCTTCAGTTGGCATCTTCCAAAAGTGGCAAAATAATCGGGTTGAATTGACACCCTTCTTGTCTCGTATGTTGAGAATTTGGGTGGTGGTACTGGGCTGGGGCCTGAACCTGTGGAATCGAACCAGTTGAGTTAGTGGCTTCAGGAAAAGTGAAGGAGAAATTTACAGAGGAATAAAATAATACTCATTATAAAGAGTCCAGTGTTTCAGTTAGAATTGATAGATTCACTTTCGATTGAAGAAAAGGACATAAATGTCTTATTAATTCAGATTTAAATAATCTTGTCTCTTAGTGCTCTTGGTGGTCAGATTCAATTGTGCGGGTAGCATCTATGTTCCATGATTTCATAACTTGAGAAGGATGCTTTATACAGAAGCCAGTTTAATTGGTTCTGTAGATGTAATCATGGTAATTTATTTTGTCACAGACAATGTTTTACTGTGAAGATATTAGCCAGATGGCCCAGCCATTTGCAACCCAGGATCCAAACAGTATCTTTATTGTAAACGAATAAACAGTATTTATTGTGCATTTCCCATCACACTGTGATGTCCCTCACATTTTACACCAGATAGTTTTCTTTGGCTCCTGTACTAAAGCATTAAAGGACTTTTTTTTAACACTGTGACTAAATCCAACCTTGACTGGCAAGGAGAAAGCTGCTGACAGGTTTGGGATCTGTCCAGACCTTTTCTGAAAATTCTGTCAGCCAACTGTTTGACAGTATGCAAATATATGCAAATACAGGACACTGATGAGCACCTGCAGAAAGTGACCATCCCCGATTATAACTGTATCTCTATGTTATCGGTTTAAAATGCTGCTGAAGTTCTGTGCGTCAGTTTTATTATTCATTCGTCAGCATAATGTTAATTCCCAGAAAAAAAAGCAGTCTCTTTGTCCTGGTGAGCCGCAGAGCACCATGTGGAGCTATAGGTGCCAGCAAAGTGAGATGGCTCTTTTCCAGCCCTTGTGAATCCTTCACACTGTCTGGGCCTCTGCTTGGCATGCAACCCTTTCTGCTAAGCCAGTGCCACCCAATGTAACCCTGAGGCCTGCACTGTTATACCAGCAACTCCAGGTGCCCGTCTCTGAGCAGTCTGAATGGCCAGTAAGTCAGAGTCACATCAAAGGGAAAGATTTAACTCCTTCATTGGCACAAAATAATGCTCATTTTTGGAACTGAGTTCCATGTAAACAGCAAATTTGTTTAATTAGTTATAGAACATTCTGCTCAATCAGTGGGATATTTAATTATATTCTTTATAAGTATGCAATATGGTTGTAGGATGACACATACAAAGATTAGAAGTGAATTGCTAAGTATTTGTATTAGATAAGGACACAACAGTTCATTTTGTTGAATATCAGTTCCACCTAACTTTTACAGTTCGCCAGCAATCACTGATATAAAGATGAATGTAAGTACACTATATTTGAAAAATATCACCTCAGAATTAAAGGGAAATAAAGAGTTGATATGAAAGAAGGAAGCAAAATTATATAACGTCTTTCATACTATCAAATCTTTACAGCTCCAGTTCACTAGTTTTGATTTGGTGGTGTAATTTGAGGGCCAACCAAAATGACCAAAGCAAATCCCTTCAATCAGCAATGTGGTAAGACTAGATATTTATGTCAAGAGGGCACAGGCTCATTTCAGAGTGACAGATAAGCTGGCTTTTCTTCAGGATGCCATAATACAGCATTTAATTTTAAGTGTAAAAGTAAAATTGCTGTAGTCTCATTAGGCCGTAACACTACTTTCTCATTAGACAGAGAGCCATCCTGGTTTTGGTTTAACCTGAGAGTCACCACGGCTCAGGTACGGGGACAGGTTGAGGAGGAGAGTCCTTCATCACAAATCAGCTGTCCAAGCCAACTGAGCTAGCCAGCCCCCGATAGTACTGCTGTCTCATTAGAGGAAGATGATTATAAGAGACAGACAAGTACATTGAAGGTACACACTTTTCACTGGATTTTTACATTGAATACACGTGACAATAAATGATTCAATTCAAATGATTCAATTCAAAAGTGGACCATGGTGGAGATTTTAGTTGTTTTCAGTAAACAGTCATCTTCTACTCAATTACTGGGCTCAGATGCCAGGGTAAATGGTGAATGTGATTTGCAAATGGGTTCGGAATGGCTCATATTGAATGTCTATGGACATAATAGTTCATCCTTTATATACTGCCCTTACAGTACTGTCAACTTTGAAACATAAATAACTTTCAAATCCTCAGGATGTATCAAAGTGGTTCACTGTTCTTGAAATGCAGTTGTGATTACTGTTTTAATTTCAGTAAACAATGAAGTCAATTTGGCTGTAGCTCAGATAAATAGAAATGTAATGAATGACTAGAAAATCTGAAATAAAAACAGAATTTACTGGAAATACTCAACAGGTCAAACAGCATCCGTAGAGACAGAAACAGAGTTGATGCTTTAGTTCAATGACCTTTCACCAGCACATTAATCTTACAAAAGAAGGATACATGGGCTACTTAAATAGCAGATACAAAGCTGGATCGGAAAATAAGCTGTGAAGAGAGCGCAAAGAGGTTACAAAAGGATATTGCTAGGTTAAATGCTTGACCAAAGTTGTGGTAAATAGAGCATAAAGCAGGAAAATGTGAAATTGTCTATTTTATGTTATGGACCAGACCAAACCCACGCAAAACATATCAAGGAGATAACCTAGACCCTAACCTTCATCTTATTTAAAGGCAAGTGTAAGGTGATGTGTTCCAGCAGTAATTCAATTTGTCACACTACTAGACTTTAAGCAAACCACATTTTACTCTTACACCACAATTAAAACACACTAAAAGTGAATTTGGCACAATTTTAACTATTACAATACTTAACAAAGTAATGAAAAAATTCTCTTCTACTCATGCACAGTTTCAATGTAGCAGCATCGCTGATGGAGGTCTTAAAAAGCATAAAGATAACTAAATCTCCAGGGCCTGATCAAGTTTATCCTGGGACATTGTAGGAAGCTATGGAAGAAATTGCAGGGCCCCTATCAAAAACACTTGTATCATCTACAGCCACAGCTGAGGTACTGGAAGTCTGGAGGGTGGCTAATGCTGTGCCACTATTTAAGAAAAGCTGCAAGAAGCCTGAGAATTATTGACCATTGAGTCTGATGTCAATGGTAGATAACTTGTTGGAGGGGATTCTGAGAGACAGGATTTACATGCATTTGGAGAGGTAAGGCCTGATTAGAATTAGTCAGCAATGGCTTTGTGCATGGGAAATAATGTCTCACAAACTTGATTGGACTTCTTGAGGATGTGATCAAAAAGCTGGATGAAGGCTGAGTGGTAGACTTTGGGTTCTAATAAGGCTTTTGACAAAGTTTTGCATGGTAGATTGATTAATAAAATTAAATCACATGGGATTCAGGTTGAGTGCGTCAATTGGATACAAAATTAGCTTGACTGTAGGAGACAGAAAGTAATGGTGGACATTTAGTTTTCAGACTGGAAGCCTGTGGCCAGCGATGTTCTGTATTGCCTGTAATTTACATAAATGATTTGGATGAGAATATACATAGCAAGGTTAGTATGTTTTCAGATGACATCAAAACTGGTGGCATAGTAGATAGTGAGGAAGGTTGTCTAAGATTACAAAGAGATCTTGATGAACTGAGCCAATGAGCCGAGGAGTGGCAGATGGAGTTTAATTTGAATAAATGTGAAGTGTTGCATTTTGGTAAGATGAACAAGGGCAGGACTTATACCATTAATGGTGACCATGGGAAGTAGAATAGAGAGACTTAGGGATTCGGGTACATAGTTTATTGAAGTGGTGTCACAGATAGGCAGAGTGGTAAAGAAGGCATTTGGCACACTGGCCTTCATTGCTCAGACCATTGAGGATAGGAGTTGGGATGTCGTGTTGCAGTTATACAGGATGTTGGTGAGGCCGCATTGAGGACACTGTCTGCAGTTCTGGTCGTACTCCTACAGCAAGGATATTATTAAATTGGAGAGGCAGCAGAAAAGATTTACATCGTCCATTTAAAACAAAGATTAGGCAGGATAATTTCTTTCAGATGATTGTGAACGTTTGGAACTCTCCTTGAAAAAGTGATGGAAGCAGAGTGCTTGAATAATTTTAAGACAGAGGGAAATAGACTTTTGTTAAGTAATGGGTTGAAAGGTTATCAGAGGTAGATGGGAAAGTGGTTTTAAGGTTACAATCATGTTCTTATTGAATGGTGGTGAAGGCTCGAGGTGCTAAATGGTCTACTTCTGCTCCTAATTTGTTTGATTGACATCATTGAGCTCAAGAAGGCACTTATGTCAAAATTGAATTCAGAACATTCATCCTTGTCATCTTCAGTAAGATCACTTCTCAGCTTAGGAGTGCTGATTACTGCTTCATTTATGGTTATAATAATTAGTGTTGTGGTCGTCTTTGGATGGACATTTTGATCAAACTTGCTTCCTTGTCCTTTAAACAATCCAGATGCGGAAACATGAACTCATAAACATATGTTTCCCTTCAGTTCTTGCATGATATAACTGGCACTGCGATAATGGGAGCTACAGATGCTGGAGAATCCAAGATAATAAAGTGTGGAGCTGGATGAACACAGCAGACCAAGCAGCATCTTAGGAGCACAAAAACTGACGTTTTGGGCCTGGACCCTTCATCAGAGAGGTGGGTCCAGGCCTGAAACGTCAGCTTTTGTGCTCCTGAGATGCTGCTTGGTCTGCTGTGTTCATCCAGCTCCACACTTTGTTAACTGGCACTGCTGTGTTTTTGTATACATTCTTTATGTATGCTTTTCTTGAGTTTAAGTATGTGGCAAACCCAGACTGCTATGACTAAAATGCTACAAATCAGTTAGTCTACACAACCATCCAACTTCCAAGAGATTAACATTTTGAAAAGTTTATTTCATGAATAAATCTATACTATTACCATGTGGTATGCCATTTGCATTAACTGAGTTCACCATTTGCTCCATACTGTGCCTTGGAGTTAGATGCCATTTTTGTCATGAAATATAAAGTAGCATGGATGAATGTCATTGATTTAGCCAATGGAAAATACTTTTTCAGTTTCCCTATTGCCAAAATGTCTTGGATATAACTCAGGTAACTATGTCTTCCTTTGCATATTACCTTATTTGCTGCAATGTTGGCAACATTAACAAAAGAACATGTGTCATAGGAGCAGGGGTACGCAACTCAGCCTCTCGAGCCTGCTTCATCATTTAATACAATCATGGCTGATCTCATCTCAGCATCAACTCCACTTTCCTGCCCATTCCCCATAACACATTCTTATTAAAAATCTGCCCATCTCCTCAAATTTATTTCTCCATCTTATTTTGATTCATCTGTATACCTACACTTGCTGCTCTAATGTATTAACATTACTCTTGCATTTATGCTTTTCTTGAAACATTTAATTTATTCTGTGCATTATGCTGAATGCACTATTTACTTATGTTACAAACATGAGACATAGGAGCACAACTAGGCCATTTAGCCCATCAGGTCTGTTGTGCCTTTCAATAAGATCATGGCTGATTTAACAACCAACTCAACTTTGCTGTCTTTTCCCTCTGATTCCCTTGCAGATTAAAAATCTGTCTAATTCAGCCTTGAATACACTTAATGATGTGATCTTAACAGCGCTCTATGATAAAGAATTCTAAAGATTTACTATCTTACAAGAGAAGAAATTCTACCTTATCTCGATCCTAAATCATGATTTCTGATTTTAGACTCTTCTACAAGGGGAAACAACCTTTCTGCATCTATCTTGTCAAGTACCTAGAGAATCTTGTTATGTTTCAATTAGGTCGCCTCTCAATCAAGTACGTTCCAACAAGTACAGGCCCACTCTACCCAACCTGGTGATCTAGCTCATGTATTCTAGTTAGAAAATAAAATTTTGGTTTGGGAATTAAAGTTTAACTTGGCAAATGGGAAGTCTAGTGTATTTAAATGATTGATGTAATTTTTGTTGAGAGGTTATTTATGTTTGCTAAATAGTACCAGAAAAGAAGACTATATATTTTGGGAGTTAGAGCTAAATTAGTTCAAATGTATTCAATGTATTCTGAAAGACTGGACATATTAATTCAGAACAGGCTACATTTTCATGAAGTTAGGTGGACTTTTAAGTTTTTCTGGCCTCTGTTTTTCTATGTATATTCCAGAAGAGATTGTGTTGTTACAGTTTGAAGCTGAGAATGTACTGAATCAAACATGTGTCTCTAGACAATTGATATGTTATAGTTAGCCAGTTCCACGCAATCAGGGATTGTGAGAAGTCCTTGAAAGCTAAGAGGAAAAATAACTGATTACTTTGACAGCAAGGAAAATTCATAGGTGCATCCATGCAGCTAAAGTTATTGTGATTGGCTCTGAGACACCAAAGGATCATTGAAATTCCAAGAATTGTGCAGTACCAATGAAGGAAGACCAAAAACATTGTTTGATTGGTACAGCTGAAAAAGACTAAATTTCAAAGAAAGCTGGTGTAGTGTCAGCTTAGTGAGGCTAGCTGCCAAAAGGGCCGGAATTGGTGTGTGAGTAGGTGCTGGAGTACAGCCTTTGAACTCAGGGGAGTGCAGTCAAAGAAAAAGAAATCAAACCACCAGGAGGTGGGCAACCTTTGGAGGTAGCTCTAGCTGAAGTGGTGTTTTATGGAAGACAGAAGCTAGATCTTTGAAAATGAAGATTTCGGATTTCTTGCAAAGACAACATAACGTCAATGAGATTTCGTAATGCACAGGGCCATGAGCATCTGGGTGGGATCTGTTTTGAATGCATACTGTCTGCCAGTTATGGAAAAGTCTGATCTCAGAGGGAATTCTGACTTGATAAATCATAAGGTTTATATTTGTATTTTGGTTATTGCAGTGGTTGGTCACTAAAAATATTCACATGAGGCTGCCAATTATCAAAACTGTTGAGGTTGCGAGCATTTCATTTCAGTGACTTTCTGTACATTCACCAGATATGGTTCTCTCTAACCCTGAGATATATAGACATCAGGTAATTCACCTAGTTTTACAAACTGAATGTTTTAAAAAAACCCTTGTCTATTTAAACCACTAAAACAATCTGAAGGCATTTTCCAACTCTAACAGCCAGAACTGATACAAATAAAACTGCCCTTCTGTTGGTATGAAGCTCTTCTTCTCAATAGAAATCTTATTGTAGTTTATTAGAGAAAGCAAGAGAGAGAGAGAGAAAAGACTCCCTACTGTGTGGAAGCAGGCCATTCAATCCATCGAGTCAACACCGACTGTCCAAAGAGCGACCCATGCAATCCACTCCCCCGACCCTATCCCTGTAACATTGCATTTCCCATGGCTAACCCACCTTGCCTGCACATCCCTGGACACTATGGGCAATTCAACATGGCCAATCCACCTCCACATCTTTGGACTATGAACACACATACATAGAGTAGATTGTTTTCCTGTGCTAACTTTATACAATAAAGTATATTCGGTTTGTTCAAAACCACGGAATCCTGTGACGTTATCCTTTTCATCAGCATCTTCTAGCTCAAACTCTGACATTTTAAACAAATAAAGTATTGGTTTTTAGTCAGGCTGCAGCATAAGTAATTCTAATCACAAACCAAAACACTTAACAAGGAGATCAAATTGTCTGCTGATACAATTACTACCTTGATACAATGTGACTCATTTTCCTCTATTTGAAGTATCTTCGTGTTTTTCTTTGTACAGATTTTGATGAAAGGTTAATGTCCTGAAATGTTTATCCTTGATCCTCCTTTCACAAGTATACTTATTTTATTATTATTTTATATTATTTAACCTGTTCAGCACTTTCAGTGTTTTCTGTTTTGTTTTAGTTTTAAATTTCCAGCAGCAGCAGTGCTTTGAAGCTAACATTTTTTTTGATTAAGGGATAATGTTGGTCAGGTAACCAGGGAAGCCCCACTGCTCATCTTCAAATTGCACTATGGCATGTTTCTTCTGAGAGGGCTAGCAGGATTAACAGCCTTATTTGAAGATATAAGAGCAACACAAAGTACTGCACATCTTTCCAGTAATGAGGCAACCAGAACGGGACCCAATACTCGAGATGTGGCCGGGCCAGGCTTTTGTATAGCTGGAGCGTAATTTCACAGCTCTTGAACTCAATTCCTCTATTAATGAAAGCTAACATACTATACACCTTCTTAACAACTCTACTCACTAGTGGCAGCTTTCCAGGAACTGTGGAAACCCCAAGATCCGTCTGCTCCTCCACACTGCCAAGAATCTTTCTTTTAACCCTGTATTCTGCTTTCAAGTTTGTCCTTCCAAAATGAATCACCTCACACTTTTCAGGGTTAAACTCCATCTGCCAGCTCTGCATTCTATGAAATCCTTAGGTAATATTACAGAAAAGAATCTCTACAGTGTGGAATCATGCCCTTTGGCCCAACAAGACCACACTGACCCTCTGAGCGTCCCACTCAACCCCATCCCCCTAATAACCCACCTAGTCTGCACACCACTGGACACTATGGGTGATTTAGCATGGCCAATCCACCTAGCCTGCACATCTTTGGACAGTGGAAGGAAACTGGAGCAAACTCACGCAGACAGAGGGAGTATGTGCAAACTCCGCACAGACAGTCACCCAAGGGTGGAACTGATCCTGGGTCCCTGGTGCTGTGAGGCAGCAGTGCTAACCACAGAGCCACTGTGCTACTCTATTTAAAAATGAATAATATGAATAAGTTTAGTTAACAAATTTCAAATGATAATATAGCACATGATTCTTTTCCAATAATTTTGTGTTTTTAAAAAAATTTACTCATGGGGTGGGGCCATCACTGGCCAACCCACAGGGCAGTTAGCATTCAACAACGTTGCCGTGGGTCTGGAGTCACATATAATCCAAACTAGCTAAGGATGCAGCTTCCTTTCTGAAATTACTCCAGAGGCCAACATCTCATCTCCAAATTACCCTTTGTTTACACATGATTAGTACTTGAAACTAGTCCAGTTTCTTCAGAGTGAGCAGACCTTTGACACCCCTGTTTGTATCTGTCAACCAGGGCTCCCTGATTGGACCAGGTAAACTGCCCCAATCAGGAAACTTATACCCCTTGAGGTCCACTGGTTGACCTCATTACAATTACTACACTTCCCTAATGGACATTAGTGGTCCAAATGGGTTTTCCCCACAATCAGCAATGGTTTTATGCTCATCATTATTTTTTAAATGAATTCAAATTCTACCATCTGCCATGGCAGAACAATGCAAGAGAAAATATGCCTCCCAATATCTAAATGTTTTTACGAAGTGATATAAAAATAAAGATCACCCATTAAAGAACAGTGGTAAACATCTCTAATAAAATAGAGAAATGTATATTTGCTACACCTGATCACAATTTTATCACACGCTGATCATTTTTGCTTCTTTTAGAAGGTAAAGGGAAAAGAACAATTGAATTCACTAACCACCAATCAAATGAGCTACAAATATTTTTGATGGGCTATAAAATGATGTAACTTAGGTAATACAATCAAAGAAAATAAATATTTTTGGTTAATATTTTAACTCTATTATTAGTTATTAAAATAATTGTGGCATTCGTACTCTTTTATTGATATTATCAATTACATTAATTGCTCCATAAACATTTTGAATTGGAAACTTATCAATAATTGCAATGTTGATATGGCACTTACTGGTACAAGTGAGCTATCAACATTGCTAAAGGTTACTAAAACTGGAATAATAAAATCTGGAGCAGGAAACAGCTCAGTGATAATCCAAGCTCAGCTATGACCCATTACTCTGAACCTGGCCTGACCAGTAAAAGTACTTGGCCTTTCTCAGTTTAGAGAAAGTTGATGGGTCATTTAATTACACTTCCTCCTGTATCATCACTGAAAAGAAATAGTCCAACCATTCCTGAAATCTGCCTGTTGTTCACCCTAATGACACACAGTGAAGGTTCAAGAGTTCAGGATTCGGGTCTCTGACACCATAATTTTTAGTCCAGACTCCACAAAAGCACTCTGATTCTGAATGTAAGCTTTCTTATCACAAACCAAAGCTGTGAGAGTATTAGTATCAACATATATATATGTGTAAGAGCATACAGATTTAATCTGGAATTTGCAGATGGAATGTCCGTGCTGCTCCTTTTGCAGTGCCATTCAACACATGTAAGTTCAGGAAAATAATAATTACAAATTAGTCACTAATGTGCTACCTCATGCCCATCTGCACTAACTGTAAAATATTTACCCATCAACTTTATTTATATCTTTTGTAAGTTATTTTTAAACATTTGATAATATCTCCAACATTCCAAACCTTTTAAAACAGTCACTGTAGAAGTGAGATTTTGAATCTGTCAGGATAGACAGAAACTTACTTACAACAACATTGTGAATAACATATTGTCTACTCTAGTAGTGATTTGTAATCTATTTCTGAATACTTGTTGATTTGCTAAAAAATGTTTTGGTCAAAACAAATTCATCCTTGACGATTTCTGAATTTAAAATCACAATCTTTAAAGAAAATTCAGAAGGTTGCATCTTATCAATTCAGTAATTCTTTGTGAAACTGTCCGTATAGGTTAAGGTTATCTTGATTTAATGAGTACTCTCCTTATTCGCACAACATCAACTTAAAGCAACTTAAATAACACTGCATTTTTAACATACATATTTAATCATGTATTCAATGTATTTGGAAGTGGTTAACTTGTTCCAGATTAGTATGTGCAGTTTAATTATTCAGCCTTTTTTAGCTATGCTGCATCACTGAACCTTATCATGAAATAATTTATAAAACTAATGTCCGTAAAGAGATAAATCACAATGCGGATCTGAGGCAGGTGCTGTAGTGAATATGTAAACTTTATTAAACTAGCTGTGTGGAATTTAGTGTCCTTTACTTAGGAGAGTACCAGATTATGGGATAGCATTGATGCTCAAGACATGTTTCATTTCCTATGCTTGCATTAAGGCAATTGCATTGAAGCAAAAATCAGAAAACAACCAAGGAAGGGTTAGCATATTAACATTTGAAAATCAGCATATTCCAATTTCAAGGAATTGCATACTACATGATATTCCCATTATGAATCTGTGTAGCCGTACCACAACTGAAGCCATGCAAATAAGACACTGGCAAATTACCATTGCAGCTACCTGGTCTCAGTTATATTCTTATATTCTTCTGTCAATGGCATACAATATTTTGTTCTAAAACTAATGGTACTGTTTTCAACCATACATCAGCATAGTGCAACGTAACATTCATCAGCTAAAAAAAATGGCATGTCCTATTATGCTTACCCAAAGATTTTGACCCCACTGTCTCCAAGTGTGAGTAGCTTTCCTTCAGCACTTGCAGCAAGCTGTGGTCACTCAGGCAGCATTAACTTTGAAAAAAATGACCCGTCTACACCCAGACAATAGCAGAATCTCCCTTTTTTATGTCGCCAACACCCACTTTATTCTCCTCCGTTTAAGACTCCCCATGTAGATGCAATTGTTTAACCAGCCCTGCTCTGCACAACTTAATTAAGCGAAGAAAAAGTGTCAGCTTCTGCCAGTTTGACAAAAACAAAACCATGGGGAGAAGAGCCACGCTGCATTAACCAAAAATCTAGCACCATTCATGGAGAAACAGGAAATCACCATCGTATTAAATTCCACCATACACATCCAAGAGTTTAGTTTGATGCAATATTGTGTAAGTCATGTTTTCTCGTACACAGTGGCACCTAGCCTTAAAAGTGCTCTTTCCTGCCCAACTTTCAAAAGAGAAAAATGCTTTCTGTCCCTAGTGTGACTCCTTTTCCATAACAGCTCAGGGAAGTAGACAAAGGTTAGGAAGGTGGGGTGTCAGGCAGTGGGAATTCTTCCATAACCAAGGCTTGTATTCTCCTTGTTGCCCACCTCCTGCTTAACCAACAGGAGATACCGCGCTAAAGTGTAAGATGGATGAGGTGTCACTTTGTGCCCTCAGGTAGGATGCTGCAGTTAGCAGTCGGGCAGGGGACTGATGAAGTGAATCAAATCTGTGGTTATCCATTCTATGAAATATGACCAGACATTGACACCATGGGTAGAAAAGTGTGAAGTAAAGTTCTCACTCACTATATCACCAACCTGTCACTCAATAATCAGTAGACATTTCATTGTACAAAAAAAACAGACACTTTTGTCAAAAACATCAATCAGTAAAGTTATCTCAGGGAAGGTTCCAGAAAGGGAGCAAGGGCAATTCATGCACATGCTGGATGTCAACATATTGTCACTGGCTGACATTATCTCAATAAAAGTCGAAAGAACTGCGGATGCTGTAACTCACGAACCAAAACAATAGTTGCCGTAAAGCTCAGCAGCTCATGCAGCATCTGTGAAGAAAATATCAGAGTTAATGTTTCAGGTCCGGTGCCCAGAACTGGTTCCTCAGTCTTGAGGAAGGCTCACCGGACCCGAAATGTTAACTCTGACTTTTTCTTCACTGATGCTGCCAGGCTTGCCGAGCTTTTCCAGCAATTTCTGTTTTTACTCCTGACATTACCTCATAACTGACAGGGGATTCTTTGCCTACCTTCGTTGGTCCTATCTGCCTCCCTTCATCATGATCTGGGGATTCTTTTCAGCCAGGCTGTTGTGTGTGGCAAGAGAGACCAAGGGAGGACAAGGCAGCAATTTATTTCAAACTGAGAGGACATAACAAGCTAAGAAAATATTATTGGTTAAGTAATAATGAGTACATTTAAAAAAACAGCTTTGTCCAAAATTTTAAATGCCCTGTAACCTGTATGCCTCAGTCTAAGTCTTTTACAACCTCTGATCTGTACATCTTTCCCTACTATGATCTTCCTGTACTGCTTGTAAGCAAAGATTTTCACTGTTCCCGGGTACACGTGACAATACATCATTCAAACTATCAATCAGTGACTGGATCAGTTCAGTTTCTGGGAAATGGTAACCCCAGGATGTTGATACTGAGGCAATGGTCACACCATTGAACGTCAAGTGGTGATGGTAGGATTCTCTCGTGGTCATTGCCTGGCACTTGAATGATGCAAATATTACTTAACACTTAGCAGCTTTGCCTGAAAGTTGTCCTAATAGCCCTGACAAATCTAGTTTCTCTTCATACATCAGTCCTATCATCCCAGGAATCAGTTTTATAAATCTTCATTGCACTGCCTCCATAGCCAGAAAGTTCTTGTTCGGATAAGGAGACAAAAACTGCTTACAATACTCCAGGTGTGGGCTCACCAAGGCCCTGTACAATTGCAGGAAGACATCCTTGCTCTTATACTTGAATCCTCTTGTTATGAAAACCAACATACCACATGCCTTCTTTACTTGTTGCTGAACCTGCTTATGATTCTCAGTGAGATGATACTCAGTTCCCATTGCACTTGCCCCTTACCCAATCTATTGTCATTCAGATGATAATCTGCCAATCTGTTTTTGTTACCAAAGTGGATAACTTTACAATTAGCCATAATATATTCCATCTATGTCAGTGTTGTAGCTGTACTGGAACTGCTTGACCAGGGACACAAGTCTTCTGTACATTTTCTTGAATATTGTTAGGGCCCACAGCCTTTGCGATATCCAATCCCTTCAGCTGTTTTTTGGTATGATATGGAGCAAGTAAAATTGGCTGAATACTGGCATTTATAATGATGGTGACCTCAGGACAAGGCTGAGAGTATTTGCCACTCAGCACTTCTGACTGAATGTTGTAGTTACATCAGATTTATCTTTTGCACTAATGATCTAAACTCCACCATAATTGAGAATAGGGATGTTCCTGGAGCCTTCTTCACCAACGTGTTGTTGGATTGTTCACCACCATTCACTCCTGGATGCTACAGGACTGCAGAACTTAGCCCTGATCCATTGGTTGTGAGATGGCTCAGTTCTGTCTATTACATGTTGTTTACACTGTTTAGCTTGGAATCAATCCTATGTCATTGCTTTGCCACCTCTTTCAAAATCTCTACTAATGAGATTGCTCAATTGTACTTAGTTTACCTGTGGTCCTCATACATAATCAGGCAGTTTCATAGTCACCTTTCCCAATACTCTCTCCAAATACTTTAAACCTGTTCTTGGCCCACCCAGAGATGTAATAACAACATTTCAAATTATACCTTCTGCATTTACACCTTGTAAGTTGCCTCGCCATGCCAATTAGTTTCAAAATGGTCAATCATTGTATCTTTTTTTTATGTGCTGGCTTCTATGGTCACTTGTATAATTGTATGAATACTCAAGGTTCCATTCTTGACCATTTCTATTTCTTTGTATTATGATATTCACGGAATTTTTGTGCACAATTTGACAACAAAATCTCAACTCCACCACTCACTATCTTGCACAAAATCATGAAGATGCTAAAACTTTCACCCACTGACTACTGGTAAAACCAAATCAGTTGGTTATTCTGTTATCTGTTATTCAGTTCCTAGCTCATACCAAATATACCTCATTGAAAACTCCAGCTGCTTCATGGTGTCTCTCATGAAGCTCCATTCAACCATTGTTGTTTTTCTACCGATCTTTCATTCACAAAGCACTGAATTAATGGACAGAATTTGGAGGGTTTAGTACTAGGGGGCACTGAGGTAGGCAGAAGGATGATGGTGGAGGTCCCACAGCTTTCTTGACAGCACCCTGTTAAATTCTATAAGACTAAATCTCCTGAACAACCTTCTTAGTGCACCACCAGTTAAAACAATTAAAATCCACTTAATGGGCTCATCCTCTGCCAATGGTATTATTCCATCAAACAGGTAGGGAACATGGCAAGCAAACACATGTGGGGTAGTTTACCAGGGGAGATCTCACATTCATAGTGCTTGATTGAGGAACTAGCACTATGAAGAAGGTTGGTCCTATCTGCCTCCCTTCATCATGATCTGGGATTCAGCAACAATCCTAGGTCTCCATGGATATCGTACCAACATAAATTATCACCAACCGGTGTTGATTCAATTCTTGGCAGCAGGATTCCTGACCACGCATTCCTTGATCACAGGGTAGGTCTGCCCTTGGCTAGTAATTGGAACTTGTTGCATTGGGCTTCTTCTGGAAGAGGCAATACAAAGCTCTTACCAGTCTTCAGTCCTAATGTGACACTCCTACCATCTCCAAAAAATACCACCTAGTTCCCTTGTCCTGATTGATATGCATCTCAAAGGCTTCAGGTCCCTCTGTCTCCTCCAGCTTTATGTCACAAATGTACTTTTCAATTCTTCATTTTCACTTCCTGTGTGAAACTGAAAGTCACCATTGTCACAGAGAGCCATAGACTGCTCTCTCATTAGTCAGAGGCGACTAGTGGTGAGTTCTGACTAAAGATCACCTCAGGTGAGTTAGAGGAGGCAGGGCCTGAGCTGATACATGAATTGAACCTGTGCTGTTGTCATAGAATCCCTGCAGTGTGGAAAGAGGCCATTCTATCCTCCAAAGAGCATCCCATTCCAGACCCAGTCACCGGCCCTATCCCTGTAACCCCACATTTATCATGACTAATCTACATCTTCTGGCTGTAGTAGGCCTGAAGCATGGACTTGACGACGCATGGCAAGTCATCAGCTGTGGTGGTGGCGATGTTCGGTGCAGGGACACTTGGCAGCAGCAGCAGCAGGTCGCTGTGATGGAGTCAGTGTCCAGAGTAAGGACTCCTGGCTGTGGTGGGTCTGAGGCACAGGGATTCCTTAATGCCTGCCGCACCTTGCAGAAGTCCTGGAGCTGTCTTTGGAGATCCGTTATACAGAAGAAGAACTCTATTTATTTAATTTCTTTTTATTCTTTTCATAACTCAAAATTGAGCCAGATGTGGTGATCAGGCATTTTTCATTGCAACTTTCTAAATAAATGTGACAATAAATGACTCATAATAGGTAACCTGTACATTCCTGGATACTACAGGTAATTAGCATGGTTGATCCATCTCACCTGCATGTCTTTGGGCTGTGGGAGGAAATTGGAGCACCTGGAGGAAATCCAAGCAGACACAGGGAGAATATGCAAACTCCACACAGACTGTCACCAAATGGTGGGATCAAACTCAGGTCCCTGGTACTGTGGCAGTGCTAACACTGAGCCCTGTGTTATTGGTGGTAGCCTGATTCACAAACTAGTCAACTGAGTGAACTAACCCCAAATTGCATTACTTTTTCCTCTATCCAATCAGTCCTTTTTTGAAAGTATGTCTGTCCACTGCCTCAACCCTATTTCTGGAGCCATCTTTCTAATCTGTTTCCTTTACTGTATGTTTATCTATATTTAAAGGTTCACCAAAAATTTTAAATCTTTGACCCAGTCCAGACTCTTCTAATGTTAGATCCTTTTAGTACAAAGACAGATGAATTTGTGCGCATCACTTATTCACAGTTCCTTCTCTGCCTGCCAAGACGTTCCATTATTGTGCTTTTGAGAACTGGCTGAGGGTCACCCGTGCTACATTGACATCAAGGAATATATGAATTATAAAGGTATGTAAAGTGTGGCTGAGTCAATTTGCTAATTTTACATTAACATCAATTATCTATATTACCTTAATAATGTTCTTATTTACATATTCATCAATTCTTAAACACCAACTGCATGATTCACATCTAAACATTTGAGCATTTTGAAGATTCTACTAATTAAGTTGCTCATTACTGGCTTCAAAACATCAAATTGTGAAATGCATGTTAACTGTAGTTAATTGCATACAGGTAATGGATATTGATTTGAGATTTCCTTGTGCCCTTACAAATAAGGGCAGATTGAAATTGTGGTTTCTGGGGTGAGAAGGAATATGCTTATAATGTCCAACTCTGCAAACAAATGCCTTTTGAAATGTGTAAATGTTGCTTCCAGTTCCACTGGGTTTTCTGCAAAGTAATACTACAAACTATAAGAGTCCCATCATTTTATTACATGTGTTCTGATGGAAATCAAAGTTGCTGGAGTTGTGTGGAATACTCCTTCCCTCTACCCCATGAAGGAACAGTACATAGTAAGATGAATGACTACAAAGAGGCTTAATTCCAGATTCCACCCGCAGGTGACTGTCTGTGTGAAGTTTGCGCATTCTCCATGAATCTGTGTGTGTTTCCTCTGGTTTCTTCCCACTGTCCAAAGATGTGAAGGCTAGATGGATTGGTCATGCTAAATTGCCCATAGAGTTCAGGAATGTGTCGATTAGGTGGGTTATAGGGGGATGGATCTGGGTGGGATGCTCTGAGGGTTAGTGTGAACTTGTTAGGCCAAAGGACGTGTTTCTACACTGTAGGGATTCTATGATTTTTACCAGTTCGCCTGTGATTTTTGTAATAGCGTCAATCTTACATATCTTTCCTATCTCCTGATTTATTTTCTTCCCTACATCCTGACTTCTACTCACAGCCCTGTGCACAACTCTCATCAGGGTTTTTTCTTCCTTTGCAGTTCCTCAACTCTACCCACAATTTCTATGCTTTCTGACTTTACATCACTTCTTGCTATTGATTTAATTTCATTTCTTGTTAGCAAGGCAACACCGCCCTCACTGCCCATTCACCTGTCTTTTTGATAGGACTGGTATCTTTGGCTATTTAGTTCCCAGCCCTGATCTGCTTGCATCCACAGCATTGTATCTGCCAATTCCAATCTGTGCTACAAGCTCACTTGCCTTGTTTCAAATGCCATGTGTATTTAAGTGCAAAACCTATGGTCCTGCATTGACTGCCTGCCCCCGCTTTTCATAGTTACCCCTTATTTGCTGAGCCTGAAGTTTGATTCCTGATCTTTTCCAAACTCTCTGTCCTATTACTTGTTCTAGAAACTTCAATAACTTTCCTGAGCACTCCTCCCCCTTTTCCAGAATTTTCCATGCAACTGAATCCATGTCTCCACTATTTATTTTCCAGGCCTAGTTGTGCGATCTTCCAGGACTCTGATCGCAACGTGGTTCGGGTATAGCCCATATCTTTGGAACAGCTCCCTCCTTCTTCAGTACTGTTGCCAATGTCCAATGAATTCGAACCTGTTGCTCCCACACCAATCTTTGAGCCATGCATTTACTTTTTTTAATTCTGTTGACCCTATGCCAATTTGGTCATGGCTAATGTACTAATCTGGAGATTAATATATTTTTCAGCCTACTTTTTCATTTAGTTCTTTGCTGTTCCTATTGCCTCTGTAGAACCTCTTTGCTCTTTCTAACTACATTGTTTGTACCTCTGTGAACCATGACAACTGGATTTTTCCCCACTCACACCAAGAGTTCCTCTGCGGCCCAGATGAGTTATCCCGAACCCAGACAACACCATCTTCAGGATTCTCTATCCTAACTATAGAAAATATACTGTTCCTTTCTACCACCAAACCATTCCTGCCCCCCACCCCCCAATCAAATGGCTCCTTGTACCATGGTGGTAATGCCACTAAAACTCTAATCTAGTAGCTCAGGCAAATTGGCTGGGTGGCATGAGTTCAAATTCGACCATATCAGTTGGTGAGATTGAAACATAATTAATGGATCTACAATTATAAAGCTGGATTTGGCAATGATTCTTTAGAGAAGGAGGTTTTCTGGCCTACGTGTGATGTAATGATGTGGTTGATTCCTAACTGAAATGGCCCACTAAGCCATTCACGTCAAGGGCTATGAGAGATAGGTGGCAAATACTGGCCTTGGTAGCAATGCCTACATCCTATTGGAGAAAAGTAAACCAATTATTTTCTTGTGCATGCATGGAAATAAACAGCTCACATGTAAATATGTCTAGTATGTTGCTTTTTTTCTGTATTTTCTTGATTGATTTTTCTTCAATTTCTTTTCTTGCCTTCTTCGTTCCATATTATTCACGACTGATTTATGCCAAGTCCATTTGAATTATTCTGTAAGTTTCATACATCACAGTAATATTTAAGTAAATTGTTAAATTGTGGACATTTATTTGAAAATGGGAAAAAGCCTGATTATATAGGATGGGTAGGTTTCTCCCTCAGCAAGCTAGAAGTTCTAAGGAACAGTATGTGAACTCAGCATTGTGATTAATAACTTGGGAGCTGCCTCTGTTTGATAGCTTGCTCTTGTTGGGTGAAATTTATGGCTTGGTACTTCCTCAGCAGGACTTCCCACGTTGAATTGATGCACACTGTTGACCCTTGTGTCCAACACGGGGGTTTTACACAGATGTCTGGTAACTGTGGAAGGTGCAGAAATCCAGAAGATGAACCTGCAACTGGGCCATTATACCCTGCTAGTTAACAAAGGTCAGAAGAAGGCCTCTGCAAATGTCTGTGACACAGTGTTTCATTGCAGTTTGTTTTTTGATTAGTGCAGTTCATGCCCAGGCCATCCCACCTGAATAACAATCAGCCTGATTCAGTGCATAACTACAGCAATGAAAGTGCTGAATGTTTGTCCGAATAAAGCTTTGAGGATTTGCGAGATTAAATCCAACTGAAGTTCACCAGGTGGCTTTGTGAAAAAAACTTTCAGAAGAAATGCACCCAAAATAATGCTATTGCTATTCCACAATGTGAATCCTACATTGCCTAATAACTGAGCTTGTATGTAGTTGATGGAAATTTATTGTTTCATATAAGTTAAAGCAGCTATAGGTAAATGCTTTGACAGATTGCAGATTCCTCATCTACTTTGAAGAAGGTATCTTAATTCTGTTTCACTTCAGAGGCAGTATTAAGCATTACCTTTAATGTCACTTAATATCCAGTGGCGCGTCTGTTCTTTTATTTATCCAATATATTCCGTACCAATGTACGCAGCCTTTTATTTGCATGTATTCTTTTAATCCGTGATGGGTCATAATTGCTTCTTCTCCAAATCTCTGTGTTTGAATCACAGGCGCATGATTGGAACTATTCTTCTCCTCTGTGCTGTGTTTTAGGGCTTCTTCATTCACTCAGTGCACTTTACCAAACTGTCTGTATTTGCTGGGCACAAGAACATGTTGTGAGTGACTCACTCAAAACTTTAACTGGTCTGATCAGAGGTACAAATAGAGTAGACAGACAGAGACTTTTTCCTAGGGTGGA
Source organism: Stegostoma tigrinum (assembly GCF_030684315.1). NCBI lineage: Eukaryota > Metazoa > Chordata > Chondrichthyes > Orectolobiformes > Stegostomatidae > Stegostoma > Stegostoma tigrinum. The sequence goes on along the minus strand of NC_081365.1, from coordinate 24,004,214 downwards.
GGTAGCTATTACAAGGGGGCATAGTTTTAAAGTGAATGGAGGTAGATGTAGGGGAGAGGTCAGAGGTAAGTTCCTTACTCAGAGAGTAGTTGGGGTGTGGAATGCATTGTCGTAGACGGTAGTGGAGTTGGCCTCATTAGGAGCATATAAATGGCTATTAGATAGGCATATGGACGATAGTGTAAGGTAGGGCTGGAGGTTAGATAGACTTTAGGATTAGGGTAAAAGTTCGGCACAACATCGTGGGACGACAGGCCTGTGCTGTGCTGCACTGTTCTATGTTCTATGTCCTAACCACTAGGATCTGTAAATAGCCTGAATCATCTCCTTATTTTTCACAACATAGGTGCTCATTTGGTGGCATGTATTATCACCAAATAAAGCAACAAAACATATTCACATCAAATGATCAAAATGGAGCTCAATGACCTTTTGTAACATATGTTGCAATGTTCTCAAATACATTTGCACAATTAAGCATTCTTCTGTTATTTATAATTTACTTTTAATATATCTCCATACTTTATGATCAAAAATGCAGAGAAATGACTTTATTTCACCCCTCTGTGTCTGTGCTTTCCTGAAGGTACAGGATGCTGGGATGTATTTTTATTGGTAGGTCCCACTCCCTGCACACTTATGATCTCTCTGCTTTTATCTGTTTGAATTAGGTGTATTGAAACAATAGTGCACAATGCTGTGTTAACAAAATTGCCATTAATACTGCACAAGTAAATTTACGTAAATGTTCACTTGCTTCTTTAACACAAATTGAAAATATTGCAAATGCTGGAAAGCTATGATTAAAGAAACAGAATTTTTTGCCAGAGCTTTACATTTTTAAAAAAATCCATGTTTATTTGTATTCATTATGTTTTCACAAAATTAGAGAATTGTTGCCGGTGCAGAAGGACGACATTCGGCCCATTGTGTCTTCGCCAATTCTCCAAGCAGTCATCATGATTTAGTACCATTCTCCTGCCTTTTCCTTATAACCCTGCACATTATTTAAATAGAAACAATCATCCAAAGCCCTCTTGAACGCCTTAGTTGAACCTGCCCCATCACATTTTCAGGCACTGATTTTTAGACCTAAACCACTCTGTGAAGAAGAGTTGCTGACATGACATGTACAATTCATTTCAAATTTGTGTCCTTTTCTTCTTGATCATTCTGCCAGTGGAAACAGTTTCTCCCCATCTACTCTATCCTGACCCCTCATGGCTTTGAAAACTTCAGATTTCCTCTTAGCCTTTTTTCTTCCAAGAAGGACAGCCCCAACCTCTCCACCAATCTTGGGATGGCAGAACTGATGTCTAAAAAGAGAAACTTGATCTATTAAGATAATATTCACTAGAGTTTAGAAGAATGAAACCTTCATAATCAAAACAGAAATGTACACAATAAACACAGGAGTCTAAAACCCAGGGTGGGTCTGAGATGAGGAGGACCAGGAGTCCAGAATCCAGGGTAGGTCTGAGATGAGGAATTTCTTTACCCAGAGAATGGTCCGCCTGCAGAATTCTCTGTCTCTGAGAGCAGTTAAGGCAAAATTATTGAATATTTTCAAGGAAGAGTTATATCTACTTCTTAGGGCTAAAGGGCTTAAAATGTATGGGGAGAAAGTGGGAACAAGGTACTGAGATAGATGAACAGCGATGATCATAATGAATGACAGTGCAGGCTCAAAGGGGTGAATGGCCTACTCCTGTTCCCATTGTTTATATGCATTTCTATCCTAATAACTGGAGTTTCCCATCCCTGCAGCTATGCGTGGAAACCTCTTCTTCACTATCTCCAATGTGTTCATAATTCTTCTGGTGCGACACTCCGAATCGTACACAAAGCTCCATCTGTAGACTACAAGTGCAGCATGGCCACTTTGTTCTGTACTCCAAGATTCAATTGATAAAACCTAGGGTATTGTATCCTATATTAGTCGCTCTTTCCACCTGCTCTGCCACCTTCAATGGTCTGTGCACATATGTATACACAGGTCTCTCTGCTCCTGCATCTCTTTAGCATTGTACCCCTTTTTTATGTTGTCAGTCTATGTTCCTCTTACTAAAATAAACCACCTCACACTTCTCTGCATTGAACTTCATCTGACATTTATCCACACACTTCGCTAAATTTTCTATGCCCTCTTGAAGTTCTACATTGTCCTCCTCACTGTTTACAATGTCTCCAATTTTTCTACCATTCTCAGTCTTTGAAACTAACCCCTATACTCCAAGATCTAGATCTTAAATAAACATCAGGGACTCAATACTGACCCCTGCAGATCTCCACTTCAAACCTTCTTCCGACTCATTATCCATTGACAATTACTCCCTGTTTCCTATAGCTCAGCCAATTTTGCAATTTATTTATAAACTCTCACATTAGAAATGAAGTAGAAAATATTAAGGTGACAATCATACCACTCATGCGAACCAGATGGAATTATCTCATAGCTTAGGGCCAATGCCATATTGTTTATTCAATTCTTGTTTCTGCAGTTTTAAAGACTCACAATCACTTTTATGTGGAGGTGGAAAAACATTGAGCAAACCATGTGAGTGTTTTGATGCACTGTAGCCTTTTACAGAGTGTGAAGCACTTAATGTGTTTTGGGATAGCTACAAGAATCAGTTTCAACCTATTTGTTTGCAGTTTAAAGGGACCTTGTAAGCCATTTACAATGATAGGTAAATTTATTAGTTATCAGGTTATTAATGATAAATAAAACTAAAGCTAGAGAGTGCAAAAAGAGCGATGGTTCTTCTCTTGAATCCTAAATGTTGACAGTACATGTATTTGAAGGTGTTTAAGTAGCAGACTAACTATCATGGTGTCAAACATCAAGTAACATCCTTCATTACAGTAATATAATATTGTGTCAAATGTAAAAGCTTACTCAGTTCTAAGGGCTGACAGGGGGCCCTATGTCAAGTGAATTTCCAGGTCTCAAACCCATGTCAGTACTTGATATCTAAGATGAATCATTGTTAAGCTAGTCATTGAGCGGTCAGTGTGAGCACTCTGCATCCACTTAGGCACGGAGGACAGGCTCCTAAGGCTGGAATACCAATAAAAGCCCATCTAGTAGGAAGAGTCAGAGCAAAAGATACAGAACCAATCTCTGAAAGCATTCGCAGTTCCCAAAGAAGGATTGCAGCAGAGGTTCACTAGGCTGACATTTGGGCTGGCAGGATTTTCCTGTGATGAGAGGAAGGTTTGCCTGTGTCCCTATTCACTAGACTTTAGAAGAATGAGAGGGGATCTGATTAAGTGAATGAAATTCTACTTGGCTGGACAGACTAGATGGAGGGAGGATGTTTTCTTTGGTTTGGGAGTTTGGGACAAGGGGACACAATCACAGGATATGGGTTGGGCTATTTGGACCGAGATGAGTTAGGATTTATTTAGATTTTAAAGGCATCAAGTGATGTGGGGATATGGCATGGAGATAGAGAAGATTAACCATGATCTTGTTGAATGGCAGAGCAGGCCTGGGGGGCTGGATGACCTACTCCTGCTCCTAGTTTCTAATGATTCTCCTGTCACAGAATCTATTTCTCAAGTAGTTCCAGAGTTTTCCCTCCACTGCCTGCCTGGAAGTCCATTCCATATAACGAGCAATCTTTGCTGAAGGAATTCCCTGATGCCAATACTGCACTTGATAGTTTTGGAAGTTGGTAAAATTGTTGACAGAACCAAGTTAATGATTTATTTGCAAATTATCATTAGTGTTTAAAGATATGAGCAACAAATAAGAATACAGTTCATCTGTTCATAATGCGCCCACTCTGTGCCAGGAAATATAAGCATCATCAGGTGACTCACCCATGATTGATTCTTCTATATGGAGAAGCATGTGGGCAATTTGCAATCCTTAAAAAGCCAATGGTTTTGAAAGGAGTAGCCTCGTAAATATTCAGTGCCTTGGCAATTGATTTGATAGTTTAGGGTAAATTGCCTGATTGAGACAATTAAAAGTTTCAGATACTGCTGTACCCGAGTGCACTATAGTTAGACTGATAATGAACAAGACCATTCTGTTCCAAAGCTGAGACGAAATCATATTGTGTGATATTAATTACAAACTCATTGACACACTTGTAAGTTTCTCCAGTTTCAGAAAATATAAGTATAAATCATATTGGCTAATGACATTCATGAATGATCCATCTAAGCTTCAAGTGGCCCCTTGCCCAGCTATTGAAACATTCTTGTTTCAATTAAACCTTCCATTCAATAAGCTAATGTTATATTTTAAATGTAAAGACGATCTTGGATTACAGGAAGCATAAAGGGGGCATTGAGGGAAGTGTTTCTACAGCATAAGGGTAAAATGGTGAAAGACCTTGCCACTGGTGGTGGGAAAGAGGAAGGGGGTGATACCCAAAGGGACAGAACTGGAGGGTGTGGGCTAAAACCCGGAGCTAGGGGAGGTAGGATTGGTGATACTGAAAGATTTTGAAATGAGGAGACAGTAGGGACTGCCAACGCTAGAGTCTGAGATAACAAGATGTAGAGCTAAATTAACACAGCAGGCCAGGCAGCATCAGAGGAACAGGAAAGCTGACATTTTGGGTCTGGGCCCTTCTTCAAAAATGGTGGAGGGGACACACAGGTCAAGGAGGCAGGGCTAAAGCCAGTAAAGGCGAGTGTAGATAGGAAGTTGGGATGGGGTTAGTCAGTGGGGAGGGAGGGGCAGGTAGGTGGGAGGGAAAATGGACAGGTCAAGGAGGCAGGGTTGAGGCTAGTAGGTAGGAAGTGGGGGCGGAGTTTGGTCAGTGAGTTAGGAGGAATGGATAGGTGGGAGAAAAGATAGACAGGTCAAGGAGGCGGGGACGAGCTGGGCTGGTCTTTGGATGAGATAGAGGGTGGGGAGATTTTGGAGCTTGTGAAGTGCACATTGACCCCACTTCACTGACCAAGCCCCACCACGACTTCCTACATATTAGCCCTATCCCAGCCTCCTTGACCTGTGTGTCTTCTCTCCACTTATCTGCTCCTCTATCCATCATCCATCATCACCTGCCCCCTCCCTATTTATTTCAGAGTCCCCTTTCCCTCCCCCATTTCTGAAGAAGGATTCAGACCTGAAACATCAGCTTTCCTGCTCCTCTGATGCTGCCTGGCCTGCTGTGTTCGTCCAGATCTACACCTTGTCATCTGAAATGAGGGGTAGGGTTCTGAATTCAGTGTGTTAGTGCATGGGGAGTCAGTGACAATGACTGGAATGAACAATTTAAGAATGAGACCTTTGAAAGATAACATTCTGATTGGAGTTAAATGAAAAGACTTTAAAGCAAACCATAAAATTCACGAAAGAAAACTCTTTCAAATAAAGTTTTAATTTTCAAAAGTCACATAATGCAAGTGAATTCTAATTTCTCAAAGCTGTCTCAGTGGGGAAAATTAATAGTCAGTCTTTTTTTTCAAGTTAGTTTGTTTTGATAAATAATTCAAGAATTTAGCAGCTTCTCAGAATGAAATGCAAGTTCATTCCTACTGTGAAAACTGAGTTCTGTCTTCCACAGTAACCATTCCATAGTTTCTTTGTGCTTGCCTTGTTCCCATTACTTGTGACAGAACGGAACCTTAGGTCAAATAGCACTAGTTCTAACAATATAGTCCATAAACAATCATTCTGGTGGCCCTTGAGTGGCCTTTCAATATTCAACAGCTCCAGTACGATTGAAGTGGATCAGTTTCTGGGCAGGTCACGCAGGCCATGCACTCAAAAAAAAAATAGGGCTGGGGGGTGTTAAGATACTTCTGGCCAGAAAGTAGCTTCTTTGTCCTCTCATCAACCCCTCCATCACCAGTTTCAATACCAAGTTTGAGAAGCTTTAGGAATTTTTGAGACTACCCATTAACTCAGCACTTACTTCCTTCTGCCCGTCCAAATCGCTCTAGTCTTTCACTCAGTCCAGTTCTAATTACATCATTATGCAGTTTCTTCTATCCCTCCTCAGCCCTCATCAGGTATTCTCAATAATCAACACCCAAATAAACAGGCCATCATGCCCCAGTGATTTATACTGGTTTATATGGTCTGCACAAACTCCCTGCCTTGATATCCTTATGTTACCTTTCTTCTCATGTATGCATTAAGTCCCCTCTTAAATGCATCAAAGGCATTTGTTTCAGCTACAAATGACCTCCACATTCTCAATACTCTCTGTGTAGAAATTCTGCCCAAATGCTTTTTTTCAACCAATGATCCTTTTAATTTTTCTTTACTGTAGGCAGTCTGCTTGCTGTATTGATAGATTGTTTGTTTGTTTGTTTGTTTGCTTGCTTGCTCTTTGCATGTAGGATTGCTGCAAGGCCACACATGCACGCAACTTAAAGGGAACATTGGCTGTGGATGACCTGTTTGTGCCCTGCAAGGCAAGTTACAGCTTGCTGCGCAGCTGCACAGCCATGCATTTGGAGGGAACATTGTTTCTGGCCCTTTGTTCTGGCCTCATTCAAAAGTGGAAACAGTTTACCCCCTTGTATTCATGCCCACCACATCAAACTCCTTCAAAATTTTAAAGAACTTTATCAGGTATCTTCTTTGTCTTCTCTTTTCAAGCAAAAAGAACCCAGCTACTCAACTGCCAAGCTAGCTGTTCCCTCCGAGTTTGCATTGCCCTTATAAATTCTTTCTAAAGTTTTCTCCTGTGCTTTTTGCAGTACAGCAAGCATTCCAAAGGCTAGTTACACCACAACATCCCTCTGCCCCTCACTGGATGTATTTTTGGCAGGCAGGCCACATGAAATATATTTGATTAGCCTACCCCCACCCCATTTCCAATAAAGCTGAATGTGGGCAGGCACCAAACTGAAAGTCTGCCTGCTGTTTTTTACGAAAAGGGCAACTGAGCTCATTAACAATCCCTGTACCTGAATAAGTAGGTACACCCTGAGTGGACTTTGAGCCTCATTAAATGAGGGTAGTGAGAGCAGATACCTTCTTTTTGCCCCCAAGCAGCTAATGAGCTTCAAGATAGTTTTGCACTTGTACTCACTGGCAGGAAGAAGAATGAGGGGGAATCTAATTGAGGTATATAAAATGCTAATGGGGATTGATAAAGTGGACTTTGAGCAGATGCTCCCCTTGTGGGATAGACTCGAAGAAGAGATCATACATATAGAGGGAGAGGAGGTAGGTTCGGAGCTGAAATGAGAAGAAACTACTTCTCTCAGAGGGTTGTGAATCTGTGGAACTCACTGCCTCAGAGTGCAGTGGAAGCAGAAATGATCAACTGATTCAAGAAAGAAATAGATATATTTTTGATGAAAGTGGGACAAAGAGTTATGGGGTAGAGGCAGTAAAGTTGAGACCAGAATGAGATCAGTTGTGATCATGTTAAATAGCGGAGCTGGTTCGAAGGCCTGAATAGCCAATGCCTGCTCCTAATTCCTATGTTCCTAAGTAACTGATAAAGAGGCCACAAAATCTGGATCATTTGAAGGAGACAGTCGTGAGTTGTCAGCTAGGAAAGGGAGTCTGAGTGGAATATCCATTGGGAGAATTGCATTAATGGTCAGGAGAAAAGATAATGATGTTTGTGTCGGAGTGTAGAGATAATATTAGAATAGGAGTTGAGGTCAAGATCAGAGGATGTGCAGTGGTAATTGCTATCAGCCCAATGCGAATGCTCTTCCTGTCTTCCAGTTCAGGTAGGTATTTTTTTAATAAACCTACCCTTTTGGTAGTGATTATAGTGGCTCTTTTAAAAGCCACCTATTTGGAATTTGGCACCAGATAGGCTAAAACATCAGCTGAGATGACTAATGTTATGAAGTGGAAAGTAAAGAATCATTTGTTTAAGAAAATATGAGATTGGAAGCTTAGTTCAGGGACAAGTAAGATGTCAAGTTTGCAGGTTTTTTTTATTCATTCATGGGACAAGGCTAGCATTTATTGCCCACTCCTCAATGCCCAGATAGCTGTTAAGGGTCAATCGCATTGCTGTGGATCTGGAGTCACATGTAGGCCAGACCAGGTAAAGATGGCAATTTCTGTCCCTAAAGGACATTAGCGCACCAGATGGGCTTTTCTCCAAATAATTGACAATGGATTCAGGGTCATCAATGAGTCCATCATTGGGCTCTTAATTCCAGATTTTAGTTGAAATTGAATGGCACCATCTGTAATGGTAGGATTTGAACACTGGTCCCCGAAACACTACCCAGATCCTTAGATTAATTGCCTAGTGATAATACTACTAGGCCATCACCTTCCCTTGTCTGATTGTCTAGTTCAGCCAGAGTGAGGAGGCATTTCTTTCTCAGAAGTTTTCCCCTTTGTCTGAAGCCAGAATGTATGGCACTTTTAAGATATTCTTTATGATTTTCAGTCTCCCTAAAGCTGGCCTGTGGCCAATGATACCACTGGCTGCAAGCCTGAATAACTTTAATGAGGCTCCAGGGTGAATTTAACGCACGGCCTGTGACCATGTGAATAGCCCTTTGCAGCATGTAACCTGGCCCCTCAGGGCCTAATTTTGGGCATGATCATATTTCTAGATCTACGTAAGAATTGGTTGAATAGCAATTCTTTAAACTTTGTAATAATCAAATATGCATCTTTCATACTATTATTATGACACAGAATGCATTAGTATTCTGAGTACATTTGGAGCAATCTATCCCAATGCCCAATCTATCAATCAGTTTTACCAATGTACACCATCAGATTCGTAGTGACAAATAGGAACTGGAACCAAGCAGTCAAAAGTAGGCCGACTGGATGATTTTGGCCTGGAGGTTGACAGAGTGTATTCTAAGCAAATAATGACTGTTAACTACCAGTTTGCCATGGAATTAATAAACTTCTGATATTGATTCAGTTTAAACTGACAGACATTCTGTTTCATGTGTATGTAACCACTCTCTGTAAATAACACAGGATGAGGTTTGCAAAGTTACAAGTATTTAATGAAATTACTAGCTGTACAATATACAATTTGATTTGCAGGTCGTATAAATTGTCCTATATGACTTCTTGTAACAAGGCCCTCAATAAAATACCCAGTGAACTCAAATGGGCCGCACATGAAAGCCACAGAGCCGCTGAGAGCTAAGGCAGTGCCAGGAAGCTCTGATTCACTGCGTGTCCTGTCAATGAATGAGAATTAAACTGTGGTACGCCTTTATGTTTTCATTTTCCACAGTCAAAAATAACAGAGGATGAAAGTTTTCCGCTTGTGTATTCAGAACTGTAATTTTTTTCTCAGCAGTATTGTACTGATGATAGAGTGTGAAATTAATCAAGGCTGTCTCCAGGCTCCTTTTCAGATGGCTGCCCTCTCTATAAAGGAAGCATGTGGTAACGCAGAGAGAATGTGTTTGTGTCACCACGGTGATAACCTGAACAGTAAGATGCCCAAAAAAGTGGGACACCCTGCATAAACCACAGCACTCTGTGTAGCAGTGCTCGGATATTATAGCTAAGGAGCTCAGAGAGTGAAAGTTCAGGTGCTTTAGAGTACAATAGGGCTCTCATAGCAGTGAATGTAACTGCTTCCAGTCATCAAGAGTGGCAGCACCTGTGGCTGGCCACAAATGGATATGTTTGTTAGGTAATTTCAAATATTACGTATTGACTTGTTATAGGTCAGATATGCAGCAGCAAAAAAGTAACAACCAGAAGAACAACTTCAAGGGAAAACAATTCAAATATCAAACCATTATTATGAGTAAGGTACTCGTGCTTATTGTGCCAAAATTTGAAGAATGGATGTAAAATTGACAAAAGGAACCTCAATTTAGATAGAAGTCACGTGATGTATTTCACTAGGAAGAATAAGGAGTCCTTATACTCCTCAATGCTCAAGTCAAAAGAGAGTTGAGGAACTAAGGAATCTAGCGATACAGAAACACAGATCACTAGAAGGATTAACAGGGTCAAAAAAGAAAATGCAACATGAAAGTTAGTTTCTCCATGGAGAGAAATATTAAACAGAGAAATTAGATCTGACTTTGACAAAACTAACATCTCTGTTTCCATTCCCTGTCTTCGTATTGATAAAGCATAAACAGACAATGGAACAAATATTTAAAAAGATAGATTATACGAGAATTGAAAATTTATATTTATTACCTGTACCCCCAGTCTCTAGAATTGAGGTGAAAGCATTCAAGTGTGTAATATAGAAGGCATGAACCTGTGTTTGGCTGAGGACAAAACAAAAGATCATAGATATGAGATACTCACTCATAAATAAAATTGATATTCAGGAGAAATTCCTTTATCTAGTAAATGTGGAGCTTGCTACCCCACAAAAAATAACTGAAGCAGATAGCGCAGAAACGTTAAAGAGTATGCTCTATAAACTTATGAGGCAGAAAGGAATATAAAGTACTGCAGTTTTGTATAGATGAGGAGAGGTGAAAGGAAGCTCCAGAGGAAAGAAAATAGCAGCAAGGACCAGCAATGATGAATGGTCTGCTTCTATACTAGACATCTCATACAAGTCTTTTCACAAAATAAAAATCTGTGTTTTCAAGAATTTCTTACTAAATTATTTTGCTGGTAAGTATTTTAATGTATTGGTTCCTTACGTGATAATAATAGTAATTGAAATATTGGCAGAATTACGAGTGATTTCAGAGTCAACTTAGAAACATCCCTGTGTCCAAGGGGATGGGCAAATAAATTGCTCCAAGGCTTTGCTGTAGTAAATTGCCAGGAGCCATGGGGTCTGGGAAACCCTACTACAATTTTATATATATACTGTATGAAAGTACCTAGCAACCATTGTATCATGAAGGTCATGTAGTTAATTTCAGGACATCACAGCGGGAAAAAAACATAGACAGAAGGCCACATCCTTCCTTGTCAGGATCTCAGCTCCTATTGGTTCATTCAGATAAAGGTTAATGATGATTGACATCATTGGAAGAAGAGCTTGGTGTTCTGCTGTTACTCTGGCCAACATTCTTCACTTAACTAATACTACCAAAAATACAAAGTCACCTCTTGTTGATAATACTGCCCATTGTGAGACATGTCCAATGAAAGTGTTGAATGCCTTTTTCCTGTATAACATTAGTAAACAGTGAAATAATGTAGGACAGGTGGCAGCAGCATACATATAAAACAAACAAGGCCCAATGTCAAGATAATAAAATGTGAGGCTGGATGAACACAGCAGGCCAAGCAGCATCTCAGGAGCACAAAAGCTGACGTTTCATCAGAGAGGGGGATGGGGAGAGGGAACTGGAATAAATAGGGAGAGAGGGGGAGGCGGACCGAAGATGGAGAGTAAAGAAGATAGGTGGAGAGAGTATAGGTGGGGAGGTAGGGAGGGGATAGGTCAGTCCAGGGAAGACGGACAGGTCAAGGAGGTGGGATGAGGTTAGTAGGTAGCTGGGGGTGCAGCTTGGGGTGGGAGGAAGGGATGGGTGAGAGGAAGAGCTGGTTAGGGAGGCAGAGACAGGTTGGACTGGTTTTGGGATGCAGTGGGTGGGGGGGAAGAGCTGGGCTGGTTGTGTGGTGCAGTGGGGGGAGGAGACGAACTAGGCTGGTTTAGGGATGCAGTAGGGGAAGGGGAGATTTTGAAACTGGTGAAGTCCACATTGATGCCATATGGCTGCAGGGTTCCCAGGCGGAATATGAGTTGCTGTTCCTGCAACCTTCGGGTGGCATCATTGTGGCAGTGCAGGAGGCCCGTGATGGACATGTCATCTAAAGAATGGGAGGGGGAGTTGAAATGGTTTGCGACTGGGAGGTGCAGTTGTTTGTTGCGAACTGAGCGGAGGTGTTCTGCAAAGCGGTCCCCAAGCCTCCGCTTGGTTTCCCCAATGTAGAGGAAGCCGCACCGGGTACAGTGGATGCAGTATACCACATTGGCAGATGTACAGGTGAACCTCTGCTTAATGTGGAATGTCATCTTGGGGCCTGGGATAGGGGTGAGGGAGGAGGTGTGGGGGCAAGTGTAGCACTTCCTGCGGTTGCAGGGGAAGGTGCCGGGTGTGGTGGGGTTGGAGGGCAGTGTGGAGCGAACAAGGGAGTCACGGAGAGAGTGGTCTCTCAGATAGGGGAGGGGATGGAAAAATGTCTTGGGTGGTGGGGTCGGATTGTAAATGGCGGAAGTGTCGGAGGATGATGCGTTGTATCCGGAGGTTGGTGGGGTGGCGTGTGAGAACGAGGGGGATCCTCTTAGGGCGGTTGTGGCGGGGGCGGGGCGTCAGCTTTTGTGCTCCTGAGATGCTGCTGGGCCTGCTGTGTTCATCCAGCCTCACATTTTATTATCTTGGAATTCTCCAGCATCTGCAGTTCCCATTATCTCTGATACTAAGGCCCAATGTCAAGCTGATCTGGGTTCCAGAAGCAAAGCCAGACAAATTTAAACCCACTGTGTTCATTGTTTTGAGATGTTTTGATAACTTGACTAGCTACTACATGATTACAAATATTTGCCTCTGTGGCAGCCATGTTTGACAGCTGTGTTTATTACAAAATCATGTTTTTCTTTATTCATTCACAGGACAAGGGCATCACTGGTAGGCTAGTATTTATTCGTTTCCCTGAATTATCTAAAGAGCCATCCAAATTTCTGTGGTCCTGGAGTCACATGCAGGTCAGAAGCATTCATCCCTAAACGACATTAATAAACCAGATGGGCTTTTCCTCGACAATTGGCAATGGCTTTATGGTCATCAGTAGATGCCCATCCACTGTGGTGGGATTTGAGCCTTGATCTCCAGAATTTTACTTGGATCCCTGGATTAATAGTCCATGCCACAAGGCCATCACATGGGCAATAAGACATTGTATTATTTTGGATTCATATTGGAATCATTTGTCTATTTTTAACATTATTGTTAATTTTGTTCTTTACTTAAAAATAAGGAACAAAAGTTTTAATATTGTACACTGAAGATACATTTTAAACAGATTTACAATTTGGATTGTGTGTACAGCTTAAATGCCATAAATTCACCTCCCACACATTCCAAGAGATAAATTGTTATCCTGCAGAAACAGTTTCTATATGCTTATGTGTTTTATGGAGCTGAACCTCACTGAAAATCAACAAAGTGTCATTTTGGTTGAGCACTATGGAGGGCTTCTCTCTGCAAAGCCCTAGCCAGTTTTTTTTTATGCTAACATCCCAAATTTGCCTCATTAACCGTCTTGCCCTTATAGTGCAATTGTTGTTTTCTCCCGCTGGGCATAGGTAGAAATTTACAACTCTGCCGAGGTCTTCCAGGATTCCTGGCCTCAGTGTCATCCTTGAACCCTAGCTGTGTACCCCGTCAAGCATTGGCAGCCGGGAGTTGCTCTTCAACCGTGAACACAGTTGGACAGCAAAGACAAAACTGTGCCAGTCAGGTCACAAATATGACATTGCTTATACGCTGTTTAAGCACCAAGTCACATAGTCTACCCACCTTTAGCCAGATCCCATCTTACAACCTTGTGAACACAAGTGCTATCCTTCTGCATAAGCCCAGTGCACCACAGCACCTTATCATGACTCAGTTTGGGACGATCACAAACAGGCAAGCCAACAAATGCATCAAAGCTTCCAGTTTTGTTCAGCAACAGGAAAAGTGAAGAGAAAAATAACAAGAGCAAGCTGCACTTGCTTCTGGGAACAGACAAGGACCAGTTGCCTTTCGAGCACCAACAATTTTACAAACAATGAATGATCACTTTCCTCAGCTCTCATTTACTGGAACTGGATGTCAATAAAGTCGTGCCTGGTTTGTGGTGCCCTCCACTGTTCTGCTCTATCATGCAGAAAGCAATGGCCTACCACAGAATGTCTTCCCATCATCCTACTTGGAAAACAGTTGCTGATCACCAATGTCACCAACATCCATTACATTCCTGCTGCACCTTATCCAGTTGTGTTGAAATGGAGTCCTGGAGTGAACAGTGTGTTGTGGGCTGCATCCAATGTGGGAAGGTTTCGGCCTTGTAAATGAGTGCAGGGAGGACCTGCCAAGGTACAGGAACTGAAGCAATGCTGATCATATACCTCCTGAAGCCCCAACTGACCTAACCAAGCTCCAATGTGGAGATCTGCCAGAGCCTGGATCCCTTAAAAGGTACCAAGACAAACAAGAAGCTGAGAAGATCTTCTCAAGAAAATGCTGGATATCACTCCAACTCTTAACATTTGTCCAAATTGGTGGTGCAAGAAGAGAATGCTGACAATAATATAGACTCAAACATTCTAGATGCAAATCTTGCTTTGAAGGCTGCTATTGATCCCTAAGATTGTTAGCATCCATCATATTCCTACCTCGCCTGCTCCAGCTGTGTTGATGATGCAAATGAACCTGCTAATCAAGCAACTGTTTAGCACAAGCTCACTGAAAGAAATGTTGTCTTTGAGAACTAACAAGAGGGAGTAGCAGAGAGACAAAGGATTCCTCCCCCAGCTATATACAACAGACTTTGTTCCATTTGTCTTCAATGAATAGTTCCTTGTTTATCCTTAAATTCCCTTCCTGTTCGTGATGATTTGATGCCATTAGAATAAAGAATCCCTACTTCATTGTCTTTGACCTGTCCCTCTATTAGAATCTCATATAAGCAATACCCTTTTGTCTGCAGAAGTTGTCAGAGACAAAGGATACCCACCACAATCCATTATACGAATGGTGAGGAAGACTCCCCTATCTGTTTCAATTGCATCCTGATAGTTTAGACAATGGAAGACCAAATCTCACTCCTTAACATGGATTGTCCCCATTTTGGTGCCAATAACTAGTTGTCACATGACCACAATTCCCCTTCAATGTCACGTTATGGTTATAAGTTTATTTGTTTGTTATGGATGGGAGTAACATCAAGAAGGCCAGTAGAATAAGATAAAAATAGCAGTACTCTCTCAGCAGTTTTTCTTCAAGTTTGGATCCTATTTTTCTTACAAACTGGAATACATCACATAAATAGAAAAGTGCCATAACACTCTCACTCTGAAAAGGAACACAGTACCATCGGAAAAACACTGTCTCCAAAATAACTGCAAGCTTACAATGGCCACAATCCAAGAGATCTTCAGCAATCCTTCAGACATCTGTCTTTCGCTTATGGAGATTGTCCTTTATCAACTCCATCTCTCCGACCCTTTAACTGTTATGTTCTGCTCTGCATGCTAGTTTATTTGCGTGAGCATGTATGTGTCACATATTCAGGATGCTTTTTACTTTAGTCATAACTTTCACACTTTTTTTGAGTGAGTTCACTCATTGTAAAGTCATGAGATCTGTTTGACTTGCTTCTTCACATAGCTTTCACATTATTATGTAAAGGAGTGAAAGGAGAACAGTATTCAGCCCTCCAGACTCAATTACAATATGATTTATAAGATTAATATGTTTTGGAACAATGAATTTAATTTTTTTAATTCACTCATGAGACACAGGATGTGGACATCATTGGCTGCACCAGCATTAGTCGCTCATCCCCAGTTACCCTTGTGATAGTGTTGGTGAGCTGGTTTTTTGAACTGCTGCAGACCATGTTCTGTCAGTAGAGCTACAATGCCACCACGGAGAGAATTCTAGGGTTTTGATCCAATGACGGTGAATAAACAGTGATATATTCACAAGCCAGGATGCTGAAATACTTCAGAAAGCAACTTGCATGTGATGATATTCCATTATATCTGCTGTCCTTGCCCTTCTAGATGGAGTGGTTGTGGTTTTGGAAGGTGTTGTCTAAGGGTGTTGAGTGAATTTTTGCAGGGCAGCTTGTAGATAGTCACACTGCTGCTACTGAATCGTGATAGTGAATATTTGTGGATGTAATGGCAATCAAACTGTCTGCTTTGTCCTGGTCGATGTCAGTGTTATTGGAACTGCACTCATTCTGGCAGGTGGGGAGTATTCCTTCATATTCCTGACTTGTGCCTTTGGATGGTAAACAGATTCTGGGGAGTCAGGAAGTGAGTTACCAGCTGTGATATTTTTAACCTCAGATCTGCTCTTGTAGACACTATATATATGGTAAGCCTAGTTCAGTTTCTGGTCAATGGTAACTCCCATGATGTTGATGATCAGGGATTCGGAGATAGTAAGACATTGGATATCAGGGTGGGGGGACGGTGAGTGGTTAAATTGTCTATTATTGGAGAGGGCCATTGACAGTCATTTATGTGGAGCAAGTGTTAAATGTCACTTTTCAGACCAATGTTGAGTATTGACCAGCTCTTGTTGCATTTGGATATGGCCTGCTTCAGTATTTGAGAAGTCATGAATGGCATACTCGTCAGCAAACAATCCCAATTCTGACATTATGGAGGGAATGTCATTGATGAAGCAGCTGTACATGGTTGAGCCTAGGATACTACCCAGAGGATCTCTTGCAGAGATGACTAGCTCCAACAACCATAACCATCTTCCCTTGCACCAGTATGATTCTAACCAGCATTGAGTTCCCCCGATTCCCATTAGTTCCAGTTGTGCTATCACCTTAATGTGAAGGGCTGTCACTCTTGCCTCTCCTCTGGAATTGAGTTCTTTTGTCCATGTTTGAGCCAAGACTGTAACAAGGTCAGGAGCTATGACCCTGGTGAACCCAAACTGGGCATCACTGACCAGGTTCATGCTGAGCTGGTGCTGCTTGAAAGCACTATTGATGACACTTCTAATACTTTACTGATGATCGAGAGTAGACTGATGGAATTGTAATTGGCTGGGTTGGATTTGTTCTGCTTTTCACGTATAAAACATACCTGGGAAATGTTCCACATAGATCAACTTCATGATCCTCATCAACCCTCTTTGTTGCTCATTAAAAGAACTTGGCTCATTGTTTAACCAATAGTCAAGTGGCTTCCTTCTGTACACCATGCATGATTTCTGGGACAAATTATATGGCAGGTTGCCTCTATCAGTGATCTGGTCCCAGGACTATCACTGGCTTATGCTGAATGTTCCTGAGGTTGAAGAGGGAATATAGGCGTCAGATAGGTGACCCAATATTCATCACCATTCTGCAGTCTTTGGTGAAAGGTCTACACATGTGGTCTTGAGAGAAAAGGTTATGGCAATTGTGTTATAGGAAAGATATTATTAAACTGGAGAGAGTTCAGAAAACATTTAACAGGATATTGCCATAATGGAGGGTTTGAGATGTAAAAATAGACTGGAGAGGCTGGGACTTTTTTCACAGGAGCATAGGAAGTTGAGGGGTGACCTTATTGAGGTTTATAAAATTAATATTTTATATGAGGAGCCAAAATAAGGTGAATGGCAAGAAGTTCTCCCCTAAAACTAGGGGGCATGTTTTTAAGGTGTGAGGACAAAGACTTTAAAAAGGACATGGGGGCAACTATTTTGCACATAGATTGGTTTATGTGTGGAATGAGCTACCAGAGAAAGTAATGGATGCAGGTTCAGTTGTAATGTTTGAAAGACACTCGGATAAGTTCATGAAAAGGAAAGGTTTGGAGGGATATGGGCTAAATGCAGGCAGGTGGGACTAGTTTAGTTGGGGAACAAGTTTAGAAAGCTGTAGACAATCCATTTCCACCTAAGAAGTTCAGAGAGATAGCCCATTACTTAATTTTCAATGCTTTGCACTGTGACCTCATAGATTAAATATAAGCCACAGTTTGATTTGTAATTTTGTTTGGTCTGTTTATCAGCTTCTGAATACAGGTGTTCTCACTTACCTTACATTTAAAATGTTCAATTTTCAAATGAAGGTATGCACCTAATCTGTATGAATTATGAAATTAGATATGCATAATAATATCCTGACAAAGAGGTTTGCTGTACACATACTGGTTAAAATGATTATTACTTTATATTTCACTCGATTCTAAATCTAATAATGTACTTTATGTGAATTTTACAGCTTCTGTCTTTCCAGTTGTCTGCCCTTTCTTTTGGTTACTCATATTAATTCAACAATTTTCTTTGACTTCACATTTGGGAAAGCTCTTGCATAAACTACTACCCGCACTTTGATAAATAAACCATTCTTTTAGATGCTTATGAAAATCTGGATTGTTTCTCCTTTAGTCTAAGATATATAATGCATGACAGACTTTGATATCAATGTAATGTACTTATGTAAGATTATAAATAGTTGGTGCAGTGCATAATAAATGCCAGCTGTAAATGTTTGAGTGTTTTGTTACACCTCTCATGCATGTGTTTTACCATTGAATGCAGTGTAAATGGATTGATGCATTTGTACAGATAAGACTTAGAGTGTACATTGAAATGTGAGAATGAAGGGAAATAAAAATATTATTCAGCCATCCAGCTAATATTTTCTTTCATAATGGTCTGTGAAGCATTTTCAAATCTCTTTTATATCCTTTGGCTGAATCAAGAAATTCTCCAAGTTTCTTTTAACTACATTTACTGTCAAAGCCTATTCTTAAAGTAACAAGTCAAAATATGAAGGTGTTGCTCCACAATATGTTTAGTTTGTAACTTATTTGATTTCTTGTCATAACACCAGGTTCTGCTAAGCCATGTACATTCATTTTATTGACTATTTTCATTATATTAAAAACCTTCTCTGTTTTATCTAAATCATGCTTTTATTTCTTCAAAGCCATTTCCATATTTAGAAAATAAACACTTGAGGATCCTCATGGCTGACATTCCTTGCGTACTGGAATACTTTATAAGCGTGGTGAATGCTTATATGATCACCAGAAATACTACTGGTGCGGGTAAGTCTACCTTCTCTTCAGACTTACAATGCACTGCTGGATACCCTTTGATGACACCCTCAGTCTGAACAACTTACATGAGTGAGCCCATACATGTGACAAATCTGTAGTGAGATTGGCTCTGAGACATATCAGTAGATCTGGTTTTAATGTATTTGGATAGACATAAACACAACCAGCAATCCAATTTAATACCAATTGGATTTGATTCCTAGCATTTTCCATGGCATATTTTGCCCCTAAGCAGAACAGATTTCATCACATTGATGCCCAATGCATGTTCTGCACTGTGGAATGGAGAATAAACTTGCAGGCAGTTCAAGCAGGATGTTTATACAAATCTAATTCTAATCACTGTTATACGCAGCTGCATGGAAACTGACAGCATGGGTGTTTGTGCTTCACAGTAAGAACAGTCAACAAATGTGCAGTGTTTGCATGGTGCATTTTAATGTGGAACAGCTGAAATCTGGTACAACACTGAATTAGCAGCTGTCGTGTAAATGGAGCCATAGATAACTTATTAGGCTATTTGCTTAATACACAAAGGTGGCTATGTAAGCATTGAGATGTATCATTATATGTTAACATGGTTCTTCTGCATGCCATGTACTTACACTAATATTAAAGTAGCTTCCAGACAATGTCTGCATCTTCCTATGTGACTTGCATTAAATATTTTGTTGGTCACTTGCGCAGTAATGTTTTGTGTTTGAAATTAAAGAATTAGGAACCCAAAACAAATTATTTACAAACTAAATGTGAATTGTGCAGTGTGTCCTACAAATATTTATTTACGTGACAAGAAAGGGCGACATAAACACTAAGTAATGCCTTATTTTCTAACTGATCCATATAGTCTCATGCAGAAGGTTTTATGAAATGAAGTACTCAATGTTGTACAATAATGAAAACGTCAACTTGCAGAACTATATACTGATGACTGGCTTGTTGTGTTCATTTTGGCCCTCTGAAGATACAATTCTCTCAGTGCCACTTCTCTGATTTTTTTCCCCTGTATCCTTCTTACTTACCTTTTCAGAAAATTATTCTGTTACAGTTTGGAATTAATCCTGACTCTGTCACAGGAAGATATCCAGTTCAAATCCTAACCATTCACTGTAAAAATACAAATTTCTCCTTATATAACCATTGATCTTTTCACCAATTGCTTTCAATATGTACCCTACGGATCTCAATCATTTCACCAATGGGAACAGTCTACCTTTGTCTAAACTGTCCAAACACTTCTCAATCCCAAAGACCCCTACAAATTTTGTTTCAACCTTCACTTCTGCAGGATAACTGTAGCAACATGTTTAATCTTTCCATGTAACTTAATTTCCTCATCCCTGGAGCCATTTACAACCGTATTTCCTGCTCTCTCTGTAATACATACTGTCACATCTTCTGTTATGATCCCAGCTGATGGTCCTACTGAACACGTCAGATCCCAGAATGAAAGAGATAATAGGAACTTCAGATGCTGCCAGATCCGCTGAGCTTTTCCACTTACGTGACATTAATTTGAAATCCAAACTCCAGAAATTACAAACATATTATGTCAATATATAAATTACACACCTTTATTAATTAATGTTGCAGTTGAGACTTAACCACATGTTTAACATAACTTCAGAGATAAAAGATCCAGGCCCGAAATGTCAGCTTTTGTGCTCCTGAGATGCTGCTTGGCCTGCTGTGTTCATCCAGCTCCACACTTTGTTATTTAACATAACTTCGTTTTGCACTTTACAGCCTTACCGGCTAGCTTAGGATGCAATATATCTCTCAATTTGTCCTGCCATCATCTATGATTCACGCACACGTGCATCCTGGTCCCTCTGCTCCTACAGCCGCTTTGGAATTGTATTCTTTAATTTGTACTGCTTTCCTCTATTCTTCTCAGCAAAATGAACCACCTCCTAGTTCCTCGCAATAATTTTCAGCATCCACCTCAATCTTTTTGAAGTTCAACACGATCCTCCTCATGGATCACCATACTTCCAAGTTTCATATAACCTCAAATTTTGAAATTATAAATATTTTCCTCATCATTTTTTTTCAGAGATGCTATGACACACGGCCGGAGCAGATGGGACTTGAACCAAGACCGGAGATGGGGCCACTGCCAATGCAGTACTAGAGCCCCTCAATTTTGTAATTGTACCCTTTACACCAAGGTCTGAGTTAATGATGGGCAGGGATCCCAACACTTTTCCTCCATTCCAAGCCCTCGTCCAGCCCTTTACCGATGTTCCCTGTCATTCCGTTAGTATCGAATCCACGATACGGCACTCCCCTTTAGCGGACAATTTAGCATGAAAGTCAGACCAATATTTACGTGCACATTTTCCACGCGGCACGTTATTTTGAAAAAAAGGGGTGTCGAAACCGAACATGCAGAGGAAATGACCGCAGAAACAAATGTGATGATTCTGGGGGTGGGGGGCGGGAATATCCATTTGCGCCCTATTCCGGGTGAAAGCAGCACCTTTTATGATGACAGTGACGCTGGCAGAGAATATGTGAGAGTCGCTGTCAATCTGAAAGGATCAGGAGCATGGCGAGCTAATCCGCAGCCACACTCAAGCATGGGATGTCCTCAGTTGAGAGCGATCCTCAGCCTCTCAATGCAAACAGATGAAATGGCTTACTGTTTACAAATACTGTTAGACCTGTAAGGAGCATAGCGCTGAATAGCGCCGCGCCTTCCAGTTCCAATAGCTTGACATCCGAGTGTTGTTTCTTCTACTTTGCTACTTTTTATTTTGCAACAACAATACTGCCGCTACCTAAAATCTCCTTTCAAACCAACAGGCCGGCAAAAAAAAGAGTCCGAGCCATATTACTGTAGTAGCGACTTGCGACTAACTTTCATTTCGGGTTTCACACGACCCAAGGTGTTGTGCGAGAAATAAAAAGTTTGACCTACCTCAATCCTGATCATTCTCCTTAAAAAATGTTTCATTTTGCAACGTCGTGTTCCGCAAAACAAAAATAATTAAAGTCACAGCATTTTGAAATCTATTAGGGCAAGATAACTTTTCCAAAGTAGAGCAGAATGATCGTTAGCCTCAAATTAAGTGCAACGCGAAGTCTTTCAGCGTGTAGGGAGCAACGGGTAATATTTAATATATGGATTCACTTAAGGTGCAAATAACGAAGAAATGAAACAAGTCAATTCATTCGGTTATAATACCTAGCGAATATAACAGCATCTAACCTTGATGTTAGTCTGGACACTAGTGAGTGCTGCTTTCAATTAATGAAGTTTCTGATTAATAATTATTTGCACCGTAGTTCACTTTTAAATGATATTGTCATTCTCGGCTTGTTTGTAATTTCTTGCCGCATTTGTTGAAAGCAAACTGTTGCGCATTAGTTAGGAAAAAAAACTCGTTAGTGAACCGATTCGTTTGCAAAAAGGAAATGCCTCAACACAAACACCCGTTGAAATACTTCTGAAAACTGAAATTAAAAAGTTCAGTCCCTCCGACAGATAATTTGCCAATGACATTATGGCTATTGAGACATCTCATTGCTGATATGGGGGTGACAGGTAGAAACGTGAAACAAACGTAGAAAGTAACTCTATAGTGCATATCAAAACATTTATTGTATATATATATAACTGTACAGGACATTTAATACATGTAATTTAATTAACAATCGGCAACAAAACAAGTCATTCGTCAGTAATGGTTCAGTTGTCAAGAGCTTTTCTTTATAAAAAGGATGCATTTATGAGATCAAGTATAAAACAAGAGGTGTTGCTAATACGTTGATAATAAATAGCAGTTCAATTGTTAAGAAGAGCTCGAAATGTGGTTATTCGGCAATTAGAATGAAACTTCTTTATACAAAACGAAAGAAACAGTTGACTTGGTTGTTTCAGTCTCTCCAGCCTGACACCTGCGGATTACTGTAGTCTAATACCTACATTGGGAAGGCTCTGTGATGGAGTCGCGCGGGGAGATAGACTGGAAAGCTATCCGGATAATCCTAAAGTAGTGAGTAGCTTTGGCCATAACATCAATGAAATCCTAATCCATTTACTAACCCTAAGCATTAGTGTCAACAGTGAAATTCGGCAAGTGTTTATTATGTAGAGAAAATATTCTAGCCCAGATCCGTACACATCTATTTCTTTTTAAAACCATTCGCACGCTTTTTTTTTTACACACAATGAACAGTTTGAGTAAAGTCCGAGTGCGGAGTTCCACCGGTGAATTCCAGCATCACTTGGGAAATCTGGCCTGGTGAGTGGGAGCACTGAGGCCGGATGGGAGGCAGTGAAACCTGCAGGCCGCGCAGGCACAGGGAGAGCCGGGCCACTGTTGGAAGCAAGGTTGATCGTCCGGAGTCAGAGGGCACTTGATGCCAGGGGACGAGTGGCGGGGGCTGCCGAGGGTCAAGAGCGAAGGGGCGGCCCCAAGCAGCAGCGAGCCCCCGGCGGCGGTCAGCACGGGCAGCTGGCCCAGGCGGGTTGCCGAGCCGCTCCTGCCGTACATCTCGCCCAGCAGCCGCTTCATCTCCTCCAGGGAGCTGGTCAGCATCAGGATGTAGTTCCTGGCCAGCAGCAGCGTGGCGATTTTGGACAGTTTCCGCACCGAGGGGCCGTGGGCGTAAGGCATGACATCTCTCAGGGCGTCCATGGCGACGTTCAGGTCGTGCATCCTCTTGCGCTCCCGGCTGTTGATCTTCTTCCTCAGCAGGAACTGCTCGTCCTCGGACAGATCTTTCTTACTCCTCGACTTGCCTGACGGGGTGGGGCTGGGCGACTCGTCCGGGGCGTGAGAGCGCTCGGCCGGATCGATCTTGTGAGGGATGTTATACAGGGTGGAGGTGACCAGCAGCAGTTCGTTCGGGGGCGACTTCAGCAACTCGCTCATGGTCTGAAGCCCCGAGTCCTTTTCGGGAAAGAATGAGGCGGTGTGGGGGGAGTGGGGGAAATGGACCAATGGAATGGGCCAAGCAAACGCTTCGCTCTCAAATCTGGAATCGTTATTTTCTCTCTCTCTCTCTCTTTCTGGTGAGCACGAAGCCGGAACTCGAATGGATTGAGAGTTTCAGCCGCTGAGGACTGCAAGCTTTTTATGCTGTTCGGTGTCGGGGACAAATTCAGCTTCTAGCCGCTCCCAACCATGAGCCTAGAGACAACAGACAAGAGTGAAGGTATTTATCAGGGAGTGGAGCAGCTTCAGCCAATTGCGGTTGCAGAGCCAGCAGCCGCTCAACACTATTGGTGCGAGTTCTCTCAATGGGACGTCTCCCCCCAGGTTCTCTCCCCGCCCTCCCCTCTCGTCTCTCGATATCTTAATCAAACTCGCAAACTTGGTCCAAACCCTTTTTAAACTCCCTTCATCCTCCTGGCTGTGTGCCGTTTAAGATTCCCACCCTTTTCACTATCCTGTTCCTTCTCCATCCCTTTGAATGTAATTGTTTATTTAACAAGCCATAGAATGGTATTAATGCAGAGGAGGCCATTCGGGCCATCGCCTCAGGACTGGCAATCTGCATTCCACTTCATTTCCATTCAAAGCCCCTGAAATGATGATGTTAGCCGCCCGCGACCTGGCCTATTAAATATTAAATTGTGTTATAGAATGAAATACGCCGATGCTATTTGTATTCCTTATCGTTTATACAAATGTCACATGTCCACAGGTATGGCTTTCTGCTTTCATGTGTAGTATCTTAATTAACACTAAAGTAAGTTAATATTAAACGCCGAAATGGAGGCAACAGTTGTTGGTTCTTCTAAAGCTACTTTGCAGTTGATGATGAGAATGTCAATCTCCGTGGAACGTCTCCGGAGAGACCAGGTCAGTTCGCTGGGAGTAGCCGGGAATGAAAGAATTTAATCTAAAACTGAAGCACTGCGGGTGCTGGAGATCTAAAATAAAACAAAAACAGGTTGCGCTGGAGAAATTCTACAGGTCTGGCGACGTTCGTGGAGAGAGAAACAGAGTTAATGCTTCGAGTCAAATATGACACTTCTTCCAAACCGAACGCGGCTTTTAGTAATTATAACACCGGTTGTCTCGTCCTTTTGGAATGCAGAGGTACAAAACGAAAATGAAAACTTGCACCCAGGGACACGATCACAGTTGAAAATATACAGAAAAGAGAGAAAAATAAAACCGACATAGCTCATAGGGTCATACAGCACGGAAACAGGCCTTCCTGTATAATCCGTCCATGCCAACCAAGTTTCCCAAACTAAACTAATCCCACTTGCTTGCGTTTTGCCTCCATTTCGGCGTTTAATATTAACTTACTTTAGTGTTAATTATCCTCTAAGCCTATCCTATTCATGTCCCTATCCAAATGACTTTTAAATGTTATAACTGTACCTAAATTACCACTTCCTCTGGCAGCTTATTCCACATATGAACCACCCTTTGTGCGAAAACGTTGCCCTTTCGGTCCCTGTTAAATCTTTCTCCTTTCACCTTCAAAATATTCAAAAATAATTTTGAACTGCCCCACCCTAGGGAAAAGACCCTTGATATTCACCATAGCCACCCCCCCCCCACCCTTGATATTATGAACTTCTAATAGGTCACGCCTCAACCTCTAACGCTCTGGTGAAAAAGAGTCCCAACCTCTCCAGCCTCTCCTCATACAACTCTTCAGTCTCGGCAACATGCTGGTAAATCTTTTCTGAACGCTCTCAAATTTAATAATATCCTTCCTGTAGCAGGGCGACCAGAACTCGAAACAATTCTTTTTCAGTGTCACAAAGCAATAAACTGGCAGCAGTTCATATTTTTAAAAAGTGGGTTATAGCCGAGACCTCAGAAGTACAGATCTTCATGAAAACGTTTCCTATGTGGCATTCCCTACAGAACAGAGCATATTACATTGCAATGCAACCCCTAACAATATATAGTAAGAAACATTTTGAGATATGTTTTAACTTAAAGGGAAAGTTTTATAATCTAAAAACCGGTGTTATAATTACGTAACGGTAAAATACTACGGAAGTTAAAGACATAAAACAGAAACAAATGCTAGAAAGACTGCAGGTTAAGCAGGATTTTCGGGTCATTGGCCTTCATTGCATCTTATAATTATTGGAAAGGCCCAAACAAAACCTCCCCGACCCGCGATTACCTGCAACCGGACAGGGAACTGGTGATTCGGAGAATGTCGTAGATTATAATAAACATAATGTTCGGCAGCAGTATTAGTATTTGCAAAGGCCTTAGTGATGCCGTCTTCAGCAGCATCACAGTGACTGACTGACCTGACTGAGCGGAACTCGCGACAAACTCAATGCATTCACGCAGTGCCAAGTCCCTGACGTGCTGGCAAAATGAACACGCTCGCGTAGACACATACACACACAGAAACAGACGCTAGAGTGATTCCACATGGCTTCTGCATCTCAACCTCGGCTTTACAAAATACCTGCAGGAAGTAAAGCATCTTTAATCACACTGGATGAGATAGGAGTTCCGGATGATGACCTATCGTGACCGTCATGATAGTAAATTCACCAATTTGCTTTTATTTATGCAAATTGTTTTTGAAAGAATCATCAAAGGGATATAACTGTAGATTCATATTTAAATATAATTTATTCAAATATTTGGTGCTGTTTTTCTGTATTAGGTGTACTGTGTGGAGTGTGTGGGTATGTGTTGGTATGTGAGTGTGTGTATGGTGTGTGTGGGTGTTTGTGTGTGTGTGGGTGGGTGGGTGTGGATGGATGGGTGTAAGAACTTGTGGCAGGACAGGTTAAAACGAAGAGATACCCTAGCAATAAAACACGGAGCGGCCTATCAAGCGGACCACTAACAAATGCCTAGTGAAATATTGAACTAAAATCCTGGTGCGGTTATTGACCTGTGTTGAAGATAACTGAAAATGATCCTATAAAACGCACAACAGAGCAAAAAATTAAATTCTGGTGTCTGTCGAGGACTTTATCCCAGCCACGGTGCAGAGAACTGGCTGAGCAAACACTCGAGATTATTGTCTAAATAAAATGTTACAACTGCAACGTAGAAATGTGCCTCGATGAAGCAATGGTGTATACAACAGCTAGCGTTACGACAGGTCTATTCTAAGCTGATCATCGGCTCCGAGTCTATATTCCAGAAGAGCCGGCATGGTTATTGATAACATCTTCAGACGCCGTTTATTTCTGAGGAAACGGAGCAACTGACAGGCGGGCAGCCTCCTTGAAAAGATTCCCGTTTCCTCGTTTCGAGAGAAGCCATCTCTAATGTTGAACGCATTTAACCTGAAAAGGAGAGAGAGAGAAAAAAAGCAAGCTTTTGAAAGGCACAGAACAGCGAGTGTACTGAGCGCGTAAACAAAGATGCCAGTGAGGTCACTTCCCTGCACTGGGTCCAGCCATCCGCTTTCTCCTTGTTCCCATTGAAGGGACAGAATGCCACAGGAAGATGCAGAATTAAAGAGAACAAATCATCAATGCACTGTCAGAGAAGAGAGGGAAACACATGAGCGGATTTCTGCCGCACTTCATCCCCTGTCTGCCTCACAAAGAGGTTTCTGATGAATTATGGAGTACTTCAGAGAAGGTAACTTCGGAAGATGCCAAGTGCACATGAGGAGAACAAAACAAAAACCGCAATATCTAAGATTAAAATTGAGAATGAAAGCCCATAAAGACGCTAAGAACCAAACTAAATAATATGTAAATAAATAAATAAACGCACTTCGATAGCCACCACCCTGGGTGGTTAATGCGTATTACAATTGCTATTCAGTGGTTTTGATACAGCAACAGCATTTCTGATTTAAACGGGAATATCTGAATGTACAAATAAAATGTCACCGCTTGCCTTTACTGTCCTTCAGAAATCAAAAGGTTTAGATTTTGTTTTTCAAGTTGATTATGATTTGTCTGAGGTCATTGAGGGGGAACGTAAGAGAAGTCAGAAGCTGACCATAAGTGGAGCTGTGCCCACGCTGTGTTAAAGAAAACATGTTGTTAGTCTGTCAGTCATCCGACAATGGGTCGAACATTTGAAACTTCTGTCCGCCTTTGGACAATAACATGTTTACTAGAGAACTGGTGCTTTTGTCGCTAGCTGCGGCTGCTGCTTTACACTTGGCATATTGAGATATTGTCAAAGCAGGGAATAGGTATATCGTTGCCTGATGTCGAGAGCGTTCTTTTGTTTTACAATTTTGTCCTAAATATACAATTCCCCTTAATTTTCTTATATCTAATATTTGCTGGCAACACATCTTGGAGCCCTGGTTTGAAATATATCCAGCTGCCTGATAGCTTGTTTACAACTGCCCTTACCAAACCTGCAATATTCGAAAAAGACAAATCAGCAAATAAAACTCATTAATAACAGCACGCAGGCAAGTGAGACTGGTATAGTTTGAGAACAAGGTCGGCTTGGTGCAGTTGGACCGAAGGTGCGTGACTGTATAACTGTCTAGGCTTGCAGGGTCAAGTTTCAGAAAGTACCCGTTGCCTTGTTCCATGGATTGGATACCCCATGGCATTGAGCGGACATTCCTATGAGATCCCGATCTGTGTTCCCATCAGCTGTACCTGTCCCCACCGTTAAAAAACACACACATCGAAACTCTTTTGAGTTCCGAACCATCAAATGTAATAACTGCATTCAACACAGGACGGCAAACATCTCGCTATGCGCAATGTCACTACACACTCGCTAGTTCTCATTTAAATGCAGAGCACCTACATCCATTCATTTGGAACAGTTTACTTCTTTCTGTTCGTAATGCCTTTTCCACTTTAGCACGGAGTATGGGGCCATCAATTAAGGTTGCCTGCTGAGAATTCACAAGTGAGCATTGAAAGCTTTGTTTTACAGGCAGAATAAACTGTGTGGCACATTGTTGTTTGATATTCTAATGGTAGAGGTGCGCGGATAATGAAATCCAAACGCTATTTCCTGCTAATTGTTTTTACATCGAGCTATTATACAGTAAGCATTTTGGAAATACACATAAAGCCTCGTGTGAATCTTACTTGTAATACAACAATACCGGCAACCACAACGTGCACACCATGGTATTGGTGCGTATTATCTGTAGAATATTAAGCTACCTTTCACAGATTGTTGTGACATGCCCTTTCCTCTGTTGCCTATTACCACAAAGGACAAATTTAGCGAAATATCGGAGGGCCAATACGTCCAAGTTTAAGACCAACCCGATGTCTACTGCTATCGCTGTTCTTCAAAACTTCTGGGCAACAATCCTACATTTTCTGACCCGACAACACAAGATGATATATCACTTCCTTCTCAAGGCAGAAAGGGATGAGCAATTTGTGTGATCTTGTGACATTGCTGATATTCTATGAACAAAAGTACATTAGGCACTGAGTATTAGATTTATGTCTTAACATTAACCACTGCTGAATCTTATCAGAGTCAAGATAAAACAACTTGAAACACTTTACATTTCACAGTTAAATCTAAAACAAACTACAGCCAATCAATTATTTTCCAGCAATAGGTACTATTCATAATACAGGCAAATACAACAGCCAATTTGTATATATACTAAAATGAAGAACTGTGGGTGCTGAAAATCTGAAACCAAAACAAACATTTGCACGTCTGGCAGCATCTGTGGAGAGGAAACAAAATTGACATTTCTTGAGTCTTAGTAAGCCTTCTTCAGAACTGATAGGATCTGGGAAATAGTGGTATTTATCTTGATGACTGGGGTGGGAGGAAGGGGGTGCGGAAATGATGTGAAAGATGGAGATTGAACCTAGGGAGAGAGGAAAAAAAAGCAAAGGGATTGTTGATAGCAAGCTAGGGAAGAAAAGAAGCTAGGTGGGTGATGATGGACTATGAGTGGGTGAAAATGAGTTGGCTGTGCTGAAAGCAACCTGTGTCATGACAGGACCTGGGGCATGGGGGTGGGTAAAGTCATGACAGGAGGAGTCGAGGCCCTACAATTATTGAACTCAGTATTGAGTCCTGAGAATGCAGGGTCACCAAATGGAAAATGAAATACTCCAGCTTTTGGTGAGCCTCGCTGGAGCATTGTAGAGACAGAATTTGGCAGCCAATTCATACAGTTACGTCCCATAAACAGCACTGAGATGGTTGGCTAGATGGTTTGGAATATTTTCTTTAGTGCTGAAGGACCCTGCACGTAATCTGGGATTATTTTGACATCGATCACATTTGATTGGTTAGGCTTTGTGTTACTATTTAATCCTTGACAGAATTCCTCTCTCACAGTCCTGATCGAAAGAATCATGGGGGTCTAAAAGTACATTTTGACTGACTCAATGGATTAAGACGAGCTTTGCAATGTATTTCTGAACATGCATTTTCATATTTGTTGTGCATTGAACTCTGCACACCTTTGTCATGAAGAATGACTTGGATATTATGGCATTGCTGAATCAACTGCCTGAGCATCTCCATGTTGCTTATATACAACGTGCATGATGCTATATGAGAGAAGGTCAGATCATCTGAGTTGCTGGGACCATAATTGTTTCCAAAGTATGTTAATGACTTGAATGAAGAAAGTGAATGTGCCGTAATGAACAGCTCTGTCCAAAAACAGAAAGTAAGAAGATGTAATGAACCATTATCCACGTAATATCATGACAACTGATTTGTGAAGACGTTAATTCTAGAGGATGCATATCACCATAAGCAATCAATGTGTTACCTTGCCTATTTACTTCAGGTCATAGAACATTTACCTGCAGGCCTGGGATTAGATGCATGGTAGGCAATGCCTTCCCTCATGTACCAGTGAGGACAGTATTTTTTATCCCATGAGTACTGAGTAGTTTGTCTCTACTTTGCTGCGTTTGGTCGAGGAATACCTGAAGACTAATCACATGAAATATTATACTTATTTTCCTATATCTTTAAAACTTACATCTCTTCTTTGAGTGTACTTCTACTTCAAAATATGCTTTAAAATGATCACATATGTCATCCTTTCCACATAACAGATATCGTGCAAAGTCTTTGAGAACTGGTGTCCTTACTTTGCAACATGTTCTGTCTGCATTGTATGTTCCAAGATATTTTGCCTGAACACTAACTTATGTAAAAACCCTAACATAATAAGATAGGCAATGTTACAGACGTGTAAGTTGGCAGTTTTTGTCATGGAGAAGATATAAAGTCAGAAGCATAGGATAGGATAAGATGCCAAAGACATTGGCTGGGAAAGGGATAGCTCAGCAACAGATTTTTGTGGTGAGGACCATATTCTCATGTTCCCCTACTTACATTCTGAGATACTTACATGGCATTGATGGATATTTTAGAAGTGTTTGGTTAACTGAAGGGTGACCATATAGTAGTTTATAAAATTATGAGGACCGTGGATAGGGTAATTAGACAATGTCTTTTCTCTGAGGTGGGGGAGACAAAAACTAGAGAGTATGGATTTAAGATGAGAGGGGAAAGATTTAAAAGGGAGCTAAAGGTCAATGTTTTCATGCAGAGGTACATACAAAAAATGAGCTGCCAGAGGAAGTGATGGAAGCTGATATAATTACTACATTTGAAAGGAATCTGGAATGGTATATGAATAGGAAGGATTTAGGGGGATATGGGCCAAATGCTGGCATATAGGGCTAGATTTATCTAGGGCTAGATTTATCTAGGATATCTAGTAGGCATGGAGAACCAGGCTGAAGAGTTAGTTTCCATGCTGTACATCTCTATGATTCAATGAGTTTAATTTGTACAAAAGTGTTCACTATACAGTCTATGAGGAACAAAGTTGCAATTGAGTTATGTTTAACATTTTAATTGAAACTTACTATAAATAAGTTTCCTTTAATGCCCATTTTATTTTACATATGTACATATTTCAGTTAAACATTGTAATGTTTAACAATTTTAAAACTTAAAAATTGAATGTCATTTTTATCTAGATATCACAAAGAATATACCACGCTGAAGGAAAATTTCTAGGAATATAGATTTTATGGTTTCCACAAGTTACAAATGGAAATCACCTTCGCAACAAATTAGTCTGGATGTTAAAACTCAATGCAGCATCATTAAGAAAAATTTAAATAAACCAAACATTAGCTAATGGTGACTTTGTTTATTGTTGATTGTATGTGTAACCTCTAAATACTTATTCCTTACAATGTATGACATATTTCTAACTTAGATCTCTATGGTTATAATGTGTGTTTAGAAAAGGCAGGTGCAAGCATTGGGAGTGCAGACAGCCGCCTGCTACCCCATCCCCAATATCCCTTTGGAGATAATGAGAAGTTTACAAGCTGTTAATCGAGTGGAACCAATGCTGTAAGAATACCCCTTATAAAACACATGCAGTCAGGGGACTGCAGGTCTTTGGGAGAACCTCCATTTGGACAGTTTTCATGACAATACTGAAAATGGAATTGAGTCAATAAGGCTGTCACCCTGTCAGAGACATCTGATTATCACCATACTACTATTCTGTTTGTCACACAGATGTCTCCATATATTATTACTAATTATGTCATCATACAGTTCTGATTAATGTCAGAGCCCCTAGGGTGATACCACGGGCATTGGCAGAACCTTTTTACTTGCTGCTCCTTCCTTAGATCCTGGGAAGTTAAAAATCAAGTGATCGCTCTTTCTTGGTTCTTTCTAAGGCAGTAAAAATTTATTCTGCACAGCAGCATGATACTTAATTTGTATGTGTTTAGAAGTTGGCTTTAAGCTTGAGAAGTTGAAAGATGACATCAGCCCACATATGATCAGATCAATGGCCTCATGCTGTGCTGTAATTTCTGTGATTCAGGAGGGGAAGGCAATATTCCAAGCAAAAATGAAAACTTCTGACATAAGTTATGCTCAACATGGACTAACAGATTCAACTAATTCACAAATCTGTAGTCCTCTCAGAGGCTTTAGAAACTTGATTAGTTTATAAAATTGCCTACTCTAAGATTAGTCCACAAAGTTGGAATTGCTTTCTGTTACGTTGTATCATATGATTTTGTTTATTAACCAATTATTGTTTTGAATATGGTTTTAGCTGTTTAAAATTGCAACTTATCATGCTCAACAATATTTGAAAAGCTGTTAACATCTTTTCCAGTGATACTCAAAGAGTATTCATGCATTAGAATTTCTATGAAGGGCTTCCCATCCTTTCTCCTGCTGTGACTCTATCTTAATGCTTCACCATTGGAGTGACCCCTGTGAAAAAATTGAGGGGTGGCTGTTGGGTGGGTTGGGTTGCGGTGGTGGGGATGTGGAGTTGCTGAGCAAGCTGTTTAGAACATGATGGCAGTGGTCCAAGAAGAAAACTCACCACCATCCTCTCAAGGGCATCTGAGGGCAGGCCTTGAGTGCTAATTCAGCCAATGTTGCTCAAAGAGCTTCAGAGCCGAGCCGAGGACTGAAGTCTAGGTCTCCACTCTACGGTCACCATTGTTGCTTCAGAGCCTGTGAACCCAATTGGTCATTTCATGGTCCCATTGGGCATTGTGATCCGGCATTTGGGACCCCTGATACTGCAAGTGATCGTCGAAATTCAATTATAGTTGATGAAATGAAACTTTCATTTGCCACTGATTGATTTATTACTTTGTGATTCTTCGCGAACAAAAACAAAAACAAAACTTTCTGCCTGTACACATAAATGACAAAGTTTGTGTTCCAACAAATTTGTTTTAAGGGATCATTTCTGTCTCTCTCTTTTCTATTTGACTGCAATTTTAACTGCTAATGGTGGACTACAATCAATTATGTCAGATCCAGCACCTGTTATACATCTCTCTCCATTTTCCTTTCAAATAACTTCATATACCTCATATGATGCTGAAAACAAATTACTTGTATACCTTTTAATGTTCATTTTACTTAGCTACAACAGTATTAAAAATGGTGAGAAAAGTGGATTTTTTAAGCAAAATTAAGAATTGAGCGGCTTGTCTTGGCTGACAATCAGGAAGAGCTAAATAATTCAAACATATTTCCCAGCTAGACTTAAATCACTTGGAAAAATAAATGGAATAAATTTGTGATATGATTTTCCACCACTTAAATTAGGTTAAGAATAGCATTCTTAGTTTAAAAAATTGTGTGTTTCCTAACTAGTGGAAATTACTGGTATCCTCTGATGCCCAGGTAGTCCAAAGATGTGCAGATTTGGTGGACTGGCCATAGTAAATTGTCTCATTGAGTCCAGGGATAGACAGGCTAGGTGGGTTAGCCATGTTAAAAGTTATGGAAATAAGGGAGGATGTGGTAGGTCTCGGTGAAATATGTTTTGGAGCAACGGTGTAGACTCAGTGGACTGAATGGCCTCTGTGATTCTAATTCAAGTGATTGAGGGCATATAGATTACAGTGAAGAGCATGAGGAGCAAAAGAAGGATACCAAAGAGGAGAAAGGATGAGGTCAGGGACATTGGGAAGTGAAGTTGGAAGTGATTAATTTCTTGAATGTGATGGAGTGTGGTGAGAAGGAAAGAGGTGAGGTGATGGCCTAATGGTGTTATTGCTGGACTATTAATCCAGAAGCCCAAATAACATTCTGGGGACCTGGGTTTGAATCCTGCTGCAGCAGATGGTGGACTTTGAATTCAATAAAATATCTGGAATTAAGAATCTAATGATGACCATGAATCATTTGTCAATTGTTGGCGGGGGTGGGGGGGGGGTGGGGGTAAAAAATTTTCTGGTTTACCAATGGCCTTGTAGGGAAGGAAATTGCCATCCCTACCTGGTCTGGCTTACATGTGACTCCAGACCTACAGCAATGTGGTTGACTCTGAACTGCTTATTGGGCAACAAATGCTGCCTAGCCACCAATGCCCTCATTCTTTAACAAATAAAAAAAATTTAAGATTATGTTGGCCTCTAAAGGGTGATGCTAGCACTGTCCACACATGGATATATCTGACTGGTTGAGTCCTTGCAGCCCTTTAAGTTTGCCTACAACATCTCAATATCCCTCTTGAGAGTAACCTCAATATTCTCTACAATGCATAAAAAGAAATGCCAAATTGGGTATACAAGACCTGCCATGTCCCATAGAGTGGTAAACAGAATACTGAACATGGAAATGACCATTCAAAAAAGGCTGCAGAAACATAACATTGTTTGTTCCATGATAAAATAATATCACTAACTCTACCTGAATGATCAATGTATTCCCAACAAAAGGTTTGCCAATACATTTAGCTCTCTGGCTAAGCTGGTCTCAACAGATAGTGATGATACACACATGAATAATTTGAAACCAATATAATATGCAATATTTATTAGTGAATTTCAGAGCTGGAAAACACTGAGGTCATCTTTTGCATTCTCAATAAGTCTTATGTTAACACAAAAGGAATTGAGCAGGAAAGCTGTGACTTTGATGAAGAGTCACTATTTGTTCAGGAGACTCTTCTTTAGCCCATCACTTCCATGCCACATTGTCAGATGTCTGTGGGTTTCACCACTGGAAACCTTCCTCTGTCACGTGATGGCAATTTTCTTCCAAGAATTGCCAGCAGTCTAAATGAAATAAAATCTTGTAGGAATGAGAAAAAAAGAAGCAAAAGTGTGGAAGCAAAGCCCACTTCCTGCTCTGCTGTTTATAGAATCCCTACAGTGTGGAAACAGGCCATGCGGCCCAACAAGTCCACACCACCCCTCCAAAGAATATCCCGCCCAGACCCGTATCCTTTCCCTGCATTTCCTATGTTTAATCCACCTAATCTTCACACCCCTAGATACTACAAGCGTTTTAGCATAGCCAATCCACCCAACCTGCAGATCTTTAAACTGTGGGAGAATCCAGAGAACCTGGCAGAAACCCAGGCAGATGTGGGGTTGCAACTCCACACAGGCAGTTACCCAAGGCTAGAATTGAACTCAGGTCCTTGAAGATGTGAGACAGCAATGCTAACCACTGAGCCAGCATGCTGTTGAGAATACACCCTGTTAAAATTCCACCTCCAGTGGAATTCCTTCACATCGAGACCTGTTTCAAATGATCTAACCAAAGCCAAAAGTTGCCATATAGCCTGGTTGATACATTTTAATTCTTAATCATTGCCCATGGCCATTGAGTTCAAATGAATAATAAATAAATCAACTGCATTGTTCTTTCCACAAAAAAACACTTAGCTCTGCAGCAGCAGAGCACATTTTCCAATGTTGTCAATATCAATTATCTAAATGAGCCATACCAGAACTTAGACATGCAAAATAGCTACAGAATATATGATTGAACAGGGACCTCATTAGTGTTAAGATTCTTGTTGATGTTATTGCTGGACAAGTCAGATCCTAGACTGGATCCCAGTTTAATAGATCATATCTATTATTAGTTTAGACTCTAAGACCATGGACACAATGATTAAGAATTCACATGTAACAACCAGACCAAATGGCAACTTTTGTCCTTGGTTAGATCATTTGAAACAGGTCTCCACATGAGGGAATTCTACTGGAGGTGGAATTTTAACATGTTGTGTTCTCAATAGCAGAACAGGTAGTGAGCCCTACTTCCACTCTTTTGCTGATGGGGAGTTCAAAACAAGAGGGACATTGGCTTAGGGTGAGAGGGGAAAGATTTAAAAAGGGCCTGAGGGGTAACTTTTTCATGTAGGGGGTGGTGCGTGTATGGAGCGAGCTTCTGGAGGAGGTGATAGAGGTGGGTACAATTACAAGATTTAAAAGTCATCTGGGTGGGTACATGAATAGTAAAGGCTTAGAGGGATATGGGCCAATTGCATACAAATGACTATGTCAGATTAAGATATTTGGTCAGCATGGACAATTTGGTTCACTAATATTCTTTAGGGAAGGAAACTGCCTTCCTTACCTGGTTTGGCCTTCGTGTGACTCCAGACCCACAGCAATGTGATTGACTCTGAATAGCCCCCTGGGCAATTAGGGACAGGCAATAAATGCTGCCTAGCCAGTGACGCTCTCATCCCATAATGAATAAAGAAAAACAACAAATTGGACTGGAGGGTCTGTTTCTGTGCTGTTTAACTCCTATAACTCTACTTGTTTTATTTAGGTTTTAATAAGATGGTCTTTAACAGAAGCATGTGATGTTGTAGATTCTCACAGTGAAAATTAAGTTTATTACACAAAGTAAATGCACTCTATTTACTTACAACACAAATTCAAAGTGTTATGCACACAGTATAAGCATGATCCCTTAATTCCAACACATTCCTTTATAAGGTAAAGAAAAGTCACTTCTCCAGTACCCAATAGCAACTCTTGCACAGTATTTACATCAGAATCTCTTTCTTTAACACCTCAGTAAGTTAAACGTAGCTTATTCCTGAAGCTGATTTAAACAAACTGAGCTTTAAGTCCTCTTCAGAGTTTTATCCTAAAAGTTCCAGTCTGGAACTTCCATTAATTCCTTATTCCAAGGTAGTGTAGCTTACCTTATTCTTCCTTTCTCAAGAGAGCTACTCTACACAAGCATTGCTACATGACGTAGAAAAAGACAAATAAAGAACATAGAAGCAGGAGTAGACAATTCGGCCCTGCTCCGCCATTCCATCTATTCTTGGCTAATCATCCAGATCGATATCCTGTTCTAGCTTTGTCCACAATACCCTTTGATCCCTTTAGCCCTAAAAGCTACGTCTAACTCCTTCTTTCAATGCTTTGTCCTTAACTGCTTTCCAGGGCAGAGAATTCCACAGGTTCACCACTTTCAGGGTGAAAACATTCTCCTTAGTTTCGTCCTAAATAGCCTTCCACATATCCCTAGCTTCTGGCCAACTCCATAACATTAGTCTGTGACAGAATTTCACTGAGCTGCTCAAACAAAGTAAAACTAGAACAAAAACCACTTCCTCCAAGTTAAGTGTGTTTCCCCTCAGCTTAAAAAAAACTCAGACTCAAGTTTTCTAACAAATCTCAGTGCACAATTTTCTGCCTTGCTAGTCATAGAACACACGTGAACAAGAACCAATCAGCTGCTGAAGAAACCTTCACAAACTGTTTTCAAAGAAATCACCTTGACCGCAGAAATGTTTACAAATTAATTATTAACTCTATATGCACAGAAAATGCAAACATTGCTGAACAATAACTAAAATTCCAAAATTAAAATAAATGACAGAAAAATATGTAATTCAGACAGTTAACATCTCATTATATCCAATAACATGAATTTGAAATATATTTAAGTAAGTGCAGCCTCTATGTGAGACTGTAATTTTTGTATTCATTTGTTTATCTAATTTATTTGCATATCTACCTTTAATTTAGTTCTAATCTAGTTGGAGATGTGGTATTGCTTTGTGAAGCAGAGGACCTTCTTCCTCCAATGAAAAAAATAAACAAAATCTATTATTTGAGTTTTACAGAAAGCATGAGCTGGAATATTTTAATGTGTTTGATGCAGCGTGCTATGTTTTACAGTACAGCTGATAAAACAAACAAAACTGTTGTTCAACAAACACCTGCCAGCTGACTTTGGCTCATTTGATTCATTAAAATTCCTGTAGTCTTCTTGGAAGATGGACATGTGGAGTAGGCCGAGGCTGCGCTACATTCTGGTAGTTATAAAAGGCAAGTTTCATTTCATTCTTCATTTCAGTCTTTGTGACACATGCAGCTGCCCACTGGCTGAATCTTGCCAGCATTTGGCCTTTTATTTGAGCATGCTACCAAAACCTATTTGTGATTTCTTTTCTAGAAGGACAGGACATTCAACTGGCAAAAACATTTACTCATTATCCTGCTGGAACAGTGTGCTCAGTTAAAGCAATAAAATAACAATCATGGCACTGATAGCAAGTAAAACCTCCTTGTATTTCTTCCAGCACAGTGTCCTAACCTTCCGCAAGTAAAGTCTGTTTGCTCACTTTAAGAATTTGCAGAAAACAATATAAATAACATAGGCTGGAGCTGGTCCATCATTTGCCTTCAATCTCTGAATCCTATTTACTCTTCTTTTCCTTTCAGTTTTTACCGTGCCTACTTCTGTCTCTATTGAGAAGACTCTGAGGAGCATTGAAGCTACAGGAATACAAATATCCTCACAGCATATCTAGTTTTCTCAGAATTTACAAAATAAAGGACCACATTACACATTTCTGTCTTTCTTAATATTGCTTGATCTCTCTTACTATATCCATTTCCATTCTGACTTTTCCAGTAAAAATAGACTTTGGAGCAGCCTTTCAACATTAATCTTTTATTTTCTCCTCCCATCTCTATCATCTTTTGCCCTTTGCTTTTTGTGCAATGAAATACTTTGTCATTTATCCTGTCCTGTTCTCCACCCCACCATAGAAATTCCCAAATATTCTTTTTCCCTTTTCCACTGTCCTTTATTAGTCAAATTTATTATATTTGTAAGTTTACTCAGTTTTGATCTCTGAAACCTTTGCGGGCATCTTGATGAAAATGATTACCTGAAATGTTAACACTGTGTTTCTCTTCAAAAGTGCTGCCTCATCCACTGAGCACTTCTTTCATTTTCTATTTTATTTCAGATTTCTATCTACATTTAAACATCTAATACCTTGTGCAGACTTTACTAACCATCTGGGAAGATAACTGCCTGGCGAATCAACACAGTTTCAGAGCAATCAGAGGTCAGACAGGCTTGGCACTTGTAATATTGAAACATAGAACATAGGAGAAGCAATCAAATGTTCAGAACATATGAGTACGGCTGATTATACGACTCAATACCCTGTTCTTGCTTCCTTCCTACATCCTTTGACCTCCTTAGCCCTAAGACCTATACCTATCTCTTCTTGAAATCATGCTAAGTTTTGGCCTCAACCACTCTCTGTGGTGGAGAATTCTGCAGGCCTATCACTGCCTGGGTAAAGATCTTCTTATCTCATTCCTAAATGGTCCACCCTGTATCTTATCTAACCTGTACTTTGACACCTGTTCTGGACTCTCTAGTCATTGGGAGCTCTTGTACTCAGACAGATGCACGAAAAGTTTAGTAAATGAACCAAAGACCGAAATGTCACTTGCACAGATTCCACCAAGGAATTCAACGTTGAGAACAGAGATGCACTTTGCAAAATCCTTGAAACACTTGGACAAATCATGCAGGTTCCTGGCCCTGGTGAAGTAATTTCATGAACATCAGTAAATCAAATGCAACAGCATTCTCTCCAGTCCCTTCCAAGTCTCCAGAGGTGAAAAAGAGATATATGCTGGTCCTGACCTTATTCACCACCTCCTTTAGCATAATGCTGCAACAGGATATGGAAAACCTTGAGGAGAAAGTTTATGCATATTTCTGGGCTTTTGGAGGTCTTTTCAGTCTCAGGTGTCTTCAATCTTACATGGTGACTCAAGAGAAAACTCATCAGTAAACTTCTTTTCACTGTTGATTATGCTCTTCAAGCCCACAGTCAGTTAGACCCACAACATGTAACAAAATATTTTCCAAGATGCTGTAACTCATTGGACTAAAAACCAACTTAAAGAAGGCTGAACTTCTGCATCAGCCTGTACTCCAAGCAGAATACAGACCACCAACTATTGTCATTGAGGGAACTGAACTGGATGCCATCAAGCAATTGACCTACTTTGGGAGACTCACCCATTTTGTTGTGCCATAGGCAAGCAAGTAGACAATATGCTTTCAAAAGCAAACAGTGCATTCAGCAATCTCTACCAATAAGTGTGAAGGAACTACAGCCTCAGGGCACAGTCCAAACACAAGGTATACATAGCCATTCTGTATGGCACCAAATCAATGGCCCTGTACTGCAGACATATATGGCTCCTATAGCTCCTTCATAAGTGCTGCATACTCTGTATCCTCAAGATCCACTGACAGAACCAAGTCACAAACATTTAAGTCCCAGAAACAGCCAATATCGCCAGGTTCAACCCATGTTCCTGCAGTCTAGATGGGCAACAGTTGCATGTCCAAGTTGACAAGCTGGCTATTGGTGAATGGAATAAGGGGTTTGTACAAGCTCTTCCTACTTGAAGGAGTCACTTTCTGTGATGAGTCTAGTTTGGACACTGAAAGTGGAGATGCTACATCGACAATTTTACAGTTACCTTTGAGTCTGAGCCAAGTAGCAGCACAAAAAAAACACTAGGTAGATGGACCTGAATAGACCCCTAGTAGATATTGACCAGCTGTAGGAGAGTTAGTGGGGCACATAAGCCTGCAATGATGAACGAAACCTATCTATAATATTCCTGGATGAAACATGTCAACAAGAAGACCCTTGATACAATTAAAATGTTTTCCTTTATTTTTAACCCACATCAATATTTAACTTGTACATAATATTATCTATATGAAATATTTTGAACTATTCTTTATCTGCAAAGGAGCTAACATGTGGGTCATACGGACAGAAGCGATGTTTTCGCTGACATAGAGACACAATCCTGAAAATGAAGGCACTGCCGACGAGATTTCTCCAAATCAAATCTCTGAGGACCGTCTCCAACTTTAAATTCTCCTCCAAAGAAAAGTTTCAGACGGGAATATATACAAATAAAATCTGCATGATGTCCTTATTAATACATGTTGTTACACTTGCCAAGTAGATTAACGATTAATCCAAACTCTGCAATGGACGGGAACATATGGATTCACGAAACACAGCGCTGTCAAAAGGTCATCTTTCAAATAAATTCAAACACATACACACAGAGACATGTTTTGAAAAGAATTCTAAATACACATCATTGTTATGCCCAAATAGGTCACATTTCCAGTCTAACCAATAGGTTTTCCCATTAGTACCACATTATCTTTCAAAAAAATGTCACCACTGAAGTTTTAATAATAACATCGAGTCAATCGCATAAATTTATTTATTTTAACTGAACGTATTTCTGAAGAACATTTCGCCCATGTTGAGAGGAAATTACGTATGTTTCCAAACTCTGTAAAGGTCAATAAATTGTTTGTAAACCGGTCCTTTGTAATGGAATTAAAATTTGGTACATAACTTGGAAATGTTCGATTGACTGGCAGTGGTTCTGTGGTCAATACACTGTTCGTTCTTTCCGAAAATCTGAATTAAAATCTAACCCAACATGATAAAACGAGGGTCCCTCGCTGTCTCTTCTGGAGAATTATCTTAATGTTGGATCATGTGCCTTCAGTCCAACTGGGCTGATCTGATCTCTGACAGCGCAATCCTTATACGTCTGTTGAAGTTGAAAGGTTTCAATACAGACTTTTTCCTTAAAGGATCCTCACAGTCTAGAGGCAGGCCATTCAGCCCAACAAGTCCACACCAGCCCTCCGAAGGGCATTCCCTAACCCTGCATTTCCCATAGCTAATGCACCTAACCTATAGGTCCCTAAACACTATGCGTAATTTTGGATGGCAATCGACCGAATTTGAACACCTTTAAACCGTGGGAGGAAACGGGGGCGGGGGGAGCCAGCGAAACACATGCAGACACAGGGAGAACGTGCAAACT
Source organism: Stegostoma tigrinum (assembly GCF_030684315.1). Lineage (NCBI taxonomy): Eukaryota > Metazoa > Chordata > Chondrichthyes > Orectolobiformes > Stegostomatidae > Stegostoma > Stegostoma tigrinum. The sequence goes on along the minus strand of NC_081365.1, from coordinate 23,962,190 downwards.
CTACAGAGTCACCCGAGGCTGGAAGCGAACCCAGGTCCCTCGCGTTGTGAGAATGCGGTACTAACCACCCAGCCACGGTGCAGCCCTCCGACATAGCGTTAGTGTCTCTCTTTCGGTGTGATGTCTTCACAACTAAATGGTGTGAAGTTTTTTAAAAATATAATTTTGGTAGAGATGGAAGTGAAGCACAGAGGCAGATGGTGTACAGTCTCTGCAAAAGACAATTCGGTGGAAGGGTCATCAGACTGATTTTTCTTCACAGATGCTGCCAGACCTGCTGAGCTTTCCAAGCAACTTCGGCCTTTGTTCCGAAACATAGAACTTGGTGATGATAGTGGAAGAGAAAAGGAAATGTAAAAATGTGTATAAGTTAAAGTTAAAACAAAAACTCAGCAAATCTGGAGAGAGGGAGAGAGATTTTTATGTGCTGGGCAAGGAGTTTAGCACAAGTTGACCATGTCCATTTGAGAGATTGTAATAAAGCTGATATAAAAATGAACATTCATTAAAAAAGAAAATTAAGTATGGAAAAAAATCCGATAGGTCCAGAGAGGTTACTAGGAAGCTTCTAAAGTTATTTATAGTCCCAAGGAGCGGAAATCCACTCAGCTCATTTCAGCGGAGGTCTATTAGCAAGGTCTGTTTTTTTTAACAATTCGACTGGGAGGCCCGTTCTAGTTTCGCAAATAATCCTGCCCGGAGACATTGGCCGTTTAGTTTTTGTAACCTTACAGCTGAGACTCTTGAAAAGGTTTTATTTTCTCTTGTACAGCTGTAAACCTTTATTACTAATAGCGATGATTGCATATGATTCAGGAATCATTATCCAGCTAGTAATTCAAGTGCACTTCCACGTGGTGTAATGGTTATGCATTTCAACAAAATTGTGAGTGGATTTCACGCCATTCCGCTCCCAATGTGATATTGAACCACATTTCAAATGCGTAAATTATTGTTTTTATGTTCTCTGACATTAAGTGTCAACTTTTGGGGGAGGGGATGAAAATACAGACCCATAAAGAAACAAATATCTTCTCTAAAAACTACATTACTAAGTTTATTGGAGTGACACATTTTATACATAAAAAGTGTGCCCGCAGAAAACATTTTGGGAAGTTCAAAAAACTTGACAGACGAGCAAACAAACTGATATCGAAAGCATTCCTTTCACTTCTTAAAATCATCACAAAACAGCTCAGAGACTAGGGAGAGTTTGTCTTCAAACTTTTTTAAAAAAAACCTGACATTGATGGATTTTCTTCTACATAGGACAAACTAAGGAATATTCAAAGCTAGGGACACACTTCTGCTTAAAGAGGCAAAGCCTTGCAATCAGCCCTAAACAATTGTATTGACTTTGGCAGGACTAGAAAATGATGGATGATGCGACAGACTTCAGATTTGGCAAACAGGAGTGTTTAATCCCCCTTTAGGCTTGCCATGTGCATGACACTGAGCCCCCTGGTGGGACGGGGCACGAGAACAAAGTATCAGGGTGGCCCAGATAATAATCGCATGATGCATTGAGGATTAAACTCTAAGGTTGACCCAATATTCATGAGTTGGGGCTAATGCTGATGTGAAAATGATTCTGAGGAGTTTGTCAAGACATCTCCAACAAGTGAAGACAAATGACAGAAAAAAAATTCTAAAGTTAAACATTAGAATGAGTATGAATGGGCAGGATTGGAGATCGGTTTGAATTTGTTGACGTCCATCACGGTGGCCTCCTTGCATCTTCATCCCATTTCACAACTGTTCCCTATAAAGTTGAAGAAAAAATATATATGTTTTTATTATTATTCAATAGTTTTAGGAAATAAACCAAGGCAATTCATATTGCTCAGATATGTCAACTGTGTATATTTCTCATCATATCTTCAGTAGTTCCTGATTTTGCAATATTATGGGACTGACAAAAACATTTAAAAAACATTGACTTTTTCATAGGCACATGAAAAATCAACAGGATTAATATGTCAATGTTTTCATGGTTCTTATTCATAAATGTTGGACGAATTATAAATCATGTATTTTCTAATTATAGAGTACTTCAGTTTGAATAGTAGTGCAACTACTTAGACTCAAAATTGCTTTGTGTTCACAAATGATCTTATTTTATAATTCGTCCAATAAAATGTTATTTATTCCGATATTAATGAGGTAATATTACACAGCTTGTCTTTGGATATTATACGAAAAGTCATCAGCATTTGAATGAATAAAAACTCACATTTGTTAATAGAAAGCTTTAGTGAGTCATGAGATTGGATACAAAGTGGTGCAAACATTTTAATCTTTCTTCCTTCATTTGCTCCCAAATTTACACCTTCTGTGTTCCTGAAAGCATCAGATTGTTTCTTGGCTACATTTTGATAGCTACTCGTCCAGTGTACCACACAAGTGACAATTCTTCAATTCAGGGTCCACTGCTGATTGACTATTCATCTAAACTGAGAGCACAATCGAGCCCAGACATCCTTGTTTTTAACTGCAAATGGAACTACATAGAATGGCATTTACCTGTTCCAGTCCTGACTGACTGTTGGCATTTTAATTGGGGCTTTCACTTGGTGGCTTATAAACCTTACTTTTTCAGGCTAGAGTCTATCAAGTTAATATACAAATT